>NC_090303.1:39806707-40431707 GCF_039906515.1 Pseudorca crassidens
TTCTAGAATTGCACTCTTCGATACACTAGCTCCTAGTCAAAGTTAAATAAAATAAAATTGAACAAGTTTTTCCTTAGGTACACTGACCACATTTCTAGGTCTCAGTAGGCACGTGCTACTGGTTGTGACTGTGTTGGTGGGTGCAGAAGAGAATTTCCTGCAGAGCAGAGAGTCCTATTGGACAGTTCTCTTCTGCAATACCAGTGCCTAGTAATTCCCTCAACTACTTCCAGTATTATTTGTAGGAATAGTTTTATGGAGTATATCAGGTATTTTAGGTGAATGCTTGCTAATTGAAGGATAAGATAGGACAATCTGGGAGAAAAAGTGATGAGAAGTAAGAAAACATGCAGTTAGGGAAAATAATCATTTTTAAGCTAAAGAAGACAGATATACCAATTATGATAAAACATTCTGTGCAGTCTTGATATCTCAAATCTTTTTGAATTAATCTTTCTTTTTCTTTTCCTTTTTCTTTTTTTTTTTTTCCTACCAGAGAGAGTGTGTTATCTTGGATTTGATCTCTTCTGGGTGGTAAATGTTTTCCTGGGCACATGTTTAGTAATACAAAACAAAAACAAAGCGAGCCTATGCTCTTATGCAGCATCCAGAAGACTTTACTGAATAGGTCTGAAAATATGCTCTGGACAATATGGTTAGCCATCCAGACAGAGCATGTGTACAATGTAAACAGGCTATCATGCATCGTTTAGGGTTGTACTGTCTAGCAAGTCTTTCTGAGTGGAAGTATGGTGACTTTCCCAAGTAGGTATGTATTGCAGCAAGATACATTCATCTCAGTTCAGCAAACCACATGTTTAATGACAACATATAAGAAACAGTGTCCAGTACTGGTACTGGTTTTGAGGTAGCCTGAGCATGTGTCTGAAAATTGGGATGTTTCACCACATACCATGCTTAAGATTAAACCTTGATACATTAACATTTTATAAGATGCAACTTATTTGATCTGCTTTTCTGAGCAACAGTATGTGGCCATGATGATCAGCTTGTTTTATGTATCGTGTGTGCGTGTGTGTGTGTGTGTGTGTGTGTGTGTGTGTGAGAGAATAGCAGTGTTTCTACCCCATGACACTATTGACATTTGAGGCATTTGAGACCATGTCAGTCTCTGTTGTGAGGGCCTGTTCTATGCATTGCAGAATGTTTAGCACCATCCATGTCCTCTACCTAATAGATGCCAGTAGCACCCTCTCTTACCCAGTTGTGACAAACAAAAATATCTCCAGATATTGGCACATGCCTCCTGGGTGGCAAAATAGCCTCCATTTGGGAAGCTCTGATCTATGATGATTTCTCAAGAGTATGAATATATTCATATGTATGTTTCTATAGATGTAAATATAGTGAGCAAACAGGCTACTGACAGCAAACATTCAGTATTGCTTTTGGCCTCCAGTCCCTCCACACTAAACCGGTCTGAGATGGTATGCCATAAAGTAAATGCTCAAAACTGCAAATATCAATTCTGTGACTTGTGAAATTGCCTACATGGAAATAAAACCCTTGATTAATAATACTGAATCAAAATCAGCTCTATGAAATCTATCTTTATTAACAGAGCCCTGAGTAAACACATCCTTTTTTTTTTTTTTTGCGGTACACGGGCCTCTCACCATTGTGGCATCTCCCGTTGTGGAGCACAGGTTCCGGACGCGCAGGCTCAGCGGCCATGGCTCACGGGCCCAGCCGCTCCGCGGCATGTGGGATCTTCCCTGACCGGGGCAGGAACCCACGTCCCCTGCATCGGCAGGCAGACCCTCAACCACTGTGCCACCAGGGAAGCCCAACACATCGTTTTTTTTAATCAACTAAAAGATATTCCTGTCAGTGCAGAGAGATTATCGTGTTTGGCCATGTGTAAGTCACCGTTTTTGAAGTGAAATTACAAGGCTGGCAAAGAAGCAATGCTACTTTTTAGAGTCCAACCAATGAGAATGATTAATGAAGCAAATAGCTAACTGAAAGTAATCCAGTTGCGGTTTTCATAGTTTATCCTCCAAAAATTGATAGATTTTATTTTAACATCTTTATTGCAGTATAATTGCTTTACAATGGTGTGTTAGTTTCTGCTTTATAACAAAGTGAATCAGCTATTCATATACATATGTCCCCATATCTCCTCCCTCTTGTGTCTCCCTCCCACCCTCCCTATCCCACCCCTCTAGGTGGTCACAAAGCACTGAGCTGATCCCCCGTGCTATGCAGCTGCTTCCCACTAGCTATCTATTTTACGTTTGGTAGTGTATATATGTCCATGCCACTCTCTCACTTTGTCCCAGCTTACCCTTCCCCCTCCCCGTGTTTAGATTTTACACAGACCAGAAAGTATAAATTTAAAAAACAACAAATAAAACTTCTGAGTCTGGAATTTTGGTATGGTAAGGTCTACTTTGCCCTGAGTGCCTCTGATATCCCTTTATTTAAATTAGGATTAATTACTCATAGATAAAGCATTATGACTGGCCATATTCACACATGCATGAAGGCATTAAGGTCTAAGAATGAGGCTGCACAATCAGTTACAGAGACTCGCTGCCTGGATTGGAAAAGAGAGTAATGTTCTTCCAAATTTCAGCATGGGATCCCTTACTGGTTAATATCCACAGTTCATTATGAATTATCATTTTTAAAATAAATCCTATAATTTTGTGTGAAAAGCTTAATTATTGTATCACAGTTTGATGTTAAAATCGTTTATAAAAAGAAACCATTTTAAATAACACAAAATTATAACCCTTTTTGTTTATATATGTTGTTTTCATTTTTAATGTGCTGGTGACCTAAAAACGGGGGATTCCTCTCATCTCAGAGGGGTTCTGCCAATGTTCTTCTTGTTGCTTATTGTGACATTAGTCTGCAAGGCATTGGAGTAAGAGGTAATTGAACTACCAAGTACAACATCTGAAGTTTCAGTAACAACCCTTTGGCATGAAAGGTGAGGACTGAAAGTGTTTTGCCAAGATTGTGAGGGATGGAATCCAGAATTCAGGACTGTCACCACCATATCACTTTTGGAGTCCAAAGAAATTAAAAAGGATTTAACAAAATAATTACACCGAGCCCATGACTTGAGGAGCTTTTGTGTTTGGCAAAGGCACTTGAGAGCAGGATCTTCCTTAGCAACCGGTTAATCATGATCTCCTGGCTTGTTCATTAATATCCCCTTTACCCATTCAGATGCTTTTTTTTAATGTACATTTTGCAGATACATGGATCAATCAATCTGTCTAGAGTTTTGGTCTGCTTTACTTAAGTAAAGCCCATTTACCTGTAATATATTAAATAGTATATTTTTCAGCATTCTAAAATGTAAAACACATCAGGAATCAGCACTAATATTTTCTCAGATAAATCACTGCACTGATTACCATGAAGTACATTGATGTCACTATCACTATGACAACATTATGGCAAGAACTAGTCACTCTAAGCTACCTAGTAAGAGGAATTGTCATCTATATTTCCGAATAAAATGTAACACATGGGCTTCCCTGGTGGCGCAGTGGTTGGGAGTCTGCCTGCCAATGCAGGGGACATGGGTTCGAACCCTGGTCTGGGAAGATCCCACATGGCGTGGACGAACTGGGCCCGTTCGCCACCACTACTGAACCTGCACTCTAGAGCCCGTGAGCCACAGCTACTGAGCCCACATGCTGCAACTGCTGAAGCCTGTATGCCTAGAGCCCGTGCTCCGCAGCAAGAGAAGCCACCGCAATGAGAAGCCTGTGCATTGCAACGAAGAGTAGCCCCCGCTCACCACAAGTAAAGAAAGCCTGCGCACAGCAACAAAGACCCAACACAGCCAAAAATAAATAAATAAAATTAAATTTAAAAAAAAAATGTAACACATATTAGGACCCCTACTTTCTTGCATAAATTAGTACCTTAATGATTAGGGAATGTTGAATCACAATTGGATGAGGAAACCATTCACATTTATGTTTCTCTAAAGGTGAGATTTGAATATTTGAGGACTGTATCCTGTAACTTTTCAGTCGGTTAGAAAGGAAGCAATTCTTTTACCATTATAAGGAGCTATTTGAGGCAATAAATACCCTTCTCTTTACCTGCTTTTTTGTTTTGTTTGTTTTGCATTTAAGAAAGGACAGTGTTGTGATATCAATGAGTAGTCTAAATAAATAAGTGAGCTTTGAGATCTATATGAAGGTTTTTATGTGAGGTAGTATTTGAATCAGTCTTTTAGGATATTGCACATATACTTTTAGGATATTGCTTAATTTTTAATTTTCAGCTCCTTATGATAGAAATGAGTCACCCTCTTGTACTGTTCCATTTTTAATTAAGCAAGGATTCAAAATCATTTTTTCATTGTTAACTTTAAAAGTAATTTGACTCTCAAGTGTTCTCTGTTCCGCTCCCACTAAGGATGTCCTATAGAAAATATATAAAGGTGTACCAGAGCCTTCAGAAGAAAATATTAGTCATCACTAACTCCATTCATCTAGAAATGTACTGCTGCCAATATTTTTAGATTATTTATGCTCAATTGTGTACTTTAGTTTGTACAGTAGAGTGTCAGCATTCTGACATTTGTTGTGTAGAGAACTGTATCACCACATGATATGACATGCAACAGTTGACAAATGGCAATTTTCCCAGTGATGTTTGCCTTTTTTATTTGATCTGAGCCAAATAGAAACTCTGTAGAGGAATTCCTTCCTTGTAAGATATGGTTGATTATACAAAGAAAAACAAAGGTATAACCTATCTTGATTTTAAAAGTCTACTTTTCATATTCAGCCGTTAGGGAATATGACAGGCAGGTAAGTGATAGGAGCTGTAATCATGGAGATGGACACTGTGTTACCTTAATTACAAAATTCTTAATGAACCTTATCGAAACACTGTTTCTTTTATTGTAAATTTATGTTGTATCGTTAGGTGCTAGAAATGCTGAAAGAAAAACAAACATTCTTGGCAAAGGGTGTGTTATTCTGAGTATATTATTTGATGCAAAAACTCAAGTATGTTTTTTGTATTACTCAAGTATCTATCTGGAACAATTGGGAAAAATAATTGCAAAAATTTGAACATGGATAATATTTATCTATAAACAGCCTGAAGTTTCTCTGAGAAGTGATATGATTAATTCAACATTATATATATATATATATATATATATATTTGTGTGTGTAAATCTCTGTATTAGATCACAAATGTACATAATCTGATTATAACATTTCCCCCCAGTTATACTATTTTTAGTAGAAAACTAAACAACTTTTGTTTTCTAAATTCTACTTATGTAGCTGTATTATACACCATCTAGACAAAGAAGAAAATAAATATCATTTCAATAGAAGACATTTTAAATATGCTTCAATTAGCATTTGAAAAAATTAAACATAGATAAGCATAGATACAGAGAAGAAAAAGAATCAGAGTCTATTGGATATGCAAAAGCTTCAAGAGGAGAGAATTTCAGAGTTGTATTTTTAGTGAAAAAAAAGTCAAATTGATTGCTTTAAGAGATTTGTTTCCATGAGTCATAATTTCCTTGCAAATTATAGTTTCTATTTTAAAGTAAGCCTTTAGCAGAGCATATTGTATATCACTAAAAAATCTGTTCAATACATTCATCTAACCTATTTTTATCATATAATAACACAAGCATTAGATTTCCTATATCCTATATAAAGTAAACCTAATTTCTACAGTCTTCCCCGCACACACATACAGAAACATACACTTACATGCTTTTGTGTTTATTCTTCTCTGTAATCCAAGTGATATATTTTACAATAATTTTATTTTTATGTCTCTCCTTAGAAATTCTTATAGACGTAAACAAACTTAAAACTCAGTACCCTGAGAACAGTTTTTTTATCTGAAGATTTAAGCAACAGTAGATTTTTTGGTAATCTCTGAGAAAGCTAGGGCATCAAAATCATAAAGCAGTTCAAATCTTAAGAAATATATAGTTCAGATCTCATAGGGTATTAGTCCTATATTTTATTAATCATTTTAATGTGATGATTACTCCCTCACCTAGTGTTTTAAATTTATTTAAGTTCTGTGATTTTGTAGCAAGTCAGAACTAGAAGGCAGCAAAGTACTGTCTTCTTTTTCTTTCTTTAGGCTTTAAAAAGCAAGTGTTTTAGTTAATTTTTCTGGAAGTAAATAAAATCTGCTTATACATTTAGGGCAAAAGGACAGCAAAATCTTTGTTATACACGGACTCTGATTTATTACATTTTGCCTGCTTAAGCTACATCAAATAGCTTTTATAGTACACAAGGAATCCTAACGTTTAAAAAAATATTAAATTTAAAATGGAAACTTTTTTCTAGTATGTATGTTAGAGTATATATCAAGCCTTAGTTTATTTGCAGTGCATGGTAAAAGTGGCATTTGTGACTAGAATGACAAGCATTCCAGACACTGATTTTTGTCACATCCAGTTCCTAAGGCAAAGTAGTCTGTCATTATTTTACTAAGACAATATCATCTTGATTTACCTTAAAGTTACATTCAGTGTTCTTTTACAAGCAGGTTTAGGCATGACTGTGACTTAAAGAAAAAATAAAAGGCCTTCATGAATCCAGGAATTTTTCCACATACAGTATTGCATTTCATAAGCTTAATGTTAATATGCTTAATTATTTTTCCTTTCTTTTTTCTTGAATAAACCTAATTGGTTTCACAAATGTTTGTTTTAAATTCAGTTCTTTTTTATAGTTTTTTTTTAAAAAAATAAATTTATTTATTTATTTATTTTTGGCTGCATGGGGTCTTCGTTGCTGTGTGCAGGCTTTCTCTACTTGCGGCGAGCCGGGGCTACTCTTTGTTGCAGTGTGTGGGCTTCTCATTGTGGTGGCTTCTTTTGTTGCGGAGCACGGGCTCTAGGCACATGGGCTTCAGTAGTTGTAGCATGTGGGCTCAGTAGTTGTGGCTCGCGGGCTCTAGAGCGCAGGCTCAGTAGCTGTGGCACACAGGCTTAGTTGCTCTGCAGCATGTGGTATCTTTCCAGACCAGGGCTTGAACCCGTGACCCCTGCATCGGCAGGCGGATTCTTAACCACTGCGCCACCAGGGAAGCCCTAAATTCAGTTGATTCTGTCTTGTAGTTAGGAAATGGAAAACTGACTAGATATTTTTGCTCACCTACAAATTTTAAACCAAATAACCATTTAAAAAGTACTATATTTAGTGTCCACAAAGCAGATATCTTGTGGCCAGAATTTTCTGCCAGGAATACACCATAAGTCTTTTGTTAGTATTGTGAGGAAGTAAGAAAGGACGTAGGAAATTTTATTTTCTGCAATATAAATGAGATATTTTCCTCTACGATCTCAGAGCTCAGTAAACATAGGGACACCTTAAAATATATTTATTTATGATATTTATTTCATGAGCCCAGGCACTTTCCGGCCTCTGAAGTACACAGGCCTCATTTATTGCTATATCACCATCTGTCAGAAAATATTTTGAGTTGAACAGAAACAGCAAAAGAACAATCCAACTTGCAGGTGTTGTTCAACTGAGAAATTAATTCCAATGACTGAAATTGTCATTTAGGGAGCATGGGTTTATTTGTTTTTTTCATTTTGATACAAATAGTTTACATGATCTGACTCCTTGGGATAAGGAAAGAAAATGCTAATTATTTTTCATTTAGATTTGCATTTGAAATTGCACTTTAGGGCTTTACACAAAAATGTTTCAAGAGCCCTGTGACACCTCCTGTTGCCCTGTGTTCTGTGTTAGCCTACTATAAACAGCTGATCTGCACTCCAGAGAGAGATCTATAAATACTCTCCGTGGCAGGAGGAGTTCAGGGCCATCTTTTGGAAGAGAGTCTAGGAATAATACACAGTGTGTTCTCAACAAGATTTGTTTCCCTGTTGAAACAAGAAAAGCCCTTCCAGGGGAAAAGTCACAAAAAGGCAACTTTGGGGAATGGACAGGAAATTCTGAGGGGCAGTTTTATCTGCATTCTCTTTGAGATTGATGGGTGGGCATTTTGAGAATGATTTCTGTCCTATTTGTCTTTTTCTCCTCCAAATCATTCATTCATTCATTTCCTTTTTCCCTTGTGGCGTTCATTTTTTAATTTATTCATTCAACCAACATTTATTAAGCAATTTAGCATTATAAGCCACTTTTTAATTTTATTTAACAAATTTGTTCCAACTACAAGACTTTACATTTTCCTATTGCTATATTTTATTTCTTCAAAGCATTCGTCACGGCTTGATACCATCCAAACAAATGTTGCTACATTGTCTGTTTCCCTCTCACAAATTGTACTTTGTCAGAAAAAGAAATTCTCTGTGTTGTTCAGTGCTGAAGTTCCCAGATTTGGGGGGCATCTAGTGATAGTAGTGTTGATCGTAAATAATAGTAATAATAATAATTATTATTAATAGCAGCTACCTTTTGCTAAAATTTTTAAATGTTCAGAAATGAATGAATGAAGTCATACTAGAGGAATCACTGGCATTAATTAGGTCCAAATCATGTTAATGCACTTAATGACCAATTGATCCCATAAATTTTCACTTTCAAATAACCCAGAGTTTCCTATAGTCAGAGGGTTTCTGCAATCACTCCTTTTTACCATTCCTCCAGCATATTTGTATTCAACAGGAATTAGAATTACTTTTTTTGTGTGAGATCTTAACAGTGTATTAAATGAATGATCACTTGAGGCTGGGGCCCTAATTGTCTTTACATTGTATATGATTCAAGAATCCTTAAAGAGGACTGATGGTAACACCAAGAGTCTACCCTTGCTTTGATTCCGGCATCATCTGTTCTTTGCACAGTTGTTGTTATCAGAGTTTTTGTTAATTCTTTTACAAATGGCAGAATGCAGGACAGGACAGTCAAAGTTCAGGTGAGGAATGAACAATCAAAATAATTTTGACACATGGAAAACAAGTCAAAATAAAGAGCTAGTGTTTTACAAAAATTAATGGAAATTCTTGTATTTAAGTTAAAAAAAATAGTTGACAGTACATAATAAGAAAATGCCCAGAATAATAGTATTATTGTGAGAACAAAATACATCACATTCTTTGAATGATGAAAATGTATGGTGAATATGCTAAAAGCATGAAATTTTATGTTCTTTGATAAAAATGTATGCTCAAATAAAGGATACCATACATTGCATTTATAAGATGGATACTAAAAATTTACTTCCATTTCAGCAGGGTCAATTTAATTTAGTCCATGCTTTCCCAAAGAAAGGGGCCTGACTCTCACCACAAAGAAATCTTTGGGTAAAGAATAAATAACTGTCTCTCAGTCAGGTTATAGGTAGAATTCAGGCAATGGATAGTAGAAAGGAGTGGATGATACTCAAGTCACTTCCACGTCTGAGATTTGATTATTGGCTAAATAATTCAAGACTAAAAACCAAAAAAAACCCAAATAGTAACAACAACAAAAACCCCTGAAGGTAAATGGGAAAAGACAGAATCTTTTATTTCCAGCCATCAAAGGTAGAGGATATATTAATTTTTTTAATCAAAAGAGCTCTCTTGAGAACCTATGATTTTAGTTTCATCTTCTATATTAAAAAGAGCTACGAATGGGTAATTATCACAGATATTTTACTTCTCACTGTGAAAAGAGCACTATTACATGTAGCTTGAATCAGTTAGCCACACATACAAACACAATAAGTCAAAGATCTTTCAAATAAAATTTTCTAAAGCCTCAAGTTTAGGAGCTCATTTTTCTTTTTTACTTGTTCACATTCTAATTGTTGCTTATCATCTAAGAGCAGGCTTGTTATATTGTGTTTCTTGACCATGATAAGAGTAAGTCAACGGAAAGCTTGTTTTTATTATCTTTTTGTTTTTTGTTGTTTTTTGTTTTTATTATCTTAATATGTATTTCAGTATCTGGTGGGGGAAAATGGAAGGGAGAAAAGAGATTAAACTTGTCTGAGATAAAAAGATATGAGAATAATAGAAACATTTGTGAATTCTCTGCTGTCAGTACCATTAAGCAGAGGGTGGGCACAGATATTTCAGTTCTGAATTTCTCTAATATGTGGAATATGGCTGAGTGGGCTGCCACACTTTCCTCTCCATGCCTTTGTCAGAAAGAAGAATATTCCATTCACAGATCCCCAGCAACTAATAGAGTAGGTTCCTACCTTGGACTAACCTTACACCTGTCTGTCTGTCTGTCTTTCTCCCTCTCAGTTTCTCAAATACCTTTTGCTCTAATTATTTTTCTGGCTAATATTCTCCAGTGGAATTCATTAGTTTTATATACTTTACTGATTTTTACATTTTAAACAAGATTGTTCACCAGCAAAGATAATTCAAGTCTTTTTAAGCTCTACAGTTACATTTTGCCCCCAAATCCTCTGAAATTGTCAAATAATTTTTATAGTAGTTTTTAAAAATTATGAAAAAAAACCAAAAACCAAAAAACAAACAAACAAACAAAAAATTATGAAAAACATCCACCTTAAATGAGTCCGATCACATTTTCTAAAGTTAGAAAGCACTTCTTGTTTAGGGTGTGATGTGGGTAAAAATAGTTTGTATACATTCTGTGGGAGTTTTTCAATCCTCTTAGATTTTTTCCCTAGCACATTTAGATTAAATTTTTCATTTAAAATTGTCTCCATCTTTCATGTAAAAAAAAAAAAAATTCTGTAGATAACCAGCTGAAGTTTCCGTCTAAAACTTAAAGTTAGTATTCATTCAGTAGTTCAACTGAACCAATAACTACTATGAGGAATATCACTAAAATTCATTCATTTCAGATAACTGGCTCCTGCAAAAATTTGCATTATGTGTAGAATGAATGAAATGTGTCAGAATCTGTTGTAAAAAGTACAATTTATGCATATTATGTCCTTAAGATGAAATTCTAAAGGGCTTTAGCTATTAAGAATCTTTTATCATTTTATTTTTATATAATGTTCTGTAACATAGATTTTATATGGTATATTTTAACAAAATTGTGTTAGCAATCAAACGGAAGTATTTCCTTCTCTAATTCTCAGTTATTTGTCTTTACAACATCCCTGTACTTGAGGTGACCAAGAAAGAAAATTAAAAATTAATTAGACTGCCTGAGGTTATCGTGGAATGGGGTCAAGGAAAAAAATTCAGCTTGATCTCTCATCTGGTCATTCTCTTCTAATAGAAGTAGCACAAACTCAGGGAGTATGCGACATTGATTGAACATCCTCTTAAAAACTTCTACCATTGCTGTTTAATTAGGATTTTTCCTTGAACAAGCAAAATGATGCCAAGCCATTCTGATATCACCAGCATGAATCACTGAAAAGTTATTTAGCAAAATTTTGCTATGCCTTTAGTACTGTGCTATGTGAAATATAAAAAAGCCTTTTAAGACAGTCCTTCCATCAAGGCGCTGTGTCTAACAAGGGAGATAAATTTAAAAGCTAAATTGTATCTTGCTCCTTCACTCCTAGGAAATAAGAGAAGGAAATGATTAGCATGGGCTGTTACAGTAAATCACCGTGGAAGAAAAAAGCTCGAACCAGGCCTTGAGAATTTGGGAGGATATAGTTGTGTTGATAGAAGAATGAAAGGCATATCATGATGGGATAAAATACAATTAAATGTATGGAGTCAGGAAGAAAATAGAGCATTTAAGCGGGAGAAGGGCGTGGCCATTTTCGAGTGTGGCTGCGGAGCGTGAGTTGGAAATGGTTTTTAATATATGGGAGTGCTGCCAAATCGTGGAGAGCATTGAGAAGTCAAATACATGACTTTAGAACTGATCAGAAGGTTTTCTCATAATGTTTTCTATTATTTTGATGCTAGGCCTATAATAATTTAATAGACATGGATAGTGGTGTTAACATATGCTACTGTCACTCAGTTCTATTTTCTTTTTCTGTGTTTTGAATCAAATTATATATTTACTTATGACAACTAGGTGGTATGTATATGTGATGAATACAAACCATCACTAAACCACAATTAAGAGACAAGTGTTTCGGTTTTGTTTTGTTTGTTTGAGTTAAGGTCTGTTCTAAAGCGTTTTTCTTAGAACTCATGCTGTAAACGATGCTCAGGTTTCTATCATTAGTCTTCAATCTTGGGCGTCACTGATTTGGTTAAAGAAATTATACCCCTTGCCCCCGATCTCATTTAATGGCCAACAGTTAATTACTCATGAATCTTTTCTACATACTCTTGCCAGCAAGATCTCTTTAAAATTAAAATTAAAAAAAAATTTTTCACTGCCCCTAGCTCACCCAACTCCTGTTTAAATTTTTTAAATTATGTTGGAATAAATTCCAATATCCTTTTCATAACCTATAAGATCTTTCTTTTTCTGGCTTTGGCTATCCATATAACTCTATCTATTAAGCTTACTCATGTGCTTTTTTCTTCATTTATCTGAAATAGTTACAATTATTCAAAGTGCTGTGTTATTCTGTGACTCTATGCCTTAGCACTTTATGTTCTTATTTATAAAATTCAACTGTTAAACACATCAATTCTTCTAAATGTTCATCAGGCATCATCTCAATGTAGAATCTCTCCTTACTCCCAAATTTCTACCCTTTTTTCCTAAAGGTAATCAAGTTTACTAATGTAAAGTTTTACATATAAATCTCTTATAGCAAATATCATATATATTTACATTTTCATTATTTTATTTTTACATTTTTTCTTCCTTATTGTATTATATACTACCTCAGGGAAATGTCTATACTATATTTATCCACATATTTCCAGTGCTTAATGCAGTGTCTGCAGTATGGTAGATTGTTATTAATATTGGTTGAATTAGAATAAATCTTTTACCTACTGGAAGGAAGAATAAAAAATTTTTGATACATGTTAGCTGTGGAATGGGTATAGAGCACACGTTAACACCAGGAGCTCTAGAGCATGCTTATTTGCCAATCAAATCTTGCTCCATCACTCCCTAGCATGTCAAACAGTTGTCAAACAATTGCCTTTGGATTTTAGTAAGGTAACTGATTCTCAAGGACAAATATACCACCCACCCCCAATCCAGTGTGAATTTATGAAAAAAGCAGGTAGGCCAAGAGAGGCAAAGATGAGCAATGGAGAGAAAGAGAGACAGAAAGAGGGGCAGAGAGCACAACTGGTTCACAAGTTCTTGGTTCTGGAGGCCGTAGTCCACATCTGGCCTAAGATCATTTTACCTGCATTTCTATCACTTGAAACCAATAGAATCCTAAATAATAAAATAGAGTATACATCAGCATCTGTGAGATTTTGTATATTTGTTGAAAATAAGATGGAAAATGAAAACCACCACTTGAAATAATTGTAGGAGCATTTATTAGCCTTGCTACTAGTACTGTCTTATTTTGTATGTACACATACACACACACACACATACACACACCCCTACAGGCACACCTACACCTACATCTACTTACAAGGAATTCCATAAACATTAATGTGTTCTAAAGAGACACAGAGAGATGTTTCATTATATTTTGAGTGAGTTACATCAAAAACTGGATTTGCTAGGACCATGATGAAAAGCTTGTGCTTTTTAATGTAAACATGTACTCTCTACCCGAGAATAAATCATTTTATTCAAAACATAAAATGTTAAAGTAATTTTGATCTTTGAAAAAAGCAATGCTGTGCTTTTGCTGCTGTTGCTGCTGTTGTTTGAAGGTAAAATAGGATGTCCTCTACACTTCTGCAGCTGAAGTGCAGAATGACATTGAAAACAGCTCCTTTCGAACTGGAAAGTACCATATTCATTTCTGAAATTGTAGAAATAGGGGAACTTATAATATGGATGTATAATTTATTTCTCATGTTTGAGGGTCTGAAGTACCTCAGAAAAATTTGTAAACCATTACACACTTAATATAATAAACCAAACTGATGATTATCGATGATTATAGACTTTGTCACACACTATTCATATTGACAAGTATATTTTTACAATTCTAGACAAATGGTTGTACGGTTGGTGAGACTGTGATTATAAAGGACTCATAAATATATCATCCCACATGATATCAAGGCTAGAGCAGAAGTGTTTTTACCCAGTGGATAAATGTCATAATTCAGTAGCCTGCACTAATGTGTTTTCATGTTATGCAATTTGGATCCTCTGAGAAGTAGATGCTGAGGATCTACTCAGAAGGGCTACAGAGGTTTATTGTGGAGTAACACCTGTAAAATAAAGAGGGGGAGAAGAAGCAGGATTCTGCAGGAGAAACTTCCAGGCCAGATTTTGGATTTATTAAATTTTGCCAATCCAACAGAGAGGTCTGAATGAAACGTTGCCTGTTAGAAGAGTCCTTTGTTAAGCAGAAATGACACAACCTTTGTACCACAGTTTACTCAACTATCCGCTGCATCCAAAGAGTGGCCTTGGCTCAAAATTTGTGGTGAATGAGAAAGACTCACAAGTGGAAGCTGTCATCTGAACCACAGTCTCCAGAGCTGGACAGGGAGTCTATCCTTGCATCATCATGGCACATCTCCGTGACTGCCACGTTGGAGATATATAGGTTAATAAGAAAGGTATATTTTCATCAAGTTAGTGAGTACAACTCTTTGAGAGACAGGACCATTGCCTAGAATTCCAAATGGTGTGTTTTTAAATTAGAAAGGTTTTGCTTACTGAACTACAGCAGGAAGTGCTTGAGTGGAAAATGGAAGGAGAGATATGGAAATAAAGTCAATATGCTGTTCAATAAAACTTTATTATGTAAAAAACAAGCAGTTGGGACTTCCCTGGTGGTCCACTGGTTAAGAATCTGCCTTCCAATGCAGGGGACGTGGGTTCGATCCCTGGTTGGGGGACCAAGATCCCACATGCCGCAGCTACTGAGCCCGTGCGCTCTAGATCCCGTGTGCCACAACTAGAGAGCCTGTGTGCTGCAACTACTGAGCCCGCACACTCTGGAGCCTGTGCACCACAACTGGAGAGAAGCCCGTAAGCCGCAACGAAGATCCCACGTGCCGCAACTAAGACCCGACACAGCGAAACAAATAAATATTTAAAACAGAAAACAAATACAAACAAGCAGTTAACCTGCATGCACAGTAATCTACAAAACAAGTGAAACACAAGGCCATTTTCAAAATAGGATAAAAATTCAAGAATAAAAGGAAAGACAAAACGAATATAAGTAGAGTTATGCCAAAGAAAAATGCAATAAAGAAAGAAGCTAAAAAAATAATTTCTAAGCTGGAACACACATTAAATAAACCATACAACCCCTAAAATAACTATCACTTCTAAGAATGGGATTGTCAGGTGTGAAAGTGAGTGTGTGGAATTAAAACATATAATAAATCTTTAAGTTGGGATGTCATGTTGTCTGGTGTTTGTCCTGAGCCCTTCTGCCTGAGATCCTGGGTAATGAAAAATTTATCAATGCCTTATATTTGATTTGATTTGACAGCAAAAGAAATATTTGTTATTATAACTTTCAAAATCTGGGTAGAGAAGATAAGTGGATTCACAGTACTAAGCATACAGTATTCACATCAACTTTAGAATGAATAAAAAGACAATGCTATATGACAGTGACAATAGTATCACACTAGTCAGTATCAATTGAAGTTTTGGAGGAAAATCACAATTGTCATTGTCATTTTCACTCCTTGGCTAGATTTGCTCTATTAAATAAAGTAATATATAGATTAAATTTTCTCAAATTACAATATAAACAAGTTTATATTTGCATTCTTTTCTACTTTCAGTGATAAAATCTAACTTTGGAGCTTTTCATTTCTTTTGACAGCAAGGATTGTGGAAGAATAGACCTAAAATGTTTAAATTACTGAGATTTCCAGTGACCTCTTTCAGGTGGGCATTTTGGAGCAGTTACTTAGTCAGCTAGCACCACAATGTGTAATTGAGTAACAAAAATGGTTACTAGGTTACAAATGAGTTATGTTGTCCTTAATGGATTGTAGGGCTGTGAACACCCAAATTAGTTTCCTCCCCCAAATTTAAAAATATTATTCAGGAAACTGGATCATGATGGCAGATTGAGTGAATAAAGGCATATAACTCTCATTTTCTTAAAATATCCCAAAAGGATGAAAAACGTATTTTTTTAAAAATCTCTCTACTACACTGGCAAACAAGAGAGTCATGACCCAGGTGTAAAATCATTCTGTCAGAATCAGCAGTTTTCATATAAACCAGCTATAGGCAATTAGATAATGTAACTGAAAAAAAACAAACTATAAAATACCTAGAAATAGACCTGTCAGTAAAGATGCACGGATTTTATGAAGAAATTTACAGTATTTGACTAAATTATATAAAAGATCTGAGCAAGTGGAAACGTATTCACTGTTCCTAAATGTGAAGATACATTTGTAAAGATGTCAGGTTTCATCCAGCTTGCCTTCCTGTTGATCTATATAACTCAGTGGAATCCCAAACAAAATAACCAAAAAAATACTGAATCAACATCAGTCATTTTTCCACAAAAAGAAATTAATCCCAGAAACAATGTCCACATTGAAACTTTGGCATTATGTAGTTAGGTTCTTTCTTGGCTTTTGATGTAAGAATAAAGATTATTTATTGAGATATGAACTGGGACATTTCCTTATGCCTAGAATTTTAGCCCACCTAAATGTTCCTTCTCCAGAGAAGCTCCTTGTTAAGGACGAGGAGACCATGGTACAATATGCGGCAACAACATCCAGCTGTGCGCCCAGCAGGTGGCAGGAATCATCATGAAAAGAGCTCTATTCACATATGAGGAGATGAGATGATAAAAATTGGCTAAGGATGTGCACGGTACTCATGTGGAGATGATCTACAAAGAGGCTGGAGTTGAAAACCCTGAAGTAATGAAAATGCAGTTTACTTTAAGAAAATGGAAATGGCATCTTTGGGACATTTGGTGATAAAACCAGTCATTAAAGAAGAAAATCAGGTAGTTTTGGCTTAAAATAGTGAAACAAATTTCCTGAGGGTTTGACTTTCCCTCCCTCTCTCTGTCTCTCTCTCTCCACCCCCCCCCCCACCTTCCCTCTCTCTCTCTTTGCTATTTTAATAACATCTTCTGGAAGGGGTGTGCGTGTGTGTAGAGGTATTGGTGGAGAGGGGTGTTAATGTAATTAAACAGGAAGGCCATTAGACTGAGGTGGCTCTAATGCCTCGGTAGCCTATGTAAGCAAACCAAAATCTAAGTCAGAGTCAATGCAGTCAGCTCTGAGGAGATGAAACCCAAGAACAACCCATCACAAATAGCCAACTAGGCTTTCCCATTTAAGGCAGCTGTCTAAGATTTAGCCATTCAATGTCCTTGCTTCCCTTCCTCATTTTCTCTCTAAAAAGGTCTCCCCTGATTCCTCTCGGTAGAGCACTCTTAACTACATTGGGTTTCATGCTGCTCAATTCAAACTGATGTATGCTCAAATAAACTCTTGAAAATTTAAATGTGCTCAGCTTATCTTTTAACAGGGGGTGCTTAACAATTTAGGAGACCACTCAATTCCTTTTTGCATGTTCACCATCTGCCATCGACTTTGTCTAAAACTAAACTACCATGTCTCATGTAAGGGTGCCTCACGAAGAGCCCATCCTCGTGAGATCACAGGTACCTCCTGGAGACCTTCTTAGTTACATCGTGGAGAACTTTGCAGATGGAAGGGAAACTAATGCCTATCACAGCAGTTGGGGATGCTGATGGGTACAGTGATATAGGTGCCAGGGTTGACTGGATGTTGACTTAATTCTTACCAAAATTGTTAGAATAATATAAGAACGATTTAGAAGTTGTATAAGGGTTTCAAAACAGTGCATTTAAATTGTACGTTTACAAAATAACAGATTCTACAGTTTAACAGTTTCTGTGCAACTATAAAGTGTGAACTTAATTTTGAAATTTCACTGTATGTTATATTCACCTATTCATGTATAACTCTATAAATGAGACTATTTGCCTTATTGTCAAATTATATATTTTAGGCATTTTATATGTATAATATTTTGGGACAGGTATAAAATCTGTAATATATAGAAATAGGCATGGTAATAAATCATAACAGTCTCATGTACAAAAGAGGAGATTACAAAACACAATATATGTCAATATGTAATGTGAGGAAAGAGTATCAGGACCATTGTTAGGTGAATAATAGCTAGTTTCAGAAAATACATTCATAATCCCACCCCATCCTTGTAGACACTTTCCTGTAGTTTTTCTCAGTCTTCCTTGGTTGGAATTAATCTCTCCATTTCTTTCTCCTCATGTTCTTTTGCTCCCCAATTCTCACTTTTAAGGTATTCTACTTTATATTACAGTTGGCTGTATAAGAAAATGTCTCCAATACTAGGCAACATTATTTATTTTACCATCCCAAAGGTGTCACAAGATAAATAACTCTTTAAGTGGGTCAAAGCAGCATTCCACACATTTCTTCTTGGGACATTTCCAAAAAGCTTCAGAAATAATATAGTTAGAAAGAAAAAAAGGAGTGTCAGCAATTTTCAAAGTTTGTCTGGGAACTAACTTTTGGAGGCATTGAAACAGACTAAGAATTTTTTAACGTTTCTTATGCCATCTTTGTTTAAAAAAATGAAGCAAAATATTTAATAAGACAATACATTTAACAACAGGAAATTTCAACCATGAAACTAGAAAACTAAGAGACTCACAAATTCAGATTTGGGCCTTTGATAGCCCATGTTAGCATATGATTGGCATGCCTCAGGTTAGAGATTTCATTCCTTTTGCAATGGAATTGTGAAGGTTGAATTACAGGAAGCCAGAGAGAGAGACAAGAAGGAAGGCTGCAAGAATGTTTAACTTTGTTCTCTGCTCATTTGCCTTTTGTATATTTTTTTTTCCATGAAAAGCCTTTTCTCCCTTTTTTTACCTAAGTGAAGTCTCCATGCTTCAGATACAACCAAAACTTCATCTTAACATCTGCTGTGCTGCACGCATGGGTATATTTATCTTTCTCTTCTCTGAGAGCCTATGTATTTTTATGCAATTACTTTGGTCTGTGATGTTACAATAATATTTCTTGTACAGGCACTGGAATGTTGTTAGAGGATAAGAACTTCTAATTAAAAGCTGAGAAGCTGTCTTATTCATGTAGCCTCTCCGGTACAGAGAAAATGCATATTAATTTTTGGATAAATGGAATTAATGGGCAGCTCACTTTCACGTCCCCTAAAAATTTGGGCCCCTATAATATGTTACTACTTGGCAGCAGAGTTTGAATTTTAACAAAGGCTTCATAAAATCTTTACCAGATATTGAGTGATACTAATTAAATCACAGCATATAGGTGTGATGGTAATCAACTTTACTGTAACAGTACTCAGTCTTTTAACAAATTTAGTCTTTTACTGTGTGGACATCAGAGTCGTGAAGAGGTAAAACTAATTTTGATTTTGGAAAGATTCTGCTACATAAATCACTGTATTTGAAATTCTTTGAAAAGTGTCAAGTATCCTGCACATGAATGGCAATGGCAATTATCTTAGTTAATCTCTCAGTCTCTATCCAATTTGCACCTCTGTCAAAGCAATCATGCTTCTTAAAGTTACTGGACAGGGGTCTTAACATACTTTGAATTATATTTTTTGATACATCTTGTTATCACTTGAGCTTTGCCAACCTTAGTTTTAATATCTCTCTTAGAGTAATCACTTTTCCCACATTACAGGTATTACTCTCCTCCAGACGACACACATCTCATACCTGCTTCTTCAATGTAACTTCTAGTAGTTCTTTCTAAGTAGTTAAACTCTAATGACCTAAAATCAAATTAAGAGATGTCCACCTTCAGATATGCCTTCTACTTATAGTATTTGTAACAGCAGATACTTACATGGTTATTACCTGTATATTCATGATCATATGCATCATCTGTGAATGTCATCTGAGCACAGTTTCAGTCAGATATTTTAACTGGCTATCTTTATCACTGCCCTTCTTTTCTCATTGGGTGTTGAAGTTTTAAAGCATCCCTTTTTGTTCCTTCAGCTCCTGCACTCTTTCTTTCCAGCTAACATATTCTTGGACAAGCAGCTTTAGATTTTCCTGAAGCTGAATGTTCACATGAATAATATTAAATGTTCCCCTCTGATGTTCTACAGTCTTCTGAGATGTTTTTAAGATGTTTTTGGACTCAATCACTTTGGAATGGAGTAGTTTTGATGGCTTTGAGTGACCTTGACTGTCTTCAAGATAAGCCATCATCACTCCATGAAGTAAAATTTTATAGGACTGGCTTTTCTGTTCTCAGTCAAGAAGGTTGACTCTATCCCCCAGTGAAAAGTTAGACCTGTTCACATCAATATTAAATTCTGCCAGACACAGAGTTTACAGCATCAGAGGACTGGCCTCCACTGCAGATGGTTCAAGGGCATCGAAGGTGTATGTAATGAGTTTTTTCCTCCTACTGACTTCAAGATACTCTATCCTTTAGGCAGCAGATCCTTTGGCTAGGTCATTTTCCCTCAAAGTGCATCAACTTTTTACTGTACAATCGATCAAAGCAGCATAAACCAAAAATTTCAAGGGATGCTCAAAGAGACTTAAGCCTTGTATCCATAATTCAGATAAAACCATTAGAGTACCGTGCAGCTGCTGCAGGAGTAGTTGGAAAGACATTTTCATGACCATAAACAGGCCCTCCTTGGTTCCGAAGGGCACTGAAGCTCTGCCTCTGGCCAGTAGCTTCAGGGTTCCAGCTGCCTGCCCAGAACCCTGTTAGAGTTCTACTTTAAAAGCAGTCAGTGCCTGGCAACCAGGACAAACCATTGGTGGGCAGTGGGGCTGGGGGAGGGGGACTGGTTTTGTAAGCTAGTGATATCTAACTTTGATGCAGTCAGTGCACAACTAGAAAGTGTTATAATTTGTATAGTACATTGGGAAAATGGAAAAGGCCAGTTACAGCCAGAGCAGATGAATTGTGACCACTCTAGGCCCACATGGCCCCACTGGAAACCTAGGAGATCCAAGCAGTGCTATGCCCAAACCAAACCTGTAGAACCTAGATTTCTGGTCCTGGTTCTGCCTCTTCAATAGCTTCATGACCTGGGTCTTCAAAATTATAACCAATATTTGATAAAAGCAATGGAGAGCATAAATCATTTTCTTATGCAGTATCTTATCTAAAAGCCTGACTATCCTGTGAGCTTGACCATTGTGTTAATTCATTCAGGCTGCTATATCAGAATCTCAGAACCTGGGTAGCATAAACAATAAATATTTCTCACTGTTCTAGAGGCTGGGAAGTTACATGATCTGGGTGCAAACATTCAGTTCTTGGTGAGGGCTCCCTTCCTGCCTTGAAGACAGCCACCTTCTTTTATCCTCTAATGGTGGAGAGGGAGAGAGAGAGTGCTCTGGTCTCTTCCTCTTCTTTTAAGTACACTGGTCCCATCATGGGGCCCCACCCTCATGACCTCGTCTGTACCTAATTGCCTCCCAAAGGCCCACCTCTGAATATCGTCACGCTAGAGGTGGGGTTAGGTCTTCAAGATATGAATTTGAGGAGGACAGATTCAGTCTATAACATCATCCTATGAGGTTATTAAATCTCTTAACTGACAAACTTAGGTTAAATGGTTTCCCAAGGTCATTAACTGTTACATTGCAGTTGGATTTTGAATCAAGATCATCTGTCTCCAACTATCATTTTTTGTTTTAAACCATTCTATATGACTTAATAATTTCACCCCACTTTTACAACAAAGTATATGTTAAAAAGTTTTTAAGGTCTATGTAACTTTATAATTCTCTAATCCCAACAATGTTCTTTTTGACTCTTAATACAATAGCAAAGCAACCATTTTTTGTCACACGTAGTATTCACCCATTTCCTTAACAAGCATTAATAGAATTACTCCTATATGACAAGTACTAGTGCTTCAAAGAAAAGGAGCTCACAGTTTGGTCAAGGGGACAAACAAGTTAACACACAATTACAATTTTCAAAAAGTGCTATAATAGAAACAGTACAAACCTGGGGAGGATGCCTAGCCAGCAGGGGTTGGAGAAGGGAGATGGGCCAAAAGCTCAGTTAATATGGGAAATTATACCTGTACTGAGTTTTGAAAGATGAGTAGGAGTTAGTTAATTTCAGATGGTGTGGCCGAAAGAGTTTTGAGCATAAAGGAAAGAATTCGTGTAAAAACAGAAAGAAATAATACAGTACTTTGGGAAACTGGCTGCTTTATGGTTTAAGAATTTTGTATGGCAGTGGAAGTGGTAGGATATAGTTTGAGTAGATTGTCAAGGGGGAGTGATGTTTTAAAAATTGTTCATTTTGCTAAGGAATTGTGGATTTCCTCCTGGTTGCACTGAGAAACCAACATATTTCAAGAAAGGGAAGTAAGATGATCAAATTTGACTCAAGTAGTGCATTTAATTTGGAGAGTAAATTGTGAGAGGAAGAGGACTGTAGACTGGAAAAACAAAATTGAGGTAGATTGAAAAAAGAAAGGTTGAAAAGAAAGATTGAAAAAAAAATCATACAGGTTGAAAAAAAAAGACTGGCATAGGAATAGAATCCTTGGTAGAGTGGTAAGAGAGACAAAAATCAACAGGACATCTGAATGTTTGTACTTAGTCATGGAAAAGACTAGAAAGTTAAAGAGAACTCCCAAGTTTCTGACTTGAGCAACTTCACTGAAGCTGTTGCCAGTCACAAAAAAAGGATGATGATCAAGAATGTGTGTGTTTATTTGGGGTGAGGACTCCGAGTTGAAGTACCACTGAGAATTTCACAATAGAAATCCATTTCCGGAAAGAAGTTAGGTGAATGTAACGAAATAGCTCTGAGGTCAAAGTTTTGCTTAAAGGAAAAGATATAGTTCAGATAACTTATGAAAGTGTGTAGAATGAAATTCAAAGAGAGGAATCCCAACATTTAAGAAATTAAAAGAGAATTGAGCTTGCAAAAGAGATTGAGAAGCACTAACTTTGACAAGAACTGTTTGCAAGGGTTCTCTCTACTTCTCTTCTTACTGCAGTTGAAAAAAATCTGATTTCTACCCTGAAGTTTGCATTGGACTTGCTCCTGCAAATTATCTTCATTGTTAAATCAAATGTGTGCTTCCAAGTCCTAAATTTATTTGACATCTCAACAGCTTATCACAGTGTTGGTCTTACATTATTCTAGACAGTTTCTTTTCTTGCCTTTATAACCTGATAGTCTTCTGGGAGTTCTTCCTAACTCTTTGGCTTCTTTTCTTAAGCCTCCTTTGTTGGCCGCTCTTCCTCTAGAAAATCTTTTAATTTTAGACTTCATTCAGGCTCAATTGTATGCCAGCTTCTCTTTGTATACTCTCCCCACAGCTTCAATGTATTTTTTTTTTTTTTTTTTTTTTTTTTTGCGGTACGCGGGCCTCTCACTGTTGTGGCCTCTCCCGTTGCGGAGCACAGGCTCCGAACGCGCAGGCTCAGCGGCCATGGCTCACGGGCCCAGCCGCTCCGCAGCATGTGGGATCTTCCCGGACCGGGTCACGAACCTGTGTCCCCTGCATCGGCAGGCGGACTCTCAACCACTGCGCCACCAGGGAAGTCCTTCAATGTATTTTTTAAAATATCTACATACAAGTGACACCCACGTTTGATCTTGAACTCAGACTTCTCTTCAGAGCTCCAGACATGTATAGACAACTATTAACTCATTATCCCCACTTGGCTATCTAGTAGGTACCTACTTTACATATTTTGTATATTATATACTTTCACATTTAATATATTTCATTATATATGCATTATTCATATCTCCTTTTGTCTTTACCTAATATCTAACATATCAATAATTATTGATTTTGGTTCTTCCTCCAGAATATGTCTCAAACGTGTCCACATTTGCTTATCTTGTCACCATATGTATAATTCAATAAAATCACCACACTTACCTGGATGACTCTAATACCCTTCTGTTAATCTTCTAACTTTCACTTTTTCTTTCCTTGCAGTTTATTCTCAATTCAGTGGCTGGAGTGATTATTTTAAATGCAGATCTAATCACATCCCTACGCTGCTTAAATCTGTTGATGACTTACCATAACTTACGATAGAATTCACCACCTTGGTGTTTCTTACAAGGCTTTGCATAATTTTACTTTTTATTTTTTAGCCTCATCTCATAACTCTCTACCTGACATTTAATGTATTTCTCCAAACTCTCTCATCCTCGATGCTCATCTCCCTGAAATGCTGTCCACCCACTATTAAAAGACTGTTCTCATAGTCAGTGTCATGGACATCAGTTGTCATCTTATTAGAAATGCAGCATCTCAGCACATTGTGAACAATTGAACTTGGGGGTCGAGGAGTCAGAAATGCAGACCTACGTCATTTTCCCTCTTCACTCCTACTTAAAACGTGAAGTCCCAAAATAGATAAAACTTCTTTTGGAAAACCTTCTTTGATCCCCTGATAAAGTGATTCTCAAATTAGAGCAGCGTCAAAATCATCTGGAGGGCTTAGTAAATCACAAATTGCTGTACCCCACCCCCAGAGTTTCTTATTCAGCAGGGCTGGTGTGAAAGGCTGAAATCGGTGTTTCTCGCAAGCTCCCAGGTGATGTTGGTGCTGCAGGTCCAGGGACCACACTTGAAGGATCCTTTTGCTCTACTAAGTAGTTCTCAACCTTAGCTGCACAGTAGAGAAGTACCTGGTGGAGTTTTAAAAAACCTTGATGCCTGTACCATATCAAAAGTCAATTGGATAAACATTTCTGGGACCTTGCTATGGGTCCTGAAGTTCATGCGGCAAGCTTCAGCTTCTTCAGATACCTGGGGGACCTGTAAATAGCATACTGATGTCTGATTGTTGATATTTTAAGGTAAAACACGTTATGTTTTATATTTTCCTTGTCTCTTACCTCTGCTAGAAGTTAAACTTCATATTTGTTGTTGTTGTTTTACAGTTTGGAAATTTCCTTCACGTTTTAATGAACCCAGTAGCGCATTAAACTTTTTGTATGTTGTAGTTAATACGGAGACTTAATATATTTTAGCAGGGTGAGGGGGTGCGAGAGGATCGGTTTGCCAGATCACTATTTTAAATGCCATACTGCTAAGTTTGAAATTAAAAATAAAATTTCAGTAGAAACATAGGAGGGAAAAATTAAGAATTTTCATAACGAGTGGATTTAAAGTAAATGATCTTTTAGTCCAGATTAGAAAAAAAAATAGTGAAGATGGAAAGGGGATAAGATTAGGGTGTTTGTAATCTCAGTTTTGTTATTCTGTTTCCGATGCTCTGATACATTCTTCCTACTGAATCTCATTTTCTAGGCCCCATAAATATTATTTGCCTTCTGTTGACAAGTTTCCTTTCAGATGAAGAAAATACAATTCTCAATATGTTATACTTAGATTTGTAAGCTACCTAGGTAAAGAGAATTGCTTCAGATGCATTGGTTGAACAAATGACTTTTTATCCTTTATTCTTTTTTGACCCTTGGGAGGAGTATTTTTCCCTTTCGCTCTTCATAATATGCTTATTTTATGTGGAAGCCAGTGAATGGGAAAGAATAAGAATTAGTATGAAAGGTTCTGCAGTGAAAGCAGTAGATTAATGATAATGGGCTGAGTGGGATTATTGAACTCATTGATATAAGGAAAAAAAGTAAGAGATGTTGGACAAAAGAAGAATAGGAGGAACTGAGAACATTCTCTTATGTCTAGTATATCTCTTTCAACGTTTGCTTTTCCCCAACTTCTCTTTGAATGTACATGATAAACTATATGTCATATAAATTAAGATACACACCTACATATATTTTCAGGTTTGTTTGATTTTAAAGCTATTCACATATGTAAACATAGAAGAGTGTTTTTCTTATATAGGTATTATTCAGTACCTACTATTATATGCCATATAACTACATTAATTTGACTCCAGTGTGCTCAGAATAATCGTATTAATACAAGGATAACACTTAAATATATATATACATATTTTCCGTATGTTTCGAAAAGTTAAGCATGCAAAAATAAATCTTATTAGGTAAAAATTTACATTTAAACAATAATTGATCCAGAAACAAGTGGAATGCCAGAAACATAAAAGGTTCATAACAGAACAGTTTTGTTTTTCCGTTTCTATGTAAAGAAGTTTGTTTTACAAGCAAAGTAACAAATGGCTTATAACAATCTTCTTGTTGCTAGGCTCTTAGATACCTAAGCAGACCTTATACTTTTTAGGTTTAAGCATAACAAACTGAAACAGTATGAAGATGCTTAGTAAAATAAGAAGGTGACACACTACAAAAATTAGAATTTCTCTTTTCTACTAGAAGTTCTTGACATTGTATACAACAAATATTAATTTCTTTTTCAGATTTTCTCCCTTGTTTATTAATCCTTGTGACAACAACAACATAGCTATGTGAATTAATTTCTTTTAAAAAATATAATGCCCTTTAAATAATTTCTTAGATTATAGCTGTAAACTATCTCCATGGATAGCTATATATATTTATAAATTATGCATAAAATTTCCACAGTGAACACTCTCCACGAAATCCATTTAAGTACCCTTTAATTCTGTGAACCTCGTGATAGGAATTCTGATTTAAATTAATATTTTAGAAAATTATTTATTTTTTTAAAAAAATCATGTAAAACCACATATTGTATTCTTTTATGGATAAGGCAGTCTCTTCATATAACCTCCTCCATACAATCTCAAGCTAAGATTCTTTTTTTCATTATATAAAGCACCACTGATTCAATAATTTAATTTTTTTACATGTGCTTGAACAGATGCAATTTTCATGACAATATCAATTCCATTTGTAATCATTCCCACTGTCCATGCCGTGTTGAAGTTAGTTGACCTTTGCTTTGAGCAAGAATAAGTAATTCATCTCATAAGTTTTCATGAAAAAATATAACTCTGTCTTCCTCACATCTAGTATTTAAATCATGGTCCTTTGTGTTCTGTTTTCTCTCTTAGATGTCATTTCTAAAAGTACATTTAAAAGTCCTTTCACGGCCTTTTGGAAATGGGCAACATAAACATATTTTTAAGCAATTTGAAATTGTATGTGTGTTGAAGAGTTACGGACAATATGCAGCATGTCCATAGATTTCTGTATCACTCACTGCATCTGTGTGAGTATAAACACATGTGCCTCCTCAGGTCCTAGTGTGTTGTATGTACGTTCACATATACTATAGCTGGGCAGAGAGAGAGGCTGTGAAAACAGTAGAGGAAAGAAAAGATAAGGAAAAAATGTCTTATTTATTGCTTGTTTGTGTCAGGTTCTGTCCAGGCATATTATATAAATATTTCATTTAATCTTTGCAACAGTGCTAGGAAGCTGGTATTAATCATTTTCCTATTTTACAAATGAGATAAATTAGATAATGTATGTTATATGTATCATATATGTTTTGGAGAACATATATATTATATATATTTTTTGGAATGTCATGAAAGAAACGGCAGTGAACTTGGAGTTAGAAAATCTACATCCATATGTACATGTGAGCATGATTGTCCAGTGATTGGAGCTGACTTGCCCAATTATGTTAACCATACAGTCTAGCTAGATTTTTATAAATATAGATGCATGCTTTCTCTTCCTTTCAAAGGGGGGGAGCATCTTTCCTTAGGAAACCGTCCCTCCATATAAACTTTATATTCAAAAAGGATTTGAATCCGTGTAAAAATTAAGCTGCATTTATTGATATAAACAGAAAGATGGCATTTACTTTTATCTTAACTCTATTAGTAATAAATCAGTAGATTAATGCATTGATAGTATTGTGTTGTAAAAGCCCTGGATATATTATGTGAAATAATAAAAAGATGAAAATGTAGGATAATTGTACATCTAATCATTATAATAATGTCATTACCATGATGCTCAGTAATCTAAGGAAGAAGTCAGGTCCAGTTGATTTGGGATGAAAAATAATGATCAGAATAAAAGTGAGTTTCATAACACTTTAGCAGAAAGTCATTATAAGGGGATATTTAACCAGCTCCAAAGTGAATTTTAAATAGATTTCCATAAAGGTAAAATCGTATTTTATCACATAATTTTCTAAAACTACTGAAAGACAAAATTGAGCATGGAGTCATTAATTTTTGCACACTAACATGGGAGGCTCATCATTCTACTTGCTCACATTAATCAACATTGTCCCCCAATTTTGATTTATTTTAGAAAAATGGAACCATGTATTTACCTTTCTTTAATAACCATATGCTTTTTACCAGCTAAAGATTTCTGAGATACAGGAATATTGATTGCGCTAAAATTTTCTTGAAAATTCTGAATATGTCAGCATTGCCACTCCTTCAGGGCTGTCTGTTCTGTTAAATTTTCTCAGAATTTGAGCATTGCATAAAGAAGATTTTAAACAGAGAAAAACATTTTAACCACCAAGGTTAAGAATAAAACACTTAAGGGAGTTTTGGACATTTCACAAACCACTAACTATATGTTATCAAATATAAGTGCAAGTGATGATTTTAGTATTGAGACTAACTCTTTATAACATACAGAAAAAAGATCTGATCTATTACTGACGCTTTCATACTGGGGAAAGATGTATATTTATTGATCACCTACTTGATTGCCACAGAATTAAATGCATGGAACAGAAATATAATGAAGAGGTAGTCTAGCTTTGAAGAGTTAAAATTTGGTGGGGAAGGCGACTTTATATCATTCAATATGATATAAGGTATGCACACAGAATGCTAGAAAAGCATGCAAGAAGAACATTTAACTGCCTGGAGGTTTGAAGTCATCTTTCTAGTAAGAATGAGTAAGTCTATTTATCTATATTAAATATTTCTTATTGTTGCTTGTAAGAAACTACCAAGTAAGTCAAATTGTCACCTCCAGTACTTAGTACTGCATTAGGTAAGGTTCTGTGGTTGCAAAACCAATTTTGAGCAAGTATGTTTAAAAAGAATACAAAAAGAAAAAGAAGAAAATTAGACTCAGAGTTAAACCTTCACATCATGGGAGGAACAAAGACGAGGGCAAGGAGCTCAGTGATAGGAATTAAAGGCCAGTCTCCCATAAATCCCACAAATGGAATGATTTTACTTTAATCATCCTCTATCCTGGTGTCATACTCCTAGAATATTCCTGGAAAGGCAAGTTTTTTGTTTTGTTTTTGTTTTTTGCGTTACGCGGGCCTCTCACTGCTGTGGCCTCTCCCGCTGCGGAGCACAGGCTCCGGACGCCCAGGCTCATCAGCCATGGCTCACGGGCCCAGCCGCTCGGCAGCATGTGGGATCGTCCCGGACAGGGGCACGAACCCGTGTCCCCTGCATCGGCAGGCGGACTCTCAACCACTGCGCCACCAGAGAAGCCCCAAGGCAAGTTTTATTGACCTGGAAACTTGGGCGTCTGAGTAACAGTTTGAGCAGGATCACACAAAATGGGCGAAGGATAGTCTCCCAAAGGGAAGTCTACATCTGCTCCCAAAAGAAGGTGGAAAAGATGCTGAGCCGGGAGATGGGCTTGCCCTATGTTTACATGCAACCCTAAACTGTGACCTCTTCCCTCTCAATTCCTCTTTTCCTTCCTTTCATGTTTTCTTTAGGGAGTAGAAGAATGATCTGTATAGACAAATCAAAATTATGCAGGACATTTAAGGACTGACAAAGGAACAGAAAGTGCACTCTAGAAATACCTGTCTGACACTCCCCTGGTCCCCCCTGTTGTAACATGTAGAAGCTTCCAAACACTTTTTTTTTTATTTTTCCAAACACTTTTTTTACCTTCATCCTCCTCTCCATCCTGCTCCTGAAATAAGAGTTCCTCTTCATTCAGGTGGAGTATGTTCACTTGTGATTTTGATCCAGTTTAGTCAGTTTTTTACAGGAACTGTTCTCCATCAGTTTCCTTCATTCTCATTTGTACAGTCCCCAGCTGGTGCGCTGAAGCTTGCCCTTTGCAGAGAAAGCAAAACAAAAGAAATCTTTCCTTCAACCTTGTTACCCTCTCAGTCAGTCTCTCTTTTTCTCCTCATTGTTTTTTTTTTTTTTTTTTTAATTACTCTATACCTGCTAGGTTCATTGACTCATCTCTATTTTTTACCTACGCTTTGGTATCTGATACTGAATACTCCACAAGTTGTTTTTAAAAAGACTTCTTGGGCTTCCCAGGTGATGCAGTGGTTGAGAGTCCGCCTGCCGATGCAGGGGACGCAGGTTCGTGCTCCGGGCCGGGAAGATCCCACATGCCGCGGAGCGGCTGGGCCCGTGAGCCATGGCCACTGAACCTGCGCGTCCGGAGCCTGTGCTCCGCAACAGGAGAGGCCACAGCAGTGAGAGGCCTGCGAACCGCAAAAAAAAAAAAAAAAAAAAAAAAAAGACTTCTTAACTAGCAAATAAAATCATTTCATGTATTTCTTATCCTTTGTACTCTCAAGTTCTCTGTATTTTCTGAAAGCACCAGATTGAAACTTTCTTCTTTTCAGGCACTTCATATGTGGTTATCCTCCTACCTCTGATAGCTCCTTCTCTGTCTCTTCTGTGACATTTCTTACATTACCCACCTCCAAAATGTGTGTTTACTAAGCTCTGTTTTTCAACCATTTTTGTTTCATTCCACTATCATGTTTAGACACTAACTAAATTGAGAGGTACAAGTCTGACTTCTCTTCTCCACTAAAAACTTTATTTCTAACTATTGGTTAAGGGTCTTCACCTAGGATCATGCTGATGCCTCAACCATGCCCAAATGGAACTCGCTTTACAGGTCAAATCCACTGAGAATACTGACACCTCTTTCTGCTAATAATATCATCTTTCTTCTTGTCAACCATATTAATACCTGGAGATACTGCTTATCACTGAAGCTCATAGCTCTGAAAAACCACTCTCCTGTTTTATAGTCACACCATTCCCTGATTGGCTGCCCATTATCTTTTGCCTAGATTAACATTTCTCAGAATGAATCCTATATTCTTGCTACTCAAAGTGTGGTTGACAGACCAGCAATATAGGCCTCAGCAGGTCATGTTGTAGGAATGAAGAGTCCCCACACCCTACTGACTTAGAATCTACATTTTAAGTAAGATCCTTTTTTTTGAAGTGACTTGTTTAGAGAAGCACTTTCCTGTCAAATATGAGTTCCGTGAAATTTTTTGGAGAGAGACGGACAGAAATGGAGAAGGAGGGAGGGAAGGAGGAAGGTAAAGAGGGAGGGAGGGAGGGAGAGAGGAGGAGGGACGGTCAGGGGAAGGGAAAGAAGGGAAGGGAACAGAAGAAGGCAGAAGAGGACAGAAGAGGGGGAAGAGAAGAGAGAGGACATGTTGTTTTTCCTCTTAAATATTCACAATGTCATTAGCCTGCTTAAAGCCTTACAGCAAAGAAAGAATATTCTGCATGTAATATACTCTAGAGGTCTTATAAAGAGCATGTAGAACACTGTTCTACATTCACTGACTCCCTCATTTTCTGTTTTTATATGGAATTATTGCTCTTATTCATGATGACCAAACCCCACTATAAACAGCCAATGGAAAGATTTACATGAATACTTTAGGTCAAGAATGCATGTAATAGTTTCATTATATTATTTTTATGTAAACATTTTTTGTCAGGAATTACATGGTAGGATATTTTTAGAAAAAAAACCTTGACAGATATTCTCATATTTGAGGCGTGTTATTGAGCCTTGGTGAGACTCATTTGCAGTCCATTCAAAACCTACAGAGTTCATCCTGCTGTTGCTGTAAAAGGAATTTAATTTTTCTCCTTGGTTTAAAAAAAAAAACACTCAGTGTGACACACCCACATGTCTTACACAGTTCACAATAAATGCTGTCTTCCTTCTTTGGAGATTTCCTATAAAAACATCGTGAATTCACAGATCGATAAGGCTGCCAAAGCCACTTTAAACTGAGATCCCATTTGCAAGCTCATTAAAGCCCACAGTGATACAGGACCCTGGTCACCACTGATTTGTCAGCTGATGTGTCCGGAATAAAGAAGGCACTGGAATGCTTTCTTGTCCAATAAAACTCAAATTGGCTTTAAGCCTTGTCTTAGCATTCGTAACATGGTTTTAGAACCACAAGACTCCAGATGTAACATTACGCTGTAGATAAAATGATAACTGCAAACAAATACTGTTATGTGGGGTTTTTTTGTTTGCTTCAGTCACTGATGAAAATCACTGAATTAAAAAACTTGGGCAGATGTCAAGTACAGATCAATATACCACATGGAGTTTTAAATCAAGTTAAGGGGACTGATTGAAACAGACATTTCTTATTGTAATTGTTTGGCTTTGTCTGTTTTTCATCTGCTTGAGTATTCATTCAGAAATATGCCCATTTTTTGCATATTATTTTTACATGACAAAATTTATTATATTATGCAGATTATATTTTAGAGATATAAACAGGAACAAATTATGGTAGGATGTATATAAAAAGATTCACTCTTGATTATTCTTAAAATTAGCATTTAATGATTTCCTATTGCTTATAAATTGTCTACTTTGGGGTCCTCAATCAACACATTCAAAAAGCAGTAGCTTAATCTCACAACAATGACTGAAAAATAAATACATGAAAATGAATTTTTAATTCAATGAGATCATATTGATGACTTACAGCATGCCAAGCACTTCTGTATGCAAAGAATTGATAGGCAGGTTATCAGATAATTGCATTTATAAATAGCCTACTTTTTATTCTTATTATAAATGCTTATTTAGCATATTAAAATGTATTTTAGCATATTTTCATATAAATAAATAAGATTTGTCATTAAAAATTTTAAAGTAGTATTCATCCCCTGTGATTTATTTATTAAATTAGTAATTTTGAGTGTTAGAGATGTTAAAAAGGAAAAATAATTGAAACTATTTTTCTGTTGATCAAATGGAAGTTGAAATTATTCATGAGGTTGAAATACTGAAACCTTGTTTATTGAATCCAGAGCTGACAGGTACTTTAAATGCTCACTTTTTCCTGAGCACATTGATCATGTGCAGTTATAAAACAATGAAAGGGGATTCAGAAAGGTGGTCATTTTTTGTGATGCCATGAAGAAAAATTACTACTAACAGAACATCCTTTTTCTACAGAGTCAGGGGTAGATTCCGGAGAGGATGTACTGAGGTGTTGTATTGTTAGGGAGACAGCCTTTCCCAGTTCTTCACTTATATGCCATAATTGATAAAAGAAAAAGTAACAAAGCCAGTGCCTAGCAATTTTCAAACGTCAACTGAATAGAGAAACTTCTGGGGCCACTGAAAGTGAGGTATGTTTGCTCTCTTAAATATTAATTATAATTAATGAGCAGAAAAGCGGAAAGTAGAAAAACTGAAAAAAAAATTGAGTTCTGAAGCTAGTTGAAATTTTGTCTTCCTAAAATTAACGTTTGTGAATATATGAACTTTTTCTTTTCTTCTCTTTGTATACATCAGTTTTGGAAATTCCATCAATGGATGAGCACTTAACATCGGGGACTGCAAATATGAGTAAGACATCATTTCTTCCCTTAAGGAACTTGTAAACTGATAAAACTAGCACAATAATTATTTAAAGAAAAAGGAGGAATGTAGTAACCTTGAGAGAGGTACAAATGTAGCTTGAAAATGCACTTTATTCATGCAACACACAGTTCCCAAAGACTATATGCGAAGCACTATGCTAAGAATAAAAATTTAACTCTGGGGATAAAGAAAATCTTTATAGACAAATCAAATTTAAGAGAGAACCTAAAGGATTGATAGATACAATTTCCAGTGATAAAGAGAGAACAGGAAGAGTACTCCAGGGATACGAAGTTGTCATTATATGATGTGCATAATGGCAAGTTTAAGTGTGTTCAGGTGATAGAGAATAATCTAATCGAGAATAATAAGTGGTGATGGCTTTAGTAGATGATTAATCTGGAAGCAAAGGTTTATCATAAGTGAAGTATACTCTGGTGGTTATTGTTTCTCATTGCCATGTTCACCAATTTTATAATATTCTCTGTGATATTAGAATGGGAATCTGCAAACTCCATTTCTGAAATTCCCTTACTGTCTGGGAAGCAATGGTGTGTGATTGGAAAGTTAGAGAAGAGGAGGGACTGTCTTTCTGCCTGTAGTTTCTGTCAGCATCCTTTCAGCATCAGCAGACTGTAGCAGCTCTAGTGCTGATTGGTACTTCTAGAGCCAGCCACATAGCACTTTCCAAAGTGGCCCAAGAATTACCCATAAAGTTTCCACTTCATTCACTCACCTCTTGTTCTTTTACGCCAAACCCCAGCCAGGTTCCAACATGCCACCTGGAAGCCCCTTGGTCATCATCGCAGTAGCTTTGTTGAACTCCTAGTTTCTGGTGATACTTTTGGGACTTTGTTTCTCAAGTCGTAGGGGCCTCAACTACTTCTTTTATATCCCATTTTTGCTTTAGCCTTTTGATATCTGAGTAACCAATTATTTATAGTAAATAATCTACGTTTGAAAAGCCTAGCTTGGTTTCTAATTCTTGAATGTCCCTTAACTGATATGAAAAGCATTGGGAAATACAACAAATTAGTGAATGTAGCAGAGAAGAAACAGACTCCGAGATATGGAGAACAAACTAGTGGTTACAAGTGGGGAGAGGGAAGGGGGGAGGGGCAATATAGGGGTACGGTATTAAGAGGTACAAATTATTATGTATAAAATAATCTGTAAGGGCATATTGTATAACAAAGGGAATATAGCCAATCTTTTATAATAACTGTAAATCGAGTATAACCTTTAAAAATTGTAAGTCACTATATTGTACACCTGTAACTTACATAATATTGTACAGCAACTATACTTCAGTTAAAACAGCATTGGGAGGGGCTTCCCTGGTGGTGCAGTGGTTAAGAATCCGCCTGCCAGTGCAGGGGACATGGGTTCGAGCCCTGGTCCGGGAAAATCCTGCGTTCTGCGGAGCAACTAAGCCCGTGCACCACAACTACTGAGCCTGCACTCTAGAGCCCACGAGCCACAACTACTGAGCCTGCATGCCACAACTACTGAAGCCCATGCACCTAGAGCCCATGCTCTGCAACAAGAGAAGCCACCACAATGAGAAGCCCATGCACTGGAGCGAAGAGTAGCCCCCGCTCACCACAACTAGAGAAAGCCTGCACGCAGCAATGAAGACCCAACACAGCCAAAAATAAATAAATAAATAAACTAAATTTATTTAAAAAAAAAAAAAAGTCAGGGGGAAAACTTAATTAAAATAAAAAGCATTGGGAGATTTTGCCCGTGGAGGTGGCATAACCAGTAATGTGTGTTACAAAGTGTAACAGTTTGCAGGATTAATAGAATGTATGAAAATCTGGAAGTGTGGTATGCATTGGGGAAACTATTAGTAATTCAGGTAAAGAGAAAAAAATGTGAGTTGATTTGACAAAAGAGAGGTCCTTGCTGACATTGTTAAGAGTGGTTTAAATGACACATAGAGCACAGAATACAGAGAAGAGTGTGTTGAAGCGCTGAGGATATTAATCCAGCCGTGTATATCTCTATTAAAAAAGGTTTGCTTTGAAAGAACAGAGAAATTCAATAACATACAAAGAAATTTGTGTGGTCAAGGAAATTTTAATAATCTAACAGAGAAAAGAACATTTATTTATTATTTTGAGAGGCTAATGGTTTCATTAAAATACTGGGAAAATTTTGATATAGTTAGAGTATTGCTAGGATAACTAGGTATTTATATGGTTAATATTTCTTGTGTATATGATGAGTCCTTACATTACCATAACTGCTACTAAATAAATTTCTATAAACTCACCTACTGGGATGCACGTTCCATGAGGCCATGGCCTTATGTTCATTTCTGAATTACTAGTGCCTGGCAAATAATAGTTGCTCACTAAATATTTGTTGAAAGACTTACTCTATATTTTAGTATATCTATTTTCATTAACTTTTATATATAAATGTAATTTTAAATAGGTTTTTGTTGCCAAGTTGAAAGGACTTCCGCAATAAAATTTTATTTAATTAGATTTCTCAGAATCCCCAGTGACTCCATTAGTTCCTCTTATCATAGAATCTAGACATAGTACTTTGAGAGATATGTTCGTAATAGGAATACAGGGGACAGAGGGCAAAAGCCTAGGGCCCACTCATTGTGGAGGAGACCACCATCCTCCCCATCTTGCGTAAAATCAGGATGCACAAGATCTAAATCATAATTGAAGCAGGTAAGTAGACATATCCATCTCCCAGCAGCTCCAGCAACAGGAAACTCTAAAATTGCCTGTATTGACACTTGATGCTTGATGTAGAAGGAGAAAAGAATCACACAGACACACACACACAGACACACACACACAGACGCACACACACATTTAATGATAATATATTCTGAAGTCTTAGAGAGAGTCACCACATGCCACAGGGGGCCAGATGAGAGGAACCCTAAGGGAATGAGTTCAACCAAGCAGTGGCAAGCTGAGAGAAAGCAAGGACCTGTGGACAAACGCCTTTTTTGGGGGGTCAGGTGGTGTACACAAACAGAAACTGTGAGGAGATTTCTTTGGTGCATTTGAATGTCGCTAGGTCTCGCTCATAGGAAAGTGAAAAGGGGAATTTGTGGCAGGAGCATGCCTTATCACACTGGTTCTTATCATCTGGGTGGGGTGCTTATAGCCTGTTTGTGGGGATGTTGAAGCAGCCAGAAAATATAAAGTTTTAAAAATTTACAATGCAAGTTAACGTTCCCATCATCTAATCGCAGAAGCAGAGAAGACAGAAGTGGGACTAGACAAATATGCAAAGAAATGACAGTTGAAAACTTAACAAATTTGGTTAGAGTCATAAACCTAAAAACTAAGGCTAAGTTACATTTTAAAAAGGATAAACTCAAAGGAATCAAAGACACATTATAATTAAGCTTATGAAAACTAAAGACAAAGAAAAAATTCTCAAAAGACCACAGAGAAGCAACCCATTAATTATAGTGGAACCACTAATTTGAATGACAGTAGACCTCTTATCTGAAATTTATGGGGACCAGAAGGAAGTACGTGGCATTTTTCAAGTTTTGGAAGACAAATGTCAACCACAAATTCTTTATGAAAATAAATATCAGGGATGAAGAGGAAATAAAGACATTCTCAGACAAAAGAAAACTAAAACAAAATTATCGTCAGTCAGCATACACTTAAGATTCTACTTCAAAAGTGAGAAAGGTAAAGCATTCTAAAGAAAAGATCTTTAAACTTTCTTGAAGGAGGATATATTGTAATACCTGCAACAGTCACTAAGAAGCATATACAAAACAATATACTCAAAAACACCATGAATAAATCAAGATGAAGTCCTAAAAAAATTTTTAAGTCACCTATAGGAATGTAAGAAAAGGGAAAAAGAGGAAACCAACAACAAGAAAAATAAAATGTCATACTTAAGATCTAACATGTGAATAATTACTAATAGGTAAATAGTCAAAATACAACAATTAAAAGACAGATTAAAATAAACATAATCCAACAGTATTCATCTACAGCAATTTTACTTTAAATATACAGAGGTTGAAAGTAAAAGAAATAATACTTTGTAGATATTAGTAGAAAAACGCAGGAATGATTATATTAATATCAAATAAAGTAGACTACAGAACAAAGGAAATTACTAGAGACTGAGAGCCATTACATAATGAAAAAAGTTTCCATCTACCAAGAATGCATAGTGATGCTAACTATATATGAGGCTGTATTCTCAACAAAGCCTCAAAATATATGGCTTCTGCTGCTGGTAAGCTGATCACAGCTGTGATTCTTTGTATTTGCTTGTGTCTCCAGGTTTGGATGGTATTTTTGCCTTGTGACCTCAAATCTCTGATAGTTACAAGAAAAGCCATTGATTTCCATTTGTTCAGGTTTGTCTTGATGTGAGGAGAGGAGTGACAACTTCCACGCTCTTTATATATCAAGGATAACATTCTAAGTCAAGAGACTATCTTTTTATTTCATTTAGCAATTCATCCTTGCAAATTCTCCTCAAATGTCAAGTACCTAATGAAAAGTTCCATGTCACTTTCTTCCCATTTTTATTTGGTTTGATTTACATCATACCCTTCTTTACTCTCCTGGCCCTACTTTTGCTATTGCTATCACCTTCATCTGTAGTCTTTGAATTGCTTGGTGAGCTCTTGATGTTAGGAAAATATGTATCTTTCATCTCTGTATTTATAATGCCTAGCACCATATCTAGCAGGCAGGGCATAATTTCCATGTGTAAGAATAATGAATATTATGATCAGTATGATGCCTAACCTCAAGAAGTTACATATTTTAGTTGGAGTAACAGGGAAACTAATAGGCATTTTATATATAAGGTGAAATGTACAAGAATTGCTGAGTGCACAGGTGCTATGAGAGTTAACAGGAGGATAAATTGTATGTTTTCTAGAGGAGAGGAGACCTGAACTCGATATGAAAGCAAGAGTTGCTTGACCCAAACAAAGCAAAAAGGGGTCACGGGGGACCAATTTTGAAAGGACAGAGGAAACATCTTGAGTTAAGAGTGTGAATGTGAGTGACAGCATGGTGGGGTGAAGACTCACTGACCTATATCTTGTAACATTATGTGTAAGTCTGGCTGAAGCTGAGCAGAATGCTTGATAGCATCACCTTTCTTGATGAAGTGGAAGACATGGTCATTTGCTATGAGTAAGGAGGTCGTGCAAAGTGGGAGTCTCAAAGAGAACCGTAAAGTCTGAAATAGTCTATTAAGGAAATGAGAGTAGTGACCTTTTGACAAGTTAAATAAGGGACAGTGATTTGAAACAAGAAGGGGCAAGTTAAAGAGAACCGAGAAGAATTTCTTGTACAAGGAGATGTAAGAGATGGTTTGTAGGTAGGGAAGAGATAGGTAAGTGAGGGGCCATCATATATGCGGGACACTTAGCACTCTACAAAAGAAATAGAGCCTGGAGCCACCATTGAAATCATGAGAATGATAATGGTGAGGAAGCAGACAACTCAACTGGTTTCCACTAAAATACTTAGCTTTGACATTGGCATCTACTTAGTCCTACTCAGTTGTAGCTAGGGAAAAAACAAAAATGATGAATTTTGTGGCTGACTCTATGTAACACTAAATACCTTGCATTTTAACTTCATTAAGACAGTTCTGTCTTGTCATGTAAACTTTTCAATAGCATCCTGTATTATTCTCTTGGTGCTTGTCTCTTTTTATTCTAATACATTCTACTCATGATCACCAGGTGAATCACCCTAACCATTCTCCCAATGAGGTCATTCTTCTGATGCACATTCTGAGTGTTTCATCATTGCTTGATCTAGCTGCTAATGTGCTTGTTGCAGAAAAGTTAAACAGATTGTGGCTGCTTGATGCAAGATAGTATCATTCAGCAAATATAAAGTGGTTCATAAACTAAAATAAACCACAGTAGGACCAGGCTTAGAAAGGTTAGGAAACAGGCTGACTTGAAGATCTAGATAGAAAGATTTGAAGATGTTTCTAATGGAATTATCAACTGCATTTGGGAAACTCAAATTTCTAGGGAGAGAATGCGAGTGGCTTAACTTAGGTCCCTTTACCTTAGGAACAGGGTCTCTTTACATTGCAACAAAATTGTTTCCAAAGGAAAACCAGAGTTTTTTACCAAAAGACAGGGAAGTAGAGCTAAGTAGGAGTAAGCAGAAACTAAAACCAGTCCAAAAATCAAAACTCAGATGTGTTTTGATCATAGGCCAAAGAACTTAGCCTGATAGCCAACCCCCTTTTTTTTTTTTTTTTTTGGTATGCGGGCCTCTCACTGTTGTGGCCTCTCCCGTTGCGGAGCACAGGCTCTGGATGCGCAGGCTCAGTGGCCATGGCTCACGGGCCTAGCCGCTCCGCGGCATGTGGGATCTTCCCGGACCGGGGCACGAACTCGTGTCCCCTGCATTGGCAGGCGGACTCTCAACCACTGCGCCACCAGGGAAGCCCAACCCCTTCGTTTTTATGGCTTCTATACACTGTTTTAGTGTCATACAACATTCCAATGTATTGTATAAATAAAGTCAGAAAATGAGTAATAGAGAATGGTCCATTAATTCAGTTACTTACTCTCACTTTTATTTTGAATCTTTGGTCTCCTATCTTAGGTTAAATGAAATATAGTGTTGCTACAACTTGGCTTCTCTGGGTCATGGTACCCAGATATTTATCCTGTAGCTTAAGGCACTCATGAAAGCCTCAGGTGATCATACACATCTTTCTAAGATGATTTAGACTTGGAAAAGACAGTGTGTTTTTTGAAGGGAAACAAAGAAAAAAGACTTACCAACTCTTCCTGAATTTATTAATTTTATTTAGATGTGGGTAATTAATAGATAAAATTAATAAATCATTAAACTTGAGTGACCATCTGCCAGGCATTGAGCTAAGTGTTGGAGCTATAGCGGTTAAAAAAAAAAAATTATAATCCTCCCTCTCATAGAGTTTACAAGTTAGTGAAATTGACAAATATTAAGCAAACAAACAACAAATACACTGTATAATTATCCTAAGCCCTCAAAAGGAAAATATACTTACTTTTCAACACCAGATTATAACATTTACATAATGTAAAATCAACTGCTTAAAGTATTTTCAGCATTTGGACAGATCCTTACACAAATACATTTATTGATGCTGTGATAATTTTGGCAATGTTTCTAATCCCAACTTTTTTTCAAAGAACTAAAGCTACAAAGGCAAATGAGATATAGTCCTTCCCTCACTGAATTTACAGTGTAATGAGGGAGAGCCACAGAGAAACTACCTGTACTACTGTACCGTGTTCCATTACATGTATGCATTGTAAATTTAACATAGTTATTAAAATGCATAAATTAATGGCTCTATTAATTATTCTTTACCTTGGTATGACATATATCTGCTACAGACTATCAGTTACAATAAATATGCATATGCTTGAAATAAATTTTAACATGAGAAATGTAAGGAATCTTGAATTTGTAGTTTAATTAAAATAGTAAATTGTCAAGAAATCTACTTCCAAGTAATTTAAAGTTAATATAAATTACGGACATTTCCAGTGTTAATAACATCCTGAACTGATTAAACAGAGATTAATCAATTATCTGTTATATTGCTGTAAGCATTCTGATTTCATATCTTAAGTGATATTTACCTGTTAGAAGTAGAGAAGCGATATTGCAGAGCTTAAGAATATGACATCTGCAGCCAACTTATAAAGTTCCAGTGCCTTTGCCATCACTCATCACTGAATCTGGTCCTTGGATAAACTACTTAAGGTCTCAGTACTTTGTTTCTTCATCTGAAGATTGGAAGTAACAATAGTATCTGCCTCATAAGATAGTTCTGATTGTTAAATGAGGTGCCGTGGTGTAATATATAGCTCTTTGATTAGTGCCTAGAATACTGGAAAAGGATTTGTTCTTATTGAAAATGAATATATTTTGGTGGACAAAAAGTTAACATAAAGGTTTATGCTCTATCAAACCTTTTAAAAAGTATTTTTGAATAAATCTTTCCAAGAAAAATTTTGCTTACTATAGGTGTTAGTTTCCCTGCTGTTAAAACAATATCATGTATTTTGTTTGTATGAAGTATCATGACATCACAGCTTCCCAGGATTATCATAATATGTGAAAAATTTTCCATAAGAGTTTGACGTCAATTCCCGTTGATGTAAAGATGCTTATGTACCAGTGCTTCACGGAACTATCCAACCTCAAAAGCCATTTTTAGATAAATCATCCAGGGCAGATATGGTGCCTGAATTCAGGTCATGCCAACTGAGGAAAAGTGACTGATTTTTAAAAATATATTTAGTCATTGTCTTTTAATTATGCAGTTTATTTTTAGTTTGCAAGCTGGCATGTGATGAAGCCCATTTGCAAATTTAATTTTTCATACTGGCCAAGAAATCTTAGTTCTAAACATTGAGCTGGGTGTAACTAGTAAATCTACGATGAAAAATATTGTTCTTTCTGTTTCTCCCCATAATACTCTAAGAAGATCGACAAAGCTGAATCCCAGTAATGTAACATATACCTGATATTGATATATATAAGAAGAATGCCAAGGCTATAAAAAGCATGTAAGAATGATTAGAAAAAGACAACAGTGCACCAAAACACCCCCTCTTTCAGGAGATCTTTTCTTTATGCTGAGTTTTTTGAGAATCTGACATTTAAAAGTATGGTTACAATCTGAAGATAAGAAATGATTCACTGTAGGGTGAAATGAGTTGAGTTTAATAGACATAGCTGTTTGGGGTGTGCAGGTCACATACATGATCATCCTTTCCCTCCTTCAAACTCTTCAAGCTGGATGCAGGGAAATCATAGACTAGAAATCTATCACAAAGAAATAAGAGTTCAGTTTAAAAGAAACAAACAAAAAAACATGTTTGAGGCTTAGAATGAGCTTCTCTATTTTGTGTACATACTTAATATTTTAATATTTATATTTATCTCTCAGTCAGTATGGACTGAGAAGGTTAATTGAAAAAATACACCCTCAGTTTCTCAAACTAACTTCAAGGACAGATACAACCACAGATGGCTGATTTCACAGTAGTGAATATAAAGATAATGAATCTTGTTAAAATTTTCATGATCGTATAGCATTTGTCTTATCAATGAGGTGCTTTGTTAAATTCACCCAAAACAATTTATATGTGTGTGCATTTTTAATGCATAATGCAGGTGGATATAATTACTGTTGCAAATTTTAATACAGGCTCTTCAGGTTACCTGCCATTCTAGAAGTTACAGAAATCTAAGTTTCAGTTTAGTAAAAATTTAAGGTTTAATCACATAAAGGATACAATAGAAAGCTATTCAAGCTCTGCCCCCAACTTAAGGCAGTCTTTCCTAAACTGTAAATGATATAAACCATATTTAACCAGTTAAATAGCTAAAGCTAAAGTATCTATTATCTTGAAATTTATGGCATTCAGTTATAAATATTTAGCTGTTAAATGAAGGCTTATATTCTCTTTCAAAAATGGCATTTAAAAGGATTATTTGTTACAACTCTGTATCAGTGCAATTGAAAAATCTTTGAGTGCTTTCTGTTTGTAGGCTGTGTGCAGATAAATATAATTTGGCCTATAAGTCCAGCGAAAGACAAACAAATAAATGGCCTCTAGAGTATTAGGGAGAATGATGGGATGCTCTTCTAGGGTTAGAGAAGACAAAGGAGAATTAGTTAAATCTACTATCTGGTTTCTTAGGAACAAAAACACAGTCATGAAAGAATATGTATGCTTTGTCTTCTTTTAAACCATTGGTCTAAATAATAAAATGAGATCATACAATATAAAATATGGCCATTTTCAGGAATTTCTCCTGAAATTGACTATGTGAATGGCCATTGCTAAATGAATTATGGTGTAATCTACATCTATCATGGAGACAGCCAAATGAATGGCTAGGCTGTATTGGAGTCTGCTAATTTCCCACATAAAACTTCAGTTTCAATACTACAGTTTCTCTGTCATAGGCTTTCTGTTTTGTGCTTTAAATCGTGTTTTGCTGCATTTTCTATGGTTCCTTAAGTATGTATGTAGCTTAGGACTTCACGTACTGTGGATGCTTTATAAAGTTTGATTGAATGGTTTCTTCAGTAATTCATGTTATCACTGTTCCATCAGACCTCTTTAACACCGTTTACCTTCTTTGAAGTAGACGAGGAACTCTCCCTGATTTTAAAAAGGAGAATTCCTTAGGTCAGCAATGTGCTTGCTGCCCCTAAGTGAATCATGCAGAGTCCACCATCGTTACTCGTTTAAAAAAATTAAATAACTGGAAAGTCTTTTACTTAAACATTAACCTCATAAATTATGACTCCAATGAAGAGAAGTAATAATCACAAAACTGATAGTCCGTGTGTGTGTGAATGTGTGTGCCTGTGAATGTGTGTGTGTGTGTGCATGCACAGGAATGCATGTGCGTGGGCACATTAGAACTCTACCAGGCAGTGTGCTGTGTACTTTACATGTGCCAAATTCTTTGATTCTCTAAACCACTTTATGGGGTAGGTGCTGTTATTCTCTCATTCTGGGAGGGATCAACATGGCAACATAGGAGGCTCCTGAACTACTTTCCTCTCATGGCTGCACCAATTGTACAGCAGCTACATATACAGAGCTGAGAGAAATCCAGAAACTAGCTGAGTGACTCCTCCACATCAGGTGAATGAGAAAGTACCCACATCAAAATGGGTAGAAAAGGTTGAGACATACTTTCCCCATAAACCCCACTCATAGCACAGGGCTGTGAAATTGGGAAGGAATCCTAACTCTCAGCTTCTCCCTGAGGAGTGAATGGTTTGAAACACACATCTTGTGCCCCAACTTTTAAGGCTTCCACTCAAGGGATCTGAAAGCCAAAGGGGTTTGCATCCACAAGACCAGCAGGGCTATAGGAAACAAAGAAGCAGTTCTTAACAGGCACTCAGGCACTAGCCACACTCTCACCCCAGGGCTCAGCACAGAGGGAGCAGGCAAAAATACCCATTTATCAGTCTTTTCTTGGAAGGTGCTTTATTACGTACATTACTTGATACTGCCTGAGCATCCTGCTTCTAATTTGCATGCTTCTCGGGGCTGGCTGTGATCCTTCACGTTGCCAGAGGGAGCCAGTGGGCACTTCTGCTGCTTTTTCCCTCTAGTGCACTCCAACTATATAAAACCGCATCACTCACATCTTTCTTGAAGTAGCTTGTACACATACCCTGGGTGCCAACTTTTATGATAGGCACCTGAGGGACATGGCCATCAGATCACCTGGCCCTGAGAGCCAATGGGGCTTGCATTCACAACTCCAACAGGACTATAGCAAACAGAGTAGTTTTTGTTGTTCTGTTTGTTTTTTGCTTTTTTTTTAAATTGAAGTATAGTTGATTTACAATGCTGTGTTAGTTTCAGGTGTACAGCAAAGTGATTATATATATATATATACACACACACACACACACACACACTTTTTAATATGCTTTTCCCTTATAAGTTATTACAAAATATTGAGTATAGTATAGTTCTCTTTGCTGTACAATAGACCCTTGATGGTTATTTGTTTTATATATAATTGTGTGTGTATGTTAACCTCAAACTCGCAATTTATCCCTTCCCCTCTCTTTCCCCTTTGGTAACCATAAGGTTGTTGTTTATGTCTGTGGGTCTACTTCTGTTTTGTATATAAGTTCGTAGTTTTTATTTAAATTTTGTTTTAAATTTCAGCCTTATTGATATATAATTGACAGTAAAATTATAACATTTAAAGTGTATATTGTAGTGATTTGATATGTGTATCTAAATGAAAGGATTCCCATCTAGTTAATTAACACATTCATCACCTCAATTTTTATTCATTCATTCATTCAGTCACTCATTCATTCAACTTACTGAAAACATTTGAGTTCTGTTCTCTTAGCAAATTTCAATTCCACAATACAGTGTTATCAACTGTAGTCACCATGTTTTACATTTTACATTTACATGTTTTACATCCTCAGACCTTGTTCATCTTACAGCTGAAAGTTTGTACTCTTTTACCAACTTTTCTCTATTTCCCTCACCCTACTCTGCTGTCTCTGACAACCACTTTTCTATTCTCTGTTTCTATAAGTTTGACTTTTTAGAAAAGATTCCACATATAAGTGATATCATGCGGTATTTGTCTTCTTTTGTCTTACTTATTTCACTCAGCGTAATGCCATCAAGGTGCATCCATGGTGTTGGAAATGGCAGTATTGTCTTCTTTCTCACCACTGAATGAGATTCCACTGTGTGTGTGTGTATGTATGCGTGATAGATACATATACATTGCATCCTTATCCATTCATTCTTTGATGGACTCTTAGGTTGTTTCCATATCTTGGCTATTGTGAATGATGATGCCATGAACGGGGGGTGCAGATGTCTCTTTGAGATGGTCTTCTCATTTTTTGGATCTGTATGTAGTAGTGGGAATTCTGGGTCATATGGTAATTCTCTATTTAATTTTTTGAGGAACTTCCATACTGTTCTCCATACTGGCTTCACCAATTTATATTCCCATCCACAGTGCTCAAGGGTACCCTTTTGTCCGTATCCTCATGAACACTTGTTATCTCTTGTCTTTTTGATGATAGACATCCTAACAGGTGTGAGATAATACATCACTGTAGTCTTAATTTGCACATCCCTAATGACTGGTGATGTTGAGCACTTTTTCACATATCTATTACCATTTGTATTTCTTCTTCGGAAAAATGTCTATTCACATTCTTTTCTCATTTTGTAATTGAGTTATTATTTTTTGGTTATTGAGTTATGTAAGTATCTTTTATATTTTGAATATTAACCCCTTTTGGATATGTGGTCTGTACATGTACTCTCCCATTCCATAGGTTGCCTTTGCATTTTGTTGACGGTTTTCTTCGCTGTGCAGAAGCTTTTAGTTTGATGTAGTCCACTTTTTTTATTTTTGCTTTTATTGCCCATGCTTTTGGTATTATATACAAAAAATATTTGCCAGAAACCATGTCAAGGAGCGTACCCCCTATGTTTTCTTCTAGAAGTTTTATGGTTTCAGTTCTTACATTCAAGTCTCCATTTTGAGTTGATCTTTGTGTATGGTATAAGAAAGGAGTCCAGTTTCATTCTTTTGCATGTAGTTGTTCAGTTTTCCAAACCCCATTTATTGAAGAGATTATCCTTCCCACATTGTATATTCTTGGCTCTTTTGTTGCAAATTAACTGACTATATATATATGCATGAGCTTATTTCTAGGCTCTCTAGTCTGTTCCATTTATCTATGTGTTTGTTTTTATGACAATACCTTACTATTTTGATTAATATAGTTTCATAATAAAGTTTGAAATTAGGAAGTGCAGTGCCAGCTTTGTTCTTCTTTCTCAGGATTGCTTAGGCTATTTGAAGTGTTTTGTGATTTCATATTAATTTTAGGATTATTTGTTCTATTTCTGTGAAAAATGCCATTGGGATTTTGGTAGGGATTATATTTAATCAGTAGATTGCTTTGGATAATATGGTCATTTTAACAACATTAATTCTTTGAATCCATGAGCACAGGATATCTTTCCATTTATTTGTGTCTTCTAAAGAAGCAGTTTTTTTTTGTTTCGTTTTGCGGTACGCGGGCCTCTCACTGTTGTGGCCTTTCCCGTTGGGGAGCACAGGCTCTGGACACACAGGCTCAGTGGCCATGGCTCACGGGGCCCAGCCGCTCGGCGGCATGTGGGATCTTCCCGGACCGGGGCACGAACCTGTGTCCCCTGCATCGGCAGGCAGACTCTCAACCACTGTGCCACCAGGGAAACCCCTAAAGAAGCAGTTTTAAATGGGAGCAGGAGCACCCCACCTGCACACCATGGTTTACACCCATACTTGGCACAGAAGAAGCAGGCAAAAATGCCCATCTGCCAGTTTTCCCCTGGGGGAGGCTTAAATGCATACTTTCCCAGCTGCTAGCTGAGGATCTGGCTTCTAATTACCCTGCATCTAGGTGCTGACTGCCATCATCCCTCTTGGGGCACTGACAGGTCTTGGAACACTCTCAAATACTGGGAACCACTAAGAACAAAGACTGCAGCTTGGACAATCACAAAGGATTGAGAGACAACCCGTAGCTTGGATCGGACTGATTGATAAGCTTTATCTCCTACAAGAGAGCAGTCTGTCAAGACTATGAGAGGTGGCTGTCTTATCTAATGTTCAGAAACCAACTTGGAGAGACAAGGAAAACGAATAAATATGGGAATATGTTCCAAACAAAAGAACAAGATAAATCTTTAGGAAACCGATCTTAGTGAAACAGAGATAAGTGATTTACCCAATAGAGAGTTCATGCAGATAAGCCAAAGAAAGCAGAGGTAGTTATATTTATATCAAACAAAATAGACTTTAAGCCAAGATGGCAACGAGAGACAAAGAAGGCCATTATATAATGATCAAGAGGCAAATTCATCAAGATTATGTGACAGTTATAAATATTTATGCACCCAAATGTCAGAGTTCCTAAATGTATAAAGCAAATATTAACAGATCTGGAGAGAGATATAGACAGCAATACAATAATAATGGGGGACTTCAGTACCCCACTTTCAATAATGGTTTGCTTATCCAGAGAGAAAATCAGTAAGGAAACGGTAGACTTAAATTACACTATAGGTCTAACAAGCATACATGGAACATTCATTCCAGCACTAGCATTCCTTCACAATGCCCATGGAACATTTTCCAAGATAGATCATATGTTAGGCCACAAAACAAGTCTTAATAAATTTAAGAGGATCGAAATTGCATCAGGCATTTTTTTCAACCACCATGGTATAAAACTAGAAATCAATTACAAGAAGAAAAAGTGAAAGTTCACAGATATGTAGAGATTAGACAACATACTCCTTAACAACCAATGGATCAAAAAGAAATCAGAGGAAAAATCAAAAACAACTTGAGACAAATGAAAATGGAACCATAGCATACCAAACTTATGAGATGCAGCAGAATCAGATGTAAGAGGGAATTTGGTAGTGATAAGTGCCTACATTAAGAAAAAAGAAAGATCTGAAATAAACAACCTAACTTTACACCTCAAGGAACTAGAAAAAGAAGAACAAACTAATCCCATTAGTAGAAGGAAGGAAATAACAAAGATCAGAGCAGAAATAAATGAAATAGGGACTAAAAGATAATAGAGAAAAGATAAACAGAATTGACAAACCTGAAAAGATGCTCAACAATCAGTAATCATTAGGGAAATGCAAATCAAAACCACAATGATATGTCACCTTACACCTGTTAGGATGTCTGTTATCAAAAAGAAAAATGGTAAATGCTGGAAAGGATGTGAAAAAAGAGGACTCTTGTGAATTGTGGGTGGGGATGTAAATTGGTGTAGCCGCTATAGAAAACAGTATAGAAGTTCCTCAAAAAATTAAAAATAGAGCTACTATATGATCTGACATTCTTACTTCTCTGTATATATATCCAAAGGAAAGGAAATCATGGTCTTGAGGACGTATCTCTACTCCCCTGTTCATGACAGCATTATTCACAATAGCCAAGGTATGGAAACGACCTAAGCGCCTGTGGACCAATGAATACGTAAAGAAAATTATATATATATATGCCCACACATAACAGGATGTGCCTCCACCTCAGCATGTGGACCTTTTCTGGCTGCTGCAGAGCATCTGCTTCTCCTTGGCCTTCATTCTGAGTTGCACTTCTCATCCTAGACTTCCTATCCTGTGTCCTTTGATGGGTACCCTGCCGGAACCAGGGAGTGGCTCTCACTCCAGTAAGCAGCACTAACTGGGAGCACTGCAAGAGTCAGCAGTGAGGTCACTGTGAGTCCCACCCATGACCTGCCAGCAGTGTTAATCCAACAGGAGCTTTCTCCTTTTTGTGGCCTCCACCACTCAGCACTTACCCAGGGGATGGATGTATGATATATACATATATATAAAAATGTATATATCATATGACATATATATGATTGATATATATATGTGTGTATATATATATAATTCAGCCTTAAAAGGAAGGAAATTCTATGATTTGCAACAACATGAGTGATCCTAGAGGGCGTTGTGCTAAGTGAAATAAGCCAGACAGAGAAAAATAAATGCTGCATGATTTTACTTATATACGGAATAAAAAAAAAAAATAGTTGCAGGCTTCCCTGGTGGCACAGTGGTTGAGAGTCCGCCTGCTGATGCAGGGGACACGGGTTCGTGCCCCTGTCTGGGAAGATCCGACATGCCGCGGAGCGGCTGGGCCCGTGAGCCATGGCCACTGAGCCTGCGCGTCCAGAGCCTGTGCTCTGCAATGAGAGAGGCCACAGCAGTGAGAGGCCTGCGTACCACAGGAAAAAAAAAAAAAAAAAAAAGTTGCACTATTAACAGCAGAATGATTGTTACCATGGGCTGGGGGTGGGGGAAATAGGGAGAGGCTGGTAAAAGTTTACAAACTTTCAGTTTTAAAATGAATACGTTGTGAGGATCTAATATATAAGATGGTGACATAGTCAATAGGACTGTATTGTATGATTGAAATTTGCTAAGAGTATAGAAGTGTTAAGTGTTTTCACACACACACACAAAATCAAATATGTGAAGTGATGGATGTGTTAATTAAGTTGATAGTCAGAATCCTTCCATAATGTATGTGTATCTCAAATCATCACACTGTACACTTTAAATATATTCCAGTTTTGTTAATTGTACCTCAGTGAAGCTGAAAAAAATTATCCTCATTTTACATATGAGAAAACTGAAGCGTAGAAAAGTAATTTTCCCAAGACCATGCAACTAGTCATTGACATACCTGAGAATCAAAGCATGATTTTTTTGTGCCAGAGCTTTGCATGTCTAATACTGTGCTATTCCTCGCCAGTGGAGAAACTGGTAACTGGCCGTCCCAGCAATAAGCCATGATGAACTAAGATGTTAGTTTCCTATCCTATAAAATATGAGAATTGGACTAGATGAGGTCAAAGGACCTATCCATATCCAACATGTTACGATTATTATTTTTTAAAGGTAGTTCCATAAGAGTTTATCTTTTCTGGATCTTCCCCAACCTCCCAGCCTACATCTACTGAGTCATGGATTGGAAACCAGTGGAAAATTTCCCATGTGACAGTCTGCTCAATTTAGGAAGTAGCTCTCCTTTCATCATTTAAGTCAACTTTGGCTAGGGTTTAAATCATGTTTGATATAAATTTGAGCTATTTTATTTTTCTGAAACATAATATACTTAAATCAAAAAATTTTAATTACAAAGTAGGAATACATTTCTTTATAGGGCCATATGTCCTTTAAAAGCAGTTGCTGTGACTGGACTGTGTTTCTCTTTTCAATGCTTTGCACTAAATTGATGTTCAGTAAATGTTTGTTGAATAAAATTAACATAAGGTGTTTTTAAACACCAGTTTACATGAAAGTCTGTGATTGAATATGGATTTATATTTACTGTAAGTAATCTATGAAATTTTGTTATTTAAGCTCTGTTTCTCATAATTTTTTGTTTGTTTGTTAGCTTATTTCCATTTGTAAAAGGTCAACAAAGGCCTTGCTTGTAATCGCTGATTCAGGACTATTATTTTAGAAACACACACACACACACACACTTAAATGTGTAACATTCTATTTTCTTTAAGTGTGCGGTCCGGTACTCAAGAGACTAGTTGCAGATTTGAGAGTCAAAAGTGGGGGAAAACCATGTGTTTCTTAGAGACTATATGGGTCCTAATGTTACCATTTGTAAAATGCTCAGGAAATGAGATTCTAGAGAATTTTATTGATTGAACTTGTATAGTAGAAAAAACATTTTGGAGGAATACTGGAGGCAGACATTTATTACACAGTGTTGTGGAGTCTGTGAGTGATATGCCTGAAAGGATGCTTTGAGACCACAAGAAGTGAGTCACTTGCCTAAAGTGCCACAGTTACTTACCAGCCGAGTAGAGGCTGGGAGAATTTAAACATCTTTATTCCCAGTTCACTTATCTTCCCAATGCCCTGCATTCAGAGGTTAATTCATTTACTCATTCTCTCATTTATTAAAAATCTATTTGCTATGCACACATCATATTTTAAGCACTTTGATGGATTCCAGAGGTACATGAGTGAACTAAACAAACAGGGCTTCTGCCGTTGTAGGTTTACCGACCTTTGGCTTTTCTTCAGTGATTGAATATTATTAAATTATGGAATTTAGTTTGGGAATACATGTTTCTATGATAAAAGATATTTAGTTGAAAATTAAGAAATTATTTCTTTCTATAGTCCCATAAATTGTGGATTTTGTTGACTAATGGGAATTTACAGAGCAAGTTCATTTTTCTATCACTATTTTTTTTAGATTGATTAATTATACAATGATCCTTATGAAGTTTCTGAAAATTTAGGCACCTTAGAGCAATGAGAATGGGGTTATAAAGCAGTGATTTATAAGTTTTCCTACAAAATGGAAAATCCTGAATGGCAGGAGTCAGAGATTAAGGGTCAGCCATTAATCCCCAGCTGAAGATTTTCTTCTTCCGTTACCAAACCTCAGGGACTGTGTGATAGTTTTGTTAAGAAAGCTGTTTCTTCTTTAAATCTCAATAATGTTATAAACAGTGTTTTAAAAACTAGTCAAACTGGTGTGAAATGCTCTTGACCAATTATTTCAGTACTTCCTGGTTTTTCCTTCTCTACCTAACCTGGATGTTTAGTTTCCTGCTTGTCTGTAATAAAGGTAACTAATAAATTCTCTCTCTCAAGAATGTTTAAATTGTAACTGTTCTTCCTAAATATATTTGAATTTTAAAATAAGAGTAAAAGTAAAGCCAAAAAAAGTAAAGCCAAAATACCAAACTATGGAATTCGAAGGGCAGGATAATCCTTCACATCACATCACCTATGGATAAAGTTAGCCTCTGTGTCAAATGTGTCTCTAGTGTACACTACTTTTGCCTACTTTCTTACATTCCGTTATATATAAGTATGAAAATGTGAAGTTATTCTTCATATTTTTAATATCGATTGTATGTTGTATAATACTTATTTGATAGACAAAAATTGAGGCAAAAATATGAGGCTATTTGACATCATATTTCATTAGGATTTTGACATTTAAAAGGTTCTGGAGGGCTTCCCTGGTGGCGCAGTGGTTGAGAGTCCGCCTGCCGATGCGGGGGACGCGGGTTCGTGCCCCGGTCCGGGAGGATCCCACATAACGCGGAGCGTCTAGGCCCGTGAATCATGGCCGCTGGGCCTGCGCGTCCGGGGCCTGTGCTCCGCAGCGGGAGAGGCCGCAGCAGTGAGAGGCCCGCGTACCGCAAAAAAAAAAAAAAAAAAAAAAAAAAAAAAGTTCTGGATACTCTCAATTTACTGTATTGCATGATTTTTAAAAGAAAACATTTTTCTGTTACAATTGTAAATAGGTTGGTTTTGGTCAATTGATATTTATTGGATAATTGAGAAATGCTTTGCATGTTAACTGGCCTTTGTTTAGCTAAAGGCAGTGATTTTCTAAGGTAAACAGATCAGGAAAAGATGTATTATCTAATCCTTTTGGGTTCCTTTCCTTCTTCTGGGTTCTCTGTTTCCAGGGTCTTTCTTTTTTCTGCATTAACACCTGTTCAGTTTAATCCTGACTATACAGTTCCTAACAACTGGAAGAATGTATGGCAAATACGAAAATTGCTCAGAGCAAGGCAGAAATACTTAAAGGTGTTCATTACTAATAAAATCAAAAGGAATTAAGTTTATTTTTAGCTCAGAAAATTGAATGCTGAAAGTGGATTAATAGTACTATTCAATTAAGTGGTGTGTGTGTGTGTGTGTGTGTGTGTGTGTGTGTGTGTTTATTTAGGAGGGATTGTTTGTAGTCTCCTGATCTATTACAGAAACAAGAACATGAAGACAAACTGTTGTTAAAGCAAATCACGTTAGTCATTAAGAAGTATTCTTGTCTCTGGGGGTTTGGAGAACGTCTTTAATTTGTAAGTTCTGAATACCACCTTATGTGAGAATAATCTGGAGATATAACAGGGCAGAGAATGAGCAACCAATAAGAAGAAAGGGAGTGTTCATAGGCAGTGGTAACCAGTAGATTTCACCAGAATTTGTAGCTGACGGTGATATTAACACATGGAAATCACACTAGATGTAACACAGGGGAGCTGAGAGCTACCAAGGCACGTTTGTATCAAGATACTCTGCAGTTAAGCTGTTAAACACGCTCCTGAATAACTAGCTGGCTTTGCACACGTTTTGTAAAACAGGCATCGTTATTTACCGACTTGCCTTTTTGTTACCCCAATGCATTATTTTACACACAGAGCTCAAAATTTGCATTTTTATCTGTGCCCTAATTGGTTAGACATACATACAGCTCTTTTAATATTCACTTACTCTCCCCCATACTTTTCCTTCTTCATCCTCATCCATCCCCGAATCACCTGTTCCCAGGTTACCAAGTTCTAATATAGAAATAGAGTGTGCAGCTTCTACAGTTGCTAGAAGTGGGTTAGGCAGGTGTTTGATGCAAAATGACCCATCAAGGACTATAGTTAGTAGAAGGGAGAGGGGAGACAGGTATCAGGTTTCCTGTTGGAGGGGAATTGTATCCTGAATGGTACTAATTGCCGTGAATCAAGCTCAATGTTTCAACAACAGCTAGTCACACCTGCACAGTCTCCTCCCATGTCTTATAACTGGTCCAGCAGTTAAATAGCTGTAAAGCACTGTCTCCCTGTCTCATTTCCCCTGAGTTCCAACAGCAATAGTAGCAATAGCAGCTGTAGAAGCGGCAGCCAGAGATAGGCAGGGCTGTTGCTTGCAGCCGCTGCATGGCGGATTGCCTCGTCGACACACACATACACACACACACACACACACACACACACACACGCACAGATTTCCAATATCAGCGCATCTTGATATCAATCAAGGACTCAAAGACAGGAGAGAAGAGCATTAGTCATGGACAACAGGTATTTCATCTCTGACAAATTCCTCCTGATGCTTGTTGGTTTGGATAATAAAATAATCATTCTTGATACCTAGCTTGAGTGGGAGACTGGAGGTGGCCGCGATAGAGGAGGGGGGAAGTGGGAGGAGTGAGGGGTGGGGAAGGGGACTGCCAAAGCTGACTTTCAGGCTCCGGAAACCTACATCTTTCAGCCTCCGCTGTTTTTGAGTTGCAAATTGTCAGGAACCGGGGGATTGCAGGCAGCCCTTGTGGTTGACTGGAAATCGATTTCCATCTCTCAGACACTAGTTAGAATGGGCTGTGTGTTCTGGAAGGGGGTGGAAGTAAGGAGGAGGAGGTGCTGTGAGCAGAGTTCTTGAAGCTCCACTCCTCTGGGGAAGCCGAGCCGTGAGGGGGACTCCTGACTGAGCGGAGCGTGTGAATTGGAAAGGATCCTGCTAGCTGGCTAGTCCCAGTTCCTCTCCAGAAAAGCAGTTGCTCTGGCTTCAGAGATGTGCCTAGCCTTCGCCTGCATCACACTGCAGTAAGTTCAACTCGACACGGTTGGCAGTTTGAGTGGCTTCTGGGTATGTAGTGCGGGGGAAGGGAAGCTGACAAGAAATGGTGAGGAAAGTTAGAAAAGCAGAGCTTTGAATTCTCCATGAGATATTAAATCGGTTTGTCTCCTTGACTCCTGTCCTAGTTACGGTATAGTCGAGTTACTCTCAGTTATTGGCAGACAGAGACCGCTTGTTGGTTAGGTCTGCAAGAAGCACCCTGTTCTTGGTGATTTTTGGCAACAAAACTGGTACATGCATTCTAGATTTAATTACAAGAGTGGGCTTCTGAAAGTTACTAACAGATAGCAGCTTGCATTTTCAACAGAAAATTTGTAAACAGGTTGGCTTAGATCTTCAAATGCCCAGTTAATTAAGTTTCATTCCAGACTTGTTCCTAACCTGTAAAGAAGCAATCAAACAAAACAGAAGTCTTTGATTTACTTCATTAAATTAAAATAAAATGTGAAGTAGGTCTTTAGATAATTGCTAGGCAACAGTCGAGGCGAGACTGATGTTATGATAAACACTCAAGTACTCTTTAGTGGGTGCAGGATTCCCCCAGTTTCTTACTACTGCAATCATCTCCTCCACTTGCTAAATGGTGCCTTCCTTGTGATTTCTAAGTGGTGTTTTTTTACATAGATGGCTTTATACTTAGAAACAAGCTGCATGGTGTTCACTGGCAAAAAGTGAGGCTTAAAAAACTTTTTTAAAAATGACTTCTACTGGTGGCTCAAATTGCAGATAACCAACTTTTAAAAGGAGGTAAAAACAGGTCAGCAAAGGCCAGCCCATTGTAAAGCAAATGACCAAATGAATGTGAATGCAGGCAGAATACTAAAGGTCTTCTTCAGGAAGGAAACTAGAAATAATTAATCTGAAAACGTTGGGGTAATTCTAACCAGGTCCTCTTTTACACTGACTAGATTTTTATAATGGAGAAAAAAACGGGAATCACTTAAGCAGAAAGAATATGTCACAAAAATACTAGACTTAGCCACAGGATCACTGAAGAAAATACTATATTACTATAGTTTTCTCCAAGAAACATTAATGGAAAAACAGAGATTATCTAAAACAGAGTCCAGGATTTTTAGCTGAACACTTTCATGTGTACTTCCATAAATTCTATAGGTTAAAAGGGTGTCAAAACTTAGGAAACAACTATTGTGAAATGCAAAGTAATCTGAAATTCTCCATAATTAGAAAAGAGGAAACTAAAGGTCAGTCTCCTCCAATTATTTCAGTTTTCAGTTGTGTTAATCTTTTTCTAACCCACCTAATCTTGATTATTTTATTAAAAACATATTCTGAATATAATACGAATTACTTTGCCTACTCATCTTGGAGATCTCCAGATATATTTGTGTTATTATTGAAATATCCAACTTTTTAAAGGTAACCCATTCCACACATGCATAATTTCTTGGTGCAAAAAACTGTCCGTATGACTTAGTAAATCACCAAGTCAAATGTAATCCAGGGGATATATTTGTTATGATAGTGCATGCATGATGGTGGTTAAAATTTTTAGCAAAAAAACAAACAAAAAAAAAGAAAATGAAACATCTATACAAAGACTAAAAGAACATGTTTGGAGTGAGTTTGCAAGCAGTTCCCTGCTACTCTAGAATAAATCACTACCTGAACCTTAAGAATTTAGCTAAAGAGAAGAAAAATCAGGCTGAGAGCCTGATTGGAATTGATAAGAATTTAGGTTGGATAGGAGTTTGTCAGAAGTTCTTTAAAGATAGAAACTTAGGTAGGTGGCATTGAGTTTCGGGAATACCTTGGCTTCATATTTTGGTTGTCCTGCTGGTAAACAAACCTCATGTTATATCTGAGGAGAAGATTTCCAAAACCATTTTTGAAATAAGTAATTATTTTAAAGTTTAAAACATTGGTAAGTTTTGCTGGAACAGTGTCTGAACTAGACGAGTATCCTGTGACTCATGCTTTTCCTTGCACACTTGAAAGAAGGAAGACTTGTGGCCAGACAAGCCAGACAAAGATCAGCTGGTCCCTCCGTCTAATTCTGCCTACTAATCATGACTGTGATGTTGATACATAAGCTTGAAATGACATTTTAAGAATATCATTTCCTGGATGCTTATTTTCCTGGCTACAGGAACAGAACTGGAACAGAACTGTGCTTATGTATGCTTGATACTCTTGCATTCTTCTCTTAAGAGTAATACCTTTAGCTTAGAAGCATCTGTCTGCAGGAAGCTCTAGATAAACTATTGAAGAAACGTCTTCCTATTGCCCCTCTCCTATCTATGGCATTTTCTTTCTCTTGTAAAACACCAACCTAAAATATGACCTCAAGTAAGAATCCCATACACCTGTTCACCCTTAGGTATTTTATCTATCTATCTATCTATCTATCTATTTATTTATTTATTTTTGGCTGTGTTGGGTCTTCGTTGCCGTGCACGGGCTTTCTCTAGTTGCAGTGAGCGGTGGCTACTCTTTGTTGCAGAGCACGGGCTCTAGGTGTGCGGGCTTCAGTAGTTGGGCTACGTGGGCTCAGTAGTTGTGGCTCGCGGGCTCTAGAGCACAGGCTCAGTAGTTGCGGCACACAGGCTTAGTTGCTCCATGGCCTGTGGGTTCTTCCTGGACCAGGGCTCGAACCTGTGTCCCCTCTGTTGGCAGGCAGATTCTTAACCACTGCGCCACCAGGGAAGTCCCCACCCTTAGGTATTGACTGGTTACCACTGCAACTCCTTGATAACTCCTTGGATTATTTGCATGTATGATTTTCTCACCACACAATGCATGACTAGTTCCTAGTTACTGTGAGTGCACAAATGCCAGGCCCTAGGTTAAGCACTTTGTTTTTTAATTGAAATGTAGTTCATTTACAATATTAGTTTCAGGTGTACAACATAGTGGTTCAATATTCCTATGATTACATTCCATTTAAAGTTATAAAATACTGGCTATACTCCCTGGACTGTATATTACATCCTTGTATTTTATTTATTTTAAACGTAGTAGTTTGTATCTTCCCCTGTCTTGCCCCTCCCAAGGTTAAGCACTTTAAATATGTTTTCTCATTTATGGGATAAAAGCTACAGGAGGGAGATGGCATGCTCTCCCATTTATAAGAAATTCAACCCCAGAGGGAACAAGCAAATTACCTAAAACAGCATATTTAGTAAATGGTGGGCTAGGATTAGCCCCCAAGTGTGACTAGCTCTAACTCTTAGTGACTTTGCCACATTGTTTTATTAAGATGGTACTCTACCATGGATCAAGTGGAATGAGCCTATTGTTTTGCGGATGGCGTGGGTTGAGAGTGCTTGAAAAATTGTATCAGTCAGGAGAGAACTCCCAGCTGTACTGACACCCAAGATTGGATCTACCTACATAGGAGCCTAAATTGACTCTAGATCCAAACGTGGCATACTTTGCAATTACAATTTCAGTGTTCTGCTGTGGCTTCGTGAACCTTGGCAGTAAAGCTGGGGCATCTTTGCTGGGACGAAAGATGATGGAGTTATTGTGGGAGTAAAATAAAGAGATCGCATGGCGGGAGGCTGGGACGAGAACTTGTCCAGATTCTGTGTTCCAAGGGACTCTAGGAAACAGCCTCTTCGGGCTATGTGTGGGGTGGAGATTTTTAAAAACACACATGAAGCAGAGACTCAGAATATCTCCTTACATAGGTCTGATTATAAAAATTAGATTAGCTTGTTTTCAGATAATCTCCTTTGTGTGTGTGTGTGTGTGTATGTGTATGTGTATGTGTATGTGTGTGTGTGTGTTTAAGAGGAAAAATGATGATTCAAAGGAAAGTAGGGAGAAAGGCCAGATGATGACTGAAGAGGTAAAACAGTGCTTGGAAATATTACTGGTTCTTGCATAATCACTTTCTGAAAATTTGCCAGGAAATGAAAGGCCATCTTTAAGTGGTGAGGATAAAAACAAAATAGTTCATTTAGGTAAAATTCGAGTGTTAAGGAGAATAGCGTGAATACTGTCATTTGTCGTCTTATCACAGAAGACAAATACTAACAAGGAATAAAATGAAAATGTTATGGGCATAAGCCAAACAATATTTTAAGATTGGTCTTTCTCAGCATGCTAAATTTAAACAGATGAAATTCTTTTTCAAGTATTATCTGAGTCAACAGTTGGAAATGAAGAATTTGCCTTTTAGCAGGGAGTCTGTATTGCATTGTAAATTTGAAACAGTGTCCTTGACTCAGTTATTTCATATTGGCAATAAGCCAATCACTACAGATCAAGGAGCACAAAAGCTCTCATCTTCAAAATCAAAATATATTTATACTTTTGTACATGCTCCATAAGGAAAGTTGATGCTACTGAGCTATTATTGTCATAGATCTGGATGGCAAATACATTCACATTGTCAGCCTGATTCTTTCTCTTTTCTCTTGTCATTTGTGACACTGCAGGTCGAGGTTAGAAGTAGTTAGTTTCAAGGGTTGGTTTTTGAATGTGGTGCTTTGGCTCTCTTGCCCTCATAGTTTAAAAATAATGATAGTAACTTTATTGTGTGCTTACTACATGCCAGTTGCTTGTATAAGCATCTTGGGCATATAATCTTGAAAACACTCGTATGTGATAATCCTATTATCATCATTATTTCCATTTTATAAGAGGGAAAACTGAGGCGTACGAGGGTTAAAGGACTTACCACCCACAGTTAGAAATTAGAATTGAGCTGGGACATGAACCAGGCAGTCTGGCCCTAGAGCCCATGCTTTTAACCAAAAGGCTCCAAGTCTACTCTTAACTATCACTGGCTTGTTATGTGATTTGGAAATAAGCTACGGTGCAAGCTATTTGTTCACCTCTTTTGTCTCTGCTTACACCTATCTCTGTCTCTATAACTTCTTTCTGGACACCCAGATCCCTCTGCCCTCAGTCTGTTAGGCTTTACCTGATGATGCATCTGTATCCCTTAAGCTTCTGCTCTAGCATCATGACCTTCTTGAATTCTATTTGTATTCTACCACTGGCCCAACTGTCCTTCTCTGTGGTTCCACTGAACTGTGTGCTTGACTTTAAAATTGAATATGCCACAGAAGGTTGAAATAATCTTATCTACACTGAGGAAGGAAACAAAATATTTTTTTATCTCTGGGACTTCAGTGCTGGGCCTAGTGTCTAATACATTATTAGAGTTCAATAAACACTTCTTTTATAAACAATTCAAAGCTCTAATTCAATTCTCTGAAGAAATAAGGAGTTCTACTTTCACAGGCTTTACCCCCCAAAAAGACTAGAGAATGGTCTTTCAAATGCAAGTTAAAAGGTCTGAGCCACATAGTATATTTTAATACATTGAACTCATAATTAGTATAAAATTACTCAAAAGACATTTGTCACCCTCTCTGGTATTGCATATCTAGAGTATAGGAGATAACGTTTTAGAATATGACAGATGGCATACTTATTTCCAAATCATAATATTGAAACTTTTAGTGATATCTAATTTCTGGACCAATGTATCTTTAAGGGGGAAAAACGAATATTAGCATAAATTGTTCATTAAAGATGTTTTGCTCTGTGGGACAATAAAGTTGTGAAACAGTGCTTTTTGTAAATTGTTTCCTGAACTCTTATTTCTTTTGAGGAAAAGTCCTGAGAGTTTGATTCAGTCATAGCTGAAAAATATTGAGTCATATCAGTGAGCAGACATTAGAAACTTGACTACCACTAGAGAAAAATGAAGAAATGGTGGGAAAAATCAATCCCCATTTCCCCTCCCCCAAAAGAACCTTTTTCCGTTTATGGGATAATTTGGGTTTTACTTATTAATGACTTTGTAAATTTCTTTCAGTAAGTATTCAAGTATTATAACAATGCGACTGGATAGACGTCATGTAAGGTTTTCCAAAATACAATATCTTTATTAAAGGTGTCATCTTAGGTCAAATAATTCTATGTTAGTCTCTTTCCAATCCACGTGAATTAGTTATGAAATATGAAATTATAACCAGGAAAAGGACAGATGGACGGAAAAGTGTGGTAGCTATTTAAAATCTCTTTGAAATTCCATCAACAGACTAATCTCAGGATGAGGTTACCCCAGTGAGGTAGCTAGGCCTTCTTTTGTAATGTAAGTACAATTACATTTAAAGAATCTCAGCTTGTATCATGTGTTTTTTTTTTTTTAATTTTTTTAAAAAATCACTTTCTTTATTTATTTATTTTTGGCTGTGTTGGGTCTTTGTTTCTGTGCGAGGGCTTTCTCTAGTTGCGGCGAGTGGGGGCCACTCTTCATCGCGGTGCGCAGGCCTCTCAGTGTCGCGGCCTCTCTTGTTGCGGAGCCCAGGCTCTAGAGGCGCAGGCTCAGCAGTTGTGGCTCACGGGCCTAGTTGCTCCGCGGCATGTGGGATCTTCCCAGACCAGGGCTTGAACCCATGTCCCCTGCATTGGCAGGCAGATCCTCAACCACTGCGCCACCAGGGAAGCCCTTGTACCGTGTTTTGATGATTCATGATGAAGGTGTGGAGAAATTGACTCCGTGTATAATTTCTCAGTATGCAAAGATGCTCGTTTGAATTTCATCATTCCATTCTTAGACACTGTGATATAGAGCTTAAACTTATTTTTTGTGTTCAGATTGCCTGGCCTCAAATCTTTACTACTTGTATGACCTTGAGCAAGTTTTACTTAAATCCCATGCTTTAGATTTCTCTTTGAAAAGTAGGGAGAAAGGAAGATGATACCCATTTCGTAGAATTACATGATTTAATCATGTAAGGGGCTGAGAACAGAAGGGACATAATAAATAAGCAAAAGTATTAGCTATTTATTTATTTTAAAATTTTATTTATTTATTTATTTATGGCTGCATTGGGTCTTCGTTGCTGCGCGTGGGCCTTCTCTAGTTACGGCGAGCGGGGGCTACTCTTCCTTGCCGTGCGTGGGCTCCTCATTAAGGTGGATTTTCTTTGTTGCGGAGCACCAGCTCTAGGCACGCGGGCTTCAGTACTTGCGGCATGTGGACTCAGTAGTTGTGGCTCGCGGGCTCTAGAGCGCAGGGTCAGTAGTTGGGACACACGGGCTTAGTTGCTCCACAGCATGTGGGATCTTCCTGGACCAGGGATTGAACCTGTGTCCCCTGCATTGGCAGGTGGATTCTTAACCAGTGTGCCACCAGGGAAGTCCCATTAGCTATTTATGGTTTCCTGTTAATTTGGGATATTGCCTCAGGTAAAGAAGGAAGTATCAGTAGCAGAGAAAATGTTCTAAATGAAATCTAAATCTATAAGTAGTTTTCGTTTTAGTTTTATATTAATAAAAATATGACTCATAAAATCTATTAAATGTTACAATAAACACCCTCTATATAGTGTCTTCTTTACTTACTCTTTTGCCCAAAAGGGTTTTATTGAATTACAAAAGAATGATAACAGTTAACAGAGAATAATTAGATAACACATGAAAACACCCCTCAGGAGAGTGGCTGGCACACAATCAACCTTGAGAAATTTTAATTCCCCTCCTCTTAAATGAAAAACCTCTTATTAGGGTTTTAGTTTTCTTCCTCTTCTTAAAATTTGGTCACAGCTATCATTTATTTAAGGTACGAAATGATCTTCTGTTTTCATCTATATTGACTACTCTGCTGTTTGTACCCAAGCAGACTGGGAAAATGTGACCTCTTCTGTGAGGACATTTATTACTACCTAGGTCAGCTCCTTTTGAATTATATGAACTGGAAAGGAGGAAGAAACAGAGGTGCTGTGGAGAAGCATTGCAGGATCCTTGCCCTGAAAACAGACTTCAAGCACAAAAGATGAGTTTGTAGTTTATTCAGCAACTTGTTTTGCTGAGACAGAGGATGTAAGGAAATGTTCTTCCTGAGCTTTCGACCAAGGAATCCCTTTGCTGATTCCTTAATGAAAAGAAATAAGAGCTGGAGAATTCTCACTTGCCTGCCTCTCCTAGTGTGTGTTTTAGAGATTGCAAGCAACCCTCAGCTACTTCTGGGAAATTTAAGGTTCAATAGGCATAGTTATTAAAAGCATCACCTTAAGAAACAGAACTACTAACACCATGACACTGTATTCTGTTTCATCCCTCAGTCATGGATGGGCTAGTGTTATTTTCAGGCATGGTGCCAGGCTCAGGGAAGGAAGAGTGAAATAACAGGCAAGTTCCTACAATACTGAACGCACATCAGTGAAAGAGAAAAACACAGAAGCAAACACACTAAACAAGGAAGCAAGAACATGATTTGTTGTTGTTGTTGTAGTAGTAAGTGCTATGAAAGAAACAAAAAGCTGAAATAGAGAACAAAGGTCCTGTTTACTGGAGGACAGACTGGTTTCAAGACTCATAGGAACTACTCCCCCCAGCCATGCTTTTATTCATTATAGAGCAGGTTTCTGGTGTTGACAGTGAGTAGAAGGGGATTATACCCTTGAAGTAATCCTTAAAACCAAAAAAGATGAACTCATGGTGAATCAGAATTTCAGAATTATTGAGCAAAACATTTTCATTCAGTCAAAAACATGACTCCCACATTGCTTTTCCCTTTACCTTTATGTTACAGGACTATTCAGCTTGTGGCAGCTTTAAAAGATTAGAAAAATGCAAGTACTTAATGTTGCTTAGTAACTCCTCTTGCCTGTCATTTTGGGCTGCACATAAACAACTGTAACTTCCCCACACTTGTCCCAAATTACTAGAATCGGGAAAGAGCACACAAGCTGATGAGTCACTTCGCTATCCTGTTGTTCTTAATAAGAGTTCTGATTACCAGGATGGGTTCTTTACTGTTATATAATGTTATCTGCCACACCATATGTCAGAACTTTCTGTTTGGCAAGTAGAGGTTCCTTCCTTGTCACACATTGAAGAAAGCATAGCAGAAAAGTCATTCAGAGGAGGACTGTTGTTTTGTTTCGGGTCCTTGGTTTTAAATGTACTCTATCCAAACTGTATTAGACAATATTTTGTGGGGGTAAAGTGGTAAGTTGTTTGAGCTTCAAGTGGGGATTGTGTCTTGGAGCTCTTAGTGCTTCTGTCATTCAAGCTACCTGTATAAGTGCCTGGTGGCACATTTGGTTTTTAGGTAACAATATTATTTTTATAAGAGCAGTTTCAAAAAATATATAAAATAATGGTTTCAGTGTGGCTGTAATAATTTTTCTATTTTATATGGTTAAATTCTTGAAATTAATAACTTTGTAAAAAAAAGAAAACAATAAGAAGGAAGATCCCACATGCCGCGGAGCAGCTAAGCCCGTGCGCCACAACTACTGAGCCTGCGCTCTAGAGCCTGCGAGCCACAACTACTGAGCCCGCATGCTACAACTACTGAAGCCCTCATGCCTAGAGCCTGTGCTCTGCAACAAGGGAAGCCACTGCAATGAGAAGCCTGTGCACTGCAATGAAGGGTAGCCCCCGCTCACCACAACTAGAGAAAGCTCGCGAGCAGCAACGAAGACCCAACTCAGCCAAAAAAATAATAAAATAAAATTTAAAAATAAATAAATAAATAAAAGATGAGTCAGAGCTATATTGAAGGAATTAGCACCTGTGTCTTACCATTGAGGAGCATGCTGGGTAAAGAGGATGTACCATACCCTCTGGTTCTTTTTTTTTTTTTTCCCTCTGGTTCTTTAACATCTGTTTTGCTGATCCTAATAAGTTAAAATCCAAACTATCGCAAGACATAAGGAAAAAATGTTTGAGGAATACTAATATGTGTTTTAAAAGAAGAAAAGGGGAAGAAATCTTTCTTTATGTAAACATTAAAGTTAAATAGTTTTCTATATTAAGGACTTCTTATAGTTCTTCAGATGCAAGTGTGTGTTAGACTCCCTAGGAGTGGGATTTAGTACAAACTTCCCTGACCTTATTTAATTATAGAATCTCTCCTTCTGGGAGCATCTATTATCTTTGAAAACCCCAGAACACAATTTGTTGTTCGTTGTTGGCGTTCAGTTATTCATTTAAAAAATTTCAAGCATCTAGCATACCTCAGATTAGTAAGTTCTGGGAAGAAAATTATAAATAGAATGTGGCCCTAACATTAAGTAACTCCTGAAATGGGCATTGGAGGAAGACACATAGATATAGAAGTTATAACACAATGGGCTACGTGCAGCAGTAAAAGTAGGTGCAGAGGATTACATGTAAGATTGCTATAGGAGATGAGGAAATAAGAGACAAAAATTAATCACGGATAATTTAGAATTTGAGTTGGATCTTGAGGGAAATTTGGAATTTATCAAAATAAAGGACAATAAAAGCATTTACAAAGATATATTTAGAAAGCATTATTCTTTTACCCTCTTGTGGAAACCAGTACTCCTTTCATTCATCCAGCATAACTCTTGGGTGAACAGTTGGCTACATGAATAAAGAGATGAGGGCAGCAAACAGGGAAAGAGATGTATAAATTTTGTGATACAGATGATAATCCATTCCTTTGGAATAGATAAGAATCTGTGAAAAATAATGTAGAATGAGAAAGAAGATAATTTTAGGAATGAATCTTGATGAATTCTAGTATTTCAGAGTGTATTAGAGTAGATGGGATTGTGAAGGAGGAAAATGAATTGTCACAGAGGAGGAAAACAATAACAGATTTGTGGTATATCAAAGACCAGAGAAAAACCTCCCATAAGAAAGACAAATTAATCATCACTGCCAGATATTGCTGAGAGGTTAATTAAGATGAGGAATGAAAAAAAAAAATCCTTGGATTTGAACACAGAGAGATCATTGCTGATCTTAGCTAATGATGTGATTGGGGTGAAACCCCAATGAAAATGTTTTAAGGATTGAGTAGGAGCTCAGGAAATGGAGAGAGTGACCCATTCAAAAAATCTGTCTATGAAGCTTTTGAAAAAAGATAGAGCTGGTTCTGGAGAATAATAGAATTTTGAGGGAACTTTTTGTCTCATAAAGTGGGAGCTTTTTGAGCATGTTTAAATATGTATGAGAAGTTGAGATAATTAAAAATATAGAAGCTAAAAGGGAATGTTTGATGGGTACTACAGAATGTGGAATTAAATTGGTTTAAAGACATAAGGGATATGAGTTGACTTTGACCAGGAGTAACACTCTCTGTAAAGAAAGAGGAAAGGAAGGAGAAAAAGAGCAATCTGAATACGTGTGCGTGTTTTGTAGTGCTAAATTGAGGACATTTCTGGAATTTAAATTTGCTTTATAGAATTTGTACAAAGTGGAGAAAGTTTGAAGTTTTTGGACAGGGTTGGAGGATTTACTGACCAGAGACATCTACTAGAATCTGGATAATATTGGGGGGCTATTTGAGTTATGAATTTACAATGATAAAAATTTACCTCAATGTGTGACTCCCTTCAGCAGTTCAGGATATGTCATAAGAAAACAGTTTATACAAGATACATTGTTTTATTTGCTTTGCCTTTTATCAATATATCATCATCACCTACCCTCTTTAGTATCATCTGTCATCTTCTTTATTACTCTTTCAAATTTAGAAATCTGGATGACACTTTTTCTTTATATCCCCTGTCTTGATTATGATTGATTAAAGTATATAGGTTGACAAGTCAATTAATACCGTACAGAAATTCCTTAACCACCTTACCTTCTTAGACATTTCACTCTATTCCGTGTTAACCACTGGCCAGTGACTCCATTCCTGATATGGAATGATATTACCTGAAACTTATCATCTTTGAAATGATGAATCATGAAACAATCATCACCTCATTCTCTCTACCTCCCACCAGTCTCCAGTACCTTGAACTACCTTGTTTTCTTCTAGTGATTCTTTTCTCATTCACCCTTGCTGTACTATCCAGGCAAGACCTAGTATACAACTTAAATAACTCTTTTGCCCAAGTCTTTATTCCTTTGTATTCTTTTCTTCCCTTACCTTTTCTCGATTGAGCATTCTGGCTTTGCTTTTTCACTTGGGGTATTGAATGCTATTGAAAATCACAAAACCATGAAAGCTAGTGTCATCATAAATTTGTGATCTCCCATCTTAGTCTGGCCTTGGTAATTCTGAGTTCCCATGTTTAATTTCCCTTGCCATTCTCCACAGCAGCCTTCGCATAAAGCCCTGCCACACATGTACTTTATATTTCCTTAAGAAAAGAAGTGCTTGAGTATCTGTAACCTTTTCCTCTTTGTGTCATTTACATTTTTTTGTATTGGCATTTAAATATTTTAATTAAATTTGGTTTTAATGTAAGAAATATTAATATCCACAATTACTTCAACCCTCTCTCCCATTGCCACCCACCTTCTCTGTACCCTTGCTTTTAGACAAAGCTCCATGACACGGCCCCTCTTTATCTCTTCAGTAATGTCTATTGCCACTCTATCCTCTTCCAATCCAGTGTTCCTTTGACATTAAGCTGCTTAAAATACCCTGTCAGTGTTCCTTTCTCACCTTGCTTGTGTTCCTTTGTGTCTTGAGTTCTTTATTTTCTCAGGGCTTAGAACAGTAGCTGGTACAAAACAGGTACCTAAAAAAAACCACTGAATAAATAAGTGAACTTTGAAAATGCCTCTTTTTTGAGTAGGGACAATGAGTTAACTTGTAAAGCATCTCTCTGGGTCAGTGTTTTTATTCTTGATTCTCTGAAAGCTACTCTTTCTTACCTCCTCTCTGCCTTTTTTCAGTATGGTTCTTACTAATTCTGAACAACTGTCTGTGCTTCAGCATATGTTTTCCCCTTGATACATAATAATAATAAATATGTTTGCTCATTCTGGAGATAATAATCACGTGATTCTGTTGTGAGAGAATGAGATTATTTTTAATTTGACCAAGTGTAGTCATTAGAGCTTTATTTCTCCAAGTTTAGCAGCTTATGTTAGATTTAGGCATTTGTTTTATTTTTGACACATTCTGTGGATTGATTATTGGCATTCAGTTGTGAAACTGCATATAAAGAAGGAAAAGGATCAGGGTTGTTTTTAGTATTTGACAAGAACAAGCACGGAGACTTTGAGGGCTTATAGGAAGTAAACAGAAAGCTAAGAGGTCACATATGTGGAGAGAATAGAAAATAACCTAGTCTGTTTTCCGCGGTGCTTAGTCACTTTCTCAGAGCCTCATTTAAATGATGATGTGCCAATGACAGAAAGAAAATATTTTTCTTAGCCACATCAAATACTTATTATAAGAAATGTGGGAAAATTCTTATAGAAAGCTTTCATTGTGATTTCTAGGCACAATTTATGAGTGAGTGGTCACTTGTTCAGATTCTTGCTTTCCCATAACCCTGTCCACCCTCCATTCTTTCCGTAGAAGCAGATATCAACTAAGAAGATACATGAAGGCATTTTTGGGGGGAAACAGTATTCATGTCAACTTTAACTTTAAGTGGATTTATTCATAGCAGTACACTAGTCTACTTTGCAAGTGTGGATTTTTCACTTACGTGTAGCTTCAGAAATCATAGACTGAGGTTGTCCCTGAAAAAACGGTTGAATTTCTAGTATTTCTCTTCTGTGTACTTTTACCTAAGCAATATAAATAAATAAAGTTAGCTGTGACCTAAAAAAAGTACAGTTAGTCATTTTGCTTAGAACATAATATAGTATGTGCCCTCATTAATTTTATTTGTGGGATTTGAAAAAGTGTAACTTTACAAGGAAGTGAAAACTGTGTGGAAAGAGAAGCCTTTCAACCTGGGAAACTATTAGATTTTAGGATTAGGTAAATTCTCGTAAGCTGATACATCGTTAACGCATATGCTAGATTTTTTTTCTCTTTTTTATTGGGTTTATACATCACTGAAAGAGGTTAATGTATTTCTGTATAATATTTATTCTAGGCCAAACAGGAAAAAAAAGTGGAAAACTAATTTTCAGTTTTGAAAAATGAATTCCTTGTTAGGCCTGAGCTGAAGGTGGCAGAGGTCGTAGAGGTCAAGGTTCCCTCTGTCTTACTTGTCCAGATTCTGCTCGTTCCACCGTTTTTGTTTTTGTCGGTTGGGGGTGGGATTTTATTTTCTTATTTTAAGAGTCTTTTTCTTTCACTTTCCACTTTATATTGCCAAGGGATTAATTACAAACTATCCATTGATGCCTCTGAAGACTTGTTCTTTCTTATACACTGAGCAAAATGGTGGTGGTCTGTTACTACCCAAGGAGTGTTCATTGCCTGTTAGCTAATATGCAATTCTGTTTCTTAAACTGAGTACCGATTTGTGAGATGAGCTTCCTTTCCTCTCCCATCTATTTTGGGGCTGGAGGCGATTTTCCAAGTGGGGTTTGTGGTAGGCTAGAGCCAGACCTGCTGAACTTTACCTTTGGTTGGCCTGATGAAGCACCAGAAAGAGAAGATAGAAGTATCTATCTGTGGTGCAGCAAGAATGCCACTAAAACGAAGAGGGCTGGCATTTTAGTGCTGACATGGGCCCCCTACCTAGATGGTGATAAAAGACCAAAATCCCAGGTCCTGCACTGTGTTAACTGGGAGGATTCCGCCCTCTGCACGGCGTTCTGGTAGTATTGAACTTTGACTGCCCTTGTGTGGAATAACACAAAGCCTCAGGGAGCATTTACTTACCTGCATTCTTAATCCTGTGTTTATTCTCTGCAAGGATTATTTGCTAGTGTAATTGTAAATAGAAGTGAAAGCCAAATGTAGCTGAGTCGTGGTGCTAATTCTTGCCAATGCTAGAATCTGAACCAGATTTTTTTTCTTTCGACCAGATAAGAGTCAGTGATACAAAAGATCTTCACTGAGCTAGACATAGATTCCTTGACACTTCCTGTATAACGTCAGCACTTCCTGGCGCTTGCTGTTCCATGGTGTTCCTCTTTATCCATATCATACCCCCTAGAGTGCAAGCTATATAGTCTTGTTAAATGTTACAGAAATCATTAAGTTTAAAAAAATTCTGACAAGCCAGTAGACAGTTACCTGCTCTTATTTACTTATACTTCCTAATTTCAGTATTTAAATAAGAGGGCTCAAACACTACCTACATGCAGCCAACTTTGAAACTTAACTTTATAGCAGCGTTCTGCATTCTAAGCAATGACCTAATTCCTAACTTTCAGATGCATGGCTCTTTATTCACGCAAAGATAAAAATGAAGATGGTCAGTTCTTTCAGATTTAAAATGCCATTGGGATAGAGGACTGGTTAAGTGTGGGGAAAAGAGGCATTAGAGTCCCAGTTGATTTAATGGTGCAGGAAATATCAACACTGGCAGGGACAGTGAAGGAGACCCAGGTGTTAAGAATAATATCTACTATAGAATTCTTACCCTGGGGTCTTCTGTCTCTGTACGTCCCACTAATACCTTAGACAATCATAATTGCTGTCAATATGCACTTATACTACAGTTGGCCTTAAAATTTATTAGTAATTTCTGAATTATCAGGTGCATTTACCTTTTATAATTTCTTGTCATCTTCAGCCTCTTCAGCATTTGCCATTTTTGATAGCTGCACTCACTGTTGCAACTCTATCCTTCTTTGTCATGGGTAAGACTGCACTACTATGATAGTATTTCTATTTATTCAAACAGTCAAAAAGCATTTATTGACCATTATTTGCCAGGCACTCAGAAAACAATGCTATTCAAACACATAAATAATTTCTGTTGCCAGTGACTTTATAGTTTAGTGAGAGGGATTGATATTAATGATCTACTATTTAGTTTAATAAATATACTTGAGCACCTGCTTGGTGCTAGTTTCTATTCTAGGCATCAGAAATGCAGTGTAAAAATAGTCCATTCAAAAACTTACATTTTCTTGGAGGAGAGAGAAAGTAAAAATTAAATATATAATATAATTTTATATATGAGTATCATGAAGAAAGGTAAGTCAGGGCAAGTGGAAAGTGATAGAGAATGGGTGCTAATTTAAATAACGTACTATTTTATATTTATTTTTAAAATGTCTCATTCTTCTGTTTACATATTACATTTGAAATTTTTTTTTAATTGAAGTATAGTTGATTCACAATGTTGTGTTAGTTTCAGGTGTACAGCAAAGTGATTCAGTTATATATATATATGTGTATATATGTGTGTGTGTGTGTGTGTGTGTGTATATATATATATATTCTTTTTCATGACCTTTTCCATTATGTATCACAGGATATTGAATATAGTTCCCTGTGCTATACAGTAGGACCTTGTTGTTTATCTATTTGTATATAATAGTTTGTTGAAATGTTTTTAATATACCCAATAGGTGCTATTAAGGAGGCAGTTGGATAAACAAGGCTGAAATTAAGGGAAGTTGTTGGAGACAAAAATGTCAGTGTCAACAAAATAAATGAACAAACCAAACTGAACAAAAACAGAGACAGAGAGAACAGAGTGTACTGGTTACCAAAGGGGGAGGATTGGAAGGGAGGGAGAAATGGGTAAAGGGGATCAACCGTGATGGGTGGAAACTAAATTGTTGGTCACGATCACGGTACAGGTACACAGAAATAGAAATCTAGTGTTGTACACATGAAACTTATATAATGTTATAAATCAGTGTTACCTCAATTTAAAAAAAAAAAGTGAACTTCGTTTATAGACCTGGAACCAAGAGAGGTCACTTAGAGATTGAATGTAGGTAGAGAAAGTGCAATGCTGAGGCTTGGGGTAAACCAGCATTTCATGGGGTAGAGAAGAGGTGGAGGAATCTGCAAAGGTAAGTGAGAAGCGGCAGCAGGAGAAAGCCAGGAGAATGTACTTTCCAGGATGCCACATAAGAAAGTGTTTCAATAAGAAGAGGCTATTGAAATGTGTCAGTTGCTACTGAGAAGACCAGTGAGATGGCTGCAGATTGACTACAGGATGGGAGAAGAGAGGTCTTGGTTGACTTTGCAAAGAGCAGTTTCAGGGAAGTAATGGAGCAAAAGTCAGACTGAAGCAGATCAAAATGTGAGTGGTTGGTGTTAAAGTACAGAGAAGACAAATTAAACCCCAGTACAAATAAGTCGGAAATTGCACATGAAATGAGTGGTCCAAATATAACAGTATTGTTTGAGCTAGTCAAGAGGGTTTGAAAGGTTTTATGAAGCGATAATAAAGTGAGGTCTGAAGGTATTAACTAGATAATAAGGCAAGAGTAGAAAAGCATATAAGAAGGCTGTATTGTATGGCAAACTTGAGGGCTGAAAGAAGTCCAGGTAGTTTGGAGTGGGTATGTATGGGTTTAAAGAGGAGACAGATGGTACAAGGCTGTTTTGTCTTTAACCTTAGAGTGCTGGACATAACTGATGATATAAGGGAGGTGTAGATACGTGGACCACATTATCTGTTTTGATGAGGTTACTCTAGCTGTAGTGTGTATAGGATGAATTGCAGGTTGACCAGATGGACGTTGAGTAGCCCATTAGCAAGCCATTGTGGTAATAAAGATTAGTGATTATTTTAGCCTAGATTACAGCAGTAACAGTGTAAGTGGAGAGAAAGATAAATCTGACATTTATGAAGTGAATAGTGCTTATGACAATCAGGATATGAGTACATGAGGAAACGAGGTGGAGAAGTCCAAAATGACCTCTAAGCTTCTGTCATTTGTCATAGAGAGGCAGTGCCTTGGCACCAGTTGAGAGAAAATTGGAGCAGGGTTCCATGGGTTTGCTGTTATTTTTGTGGGCCATTTTCATCTGCCTACTAGGATTTTCTGTCTATTATCCCACTGACTCCTCAAGAATATTATTAAAACTGAGTTTATTTTCATTCTCCCAGCTTTCTCCTTCCTGTGATCCCAGACTCAGTCATACTGAAGTGTCCCCTCTTCCTAGTACCCTCTCAGCTTCCATATCAGCTGACTCAGTTCCATCTCTTGATCTTTCCCGTCTTGTATCTCACATTTCTTCCTTCTTTTCCATTTTTCCCCCTACCAGGCAATTTCAGACTCTTAAATTTCACTCACCTGTACTCTTAACCTGCTATGTGGTCTCTTCACGTTCAATCCATTCCTTGCTTTATACTTCTTTTTAAATCCTCAGTATCAATTTTTCTGTATAAGATTCTGATTTTCTCGTGTCCTTGCTCAAAATAGTTCAGTGTCTCCCCTTTTCCTTCTAAATAAGCTGTAGGTTCACCTTGGGATGGCATTCAGGCTAAAAAAAAATAAAATCTGTTGGTACTCCTTAACCTGCCACACTGTATAAGACAGTCCTTAGGAACTGCCTGGTTTAAATTCTGACTTTAGCACTTACCAGTTGTGTGATTTGGGTTGAGTTGTTTAGTTACAATTTTCTATTTACAAATGGGGTTAATAAAAGCAACTCATTTACGTGGTTGTTTTAAAGTCAAAATTCATGAAATTCTGTTAGCACGGCCCCTGGCACAAAGCTGGCAATCAGTTAATACAGCTTCTGTGATGATTCTGTGAGCCTCCCGCTATGCCCCCTGTATGTACAGAGGCACGTTTAACCGCTTCAGAGCACACCTTTTGTTTCTGTTAGGTGCCACGTTAGCCTTCTCGCATGCTTCCCCTTAGAATGCATTCTCCTTCTTCTTTTTGAAGACTCCTCCCCCACCACAGGGTTTCCTCCTGTCTCAATTCTTTCATCTCTTCAAGGACCAGTTCTAATCTCTCTCTGTAGTAAACATTCCTTTCTTACTCAGCCCTTCCCCCTCCCCAAACCCAGGTTCTGTTCCGCCACATTTTTGTGTACTTCGACATATATCCTTATCAGCTCCTGTAGTCCTGCATGTTGCTTTCTTATATTAACAACACAATGGTCCTTGAACATAGGAAATTTATTTGTAGAGTATCCATAGTGCTTCCAATATTTGTGAACAAATGACTACAACGTAAGTGGGCAATTCCTTCAGCCACCTGTACATATTCTCTCTTTTCCTTCTCACACAGACTGGTTTTGGCTCTACTCCCCATCAAGAAACATAAAGTTACCTGTCCCAGATCTTTTTCCTTAAGGATAGGAGCTTTCAAGTCACCAGTCTTCTAAACCAATCATTGCTAATGTGTTTTCCTGTGCTCTCAGGAACTGAGTACATTTAACTAAGCCCTTCTGGCAACAGTGGCCCTGCTTTTGTGTTCCAGGTCATCAGTCTGGAGATTTGGGGGTGTTTTTCCCCTCAGTTATACATAATTTGAAGGAAGCAGCCTTAGGAGAAGTAGCCAAGCATCAAGCTTAATACTGTTCCACTCAGAGATCTCCAATAATTGGCTTCTTGAAAAAAAGAAAAAAGTGTCATAAGAAAAGAATATTTAACATCTTTTCTGTTTCCTGCCTAATTTCCTGTGGTCTAAGTTCTGCTGAGCACTGGCCTTTGGAGCCTGAGCTGCCGTTTTTTAGGATGTTCCAAAAACATGAATCAGGATTGATTCCTATTTTATTCATGGCTATACTTGGTGGTAATTTGCACAGCCTGAGATGAGGGTTTATTTTTCCCCTCTGAAGGTTTCAGGGATGTTTCTGTCAGGTTTTGGAAAATGTGCTCTAGGAGAGTGATACATTGAGTGCTGCCTTAGAAAAAGTCAGGCTGTCAGGGAACGTATTTATCTCCATATTTGGGAAGCAGACCAGGATAAGTACAGACCTTTTAAAAACCTGTGTGAGAACTTTCTAAGGTAAAGGAGAAGGTCAGCCTGACATGGCTTTATGTCCATTTTATTTATAATTTATGGGCTGCCTGGGCATAAAGAATAATCTGGAATCTATGATTATTCAAAGATGAACTTTTTTTTTTCCCTGCAGTACTGCTGTGCTGAGAGGAAGACTTGCTAGTTAAATGGTTCTGCTTCTTTCTGTTTCAAGAATAGATACCATGATATAAGAGAAATAAATAATTATATTAAAAAATAATCTCGGGCTTCCCTGGTGGCGCAGTGGTTGAGAGTCCGCCTGCCGATGCAGGGGACACGGGTTCGTGCCCCGGTCCGGGAAGATCCCACATGCCGCGGAGCGGCTGGGTCCGTGAGCCATGGCCGCTGAGCCTGCGCGTCCGGAACCTGTGCTCCGCAACGGGAGAGGCCACAACAGTGAGAGGCCCGCGTACCACAAAAAAACCCCAAAAAACAAAAACAAAAATCTCCCAGGTTTTCCTAAAGGAGAGGTCTGCCTGTTTTTGTAAACAGAATGTATGGGAACATGGCTGAAGTCATTTGTTGACGTACTGTTTGTGGCGGCTTTCGCACTCCAACAGCAGTTATGTAGCTGCAACAGAGACCTTTCGGCCTTCAAAGCCTAAGCCTTAAAGCCTTCTGATCCTTTAAGAAAAAGATTGTTTACCCCTGGCCTAGAAGGAAACTTTGTCCTAAAAGGACATTTCCATTCTGTTTTCTGTAATGACATGAATAGGAAGCTTGCTCTAATTGTGACAAAAGACAGAATTGTGATGAGAGCATCTGTTTATTATTGGTATCTTATTCTACTGATTCATTGGTTTGTTGGGTATGATTGTGTTTAGAATAGGGCTAAAAGTGAAAAGGCTGTACATTTACATCGGCCCCATCCAGCTAAAGCATTGAGTAGGGGCTTAATTAGATATCACAGAGTTAGGTATTATTTGCAGAATTACTCAGTCTACTGGTGTGAGCAAAATGCCAATTAAACATCTAGGTTCAGGTCACCTCTTCTAATAAGAGGTCTCCAAAAAGTGATTCTCCAGTTTGTTCAAAAGTACAAATGGTCACAGTGGTTAATATGAAACCCCAAATCTTTGAGTACAGACTCCTAGAAAAGCCCGGCAGATTATCTCTATCTCTGCCTGTACCTCTGTCTCTCTTTCCATCTCTGTCACTCTCATATCTGTCTCTAACATCTCTATCTGTGTGTGTGTATTCTTCCATCTTAAATATTTATTCAGAGAAACTAGAAAATTTGAATTTATTAATGTTTCTTACATCTATATATTGTATATTCTAGTTATGTATTGTTTACCAGCAGTCATTAGTAATCATCTAATCAAATATTAGCACTGTGATAGGTACTAAAGGGGAGCAAAAAGGCATACATAGCTCCCAGCTTCATCAAGCCTTCGTAATTGGAGAGGATAAATTTAATACATTGCAAACAAATTGTGTGTATATATATATATATATATATATATATATATATACACACACATATACACATACACACACACACACACACACACATATATGTATAGCTTTTCTCTTTTTACCTTTTTATCTGAGAGGAGAGGCACAAATCTTAAGTGTATGGCTCCATGAAATACTCACAAGCTGCACACACCCATGTAACCAACCCAGATCAAGAAACAGAAAGTTCCCAGCAGTCCCCCAGGTGTCCCCTCCTGGTCATCCCCACTCTTCAAGGAAAAGCACTTGCCTGACTTCTAACCTCAGAGATTCAAACCTGAAGTTCCTAAAACACTGAGTTTCTGATATGTATAAACCAGGAAATCTGTGTGTCTGTCATCCTTTGGGAAAGCAGATTTGGATATCCTGGGTGTGTGTACTCCCTTCTTGAAGCAGTGACCTACTGGAGAGGAGCAGTTATCCCTTAGGGAGGGCGTGGCTTCTCCATGGCCACCTGGCTCACCTCATTTTGTCACCTCTTGGCCTGCTGGTCGCAACACTTGTCTTTCTTCACCTCTAGATAATAATTTCAATGTCTTTGTAATTTTGACCACCCTGAGCCTTTTGTCTTTTGTACGACAATGTAGTATTAGTTAAATAAATAAGGATATCAAAATATATATATATATATATATACACACTAAGTACTTCACTCTAATAATCCTATTAATTTTTTTTCTGGAAAGCTTGTTTTTATATGCTTAAAAATGACAACCTTTCCATTCTTCTTAAAATTTCAACCGTTACTTTTCATCCAACTCTCAGATCGTCATGACTCATATTTCATGTAGAAACATACAACAGAAATTCAAACATTAAAACAGGAATTTCAACACTGCCTACCAAATTATAACATGATTCCATCCCCACCCCTCCTTCTTTCTGCTAGTGTGAGAGAGGAAGATTTGGTCCTCCTGTGGAATCTCAGGTCTTAGTCTGTGCTCTGTCAAACACTCTCCCCTTCGTGTGGACTGCCTTCCATCACTTATTCACTCTCATTCTTTCTCTCTCTCTCTCTCTCTCACCCTTCATTCCTCTTTCTCCCTTATACTCAAATATATTCATATTTATTTATTTTTAACCTGCAAAATCCACTACTCTTTATTTTCATCACTCTATTTGAGACCACCAAAATTTCTTGCTTAGGAAACTTCTGTTAAAAATATGACTTTCATAAAAATACAAAATGACCACATTCCAAAGATTTTATTCATCATCAATTAATGAACAAATTTGTAAAATGCCCGGACTAATTCAAAAGAGAATTAGACGATGTGAGGTTTACAGAGTTCGTCACTTAAAGGAATGAAGAAATGAATTTAAGAAATGATACAAATGTGGTTAAAGTCATTCAAGAAAATAAATAGTAACAGTTGAGTTTTGGTCTAGAAGTCATTTGCATTTCTCTTGGACAGAAACCATTTAAAATTTTCTTAAAGAAGGATCATCAGCGTTTCAGTCAGTTCTGCAAGTTAACTCTTATGTAGTTGTAGCATATCCTGATCATTAGTAAATAGGAAGTTGAACAAAGGTACACAACCCTAGAAAGTCAGAAAATCTCCAGTTAGGGTGTGTCTGGTATACAACACCTAGCCACTATACTGAAATGACACCTAGTAATCCTTTTACCTGTTTCCAAATGTAGACACAAGTGTATGATTTAATAGTTCTGTGTACACCCTTAACTCCTAATATTTTCTCAAGGAACATGCAAAATGTTATTTTGACAGTTTTATTATATAGAAATTTAAAACACCTTTATGAAAAAAGTATCAATTAAAATTTAAAAAATGAATGATTTGTTGGGAGAAAATACATTTTATTCATAAAATGAGGAAAGTGTTAAATTCGCTAATATTCAATGTTGTACAAAAACCAATTTTAAAAAAGTTACAGAGCCATAAAAATGATTCAACAGGATAAGAACAATCAATTTATAAATGTGATTCTGATATCTAAGCCTGTGAAAAGATACCCAATCTCAATTGTTGTCACAGAAACAAAATGATGACCATACAACTACCAACAACAGTAATATAGTCCGGAATTCACCCATTAGATTGGAGAAATTTAACAACATTTCAATACATCCAGTATTGACAAGGGTGTAGTGAAATTGCTCTCTTATGAGCAAGTTATCAGCAATTCTGTAAATACTGGGGAGAATTTGGAAATCATTTTGCCATAACTTATTAAAATTCAAATTTCTCATCATTTTTGGCCCAACAGCTCCATTATTTTTTATTCAGTAAAGATACTTGGATATAAAATATTGTAGGGATTTTTTATTGCAGCATTATCTATTATAGTATAAAACTGGAAATAAGGGCTTCCCTGGTGGCGCAGTGGTTGAGAGTCCGCCTGCCGATTCAAGGGACACGGGTTCGTGCCCCAGTCCGGGAAGATCCCACGTGCCGCAGAGCGGCTGGACCCGTGAGCTGTGGCCGCTGGGCCTGTGTGTCCGGAGCCTGCGCGTCCAGAGCCTGTGCTCCGCAACAGGAGAGGCCACAGCAGTGAGAGGCCCGCGTACCGCAAACAAAAAAAACAAAAACACTGGAAATAAGAGCAAATAAGCATCAGTAGAGATATTACTGAGTAAATTATACTTCCATACTATGTAATATTCTGTGGATGTCATAAAGAATGAGTTAGAATCACCTGTATGTCTATTCTACTTTTAAAGTAAAAATGGTAAATTGTAGAATGTGTAGCCTATGATCAAATCTTTTTTTCTTTCAGTTTTATTGACATATAATTGACATATTGCATTGTATAAGTTTGAGGTGTACAGCTTAATGATTTGACTTACATAAAGATCATATCTTTAAAAAATAAAAACAACTACTAGAAAAGCAATATTCCCTATTTATGATGAGGTTGTATCAGCAAAGAAAAGGTATACACAAAGCTTTACCAGTGGTTAGATTAAGGTTATGAGATTGATATGAGGCTCCTAAAGACCTTTTTAATTTTGATACTTTAGCATTTTATTTAAATGAATATTAATTTTATTATTATACATATAATTTTATCTTTCAAGGCGCTTCTTATGGCATTAGAATGCAATCCAAACTTCTTACCCCAGTCTGTAAGTCCTTTGTGATGCAGTTCTGCTCCAGCTTGACCTTGAGCAACTCTAGCACTCTTTAACTGCATTTAGGAACAATAGCTAGCTTTTAGTTTATTTTAAAAAAGTGTAATTCTTTCTTACCTTAAAGTCTTCCTATTTACTACCATACACTCTGGCTGGAACCACATTTTCCAGAATTTGTTTAGCTGATTTAGTTTAAATGTCACTTGCCTACAATTGTCACTTTGATCCTTCAATAGAGATTATGTCCCCCAGTCATGAACTCTCATAAGGATTCTGAAGAATGTAGTTTTTTGTTTTGTTTTGTTTTGTTTTTGCGGCACGCGGGCCTCCCACTGCTGTGGCCTCTCCCGTTGCGGAGCACAGGCTCCGGACGCGCAGGCTCAGCGGCCATGGCTCACGGGCCCATTAAATGTAATTATTAAAAAGTAGGATCCTATTATGAGAGAAAACAAGGATCGGGCGTATAATTGTCATTTATTACTTACATTGACAGTTTCTGGATTGTTTCACTTCGAAAGAATTTTGACTTGTCATACAAAAGTCTCATGTGACAGGATTATTTCAACATAGGGTTAATTTACCTTGGAGAAGAATGAATACCCTTGCTTGATTTTTAGTCCCAGCTATAAGGTAGTTATTGTAAACATTTTTGTTGGATAAAAGAAAGGAGTTTTACAAGTCCGTTTACTAACATAAATATTCAAGATCATAGGCATATTCTTTGGACTTTATAGCCCTAGGTCATTTCAGATTAAAAAAAAAAGTTTTGGCCATTTGTATTAGAACCTTCTAAAGACATAAATACATAGACAGAATGAAAGTATTATTTTAGATGTTCTGACAAGATGAAGTATAAACTATCCAGATAAGTTGGAAAAGAGTTAAGTGTTTTATACTTAGGGGGTGAACTCCCATCTGAAGTCATAGAAACAGTCTCTCTTTCAAGTGATATATCTGATCACAGTCATTTACTGAATGCAAAGAGTGGAAGCTTGTCATGTTAAATTGTCTCATTAAATAGGCCTGGCTAACTAACCATAGACAAATCAGGTATCTAAACAGGATAATATCCTTTACCTCAGGTCATGAATATTTTGAACCACATTAATATAGATCATTTTTATTTGTCATTATTTGGAAAGAGTTATATTACCTTGAGCTGTGAGCCTTGATACACAGTACTTCCTTAATAAAAACAAATATATCAGGAATCTGTATGATACATTATTCTGTCTGGTAACGTGAGACCGTGAATATATCATTTATTCTTTATCAAAGAAAGCATGGATTTTTGAGCCCTAAAATAGAATGATTTATACAGCTATAGGTTTTATTTTGGTGATGGTGATGTTTAAATAGTTGTTGGCATTTGATATGAAGTTGAACGGCTTGGGGGGAATCTTATGACCTACAGCTCCTAAGCTAAAATATATGCAAGGTACAAAATGAATTCAATAAGAGGAAAGCAAAATTAGTTTGTAAGATATTTTAATAGATCACATAATATAAATAATATCTATCTCTGAGTTTTTTACACCCAATAAAAATGTAGTTTATAAGGCCTTTCCACCAACTTATAAACTTTGCAGTAAAATGTATACTCATATAACTAACCTAGTTGCTGACATCATTTAAAGCTTCAATGCAGGAACATTAGAGCAATTGGAAAAGAGAAAGAACAATTGGTACAAGTTTTACTCTGCACTACTATTTATAAATGCAGATAAAATAAAAAGGTGGAAGTGTTAACTTCTGGGTTATTATTGACATGAATTTTTTCTGGTTAGCTTGATTTATATATTCATATGTTTAACAGACATAAAGAATGTTTGTTGACAGACTGTATTTGTATATGTGCATATTTCACTGATAAAATGTTATTGGCGCATTTTCCCTCTTACTGGACAATTCCAAAGTCACTGTAAGTTAAACAAAATGAAAAGTCTGTTTTTGCCCTTCTGTAAAAATTGGCACAAGTATGAATTCTTTTTGAACACATACTTATATAAACTAGGCACTAGAGATAACAAAAAGTCATAAAATGATAATCAGTCCCTCAAAGCTGGGCTTTGATTTAATTCTCCTATATGTGATTTTTCCTCATAACAAACCAGCATATTTTCAAAAGCTTCAAGGTGCTGTTATTTGTTATTTGCTGTTATCTGCACTGTGGAGCATTATTTAATTATCCCCTGGGAAAATTTTTAAATTTGAAGTTACCTTAGTCTATCATATGCTTGATTTTTTTCTGGAAAACATTCCAAAGCAAAAGAAGTTATATATAAGTTATAAGCCACTGACACATGCAGACCAGCACAAGCTGTGCACAAGGGTGACGGAAGTGCAATGCCAGAGTGATTGCCCCAAACAGAATTTTTCAAAAGAATATTTAAGTAGGGATGAGACCAAAAAATTTGGCCAAATTTCAGCAATAATATTGTAGAGGGCAAATCATATATGTGAATTCTCGGAGACTGCAGTGACAATATTCGGTAGTTATGAAACTTCCCCTAGCATCCCCAGCATTGTTTCATAAGAAAAATAACCCTCTTAATTAACTGTGGTCATGTAAATCCTTTGACTATATTTTTTTCACATGCAAGTCTAAAAATATTAATGTCTTCTTATTATCTTTCCAGCACTAAACACAGTTCTAAGCACAGAAAAAGCATGGAGATCTTGAAATGGCAGACATTGACTAGTTTTTATTTTCAAAAACAGAATTTGGTGGATGTTACTAATCTTCATTAAATAATACACAGCGTATGAGAAACGTGGTTTGAGATATGGATTAAAATTTTATTTATGATTTGATTCAATTGATTACAGACATTTACATCAAATGTACTATAGTAGTGCTAGGCATAGTGGACTTGAAGTATAGAATATGTATGTAGCCTGACTGTTAAGGAGACATGCCCATGTCATCGAATGACCCTACAGAGCATCATATAGTTCAATTTCAATATCACTTGTACACAAAAGACAAGTCCAGAAATGCAAGTAAGTTATATTGAGTTGAATTTGTTACAACTTATAATTTAAAAAAACAACAATATAAAACTGATTTGGTAGCACTGATGTAAATAAGCATGAAAACCTAAGAAATAGGAAAGTTGGTTGAGTTCTAGCTTGTTTAGGAAAGTTTAGGAAAGTTGGTTGAGTTCTAGCTTGACTCTTAGTACTCAACGCAAAAATGTAGCCATGATAGTTATAAAGGTCTTATTACTGACTTGAATGATACTTAATAGTGTATTAGGAAAAATCACTTCTTTCTATCCTAATACAGGTCATCTTGAGATAAGGATGTAGTATGTGTATGCAAAATCTAACATGTATGCACATATTAATTCACATAAATTTCATAATGACCTTTATTGACAATTATTGAGCAAAAAGATTGATGGTGGTCTTGATAGTTTTGCATTATTTATTTTTACAAATAAGTAATTGTGAAAACATAAGACATTATACCAACCAGTAGTTACCAAAAGCTTTTTTATTTTACAGAGGGGTGCAAACTGGTATAGTTCAAATATATACTGTTGAGTTATCTTTGGTTTAATAAAAAAAAAAAGCATGATGACTTCTAAAAAGTGAATAAAGTATTCCTAGATTTTAAGGTACAAGCAGATACAGGAAGCAGAATTTCCCTTGCAAAATAAAAAAAATAGCATTTGGCATTCAGTGAGGATGTCTGAAAAAGAATAGAAGGTCCTAGATGATAAATAGTTTTAGAGGAACGGACTTATTTTGTCTGTGGCTTGTAGAGACAGCGTCATTTCTTTATAATCACTTCTTGTAATACGACGTTGATTGAACTGTTGTTAAATTATCTTATTCTTTGTATGCTGTCCTGGATTTCAGGGAAATTCATTTTGACCCCATCACACTGAAATTCTTAATGACACATCAAACTCCTTTGTAGGTAATGAGTATTATTTTCTCAAACAGAAGAAAAATCTCTTACCGTGCAAAGATGCTATGGCATTATGCAAAATATCTAATTGTTTAATTATTTTTCCTTAACCTAGCAAGATGAAAAAAGAGTTTGGGAAGGGAAGATATTGCAGAGCTATTTTTTCCTCATACTTATTTTAGAGGAACAACTTGAAAATTTACATGCAGGGGACTGTGTGATCTAAGTTTTTTAATGTATCTAATAATAAATCTATGTGGGGGGGTTGATTATGAATAATGCCTCCAAGCTCAGGGTACAGTAAATTTTGTTGCAATTGTTACTTTTTTTCAGTTTTTACTGAAAAAAGCCATATTTCAGATGACTGCTATCTTTCGTAGCAATACTCTCCTACTTTTTAAAAATCATATATGTGTACATAGTATCATATGTTAATATTTAGTATTATATATTAATAGTGTATTATTTACTGCACTTTAAATTAGTGTAGTATTTTTCCTCATTATAATCTCGTGGTGAGATTTTGTAGATAAGAAAATTGGAATTCTCATACATTAATCGCATCTGACATAGTAAGACGAATGAAAACAGTATGTTTATATTGTTTACCTTAATGGATTGAATTTGAAACGTGGAAAATATATCCTGTTTCCAATGCTAAGCTGTATCAACAAACCTTTCTCCACAAAAATTGTGTCATAGTGAATGCATGTCCACCGAAATGATCCATGAGATCAGTTGTGATAAAATAAATCCTGATTAAAGAGAAGTGGATGAGGCAACTAAAGAGATAGAGCAGAGGAACTCAGGTCCTTATTTTTTGAGCGTTTTCAAAACACGTTTCCCAAGGACAAACGTGTGTGTGCATGCGCATATGGCAGGGTAACTGGATACATCTCTATCTTTAACTAGAGAAATTCAACCTCTGATACATTGACTGTACTAGTAGAATTTTATTCAAAGAAAAAAATACTATTACTAAAACTATTTTTAAATCACCACTGTATATTTTTGATTCATTCTTAGTAACTCAGCATTGGTTTTTTTCACATTTTGACTACTTAATAAATATCATTATTCTATATCTGTGTTCTAACCACCTATGTAATAATTTATAATCAACTTACTAATAGAATACATAAATACTGCCATTACTGAGTTCTACCAATTATATTTCTTTAAAGAAACCTAATGACTTTTAAATAATTTTCACTCAGTTCAGAGATCTTCAGTAGTAATGAGTCTATAATTTTGGACTGTAAGGGTAACTTTGCCTAGAAATAGTGGAGCTCAAAATTAACTATATCGTTGTACATGTCATGGAAAAGCATGTGCATATGCATATGTATGTATATATAAATGTGTGTATGCATGTGTGTGTATATATAAAGAATATATATAAAAAGTGGATTGGGACAGTTGATACTAGATTGGTGATATTTGTATTTGTTCTTTCCATTTGAAACATTTCCCACCAAAATCTTAGGTATATTGTTAAAAAAAAACTAATGTATTTGAACTTTTACTATTTGCTGTACTTGAGTAACGTTCTAAATTTATAGCAGCTTTATTATCTTCCTGCCTTATCTATTTACTTTGTCATTGTGATCAGAGTAGAGGGTGTTAATACATTAAATATTTTAAGATGTTAATTATGGTACTACTAAACAGGATACTTTCATGATTAAGAACAAAATGTGAAAATTTTTATTTGTCCTTTGTACCAGAACAAGTAAAGATGGCTAAATTGAGGGATTGCGTATTTGAATGGAAGACTGCAGAGGGGTAATAGAAAGAGGTGCTGTCTGTGTTGACCTTATGTGCCAAAAAGTAATTTCCAAAACAAGAACTTCCTGAAGATAATATTTGATTCCTAAGAAGTTTAACAGAGATTTTAGAAAGTTCTATTGCTGAGCCAGGGTATTTGTCTTTGAGGGTGATTTGAATTTTCCATTACATGAGTCAATTCTTGTAGTTGATTCTACTCTTCGATTACTTTTTTGAACTTACATTTTGGCGTTAGAGGCAAGGGATTGCATTTTAGTGTGTTATGATTGTCACTAAATAGTTGTATTCGTACTCTGTTGATTATCAAATAAGATGTTGGATTCTTAATGCCTTTCATATTGGCTATTTCAAAGTTGAAGAAGCTTCTCAGAGAAATACGTATTATTTATAACGTGAATATTTTAATAAGCAGGTTTCTTTGCTGGGAGCTAGGAGTAAGGCTAGAATAGTCTTAGAGAAAAGGCACCTATAGAGGGCACAACTCTGAAAATAACTAATGGCAGCAAAACATGCGAAGTTCATTTTCATAATTTTTGGAGCCAGTTGGGTTCTTTAAACAGTGATGATGATGTCACTACTATAGAAATATTCACCGGTAATTATATTATTCATTCAACAAACATTTATCTAGTACCTACTCTAAATCAGTAACTGTACTGGGCATTTGGAGTATAATACAGTATATGACAGACACTTTGTCTAGCTACTTCCTGTAAATTCTGTGATTTTAGAGCAGGTAAGAAATAGGTTTCATTACATATGCCAACATTAATCAACTGGTAGTATTTGCCTCCAGTGCTTTGTACGGAGGAAATGTCTGAGCCTGCCTCTTGACTCAACGGTAAAATATTTTAATTATTTATTTATTATCTTGGCTGTTTGAGTGTCTAGTGGTAGCAGGTATATCATGTATTTGTTACCCCGGTTCTACCATTTTCTTATTTAGAATCAGCATTTCATTGGAAAAAATAGGTATACTTTATAGGTAGCATATTTGTGTAATGAACAATATGAGGAGATTAATAAATGATAGTTCTTTTATTAAACTGCAGAAATGACTTATGATGCTCAACTCTTCATCCTTTGCAAACTTATATTTATTTTTAGATCTAATGAATCACCATTTGCCCTTTGCTTCGCAAAGAACTTAGGGAGGTGAATGTTCTTGAGAATCTCAGTCCTGTCTTCATGATAGCTTATTTTTGGCAAAGTGCCATATCCATGATAGAAATTTTAGCAAAAAGCGTTAGAGAATGTTAACATTTCAAACTTCTAAAGGTCATTTAAGGTAAAAGTACAGAAACTAAATGGGTAAACATTAAAATTCATTTTGATAATGATCAGCTGTTGTCCGCACCATGCCATCCACCTTTATATCTTCTCATACGTAGCAATTAAAATAAATATGTTAATATTTTCACAAAATCTAAACAGTGCTGGGCACTTAGTAAAGGCTCACTGAATGCTTGTTATTTGATAGATGGGTGATCTGTGTGTTCCAAGAATTTTTTTCAGCACTATACTAAGCATGTTTTATAAAAAACAAGAAGCCTAATCCTTCTGAGTCCAAATTCTAGACAGTATTAGCATACCAAGCGTTTAGGCATATTAACATTACCAAAAGCAGAGAACAGCAAGCATTTTATAAATAAATAATAAGCTGTATGGGACTGACCTTAAAGATAGTAAATCAGAATAAGGTTAATCTTGGAACCTAGAGACAAATTTTCTCAAGGTCAGACTTAAGTTAGTCTATGTCAGGATTTCCATAATTAGAGAAAATGGGAAAAGAGTTTTTTCAAAGATGGTAGGGAAAATATTCTCAATAGAAGGCCAAAATATTTTCTAAAAAATTAACTCATTATTTCATGTGTTTATTTCATTTCACTCATTTATTCAATGTCTACAAAATTGCTTGTGTACCTACAGTGCAGGTTATAGGAAGCTACAAGATGGGATTAAACAGGGGAGTGGAGAGAGCACTTCGTGTAAGTTATCTGTGGGATACCTAGATGAAAATCTCAGTTTAATATATGGCTCTGTGGGCTTGGATGTCAGGTGAGAATTAGGGGTTCAGATAAGTTTAGAAGGCTTTTTTATGTAGGTGCCAGTGGATCCGTAGGTGTGGGTGAGGTCACTCAGGGAAAATGTATGTAAAACCAAGACCCCCAAGATACAACTCTGGGTCAAGGTGTTACATAAAGGGAGAAAAGTTGATAAAGGAAATTAGAAAATAGAGAGGTGGAAGAACAGTCAAAGAGTGTGTAATATAAGTGCCAGATTATAAAACATTTAACATTGTCTCCCAAATCATAAACTAGATCTGACATAGCATGAGCGTTAGTGGGTTATCTCTTGTTTGTTTATTGCTGTGTCATGATCCATTGATAGTGACTAGATACAAACAAATTATTATAAATGCAAAGCATAATTAATTTAAAAATATGAATATATTTTGTGTATATAATTGTTTCAAAGATAAATTAGGCATGGAACAGAGAAATGCCCATATACAGTAAATGTATGTATATATTCTTTGCTACTAATGAACTACTTCTATATAATTCAATGAGAATAAACTTTCAGAAAAGCTTTTATTGAGATGATCATATTTTTTCAGAGTGAAGTACTTAATTGATATGAATTGATTGATTCATTTAAGAATGGGCATTGAGGGGCTTCCCTGGTGGCGCAGTGGTTGAGAGTCCGCCTGCCGATGCAGGGTACGTGGGTTCGTGCCCCGGTCTGGGAAGATCCCACATGCCGCGGAGCGGCTGGGCCCGTGAGCCATGGCCGCTGAGCCTGTGCGTCCGGAGCCTGTGCTCCGCAACGGGAGAGGCCACAAAAGTGAGAGGCCCGCGTACCGCAAAAAAAAAAAAAAAAAAAAAAAAAAAGAATGGGCATTGATAACAACACTATGAAATAGCATTGCAGCTTAAACATTTTCCTACAAGAGGAAAGAATGTTTTCTTTTGGGAGGAATGTATGCTCAATTACAAAATTGTGATAAAATGAGTTAGTAAAAAAAAAAAAACCTTTAAATTTTAAAATGCACAGGAAATTATGGACCCAGTTAAGCCTTAAGTATTTAATTGTCAAAACATGATAAAGTCTCTAAGTCTCTAAGGTGGGCCCTAATGTGAAATAAAAACCAAGACTGAATTATTAATTGCATTTTCCAAGAATTACATGGGCTGTTTTTAGTTTTTCATTACTCGTTTTGATGAGGAACATGATTGTTTTTACTTTGTATATAATATTCACTTTGACAAGATGCCATTGCTCATCTCTGTGGGTTTGGTTATTTTAGTGATTGTCGTCGCAAGGATTTATAACATCAAGTTATGAAGAATTCTGACAATGTTTAGATTATAATATCTAGAAGGATTGTCCTTGCAGTTTGATAAAAATGTTCTATCTTTACCTATAAGACACAGAGGATTTCCTTTTTCAGTGTCTTCATGGAATTGTTTTATGTCTTCATCTTCCTTAAGGTATCTGGAATTTGCATTTGTGCAAGGAAGCAAGGAGCTAACAATTGACTAACATTGACTGAGTGCTGAAATATGCAGCAGAGACTATGGTAGATTCTTAGGGTTTCACTTTAATTTCACAAGAATCTCTTGCTGTAGGTACTGTTTTCTCATATCACATATAAGGGAGGATTTACCCTCTTTCCCACTTCTAAAGAGGGAGACTGGAAAATGGAAAAATAGAGAAGTTGAAGGGAAGAGAAATGGTTCATAAATGTAAAGTGGAGAGTTAAAGGAAGATGGGAGGAAGGCATGAGATTGGGAGCAGAGCCAGAGCTGCTGTGCCTAGAAGGTCTCTAAAGTGAGAATCCATCTCAGAGGGGACGGGTAAGCATGGGGGAGCTACGGAAGCAGTGGCCAAGGGGAAGTTAAAGGAAAATGTGTGCAGTAGTTTCTTCTGTATTTTATCACAACACCTTCCACATATTGTCAGTGAAAGACTGACCTCAGGAGGGTTCTTGGTCAGATGAGAGCCAGAACAAAGTCCACAGACATGGAGATTACATGTTGATGATGAAACGGAGATGCAGAGATGTTAAAGACAGAATTCAATCCAGGCCTGTCTGATTCCAAATCTCATAATTTGTTACTACATCACGTTGCGTACAATTTGAAATCAGCTATAAATCCAAGCGGTAACACCTCAGAAACGCTGCAGTATCCTTTGTTGATGATACCTTACTTATTATTCTGTTAACGATATCTGGATAGCTGGATAGCTGATTTGATTGTTTTGGCAGATATCTCAGAATTAGACATCAGTCAAGGACTCAGTGCTAGTGCTTCTTGCATGTATATCCTAAGAAACTGTATTTCCTCATCTCTGCTGGTATTATTAATAAGGATGATTCTCAAAGGAGTAAACAGAAGCCTAAGTTAGTTTCATATTCTATTAAAAGTAAAGGAGAAAATATGTTTCATTTCAGATATTTATCTAGGTTAATTACATTTGCTTTTAATTTATAAATATTCAGAGCTTTATTACTGTTTTTCACAAACACTGTTAAGCAAATGACTTTGAAAAATTAGTGTTCCAATTTCAGAAAGCACAAAGTCACTTTTTAAATTTAAAGAGTAATTTAGCAAGTACCATCTTATAAAATAAAACACATTTCAAGAATGTATTATTTTTTTTAAAATGAAAGCCAAAAAATATTGGCCTTAATATATTCTTTATGCTGCTGGAAATTAGTTCTTAAAGTGCTTGAAACCCAAGATACATGACATTTCAGAAAGACAGTTTAAGTAGAAAATGGGTATTTTCTGCAAGTATTTCATAAATTTATGTGACTGCATTAAGAAACAGGACCACTCTCTTCAAATAATTAAGTGGCCTATAAAATAGTCACCAGCATCATAAAAATAGTAATTCACCTAGGATTATGCATATCAATAGGTAAAAAGCACCAGTTTACATTGCAGTGCTTTGTAACGGGATTTCTCAACCTTGCTACTAGTAACATCCGGGCCAAGACTGCCCTGGTGGCGCAGTGGTTGAGAATCGGCCTGCCAATGCAGGAAACATGGGTTCAAGCCCTGGTCCCGGAAGATCCCGCATGCCACAGAGCAACTAAGCCCATGTGCCACAACTACTGAGCCTGTGCTCTAGAGCCTGCAAGCCACAACTACTGAGGGCACGTGCCACAACTACTGAAGACAATGTGCCTACAGCCCGTTCTTCTCAACAAAGACAAGCCACCGCAGTGAGAAGCCCACACACTGCAATGGAGTAGCCCCCGCTCGCCGCAACTAGAGGAAACCCGTGTGTAGCAACGAAGACCCAAGATGGCCAAATATAAATAAATAAATATTTTTTTTTTAAAAAAAAGAAGGATAGGAAAAGTTCCTAACCTATATATAAAAAAAAAAAATTGGGGGCCAGATAATTCTTTGGGACTTGTCATGTGCAACGCTGGGTGTGTAGTAACATCCCTGGCCTTTACCCACCAGATGTCAAAGTGTCCCCACACCCACCCCACAGTCTTAATCAGAACTCTCTCCAGACATTGCCAATTATCTCCTAGGGGCAAAATTGTCACAGGTTGAGAACTGTTGCCCTATCAAAATAATCATTTAACTCCATTTGAGCTACTTTCATATGTGATTTTAAGGCTTAATACTTACTTATATTATTCATAATTATTACAAAATAATTTAGACTTCCTATTTGTGCTTACTTTCCACAAGCTTTGTATAATGTTGTAGCTCAAAAGTTAGTACTAGCACATGACAGTCTCCATCTCTGTCAATCAAGAAGATTATTTACTACTAATGAATGAATGAATGAAAGTCGTTTTATTTGAGGATGCTCTTCAGAAGACTTAAAATAATACTTGTGGAACATTCTGCATGTGACGATTTATTTTGATGACTGTCAATTTCTTTGACAGCTACTCATTTTACTTTTTAGAAATGGACTTATTATATCTAAGGGAGAGCCCAATAAATTCAAATGTAACTAAAAACTTAGGTGCCATCTGTATTCTAAACTTAATTGAAACTAATTTTTCTGACTTTCTTGTGTGAGCTGTTTCTGAATGGGAATTATGTCATGGTTTGCTAAACTCAGGTAGCAAGGGAGCCAGGAGCTGTAGTAGGAGAAACAGGGACTGGAAATAAGCAAAGACGGAAACTCACAGGTCTCAAAAATATAAGGTAATTTCATTAAAGTCATTTTATTAACCATAACATAAATCCATTGCTTTTCCAGAGTCCCATTAATGGAATGACTATTCACCTGGGTTGTTTGTGATCATCTTTTAGTTCATCAATAGGTCATTAATTCTTTACAGATTTAGCTCTAGAATATCTCTAGAATTTGCCATTTCCTCTTCATCCCCACCACAATGACTTTTGTGTCTCTCCCTACATAGCTCTACTTGTACCTCTGCAAAGCTGCCTCACCAGCAGCTCTGCCTTTAGCTCACCTTTCTATTTTCATTGCCAGCACAGTTCTGTCTGGAATACGAATAAAGCCATGAAATTCTCCTACTTATACTTTTACAAGAGTTACCGATTGCCCAAAGAATAACATCTTAAGGCCTCTACCTGGTATCTGACTCCATGTTTTCCCCCAGTTATCATCTATCACCGCTTTGTGCATAGCCTCTCTTTAGTCCTGTTAACTGGCTTATAACACCCTTAGATGATACACGTGTTTTTCTGTCTTTATATATATCGTTCCTTCAGCCTGGCTAGTTCCTAGTGCTTCTCTAAGGATTCTGCTCAAATACCTCATTTTTTGTGAAACCTTTTCTCTAATGACCAGGCATACATAACTCTATTTGTATTTATCTCCTAGCATTTTAAGAATTTATATATACATATATATATATATATATATATATATGCTTTGTCATTTAAGTGATTTAAGAACAAGTAGGAATACCTACAGAAACGTTATCTATTATATAAAATAAAGATGATTATAAAATAACTTCTGTAGCCAAATTAAACTAAGATAAAAATTCTTAAATAACTTTAATTTTGCAAAGTCAATGTCCCACTTTTAATTTAGTATCTTTTTAATTTTAACATATGCTACCTCAAACTTTAAAATTATATTTTGATTCATATTATAATATTCTTAAAGTTTTTATACAACCATAAGTATGTAGTAAATATCAATCCTCTTGGGGTTGAAGTGATTTTCCCATTTTCTCATATTAAATAGTATGTTGTGAAATTTTAGTTTTATATTCTAAAATATGTAACTTTAATGGAGATAATATTAGTTTTGTTTCTGTTTTATTTATTTATTTTTTGAGGCTTGGGCTCTGGCTTTGAAGCAGCAGGCTTAGCAGATAACCTTACACATCTTCTCTGTGGTTCATCCTTCACCTTGACTTTATATCCTTTAGCATCCCCATCAGCCTGGAAGGTTTTCCACTCAGGGTGAGGGCTCGAGGGGGAGACTCCCTGCAGAGGTGCTGTACTACTGCAGTGGGGCAGGTAGGAGCTGTCCTTTCAGCACCCATTGCTCAGCTGTCTCCCCAAATGCCAACAAAGTCCCCCCAAAGTCTGTCAGGTGGCTCCCTTCGCTCCTTATGTTCCCAGACCATAGAACCCTGCCACGGAATGATCTAGTGCTTTTCCTTTTACTGTAATTGCAAACTATACCCAGTATTTTTGAAATTTAAATGAGAGAAATACAACACATGAGACACAAATGATTAATACTAGTATAAAATATTAAGAAAACAGCATCCTGGTGGGAAAATGGACAAAGTGAAAAAGAAGAGCCTATTCATATATGTACAAAAAATTACAAATGTCTGATAAATATTAAAAGTTTCACAACTTCACTAAAACTAAAAGAAGTGTAATTAAAAGTGTTTTAGCATTTCTGGACCATCAAATAAAAATAAAGAGTAATTTTATTAAAATAATTTAAGCATTTCCTTAGGGCTCAGTGCCATGAGCAGGTTTGCATTTCCTGACTCTGTGCTAGTGCTCTTATCATCACCTCTTGTAGTGTCTAATAGAAAATGAGTTCTACTGAAAATTATTTTAAATAATCTTCCCTGAGGGAAAGCACAGAAAAAAACAAAAGTAAATTTAATGATTTGTGTGACCTGTGTAATCCATTTAAGGCAATAGAACTAAAGTGGTTGAAATAAAACACAAATATACAAAAATTGTAAAGGTGAGTGAGGAGATACAACTGCACTATATGTTAAAAAAAAAAAGAATTTGTAAAGAGAAGTGATGCGGGCCCATTAGTTGTTCCTTTTGCTTTTTTTCCCCATTGAATCCCAGACTTTTAAATATAAAATAAAATATTTAGTCTATAAGGTAGCAATAAAATTTAGTGTTTACAGTTGGCTGAGAGGAGGTTCCTCCATTGGTCCCCATGCATCTGAATTCTGGCTCCATCACTCATTAACTGTGTGACTCGAGGCAAATAACTTAAACTCTTCATCTCAGTTTTCTTATATGAAATATGGAAATAATATTATCTCACCAGAAAGTTGTTATAACCACTAAATAAATATAAAGGGTTAAACATGTACCTAGGTTATAGAGAGCATTTCATGATTGTTAGCTATTTTTATATTTTTCTATTTATTGATCATTTACTGTTTTCATTTTTTAAACCATATCACAAATTTCTTAAATATGGATTAAGCTGAAAGTTAAACATTTAAGCATATATTCTTATATTATAAAATCTATTTAATACACTTATTTGAAAGTATAACTGAGCAGAAATATTTTTGTACATTTTATTGGCTGCCTCAGAGTCTGAGAAATATAACATATAAAAAATACAAGCAGGGCTTCCCTGGTGGCGCAGTGGTTGAGAGTCCGCCTGCCGATGCAGGGGACAAGGGTTCGTGCCCCGGTCCGGGAAGATCCCACATGCCGCGGAGCGGCTGGGCCCGTGAGCCATGGCTGCTGAGCCTGCGCGTCCAGAGCCTGTGCTCTGCAATGGGAGAGGCCACAACAATGAGAGGCCCGCATACCACCAAAAAAAAAATAAATAAATAAAATACAAACAGTGAAAAACCCAGTACATTTATATGAGTCATATACTAGATTTTGTGGCCAAAGAATTTCAGTGGCCTATAATTATATACATATGCCAGCTACCTTGAAATATAATGAAATTGTGGGAAAATCATCCTGAATTTGAATTCTGAGTTTGAATTTCCCCTGCAATGATGTCCTTCATCACTGCTAAGAATCATTTTCTTACCAGGATATAGTTAATATAGGGATGTAATGTATCCTTCACTGTTTATGAAGGAAGTATATGGCATCATTTAAAATTCCCAGGTGATGTCAATATTTAGAATCTTAGAACCTTTAAAGAATGTCACAAAATCTATGAATTTTCTCTTCTAAGTTTGTGCACATAGTCACACAATTTTGCACATATTAACAGGGTGTTCAAAGATCCCCTGACACTGTCCATGAACAATTTAATATCCTGAGGGGAAAAAGTCAAGGAAGGAGATAATTGTATGTGATCCTCTAAATGTAAATAACATTTAACTATGCCATTTGAAACTATAAAACTGATAAATAAGTAACAGTAAAAGCATCCAATTAAACATTTCTCTAGATTAATGTTGTTTCACTGAAATACTCATCCCTCGGGATTTACCTATCATCCAATTTTACAGTGTAATAAAAAGAATAGAATATTTGTCTTTAGAAAATGATGCCAAAATACCATTTAAAAATCATTTTCTTCCTGACTTATCTCAGTTTTTGTCTGCCCTTCACAAGGTAATTTACTGAGCACCAAATTATTAGGCATTATACACACATATCAAAGAAATAAGTAATGGGAGATAAGTATAGATGTGTATGATTGTTATCAGAGTTCAGATTTTGTCCATAAAGCAATTATGTTGCAAAAGAGGCAATGAATTATCAAGAATGAGTGACATTTGTGTTTGGTGAGAAAATATTTACTCCCTTAGAGATCTAAAATGTAAAGCATTTTTAACTGAGTGCTTTAAGTTAGAAAATTTCACAATTTCTAAAATGACAGAAATGATAGATGATATTTAAAGTATTTATTATGCTGTCCTTTATAGTCAAAGAAGGAAATACCTGGCACATTGTTGTTAGAATGTATCATTTAAGCATGAAAATATAAAGCTGCTTTTTCCATATATCTGTAGTTAATGAAATTGTTTCTTGTTGTCATTTTGTTTGTGATGGTGAAAATGAGTAAGATGTCATCAAAACAATAAGATGTCATCAAATTATTTCTTGGTACAATTTTCTGGTCATATGGCTGTTTATTGAAATCACCTAAATTTCTGCTACTAGGCCTTTGTTACAACTTTGGCTATATGTTGCATCTCTTTGGGTGCCCTTAGAGTGTATTGTAAGTGACATTATAACATAAATGGGATCCTTGGATCTAACACAGCTATTGCAAGATGTGCATTTAATCTGTTTCAGGTGTTTGCATTTAGTCAGGAAAGGAGGTGAGAAAGGAAGATATTTATTAAACAACACAGAGATTCCACAATTAAAGGAGCAGTAATCTTTAGTGGTTTGGTAGGAGAAGATTGGAGAAGGAAATTTGTGAACTCTTAAAATGATGAAAAAAACAAACAAAACCCAAAATGTCTTTCCCAGCATCGTACCCCACTCGTTACCTCCTCCACTCTTGTACAGGCTGAAGATAAAAAGCAGTGATCCCTGTACTTCAGCTCTCTTGGTTCATCTTTTGAAGTCAAACTTTCCTATCTTTTTTCTGGCTCACTTACAAGTCTGTTTCTGACTCTGAACAAATATATATTTAATAAAGTAATGACAGTATACACTTGTCCCTGGGTATCCCCTGGGGATTGGTTCCAGGACACGCCCCCCTCCCCATCCGAGGATGTCTTTTCACATATGACTGAGGAATCAAATCTTATTACCAAGACTGACAAGGAGACCCAGCTCTGACACTGCCCCCCTTTACCTTCTTCTTTTCTTGGTATTCAGATGTCTTGTCCAGGCACCAATCTCTTTTTTGCCCAGATTCTGGTTTCTCTTCCTGACATACCCCACAACCGTCCTCTCTGCCTGTATCATCTCTTGGTTGCTGATCACAATGTTTCTGCTGCCTGGAAAGCCCTCTGTCATGTTCTCTCTCTCCTGGTGAACATGTAATTCAAGGTCAGACTTGGACTGTGCACTTCCTCTTTGTAGCTCTCCTTAATCTTCTCAGTCAGAATCACTCCCACCTTTGTACTTCCAAAGCACGGTTATTCACCAGGGTGCCTCATATAAAGGTGAATGTGTTTATGTTTGTCTTTCCAAATAGACTGTGAGGTCACTGAGATCCAAGAACACTGCCTAATCATGTTTATTTCCCCCAGAGCCCACGACAGTGACATGCACTTGTCACTTGATGACTGTGTGATTTGAAAATCTGCACCTTATCTACTCTGGCTAGTTTTTATCAACTCCCTTGATGATCTGCCTTGTCGCTGTTTCTTGGTCATTAACTGAGGTTCCTATTCATATCTCTTGGCTTACTGCTATTCTAGTGGTTCTTTCTCTTTTCTCTCACTCCTTGATCTGTTGCCATCTGACACCATGACAACTTAATATCCCTCATGGTGCTCTGCCACCTAATTATAACACACATTTTGCAGGCCAAGTAATTATACTCCCTTCAAAGCTGCCACCTCATTTAACAAATTTTGTTTGTGTTCCACAGGGCAGGATCTTAAGCTAATGTAGTTGATTGTACACCTTTACGTATGTCTTCCATTGCTTTTACCTGTATTCCTATCTCTGTATACACATACTTTCTATTTTTACTTTCCTCAGGAGATATATATTCATATCCTAAAACGAGCATGAGAAGAGTATAATCATGCTAGTTCTTTGACTATATTACTGTTGGTCTTCAAAGTCCTTTTAACTGTAGTTATTTTTGAACATTGGGATCTGTGGACGATCTCTGGAGCAGCATCTTATGGAGCAATTGGAAACAAAAGATATATTAGAAACAAAAGAACCTAAAGAATTGTTCTTGGGTATTTTTTTTTATAGTGTTGTAGGCCAATATTAGAAAACAGTTTTACTTCATAGTCCCAATTCTTACCACAATCTTGAATATTCATTTGCATTATGTTGAAAAAATGCTATTATAGATCCCTAGAGTATGAACCTTAATTATAACTGAGCGCTAGTATCTTTTAAGTATTAATTTTAAGAGGTCACAGGTCAAGTAAGAAATTACCCATACAACAGAAGATTCATTCGCTTTGGACATTTATATTTTCCAGACTTCTGTCTCTTGAGATATTTAGAATTGCATGTGGTACTAAAAATGTATAATAAATTATAAAATAAAAATATGTACACTTAAATTAAAATTTAAAATCCTGATGATAAAGTTACCATCAAAAACTGAGATATACTTAAAGCAATAAACTCATATGAACACTCCTATATATGAAAAAGAAAAATGAAAATAACCCGGTAGAAACATGGAAAAATGATGTAAATAAGTAGCTTATTGGAAAGGATATATAACTGGCCAAGGAACACATGAGAAGGTGCTAAGTGTTCTAGAATCTGAAATACGTAAACTAAAACAAAAATAATGGGCCATCTTGTAACCATTGTATTACTTTTACATACCTCCTTAACAGATTACTACAAATTTTTCAACTTCAAATAACATCCATTTAGTATCTCTTAGTTGTGCCCAGATTCCTGATCCATAACTTAGCTAAATTCTCTGCTCAGGGTCTCACAAGGCTGAAATCAAGGTGTTGTCAGGGCTACGTTCTCACCTGGAGGTCTGACTAGTGAAGGATCTACTTTTGTGTTGCCTCAGGTTGTTGGCAGAATTTCTTTTTGTGAGGCTGTAGAATTCATGGAAGCTTGCTTCTTCAAAGCCAGGAACAGAGAGAGAAAGAGACTCTGCTGCTTTAAGTCTCTGACTTCTAGACCCTCTTTCAAAGGGCTTGCTCACCTGACTAGTTTGAGTCCACTCAGGATGATCTTCCTTTTGATGAACTTGAAGTCAGCTGATTAGGGACTTTTACAATCTACAAAACCTCTTGGCATGTAATGAAACCTAATCAAGGGAGTGACCATCGTCATATTCCATTGGTTAAAAGGAAGTCACAGCTCCCACCAAGATTTAAGGGGAGGGGATTATCTAAGGGCATGACCCATTGGGGTTCACCCTCCAGTGTATCTCTCACACTCATGGGCAAAAACTTAATAAGCTCACTAAAGTAAGTTCATTGTGAAGAGGAATTTGGCACCATATAGTGAAGGGTACTCTACAATCCAGCAATTGCATGTATAGTTATATATATATATATATAGTTATATATATATAGTTTTTTATATATATATATAGTTATATATAGTTATATAACATGTATAGTTATGTGCCCGGAAAATACATGCAAAAATGTCCAATTGCATTATTTTTTTAATAATGAAAAATTAGTCATAAAATTAAATTCTATAAATAGACTAGATGAATAAATTTGGTACATTCATACAATGAATACTTTTTAAAAAATTTATTGAAATATTGATTTATAATGTTGTGTTAGTTTCAGGTATACAGCAAAGTGATTCCATATATATATATACTTTTTTAGATTCTTTTCCACTGTGCTATACAGTAGGTCCTTGTTGGTTATCTATTTTATATGTAGTAGTGTGTATATTTTAATCTCTCCTAATTTATCCCTCCCTATCCAGTTTCCCCTTTGGTAACCATTAGTTTGTTTTATATGTCTGTGAGTCTATTTCTATTTTGTAAAGTTCATTTGTATCATTTTTTAGATTCCACATATAAGTGATCTCATATGATATATGTCTTTGTCTGACTTAACTTCACTTAGTATGATAATCTGTAGGTCCATCTATGTTGCTGCAAATGGCATATTTCATTCATTTTTATGGCTGAATAATATTCCATTGTGTATATATACCACATCCTCTTTATTCATCTGTCAATGGACACTCAGGTTGCTCCCATGTATTGGTATTGTAAATAGTGCTGCTATAAACATTGGGGTGCATATATCTTTTGAATTATAGTCTTCTCTGGATATATGCTCAGAATTGGGATTGCAGGATCATATGGTAACTCTATTTTTAGTTTTGTAAGGAACCTCCATACTGTTCTCCCTAGTGGCTGCACCATTTTACATTCCTACCAACAGTGTAGGAGGGTTCCTTTTTCTCCACACCCTCTCCAGCATTTATTATTTGTAGACTTTTTGATGATGGCCATTTTCACCAGAGTGAGATGATACCTCATTGTAGTTTTGATTTGCATTTCTCTAATAATTAGCTATGTTGAACATCTTTTCATGTGCCTGTTGGACATCTGTATGTCTTCTTAGGAGAAAAGTCTATTTAGGTCTTTGGCCCATTTTTTGATTGGGTTGTTTGTTTTTTGATATTGAGCTATATGAGCTGTTTGTGTATCTTGGAAATTAAGCCCTTGGTGGTCACCTAGTCTGCAATCTGTAGGTTGTCTTTTTGTTTAGTTTATGGTTTCGTTTGCTATGCAAAAGCTTGTAAGTTTGATTAGGTCCCAATTGATTATTTTTGTTTTTATTTCCATTGCTTTAGGATCCAGATCCAAAAAAATATTGCTGCGATTTATATCAAAGAGTGTTCTGCCTGTATTTTCCTCTAGGAGTTTTATAGGATCCGGTTTTACATTTAGGTCTTTACTTCATTTTCAGTTTATTTTTGTATGTGGTGTTAGAGAATGTTCTAATTTCATTCTTTTACATATAGCTGTCCAATTTTCCCAGTACCACTTGTTGAAGAGACTGTCTTTTCTCCTCGTGTGTATTCTTGCTTCTTTTGTCATAGATTAATTCATCATAAGCGCATGGGTTTATTTCTGAGTTTTCTATACTGTTCTGTTGATCTGTATGTCTGTTTTTGTGCTAGTACCATACTGTTTTGCTGACTGTAGCTTTGTAGCATAGGCTAAAGTCAGGGAGCCTGATTCCTCCAGCTCTCTTCTTCTTTCTAAAGATTGCTTTGGCTATTCGGGGTCTTTTGTGTTTCCATACAAATTAAAAAGTTTTTGTTCTAGTTCTATGAAAAATGCCACTGGTAATTTGATAGAACTTTCATTGAATATATAGATTGCCTTGGATGGTATGGTCATTTTTACAGTGTTGATTCTTTAATCCAAGAACATGGTATATCTTTCCATCTGTTTGTGTCTCCCTCAATTTCATTAGCGTCTTATAGTTTTCAGAGTACAGGTCTTTTGCCTCATTAGCTAGATTTATTCCTAGGTGTTTTATTCTTTTTGATGCAATGTACAATGAATGCTTTTGCTCCACAGCAGTAAAAATGAACGAATCAGAGCTACATATTCATATATATATTTATTTATGGAAGAATTTACTGAAAAAATGCAAGTTACAGAAAAAGATAATGTGATAAAAATTATATAAAGTAACAAAACATGTAAAATGGTACTTATACAGTGTTCATTATATATACATATACACACACAGATATGTATATGTGTGTATGTTGCAAACACAGTAAAAGAATAAAGGAAGCTAGAAATAATACACAGCAGTGTTAATATCTGGACTTTAAAAGACGTGAGTGCGTTTGTGTGATTGAAAATAATATATGCTTACAGTTAGAAAAAAGATCAGTTGTTACTGTGAACTTTTCTATTTGTATTTCAATGAGAAAATTTTTTCAAAGGACATCTTGGGATCTATGTGTTATATTCCAACGAGACAGTTTTTAAAATTTAATCTGGGATTTTTCAGTTCTTAGAAATTAAGCCTCAGGAGGCTAATAAGGCAGAGTTTATTAATTGAAATTTGTTCATTTATGAGTTCCCTTGTATAAATTATCTTGAATGCTATCAGATTTCATATTTGATTACAGCATTATTTCTATCATTAAAACTGATAGACATACGTGCTTCAGAGATTCAGTTGTACTATAGGTTCAGGAAAAGTTTAATTACTAGTATTCATTACATCATCTAAATTAGCACATTGACACTAAATACCATCATATTTCTATAAAATGATATTTTTATATATTGTCTTCTGCATGTTTTACATTAAAATTTATGTTTTTATTACTTATTCCCTGTTCTCAGGATAAATATCTTTTAAAGTACACTTGAGACACTCTTCAAAAGAAAAGAAAGAAAATTTTGTCGTAAGTCATATCCAATAAAAATTAAATAGGGTGTTAATATTTAGAAATGAAAATGAGAACAGTGAATTAAGGATGGAAAGAATCTGATCTTTCCAAAAACATTATATTCAAAAAAACTTTGGGTAAATATCTGAGCTATATAATGACTTATATAGCTCAGGAAAACAAAATGCTCAGTTAGTCTCTGACAGAATGTGTACGTGTGTGTTTGTGTATGTGAGTGTATGTGTGTATGTGTTTAATTCTGTTGAGAGTCAGCTATGTCTGTTGGTCAATGGAAATACAGATTTACAGAATCAACTTTCCAGGTCTTCCTCCTTTTTGAGTATGTCACAGAAACATAATTGTAACAAATATCTCAAGATCAAAACTATGTGATTAAGTGGAAGGAATATATTCTTTCTGAAAAAACTTTGAAGATGGAATCTGTTAGTTGGAAGTAGATCTCACGGCTGATTTAAGCTCTCCCTGGATTTACAAGTGCTGCTATATTTAGGCCATTCTAACCATGAGAGGCTGAGGTGTGCTATTTCTTTGCTGATCTCCAAACAGCTGCTACTGTTTCTCAATCTTTTTTGAGTTAGACCTGATTTAAAATATTACAACCTCATTTCACACCTTGAATTCTTCTCAGAAAGAGTAATTTAATTTCAGTCTCTTTTTTTAGAAACCCACATTAAAACCTTTGTAATATGGTTCAGTTTGTCACTGTTTCTGGTTTTTGAAGGATGTCCTACAGGCTCTCTTGAATGCATTATACTACATCATGCTTCTACCAAGGAATTATTCTAGTTTAGAATTAGAATCATTTTTTTACGTTTCTTTGGTTATAAAAACTTTCACATTTTTTTTCTTTAGGACAAGTAACATAGACCATAGCCTAATTTCATTAGTTGATTTGTTCTTTTGAAAGAAATCCTTCTTCTTTCAGTCATCCACTATAATAAGCATGGTGCCCTTCCACAGCATATTTAACCCTCCTGAGATTATTTGTATTATCATTTTGCCCAAGATGTGAATAGGATATAAGGAAGTTAAATATTGTTTAAATTGACAGCTTCAAAGTTACCTTATTAAAGCAAAGCAAAGCAAAGCAAAAAATTGATAGCTTCAAAGTTACCTTATTAAAATAGTGTTCTCTTAGCCAGTTTAGAATTTATGGTTGAATTATATATGTTGAATTATATATGTCATATGTAGGAGTCACAAATGCTGATGGATTTTTAGAAAGGGTACCTTGATTTCAGTGCTGATAATGGAATAGAGAAGGCCTAGGACAAATGAATAAAGGAAGATGGCATATAGGTGTTTCATAATGCAATGACCAGTGGGATGGAGACAGTGTATATTTTGCTTATAGAATGTCATGTGAAATTTAAACTAATCACCATTTTTTACATAAATTTTAGAGGAAAGTGGTTATATTCCAAAAGTTTCTCAAGCTCACTTCTAGAAGTTTCTGTAGTTTATGGTTAAAAAAAATCGCTAATTTTAAAAGATGTTTAATATTCTTCTATGGCTGTCATCTATCTCTGTGTCTGTAAATTGAATCCAGCTCTGTGTTTTTATACTGTGGATTTACTGCAAGCATTACTAGTTTCTCAGAGCAGACATCAAATTTCATTTAGTAAAAAGGCCCCTAGCGTACTTCAATAATGATTTTCCTTAGGCAGTTGTGTACTGTAACTTGAAGTTGAATAACATCTTTAAAGTTGATTATTTTCTAGGGAGTAAAGGTGTGCAAGATATTAGTTCCTTACCAGCAATCATCAATTTCCAGGAAATGCCTGAGACTGAATTTATTATTTTTTTAATTAATAGAAGAAGATTGTAAACACATGCATATTTAATTCAATACAAAATCTGAATGTATTATATCAGAGGCTCTTCAGGGGAACAGTTAATATTTGAAGAATTATTTTTAGTGATTTTCTGCTTTCTTAAGTTAGGCATGGAAAACAGTAAAGATAGATTTATCAACTTACAATAATCAACATTCTAGGAAGTATCTGTTCCTGTTGAAAAAGTCCCAGGTCAAATAGATTGAAAAAAGCCATTTAATGGCCTTCTTCCTTAATCAGTATCCCGTTCTGAGAGTGGAAGGAAAGGGTTATTCTTTTTCATTTTCTCCTCCTTATTTGGGGTTAAATTTGTATTTGGAAAATGTTTATAGAAGATACAAACAGGCCTTCTTCCCTGTCAAAATATAACAACAAAAAAAATGGCATACGAAATGGATCTTTTCTCTTTCTGGGTTCAGGATCTTTGCCTTTTTCCAATATATTCTGCTAGGTTTTTATTTTTTGCTCCAACATTCTCAGTCTTTCAGCAATCCATTGCTGTAAAGTCCAGAGTTAGAAGAAAACCTATGTTATTTATACTCAACTCCCAAAGGCTCTATTCCTCTCTTCAGAGGGAGATGGAAAATACATAGCAATATGAACTTGACCATATAATGTAAGAATGGTAAATTAAAAGTTAAACCCACATACACTCATATACATTTTTCATATTTGAGCATACGTGAAAATGTAATCATCATCGTCATGGTAGAATAACAGTTTTTTGTACTTTTGTATGTTTCAAATATTGCTCTAAGTTACTTCTTTTCATTATCCCATAACAAACCACAAAATACTCTGTGCTTTAAAGCAACCATTTATTGTGCTCATGGATTTAGTGGGTCAGGCTTTTAGAATGGGCTTAATGGGTTGGCTTGTTTCTGTTCCACTCTATTTGGTGCCTCATCTGGGGAGACTGCCAGCTTGGAGAAGGGGGCTACTTGATAGCCTGGGGTGGGATCATCTGAAGGCATCTTCACTCACGTACTTGAGGGATGATACTGGCTATTGACTGAGACTTCACTAGACTGTTGGCTTGTACACCTATGCATGGTGTCTCCAAATGGTCTCCTCACATGACTAGTTAGGGCTTTCTTCTAGAAAGTCAAAGAGTATCACTTCCACTGTAATCTGTTGATTAAAAGGTAGTCATAAAGGTACTCACAAGTACACGGGGAAGAAACAGACATCACCTGTTGGAAGAGTATAGCAAGTTTCTAGAAGGGTACTTTACATTCAGGGCACTTTACACTCAGTATTTCACACTGAGAGAAGTTCTACCTAGTACATAATCACCATTTTCCCTTCACCTTATGTTCTTTATTCTAAGATGTGTCCTCCTTAAAACCGTGTGTGGAAAGAAAGAGAAAATTCACTTAAAGTAATTTTCTTAAGAAGAATAGAATAAAATAATAATCCAAATTAAAAACCGGGACTACAAAATGTAGACAATACAAAGCTTGATAGATAGATTTCCCTGTTTTGCACTGTGAAAGCTTTCCCTTAGAAGTGTCAGCAGAGTTCAGAAATAACACAATTATGAACCTTATATTAAGCCACCCCATAATCTTCTGAAAGGTTTGTAGACTTCTAATCTGTTTTCCCCATATGCATACTATATGTATGTTCAAATTAAATACTATAGATATATCTTAAATCCTTAGTTACACAAGCAAGGAGAAAATACCCTCTATTGAGAATCTTTTATTTATTATGCATCGTGCACATGTTATTTCATTAAATGTTAATACCTCTGGGAGGTGGGCGGCATGATCCACTTTTCATGAAAAAGGAATTAGATAGGTTAAGTGAATTGCTTTACCTAGGAAAGACAGCTCAGAACTTGAATGAGTATACAGATCTATCGGATTCAGAAGCAGTAGGTTAAGAATGTGATTAATTGTCCTTTATTTGCCTTAGTCTATAATCATTTAAAATCAGGCTGTTATAGTTTTAAATTAATGGATAGCAATATCACATTAGCTTTTAACTCTGCGTGCTCTTTTTACTATATGCCTTTAGTGAGCTCACTTTACGACATTTGTATGTAATTTTTTCATATCTTCCCACTGTTATTTTCCTCTTCCCCCATCATTGCCTAACTAATCTGTCAGCTAATAACATACATAGAGACATAAAAATTGTGAAAACCTAAGTCATCAACCAGAAATCTTCCATTTTCTAAGCACCAAATCTATAAAACCACTTGCATCTGTACACATTGGTAAGATTAATTTTGGCCTTCAGATATTTTATGGAACTTCTCTATTAAGGACTTTTAAAGTCCTTTTTATTTTTTAAGGTCTTTGAAACAGCAGTCAGTTTCTCTCTCCTGAAGCTTGAACCATTCCTACTATAAATTCTTCTCTTCAATTTACAAATTTTTCCAGTGATTCCTACAAAGAAACAAACAAACGAAATCTATTGGTTCCGTATTCTTCTCTCCATCGCTACTTTTAGCTCTCCACTCCCCCTCACAATCACACTTATCAAGGAGTTGATGATATTCACAGTCTTCCCAGACTCAATTCTACCATGCAACCTATTCCAATTTGGCTTGCTCGGCCTCAGAGAAATTGTTTTGCTAAGGTCACCAGTGACCAGCATGTTGCTTTTGGATATTTCAATTCTCTTCTTATTTAAATACTCAGCAACTTTTGAAAAGTGCCTTCTATCTTCTCTTTAAAGGATTCTTTTCTTCCTCTTCTGTAGTCTATTTGACACCATATTCTTCTTCTTCTTCTTCTTTTTTTTCCAGTGTTTTTCCACTTCTAATTGCTAATATGGGAATTCCTTGGAGCTTTGTCCTGGGCACACTTTCTCATACCACACACTTTCTGCAGATGTGCTTCATATTTCATATTTGTCCCTTCAGATTCCCTATGTATCCTCTTCCCATTTTGCTCTGTGACTCATGGGGCAATTTTATATAAACTGCACCAACGGCTGTCTTTGCCTTCTGGCTTATGATTGGGTTTGGTCAGTGAGAGGCACTGAAGGATATTGGAGAGTTGGAAGATGACAGGATGAGGGAAGTTATTTTCCCATCTCCTGCCCAGCTAAGTCATTCGAAGAGTGATACATCCTGCTACCTAAGTCCATGGCTCCTATCAAATGATCTTGTATACTCTGGGGTTTCTTAGCTGCAACATCCCTAGTCCCTTTAAGCTTAGGGTCAGTAAGTTCCCAGCTTTTTCTAGATCAGGATACTGCACCAGCTTCTATTAGCTCTTTGAACCTCTGTCCACACTTGCTAAATAATCCTTTTATTAAACTCCTACTTATTCATTTTAAGGGTACCGTCTGTTTCCTATTGGGATCCTGACACATGGGATCCTTCACCAGGAAACAAAGACTTTGGTGGAGTTACAGTTACAAAGGCTTATCCGGAAATTATTCCTGTGAAAGATAAAAAGGAAGAAAAGCAGGATCAGGCAAAAAGAGCCTTCAAACAATGAGGCAGAACTAATATCTGGGAAAAGAAAGAAGGTGGGAGATGCAGGGTTGGTTATGAAAAGCTTCAGATTATAATGCAGACATGACAGAGTCTCAGCCGGTCCACTGGGGTGTTCTGGAGCAAATAGAGATCATTAAAGGATTCCCCCATTGGACAAAAGTGGCATGACCCTCATGCATCCATCATCTTTAATCACTGACCTCTACCTGTGAAAAGTATGACCTTGGTTCAAAAGCTGAATGTATTCTAAAGGCAGAAGAGCTCGAGGCTGTCAGTTAACTGTACTCTTTGCAGCTGAATGCAAGTTCTTTCCTGAAGGCAGAGCTTAGTAGCACAGCTTCATGGCTGCCATATCAGGCAAACTTATGTATTTCTTCCACATCTTTAAACATCGCCTGTATCAGACAGCTCACAATATCATACCTCTGTGTCTCTTTTATTAACCCTAGGCCTATGTCACTGTCTACTAATCCTTTAAACTTAGATGTGTCTTCATGAATTTAGCACATCCCAAAACAAATATACTGATTTTTCTATTCTTCTCACACCTGATACTGTTCTAGTATTTAGGAACTTTAAACTCCACCTTTTTTGTACCCTGTGCTCAAGCCAGAACTATAGGAGCCATTCTTGATCCCCTCATCCTGCATACAACGTATCCTATTCATTATCAGATCTGGCTACAGAAATGTATCTTGAGTTTGGCTTTTTACCTTCATCTTTACTATGACGTTCCTAGTTAAAGCCACTACCAGCTGTCATCCAGTTACTGGAATAGCCTCCTATTTGGCCTTCCCACTTCCATTCCTGTCACCTTCCAATCCACTGATAAGAAAAAAACTTCTTAAAATATATGTGGACCATGTTTATCTCCTCCTCAGAATATGTCAATGGCTTCATAATTTACTTAAGATAAATCCTCAGTATGGCCTCTAAGAATGTCCATAATGTGGCTTTTACCTGTTTCTGTGGTCTAATCATGTGCCTCTTTCCCTCGTGCTCACCAGGCTCCAGTCATACTTGCCTTCTCTGGACTCTTCTAATATTTCTATTTTTTTGTCTGTTTGTTTGTTTCCTCACTTCCGGATTCTGCTCAGAATGTTCCTCTCACTCAAGTTTATAACTATTACTCAACTTTTATGATTTAATTTAAATAAAAGTTTTCTGTGGATTGCACTCTGAATCTCTTAATCTAAATCAGGGCTGTCTTTTGTACTCTCATAGAATTCCATTACCTGTATTTCATATAACTTATCACAGTTTATAATTATTTATTTGTGCAGTTGGTTTGTTTAATGTGGATCTTTCCCCCAAACAAGATCCAGGAACTGTCTTACTTATAACTACATCACCAGCACTTGGCTCAGTCCCTAGTATGTCACTGGGTCTCAATTTAGACTCCTTTTCATGGATAAATGAACAAATAATTATAAATCAAGTGATAACAGTAATATTCCATTTAATTTCGTCCTATTTTTCTTCCAGAGGTTCTAGGATTGATATTTTGGGTCTCATCCTTTTTCACTTCTGTGATTTTTCCATGGGTTACCTTATATTTGGGGATTTATGACCCTTGAGACCCAGTAAATATTTTCAGTCATCCTAATACCTTAAATTCATATACATAGAGTCTTCAGTGTGCCTTAGTGTGTATTAACTTTATTCAATGATCGGAGTCATCACATGCTGACTTTGAATAAATATTTAGAAATGTACACTTAATGTGACTAACATACAGTGCATCCAACCGGCCAGATCCATTTATCTAGACATTGCTTGTACCTTATTCGTGAGGTAATTGATTTCCTTTACTAACTATGGCGACTGTGTTTTAGTCCAGGTACAATAGGCCAAAGAGCCTTCTCCAACTCCTCCAATATAATTATTTCCTGCCACCAACTCACTGAAGTGGCACACCCATTCACTAGATGAGAATGCACTCCAACAGCCAGCAGAGTGGATTCTTCTTGGCTTTCATTTTATATGCCTAAAGAAAACCTCTTGCAGAGGAACAGGAGGTCTGTGAAAGCATCATAGGGAATCTCAACTGAATACTCTCATTTTCTTTCTATACATTTATAAAGAGGCAGAGACTATAAGGAAATGTTGCCATCATTCCTATCTCCTTCTGAGGCATAGAAAATAGCTGTGGCTCTTGATATAATATTACACATGCAACATTTCTCTTTACAGACTTATGATATGTTAGTTCAACTAGTTTAAAAGATTTGATTAGGAGAACCTTCTCCATTTGTACCCCACCCTTAATTTTTTTCTTATCTGGCTGCATGTCATATGATGAGAACTACCAGAATTGTGAGAAACCAAAGGCTTCCAGGCACCCATTAGGAGAAGGATGAGAAGTTTTATTCAAAGCATATGGGTGTTGGGATTAACCAAATCTAAGAACCAGAGAATTTACTGTGCATGGTTCAGGGATGCCATTACTCTCTAAATACCTCTTGCTAGAATGCAAATGCATTAGATCAATCCAGAAATGCTGTTCTTGATACAAAAAGACCTACGTCGACAAGATCACGCTAAATAAAGGAAAGCTAAGTAGTGTTTTTGTTAAATATCTACAAATAAGTTAAATATTGTCCTGATGCTCATGTGTAAGTGTTATTATTAATTGCTTAACTGACATCTCAATTATGGCATTCCTTGGGAATGATTCTCATTTATACAAAGTCAGTTATATTTCACAACCCAACATAAAAATTCTGTGAAATAAAGCTTTTTTCTTTTTCAACTGTAAAAGCTTTGTATCTCTAAGCACAACTTCTTTTGTTTATGTCCATTCAGTTGAAGGGAAGGGGTGAGGCCTCTCAGGAAAGTGAAACCCATAGTGACTTCTGTTCCTGACTCCTTCCTTATGAGCCATTTTCTCTTTATCAACCTCAGGGGCTCCTTCGAACTCGCCTACCCATGTTTTTCATTATGAAAAAAGCCTTTAAGTGAATTCATTCTATAAATATTTATATATACCAAGCACTCTTCCAAGCACTGGGAAATAACACTGAACAAACAGATAAAAATCCCTCGTCTCATGGGATGTGTGTCTTAGAGCCCACGAGAGGATGGTGGCACAAAATCGAACACGTACTTTCAGATGACTATCAAGGGCAAACTCAATACGTATTTTTAGTTGTTTTGTTCTTTTTGTGGAATCCCATCAGGGCTTAAAACCACTTAACGTTACCCCTAATTCTAGTGTGAGGAGACAAATATTAAATAATATAAATAGCTTAAATATTTGATAATAAGATGTTATATTCAAAACAAAAGTGTGATGGAGGGATGGTGGGTAGGAATGTTAAATTTTAAATTGAATGACCAGGTGCGACTTTACTGAGAAGATAGCATTCATCTAAAGATCTGACGGATGTCAGTTAAGCAGTCTTTTTTTTTTTTTTTTTTTTTTTTTTGCGGCACACGGGCCTCTCACCGTTGTGGCCTCTCCCGCTGCGGAGCACAGGCTCCGGACACGCAGGCCCAGCGACCGTGGCTCACGGGCCCAGCCGCTCCGCGGCATGTGGGATCCTCCCGGACTGGGACACGAACCTGTGTCCCCTGCAGCAGTGGCAGGCGGACTCTCAACCACTGCGCCACCAGGGAAGCCCAACCAGTCATTTTAAATTTGAGTTTCTTACACTAAATTAACTGGGGAATTTTAATAAATTTCAGCACAGGTAGCCAGGTGGAAAACTATAGTTAATTAAGTAATGAATTAGTATTCTAATTTATTAATTAACTTGTTGGTAATTTATCAGACAGACCTCTGGAATCATCTCAGTTCATGACTACCCATGGGTGGTAAGGGGTAGGCCATGTTAAGGAAAGGAGAGAGCTCAGGGGACCAGCTAAGAAGCTATCACAATCCAAGTGAAAGAGAAAGAATCTGAATGAAGACACTGATATTTTTCCAAAATGACATTTTCCCAAAGTAATCTGGTTTCTGGCCTTTTTTGTGTTCTTTCATTGCTCCTTACTACCTTTAGAATAGTGCCCAAACCTCTTTGTTTGACATTGAAATCCTTTCAAAAATTGGCTGCTTACTGGTTTCTCTAATAGGTGTGTCTGTATTCCAATAAAACTTTATTTACAAAAATAGATTGTGGGCCAATGTTTACTGCAGTCAGCTGTTTGCCTACCCCTGGTCTACTTTATGGGACTCTCTCAGTCTTAGCACATGGCTTCCATTCCAAAAGTTATCTCACTAGTATCAGAAACTGCTGAATTCACAGCCAGTATGTCAACATTCCAGGTAAGAAGTTGGAGGAAGAGAAAAAAGATTAAAAGAGCACTTGCTAGCTCTTTCCTCAAATAGAACCTTCCTATATATCTCACCCAACATCCACTTACATCTCACTGGCCACTTCTTCGTGCAAAGAACCTGAGGAATATAGCTGTTTAGATGGATATATTTTCATTTAATAAAATTAGGGTTCTGTTACCAAGGAAGAAAGAAAGAATGGATATTGGGTGGGTTTCTAGCAGTCTCTGTCATATCTATCAGATTTTAATCACCCGGTGTCAGTTTCTTCATTTGTCAAAATGGAACACTATTAGCACCTCACAGAGTTGTTCGGTGAAGGTTGAATGATCCAACACAGGAATGCTGTTAGGAGAATGCCATGCACACTGTAAGCTCTCAGTAGAACTGACACATTGTTGGAATTAGCCTTATTTTCGTCTTTTGTGTGTTTTGATCTTTGTTGTATTTACAGTGCCTAGAATGCTTTCTAGCACATAGGAGATCAATAAACACTTTTTTTTTGAATGAATAAATGAACCACCATTATCATCAGTTTAGATTTTTAGATAGCAGGCAACAGAAACTGATTCTGGCCCACTTAATCCCTTATTAAAATAATGGTACTTACTTCTAAAAGTGACAAGATACCTGGAGAGTCAGACTCAGACAGGGACAGGTATCCTATTATTGCTGTAATCATTTAGACCAGAGCTATTTTCACACTGTGCTTGAATAACTCCACTCAACATTTAAAGCCCCATGAGATGGAGTCTAATGATCCAAATGTGACGGAATCATCTGTCTCCCTTTGGATAGGAGAGAACGGAACACCTTTTTTTATAGTCCCACCAAAATGGCATGTAACTGGGGAGAAGCAAAGAATTAGGATGAAATCCATGTGAAGGATGAAATCAGCAGGAAGAAACTGGATGGAAAGCACAAAGAAATATCCATCACATGTTCTTATTCCTTTCAGTTTGTGTTGCTTCCACAAAGTCATGGTTGTGATGTAAGTGCATCCCCTGGGAAGAAAAAAGACCTAGCAATTTGGCCTCTGTTAATGCATCAGTATCTGCATTTTTTTCCATTTAAAAAGCCAACTACCACCTTATAAAACTGATTGCAGGAACCCTGAAGAGATGAGACCAACAAGAGTTTCTTTGTTTTTTTTTTCTTAAGGATAAGATGACAGAATATGACAGTGAGGTTGTGGGATTGATAGAGAACAGTAAATAGATATCGAAAAAAGGTTAGGCACTAATGCCAAATACAGGTACCATGCCTTTAGGTAATGACATCTATATGCATAATCCTTCCAGTCATTTAATTTCATAAATTATCTAAATAATTGTTTCTAAATATTTTAGTTTCTATAATGATTACAGTGCCAGTCTGCTTTGTTACTGAGCAATTGATTACTGTCTCTGATAAAAAGTTGAAACCAGATGGTTTTTCATTTTGTTTGCCTTTTCAGATGTAGCAGTGAATGTAGGTCCATGACAACCTAGGGGTTTATTTTTAAGCATGATTCACAGTAGTTCCGTCTACTATCATTATGAAAGTCTGTCAGACATTTGGAATTGCTTTAATTTGGTAAATTTTATTGAGATTTTTATAGATGGTAAAATTAAAATTATCATTTTTTTTAATTGTTAGGGGAAAAACCCCAATTTATATAACCTGCCCAAATTGATTTGCATAATTGCAAATATATGTGCTACCACTGATGACCATTCCAAACCATTGCTGGAAAGCTGGTAGACTAGCAGACTGTATATTTAGGGAACTTTAGAGCTTATTTAGCTTCATTTAATAATCTGGGTCTAAACATAACATTTGTTTAGATATTAAAAAATTGATAAGTTTAGATTGATAAAAATGACACCCTTCTTTGCTCTTGGAATGAGCAAAGTTTAAAAAACTGAACCAAAAAAAAGTCTCCTTGTATGAAACTAGACCTTATAAAATTTTCTTCACACTGTATTTTTAATCATATTTCTTCTATGATTTGGTGTTAGAAAATGTGTATAAAATGCCATTAGAGTGAGCAATTAAAGATTATTATGCAAAATAAAATAACTGAAATATATTATTTAGGGATTAAAAATCTTTAACATTCTATAACTTGTCAATTTTTTTCTTTGTTTAATGATACTAATCTTTCAATCTTTCTTTTTCTTTCTGCAGTGCTTTAATACATTATTGAAACTACAAACCCATATCCACAGTGGTCTCATTGTTGACAGATTGCATATTTTGAAAGCTTGAGGTATTTTATAATGAAACATGCCATGTGGAAACTTTGAAGCATAAATTCTGCCAAACATCTGAATAAAGAATTTCTCACCTGGTATGTAAGAGATCTCCTCACCACCACCATGACAAACCAGGAAAAATGGGTCCATCTCAGCCCCTCAGAATTTTCCCAGCTTCAGAAATATGCTGAATGTAAGTATTCATATTGATAATATGATTTGACTTGGTATTTGCACTAAACAACGTAATTATTTACTTACCAAAACAGATTATAAATCCCATTCAGCATTGGGATAAATACAGGTGTGTCTTTTGTGTTTTCAAGTAAGTGAACTTGAGACTACCAGTTTGGCATGAGAAAAAGGAAAACGTAAACGTAAATTGAACATTAGATCTCAAAGAAAAAGAACTAGAACTTTAGATGCAAAAGTGAACTTGGAAACACTCCCGCTGTAATAGATGTGAAGCAAAGGATAAGATAGTTTGGGAGAATGGAGACTGGTGAGTCTGTAACCAAGAAGAAGGATAAGCAGAAGTAAGGGGAAAAGTGAGATTTTTTTTTTTTTTTCCTGCATAACATTTCAAAAAGATTGGGAGTAGGAAGTCATAGATACATCATGGCACTGAAATTAGAGGTTGTAAAAGAAAGAGAAGGTGTAGGATCTTACACCACGTTGTTTAGTGTGTGTATTGATACAAAAGATAGGCCATGGTGATTCACTTTATAGTATGCAATTTTTTAATATGGTAAGCTTCTTTACACATAAACAGTAAAATTGTATTTATTTATTTTTTTTACCATGGATTTTCAAAAATACATCTGTTTCACAAATTGAGTTTCAACAATAAATTTGGGTAGCAACTGTGTCAAGGTATTGAAGAGAGAAAATGAAGCAACTAATAAATAGGAGGGAGCAAAAGCCTGGGAGCACGATGAGTAGAGAAAAAATAATATGCAGGGAATGTAATAAGAATGGTTAGTGTTAGAGAATAAAATGCAAGAAGTGGAAAGCAAAAAAAGAACCAATAGCACGCAATAGTGAAAGAGGCAAAAACTGGAACAGCTGGAGATGCTTATGCAGAGAATTGGGTCATGTAGGAGAGAAGTGTCAGGAGTGAATTGAATCATATTATGAAGAGGCAGAGAAAAGGATTAAACTCAAATGGAGGATTGGAATAATAAGAAATAGATATGTGAGTGAATAATAACACATTTACGGGGTACATAATATAAGTCAGGAACATTAATAAACAATGTATATCGTCTGAAGAGGCCAATTTCTTAGGTTTTCCAGACTTTTCCTAATTGGAGAGCTGAAGTGTTCTGGGTGAGGTTATCAGAGTGCTGGTGGGTATTTGTAAGGGAGATGCAAACCCATGTAACCTGTAAGTTTTCTCCATCAATAATGATAAAAATACAGCAACTATCAAATGGAGGGGAGAATCAGAAATTGTTGACATCAAAATGTGGTCCTTATACTGAAAAACTGTTTTGAGCCACTGAAAGCACAATTCATCTACTTATCACATGAAGACAATTTATCCCAGAATGGCTGAATTCTTGTCTGCATGTTTATACTCAGTGATTTCTAAACTGGCTAAAAAATGACTTACCTATGTTTTGTAATTTCTATATGCTCTTTACTGTTGTGATATATCCAATAATTAAGTAAATATGTCTGAACATCTTCTTTAGGGAGAGTATTCTGCTTGGCACTGTAGGAGATGCAAATATGAACAGATATGGACCCTCCCTTTTTGGAATTCACAGTTTAATGAAGGCTAGAAACTAATGGATAAACAACTCTAGGATAAACGATATCTAGGTGAAATATCTAAGTGCTACAAGCAAAGTTTAGGGATCTGTAGGGCAATAGTATGCAGCTAGAGATGGAAAAAGGGAAGGCTTCATGGAAGAAGTAGAATTTGAAATGAATCTTAAAAAATAGATTCATGGTAAATGCAGAAAAAATGATATAAATTAAAAGAAAAATTTAGCATATATTTGAGGAAGTGGGATGAGCTACATTTAGCCACACTACAAATTAAGGGAGTAAGTGGAGGTAAGGCTATAAAAATGAGATAGAATTTAAATATACAATGCTCAACTTGAGTTAGGCAGTGAAGAGTAATTGTAGAATGTTAAGCATAGGGCGACATGAACAATGCTATGCTCCAAGCAGCTTAATTTACAAATACGAAAATAGTATATGTGACAAAGAGACTGAAATTAGGCCAGTGGGCTACTGGAATAGACTAAAAAAAAACGTGGATGGAGAATGATGACCAGAAAAGCATAGATTCAAATATTACATCATTAAAACTAGTGGAAGAGAACTTGGGCAATAATAAATTACGAGAATTGAGAGAGAGAGAGACAGACAGACAGAAAGAGACAGTTCTAAAATTTAGCTCTAAAAATTTGACTTGAAGGACAGGGGAATTTGGTGACATAATCTCCCAAGTAAAATAAACATAATGGTTTGGTTTAGATTATGCTAAATTTAGCTGGATTATTAAAATATATTTTCCAGTGTTCGGGTACTTACAGGAAACATGCCTGTGGAGGCACTAGTATAAAATAGATAAATTATTGCCATAATAGCTAAATTATTATTTACAATAACTTTTGCTTAGATAGTCAAATTACATTTGAACTGATAAACAGAATTTAATACTAAAGTATTAAATATATTACAGGCTGCCACTTTTATTTTTTTGGCTAAGGAATATGGAGGTACATTTAATTATATCATTAAAATGCTTGATTTAGTAATAGGTTTGCAGAAATACCTAAGACAAGTGGTAAAAAGAATTGTCATAAATGTAAAAGTTCTAACCTCTTGAGACAAAGATTAATGGGCATTCAATAAGTTGGTAGTGAGTAGTGACACAGTGAGTATAAGAACATGGTTAAAATGGATCTTATGAGAAGACATGTTAACTGTGAAGGAAATAAATAGTGCTGATTCCATGATCATTAGACTTGGTACTCTTTTTTAAATAACCAAGACAACAGTGAAGAGTGTTAGACCGAATCCTCAAAGAAGTTTCCTGTATAATTAAATAGCAAAGAATATTATGATTAGATGGATCTTTGTGTAATGAATTGCCATTGTCAAAACATAACAGAAAACAAACTTATTATCCTGAAGATTATAAAAGTGGTATATTTTCCATGCTATTCAGTACATGTGATCAGTTTATCAGCAGCATTTAAGGACCGGATTTTTCATGTTGCAATGCAGTGTTGGCAAAGTGACATCCCTCTGTAGTCTATTAGAAAAGTGATATATTAGATTGTAATTGTTTTGTAACTTTCCATAAGAAATTGTTTCTATGTATTAAATGACTAAATTTTTAAAAAGTTATTAATTTAAGTTTAAATTTGCAGCATGCTAAGATTATATCTGATATATTTCAAATAAGTGTTCTATACGCTTTTGGGGAATGGGGTGGGGTCGTCAAATTCTTGGTTGAGATGAATGAGTTCATGAAACCCCTACCCACAAAACCAAATCATTCAGTGTTGGACTTAAATAATACCATAAAGATCTTTTTCTCAAGTTATCTGATCTTGAGTTCTCTCCACAAGTGCCACAATATATCGTGTCGTATTCTGTTTAGGCTGCTATAACGAAGTACCATAGACTGGGTGACTTATAAACAACAGAAAATTATTTCTCATAGTTCTGGAGGCTGGAAGTTTGAGATTAGGGTGTGAGCATGGATTCTGGTAAAGGTCCTCTTTGGGGCAGCAAACTGCCAACTTCTTGTATTCTCACATGGTGGAAGGAGCAAGAGAAGAGCAGCAAGCTCTCCTGGGATTCTTATAAGGGCACTAATCCAGTTCATCAGGGTTCTACCCTAAGAACCTCATCTAATTCTGTTTACCTCTCAAAGATCCCTCATACTGCGAGGTACGGTTTCAACATATGCATTAGGGGAGACACAAATTTTAGTCCATTACACCCTGTAACTATACATATTGTTTCAGTTTCTAGGCTTTCCTCATAATTAATTGGGGGAAAAATAGAAGGACGTTGGCACAGCATTCCTGGCTAGGCAGGTAGCACATCAGACAGCTGTGTTCAAATCCTGGTCGTACCATATTTTAGATGTCTGACTTTCAAGTTATATAACATCTCTGTGTCCCAATTTTCATACTTGTAAAATGGGAAAAATAATAAATAATGTCGAATGTTGTAAGGATTAAATTGAATGAGTTAATATATGCCAAGTAATGAGAACAGTGCCTGGTGAGTTGCAAGTTATATAACTGTTTACGATTATTATTTTAATAGAGAGGGAGTGAGTGTGTTATGTTGGCTGTTTGAACATATTGTTGACGATCAAGTTAAAAAGTGCTGCATTTTAGAGCATTAAGAGCCAATGTCTTTTTTTTCTGCTATAAGACCACATTCTTCCCACAAGGTAGAAGCTTCTGGTGCTGTTGGCAGCCTCGGATCTGTGTTGTCTCCACAAAGGCTGAAGGCAGCTAATGTGAAGCCTGCTGTGGCTGCCTACAGCGTGCTGAGCCCATGCTCCTGTTTAGGGTTTCAGGCTGAGTCCGTCTGTGGGGAGCATTTCCATTGATATGTGGGAGAGGAGTATCCTTTTCTTTTCCACTCTTCATAAAAAGTCATCCAAACTGTTGTGATAAGACGGACAGCTCTCACTCCTGCCGTGTAGAGAATTGAGCTTATCACACCATTAGTTTGTCGTTGCTTCCTGGAATCTTTTCATGGATAACAATATTTTCTATGTAAAATCTACACAGTATTTCCAAGTGATTCATTATCTGCCCACGTATCGTCACTTAGGATTAGCTTTTTATTTGCTGTATACAAAGCGTGTTATATAGCGTGTACATTATTTTTGAAAAATACTATGTTATTACAGTGGGAACACTTCCAAACTCTCATAAATTGCATACTTTTTATAGCAGCTGGCATTGTAGAGAGTTGCAGAATTATTTGATGACTTGTTCTTTTCAATAAGGACCAGCATGCCTAATATTTGGACCTAGTGTACAGTTTCTTCCATTGAAGTGAGGCGTGTGGTGTGGCTTAGTGGAAAGAGCACAGGCTTTGTAGGCAAACTAATATTCGACAGTGTTGAACCGCAGCCCCAACTTCAACTTACTAGCCTTGGGACCTTGGGAAGCTTACATGTACTACCTGTGCCTCAGCTTCCTCACCTGGAAAAGTAGAATTCTACCTCACAGTGTTGTAAGATTTAATGAGACAGTAATCATCATTATCGTAAATAATCGATTTGTATACCCTATTCTAAATAATATACAAATATTAATTCATTTAATTCTCACAATAAGCCTTAGAGGTGGCAGATGATCTCCGTCAGGCACATTGCCTGGCCTATTGCTGTGGCACAATAAGCAGTAACAAAGATCGAAACAGTAGTAATTCATTTATATTTCTTACAGAGATCACTTTGTTAATAAACAGATTGGTAATCGTGTTTCTAAAATAGGGGAATCTAGAACCCAGGGGAATCTAGAATCTCCATCAGCTACAGCCATCTCTCAAAGGGCTTTTGTACACAGGACAAAGCAAAGAAGCAGAGCTTCTAACTATGGCTTTGGCCCCAGAACACCTTTCTGCTCCCTTATCCTGCTACATGGCGGGGATCCTGTGTCAACCTCCGTGAGCAGTTATCATCATTCTCCCCACGCTGCTATTCTCCCGTCTCTGGAACCTCCTTCACTCTTCCTTATGAAAAACATAGGAGGGAAAAGAGAGGAGAATAAACTCAGGAAGCAATTATAATAAAAAATTTGGTAAAGTGCTTGGCCATTTTAAGTAGCTTTCCTCTCCCAAGAAACCCCACCCTCTAGCATGATGATCTGTGTCTTTGAGATGTGTTTTGTGCTTCATCCATACATGATGGGTTAAGGAGACTGGAGGGAGAGACTAGACCTCCTGACCTGTGCATATTCAATTTATTGTTAAGCAAATTTAGATCACATATTAGCCCTCTTTCTAATTTGTCCCACTGGGATTAGCTCTTAAGTTTGTCCTAGGCCCTTTGTTATTGTACACTGACTCTGTTTTGGGAGGCCAAGCCACTTAATTACTCTCTTTGTACAAGACAGAAGAATAAATGGCACAGAGTCAATTAACCTAGTGGCTGAGAACACATAATTTGGTGTTAGATTAGACTGGGTTTGAGTTCCAGTACCGTGATGTGCGCCTCATTTTCTTCACCTTTGTCCTAGGATTGCAATGATGATTAAGTGTGAAGAGGCCTGTGAAGTGCTCAGGACTCAATCAGTTATTGTTTTGATGAGGCTCATGATGGTGGTGACTGTGGTGGTTTAATATCAAATGAGGACTTTTTGTTCTTTGATTTATGACTCCTCAGTTATACTACTTATGTGGAACGTCTTGATTTTCCCTGACACTTCTCTGAAATCAGGATCTCTGACTCTATTTTAGATAATACATGTCTCTCATTTCCGACCCTGTTTCTTCTGATTCACATTGATTAGCTCGGCAGTTCCTGGCTCTGACCCAGATTTTATTTCTGGAATGTATGTTGGCTGCATAATCTCTTTCGCCTCATCTCTGGCTCCAGTTCCTATGTGTTGTACTGCTTCAGACTGAATTTCCTGTTGGTGGCTTCTCTGGGTCCATATACCTTAAGTTTTTCAATACCTAAATCTGCAGTAGTAAAAGAAAGTAATAACTATGAATGTCTAAGTCTCCATTATTTTAGTATCCTAAAAATATATCATTTTCAATGATTTTTAAACATCTTTTTCAACTTCTCAAACTTGCCCCAAAACCTTAAATTAAGTTTTATGGTCACACAAACTTTAATAGTGAAGTTAGGACTTCTGTGAAGTATTTTGGTCAAAGTGGACCAAATTAGACTGTGATTGAAAAATTCACAAAATCTCAGTGACTTAACCAAACAGAAGTTTATTTCTTGCTCCTATTACATTTCCAAATCGGAATCAGCAAATGGTTTAATTTCACATTATCCTTGATCAAAAGTCCCAGTCAGATGGAGCAGTCATCAACTTTAAAATTGGCAGATGCTGTGACAGAGAAATAGACTTTGTGCATTGGGTGCTAGCTCTTAAGGCTTCTCCCTGATAATGTTTTGCTTACGTTTCTTTGGCCAAAGCAATCCACATGACCACATCTAACTTCAAGGGAGTAGAGAAATGCATTCCTTCTGTCTGTCCAGCATTGGGGGAGACTGAACTACTTGGTGAAAACTACTAATGTGGACAGTATCACACAAATAAAATATAACCTACTATTTACCTTGGAACCTTAAGCAAGTCATCACAATCACTTTAAGCTTGTTTCTTCATCTTATAGAAGGAGGACAGTGCTCCCCACCTATAAATAATTACTCTTGTTTTTATTGCTAATATTGGTATGACAAATTGTAACAAAAGTTATCGCAAAGATTCGTACAGATTAAGTTATGTACTTCATCCTTAATTCAGCTGTAGATTAAAGGTTGTGATTTGCCAGAAGTTTCCTTAGATGCCACCACCCACATTACAGCAGGAAGTGCCGCACACACACACAAATATGAGTCTGCAGACTTAGACGGACTTAATTTTACTCGCTGGTCGTTATTCAGCCAACAGTACTGAGTACCCTTCACTCTTAGGCATTATGCTTGGTTCTAGGTAATACAGAAATGGATAGCGTAGTTCTTTCCATCAAAGAGGTTAGTCTATTCAGAGAGACAAATATCATGGCAAACGATGATAAAGCAGTGAAATACTTACTCCGGATATTATATATGCAAGATTCTTTTTAATTGAGGTACAGTTTACATAAAACGTTGTTTTAGGTGTACAACATAATGATTTGATATGTATTGCAAATGATTACCACAATAAATTTAATTAACATCCATCACCACACAGGTAAAATTCTTTTTCTTGAGAACTTTTAAGGTGCTCTCTCTTAGCAACTTTCCAATATACAGTACAGCATTGTTAACTATAGTCACGGTGCTCTGCTATACTTATAACTGGAAGTTTGTACCTTTTAAACACCTTTACCCGTTTCACCCCCGGCCCCTTGCCTTGGGGAACCACCATTTTGTTCATTGTAAGTTAAATTCTGTAAGATTCCACATGTAAGTGAGACTTTACAGTATTTGTCTTTCTCTTTTCTGACTTATTTCACTTAACGTAATGCCCTCAAGGTCTACCCGTGTTGTCACAAATGGCAGGATGTCCTTCTTTCTAATGGGTAGATTATATACGTATACAAATAAGTTGTAAAGAAAATTATATATAAAATATTAAATGCCATTTATATACCATTTATCTGTCTTTACCATTATCTTTACCATTTATTTGTCTACGGACACTTAGGTTGTTTCCATGTCTTGGCTATTGCAAATAATGCCACAGTGAAAATGAAGATGCAGATATCTCTTTAGGATATTGATTTTATTTCTTTCAGGTATATACCCAGAAGTGGAATTGCTGGAAAATATGGTAGTTCTATTTTTAAATTTTGGAAAACCCTCCATACTGTTTTCCATAGTGGCTGCACCAATTTACATTTCCATCGGCAGTGTACAAGGTTCTTGTGCATATCCTTGCCAATACTTGTTATCTCTTATCTTTTTGATGATAGCCATTCTGACAGGTGTGAAGTGTTATTGTGATTTTTAAAAATTTTTATTTATTTAATTTTTGGCTGCATTGGATCTTTGTTGCTGCGCACGGGCTTTCTCTAGTTTCAGCTAGCGGGGGCTACTCTTTGTTGCGGTGTGTGGCATCTCATTGCGGAGGCTTCTCGTTGCAGAACACGGGCTCTAGGCTCGTGGGCTTCATTCAGTAGCTGTGGCTCGCGGGCTCTAGAGTGCAGACTCAGCAGTTATGGCACACGGGCTTAGTTGCTTGGCAGCATGTGGGATCTTCCCGGACCAGGGCTCGAACCCGTGTCCCCTGCATTGGCAGGCGGATTCTTTTTTTTTTTTTTTTTTTTTTTGCGGTACGTGGGCCTCTCACTGTTGTGGCCTCTCCCGTTGTGGAGCACAGGCTCAAGATGCGCAGGCTCAGCGGCCATGGCTCACTGGCCTAGCCGCTCCGTGGCATGTGGGATCCTCCCGGACTGGGGCACGAACCCGTGTCCCCTGCATCGTCAGGCGGACTCTCAACTGCTGTGCCACCAGGGAAGCCCCAGCAGGCGGATTCTTAACCACTGCGCCACCAGGGAAGTCCCCTCATTGTGATTTTGATTGGCATTTTCTTGATGATGAGTGATGTACCTGTTGGTACATGATCTGCAAATAGGCATCTTTCTCTGAGACACTGTGTGTTTCACTCTGTAGCCTCTATGCTGTGCCCTGGGGATCAGGCAGTTAAGAATGGATTCTCTGTTACAGGCTTGTGGGACCCCAGAACATAAACCTCACTGGCCACCAGAGCCAGTTAATCAAGGGATGCATCCCCTGGGCCCAGCTGCAAAAGCTGGGGCACTAGACCTGTGTGCAAGCTCCTTTCTGGTATATTAAGCAACCTGGAGTGAGGCAGGGGGAGACAGAGCAAAGGTGGTGCCTGCCTCTGCAGAGTCTTGCAGTCAGCCCCTAGATGTGTATTAAATTAGATACTTGCTCCTCAGGCCACAGCTTTTAAGATAAGCAAGTAGTCCTTTTTAATGGAAAGACTGGACATCTTTCCTACACAAAATGTTGCATACTTTCTCCTGGAAGAAACCATTTTACTCATTTAAAATTCTGTATCACTCCATGATCTCCTCCCTGTGGTATTGATCACATTAATGTGTACCTGTATCTATATCTCTCTATCTATGTACAGACATCTGATAAGCAATACATAATATATTCTCATTTTGAAATTTGAGCATTACAGATTTTAACCTGCTGCCTCTGCACTGGACCTGGGGGCTTAGCCACAGGGAGTCCGCCTGAGCCTGTGAAGAGCAGTTTCTCAGTTCCCTATAGCCTGTGGGTCTCTTAGACACAAGCCCCACTGGCTTTCAAAGCTAGATGTTTTGGGGGCCCGTCTCTCAGGTGGAAGTATTCAAAGTTGGGGCACCATATGTGGGGTTCAAACCCCTGGCTCCTCAGGGAGAAGCTGGGAGTTGTGAGCTCCCTCCCAGTTGTGTGTCACCCACAGTAGGGGTGGGGTTCATGGCAAGCTTGTGCCTCAGCGTCTCCTACCTATTTTTATTTTTTTAATTAATTAATTAATTAACTATTTTTGGCTGTGTTGAGTCTTCGTTTCTGTGCGTGGGCTTTTCTCTAGTTGTGGCAAGCGGGGGCCACTCTTCATTGCGGTGTGCGGGCCTCTCCCTGTCGCGGCCTCTCTTGTTGCGGAGCACAAGCTCCAGACGCGCAGGCTCAGTAGTTGTGGCGCACAGGCCTAGTTGCTCCGCGGAATGTGGGATCTTCCCACAGCAGGGCTCGAACCCGTGTCCCCTGCATTGGCAGGCAGATTCTCAACCACTGTGCCACCAGGGAAGCCCTCTCCTACCTATTCTGATGTTGGTTTTTTCTTGTTTACCCTATGCGTAGGGGTCGTTCACGTTCACCTAGTTTACAGAGTTCTTTCAGAGCAAATTATTCCATATGTAGCTGTAGATTTGGTGTGTCCACGGGAGGAGGTGAGTTCAGCAGCCTCCTATGTCACTATCTTGAATCAAAATCTATGCAAGACTCTCCAAGCGCTTTTAACTCTTCGTGTGGATAGGTATTGAAAGGGGAGTGGAATTGTAATTTTAATTGAAAGTATTGAATGGGGGTTAAAAAAGCAGAGAAACTCCAATTAGATATCAGAGCATGTGCTGAGGCATGAAAGAAAGTGACACATGAGGGAAGAATTGGAAGTATGTGTCGGTATATGTACCTATTTGTGTCTGAGCATGTATGTGTGCACATGGACATGTGTATAAACACTGAGGGCAAGATTGAAGAATTCAGCAACAGTCATAAAATATGGATCTGTGAATGGCATTAGTAAAACATTGTCTATCGACATACAGTCATTGGGAGAAAGTAAAGATATTAACCGAGTGGAAAAGAAGAGAGGCAGAGAGAATACCTAAACTACAATTATAGAATCTTAGCCGTGAAAAAAAAAAAAAAAGAGGAAAGATCATATCTAAAGTTAATAGAATAAAAAGAGGGATTTTGTTCTTTCACATAAGAGAAAAAGACATGTTTATAGGGAACAAGGAGGGCAGCATATAAAGGGAAAAACTTGGTGCTGAAAGATTCTGAGCTTATGGCCAAATCTAGATTTTTGTTTTGGTTTTATTCAGTTTTCTTAAGTACTTCTCTACTGTTTATTTACTTAATGTATTCGTTTTGGCCGCTAGCAAGTTACATAACCTTTCTAAAGTTTAATTTTCTCTGCTGTGTAATTAAGAAAATAATAAAACCTACTCACAAGAATGTTGTAAGACTCAGATAAAATAATATGTGTGGAAATGCTTTGTAAAATGCTAACTACCATATGTAAGTTAATTATTGCTTTCATTGTTATTATCATTAGAATGTTCTGAGTTATCTGTCTACTATTTCTTTTCTTTTTCTGTAGTTCAGTATCTCTGCTTCTCCCAAGTACACGTTTCTAATTTTATTATTTATTGAATTTTACGTTTACGTCTATGAGATTATGTGAGAAATACATTCCTACTTCTTGTGGCCCAGTTTTCCAGTTTCTCGTCAAATCCTACGGCCTCTTTCAGAGCCTTGCCTAGGCATCTTCAGGTGCAAGGATTATTTTCTCATACCCAAAAATGTATTTTATAAGGAAGAACATTGCCAAGACTGTAGCGGTCTGAGATCTTACCCTACTTACAGTGTAAGAAGTTAGCTTGCTGAGGCGTCATGATGCTAGAAGATGCAAGACTCCTGAGGCAGAGAAAGAGGACTTTGTTTATCATGTCACAGAAAACATCATGTACCTCGTGCTTTTATTGGCTCCCTATTTTATTTTATTTTTAATTAATTAATTTATTTTTGGCTGTGTTGGGTCTTTGTTGCTGCACGCGGGCTCTCCCTAGCTGCGGCAAGCAGGGTCCACTCCTTGTTGCGGTGCACGGGCCTCTCACCGCGGTGGCCTCTCCTGTTGTGGAGCGCGGGCTCTAGGTGTGCAGGCTTCAGTGGTTGTGGCACGCGGGCTCAGTAGTTGTGGCTCGTAGGCTCTAGAGTGCAGGCTCAGTAGTTGTGGTGCACGGTCTCAGCTGCTCTGCGGCACATGGGATCCTCCCAGACCAGGGCTCAAACCCGTGTCCCCTCCATTGGCAGGTGGATTCCTAACTACTGCGCCACCAGGGAAGCCCCCTACTTTAGTTTTCACAGGGAAAGATGAAAAGGGCCAGGTAACCTTTGCACAAGCAGTGGGTTGAGTCATAGGAGAACTCCAAGTTTAGGGAAGCTGAATGTTTTTTAATAGACAGTAAACAAACCTTCCGTTTGCTCAACAGAGGGTCACAATCAGTGTCTCTCAAGGTTTTTCACTCCAAAAACATCCTTGAAATGATAGTTTAGAGAAAAAAAAGTAGTCTGTGCCCCTGCTTGAAAAACCTGCAGAAACATGAAAGAAACGTTGAGAATTGTCTCCCAAAGAATATAAGCTTATAATAGTCTTTACCACCATAATCAGTAGCCCAGAAGTTGATGAAAACACATTATTTTCCCACCAGGTTGCCTTTCATTCTGTATAAAGGCAGCCTCAGACTTGTGCCCAGAAGTCTCCTCATCTTGGTCTCTGATCCCTCTTTTTTCCCTGTGCCCTACCACTGGGTTTTCAGATCCATCCTATTTGTGCCCTACTTTTCAAGCTAGGAGACTCACCTACTTTCCTGTATTCATCCAGGGAGGATGAAGGGGAACCCATTTACTTACAGGTATTTTAGAGTCTACTCTGAAAAATAGGCTTAATTCGTAAATTTTATTTAAAAAAATTAGTTTCTTAAAACACATTTATGCACACACACACACCTTTTTCTTACAAGTAGCAATCACCATTAATTTATTTTTCAGTGCTTTATATTATAGAATGAACACAGAAAGGAAGGATCTGGGAGAAAGCGACAAATAGCTCCACTCCAGGCAAAGTCACCCCTTTTGCTGAATGCTTTCAGAACTCCTTGCAACTGAATGAACGTTGAGGGTCCTGCCCCATGTCATAAGTGCCTTTGGAGCAGAATGTGTTTCTGTTTGAGCTTCTACAGCTGCCAAATGATAAATGACTTCTAGACCTTTTTAAGGCTTAGTTTCTTACTAGATTAGGATAATTCACTGTCCCTTGAAACCTGCCCCCAAACTGAATACAGTGGGAAATCAAAACTCTCAAATGAAAAATAAAATCAGGAAAAGAGTAAAATGTTGGTAGCCACGGCTTTGACTTGGAGAGGAGAGTCCTCCAGATGTTTACACAATTCTGCCAAATCTTTCTCGTTTATAGTTTCCCTATGGATATCAGAGATTAATAGTGGTATTTTTAAATTTTTGCCAAATGAAAGTCTTTCTCTAGAAATTTACTGATAAAAGCTCTGCTTTAGTGAGAAGATATTCAAGGAGGTAGCCTGTAATGAAAGGAATCCCAAAGAAAGCATAGAACAAAGGATATATTCTGATTATTGGTGGGATATGATTTGATGTGATTACTGAAATACCCTGTTACCAATATCAAATTAACTGGTTGTGATGGGAAAAAATACTGCATACATTTTTTTAAACTTATGAGCCTGAATTATTTTAAATAAACCTTTCTGGGAGGGCACATTTTCCCTTCCACTCCCCTCGTATTCACTTCACGGGTGGCAGAATTTAAAAAAAATTAAACGTCTTAAACATTTTGGGCTCTTTGGGGTCAGAAAACTTGTACTCTAATGATCTCCAGTCTTTTTTCTCTTCTTGGGTGTCAAAGACATCAGGTGTTGCCCTCAGCGTCTCTGGGAAGTATTTCTGAAGCAGCAGTGACTGCTTCCATAGGTCATTTATGAGGCACTATTATATGGTACAGCTCCATTGAATGATAATTTCTGCTATTTCCAAAGTTGCTCTCTGGTGAAGGGAACCTTTCAGAATTCTTCCTTCTTTTTCCACTATTGGCTGCCATCACCATTATATTGAGTTTTCTGCTAATTTCCCTTGTATTACCTTATCTCCCAGTGTGATCTAAAAAGCATAGAGTTGAGAAGTAAAAAGCAATACCATTAACTTAAGAGTTCCTTAATGTAGTCCCTCAAAGAATCCATCTTGGAGAAACAGACATTTGTGAATTGATCACTGGTAAAATTCCATGTGTCCTATAATTGTATGTTGCTTCAGTGTTTCTGAGTCCAAATTCCACATTAAATGAAAGAACTCTTTCTCCTACTTTGTAGTTTCCCTTTCATCTACTCTTTTCAGTTCCTTGGGTATCTGAAAACTTTCAGTATCCAAAAAATTTGTACTTTGTGTTTGGCTTCTTTTCACTGTAGTCTGTAGGCTGAAATATTTGGAACTGCTCTCATGATATTTTTGACCTCTAACTGACCATACAAGTTGGCACAAAGGCATGTAAGGAGAGCATGAGAAGATGCCAGTCAGTCTCTCCTGTAAGAGGTAAAGAATAGGGCAATACCTAAAAGAAGTTGGAATTGACCTTAGTTAGCAACATTAGTCTGCTTAACAGGTGCTGCGTTCACGTGCAGGGGCTTCTCAGTGCAGTCAGCCCAGGTGCACAGAACCTTGTACATTTAGACCACTGAGAGTTATGTCCATAGTCTTTCTAGGGAAATGTGGACAGTGATGCCCAGAGATGAACTAAATAATAGTAGTCCCCTGAGACTCTGTCCAGAATTCTTCCTCTGTTAGTGCAGACACCTTGGACTCTTTACACTTTTCTCAGGGTCTTGCAAGTTAGGGGCACCAATAGGACTCTATTACAGGAAGCCCAGTCAGATCCAATAGGATGTCATTTTGTCCAGCTCTAGGAAAGAATCCGTTCGAAACATAATTTATACATATAGCCTGTGCTCTGCATTCCTCCCGATTGCACTGGTGTGGTGTGGTGTCCTTTTGCACTGGTGTGTCCTTTTGCACTGGTGTGGTGTGGTGTCCTTTTGAAGTGGATCCCATAGCTTGCCCATGGTGTCACCTCTACGCATGTGGTGAGGTTTGGAAGTTCTTATTTCAGCCACCTAACGTGTCCACTAACATCTCAGCTCTCAATTAGCCGTATCTTATGGGTTGATATATGATCCCTCCTCCTTCAACTCTTTCTGTTTTTTTCCTGGTTCTCCATAACCTCTGACTTTTCTTGATTCCCTTGAATTAATAAAAACCACAGAGATATCCAGACATCTTGGAGAGGTTGATCGCTGGCAGAGCTTAGCTCTGGGCCATGTGGTTGCTCCTACCAGGTCTTGTTTGAGTCTTAACTGGCTTTCTTTTCCTAAACCATCCTCTCTAGCATATTTTGTAAAAACTTTCTAGTGTATCACAGAATTGCATATATTTATTTTATGTTCTCTTGCCCAGGTGCTTAAGAACTTAGCATATGTATCTCAACATTTCCTAATTTAATGAAAATTTGCTTTCTAAACTACTGATAGCACAGAGCTCAATATACAGAGATGCTGCCACTTTCTCAAGATTTCTCCAGATTCTCCTCCATATATACATATCCATACACACACACACACACACACACACACACACCCTCCACATAATATAGCTTGCTCCTAACTTTGGAGTGGACACAGCATTTTCAAAGCCTATGTTTCTTCTTCAGGTTCACTGCAGAGTCCAAGATGACTCCATGTTGTCAGTACTTTTCTCTTAAAATGCTATATCTCTCTCTAGTGTCAGTTTAAATGCCACAGTGGAAGCTTCTGGAACTTTCTATAGAATGCTTGATGTAGGTGTAGGCATTCCACAAAACGTCAAAAATCCTGGGCAATGCCTTCTCCAACTGTTCCCATGCTATTACTCCATACAATGTTTAAAGGGTGCTCGGGAACAGTCCATGTTTCACAAAGAATGTAACACCACTAGTGTCTGATCAAAAATATACCTAGAGTACAAAGAAGGAGACAAAACATTTATTCATCTATTCTGCCCTTTCTTCTCCTGTTTTGCTTCTTCTTTTTATAGCCCTTTGTAGTGTCTTGGCTCCATCTTGCCTTAGTTCCACAGGATCAACGCTGGCAAGACCATTATTTTGGTGTCCTATGTAGTCGTGATCAGCTATTATTCATGGCTTCATCCCATGAGGACAAAAGATAGCTCATTGCAGACCTTGGGTCTATTTTAGAGTATTCAGAATGGTGCACTTTTAAAGCAAGCCAGATGTTTGCATGCTGATATTTATTAATGCTCAGAACACATCTTGGATGGCAAATATAATATACTATCTAATACTTATAAAGAGATTATCATGAGTTCACTTTGGTCACATTTTTCTAAGTGCCTATGGTTTAACATATTTAATCCCCATGGCAGCTCTATGAGGCCAGCAATTATTATGATTATCTCCATTTTACAGTTGAGGAAACTGAAGCTCTGAGAAATTAAATAACTTGCCTAAGATCATAGAGGTATTAAATTATAGAGCCATGGCTCAAATCAGGTGGACTGTGTCTTGGATCCATGCATTTAATCACTCTGCTGTACTGATTCTTTATATGTTATCCTTTGGGTGATCATTAGTTTAAAAACAAAGTGTAAACAAACAAAATTGCTCTCCAACAGGAATGAGAATAGGAAGGGGAAAAATGAATAAAGGGACTAGGAAGTTCAAATTATTCATAAAGGAGGCACATGTTTGCTCTGGCTAAGAAGACAAAATATAAAGTTGGTATTTCTTGGAGGCTGCTGGGCTGAGAAATGGATCATTTTCCATGTGTTTTCAGTACACCTTTTAAGGCAGCCTTGAGGTAGTTCCGATGGGCAGGGAGTTGGAGTCACTTTGAAAGCAGTAAGAGACTCATGAAAAAATCAGAGATTGTGGGCAGAAGCTTCGATGGAGAAGGTACATTTCTTCTTGGCAGAATCCACTTCCAGGCTTTAGTAGGGAGAAATATGAAGAGGTCCGCCAAAGTTGTTGGAGTATGCATTTAAAGGCTTGACTCCTTTTTACTGCAAGTTTAACACTACAGCTCTGTGCAAGCCCCTGAGCAGGGTAGGTAAAATCAGATAGGCTGCCTCAGGCAACGGTAGTAACAAGAAATGTTGAAGGTATAATCCAGTAAGTGGGCAAAGGGAAGTTTGCATTTGGAGAGTTAATGCAGTTGACAAAAATGAAATGAATTAGTCAGGAAGCCCAGGATAGCTCTGTATTTGTGTTCCTTCAGTCCTCCACCTCACAGTCTAGCCTTTGTTGCTGTAATGTACAGGTAAGAATTCAGTTATGTTTTTGTTTTCAAAAGGTAGGAATTCGATTTTACTTTTGTTTCGAATAGAGCGTTAATTTTAAGGAAAGAAGAAATTGCCTGCCTCACTTGTTTAACTTGTGAACCTTTGAAAAAGTATTTTTGGAGGGTGGTGGCAGTGCCTTATTAGGAAGCAGCCAATGAACAGCCTGGTATAGCTGAAACACCATCCTGCTCTAGAGAGGAGCTCTTCAGTTCAAGCCTGTTGGGTGCCATGTATTTCCCACCACCCAGGAAAACATGCAGGACAACAGCTGAATGACTGTTCTGTAGTATCTCTGCTCACCTGTACATAGTTTTCTTAGTTTGTCTCCAGTTTATACATCCATCAAACAAGCTGTTTCTTTTGGGACTGATCCATGTGGAACAGGTCATTTATCATGAGAACTGAAAAGTCTAAAATTATGATTTTTATAATCAATAAAAATAGGGTCCTAAGTGACGTTGTTATAAGTTTAATGTGATCTTAAATGACAAAGACTAAATCAATTTAGTAATTTAAAAAATAGTAGGTGTAAATAAACTTAATATGTCTTCTAATCTCTGATGTAACTTGCCTTGGTAATTACACATCAAACCATATATACAAATTTCTCCAAGTCTAGGCTAATGAAGAAACTTTTGAGGATCTTAATAATTTTTTTAGCTATATAATGTAATATCTGAATTCTGATCAGTAATGAAGATATTTTGCTGCTTATTTTCTTCTCCAAAATAACTAAATTTGATCCATCTCTCACCCTCCCTTTTTCTCAGTCTGTATTCCCTCTTCATTCTACTTCATTCCTATTTTCTTCCCTCAATCACTGTTTTTCTTTATCATAATCCTGAGAGAGAAAATTAGTATCCTAGAGAAAAATTAGTATCTTAATTGGCAAAACTAAAATTATTACATTCTCAGACATGGAATCTTACTTCATTTATCACTTCTGTTTATTTAGAGAGAAAAAAATGAGGAGAAAAAGATTATGCAACTAAAAGAAAAGTCAATGTGGTTACAGTTATGCTAATATAGACTGGGGAGTAAGAGCAATTAAAGGAATTAAAATTTATTTTTAAAGGCCATATATATTCTTTGCAGGTAATCTGCAAAATATGGAGAAACAGGGAAAATTTTAATACCTTTAGTTTCACTTCCTTCTCGATTGTTAATCTAGTTATTTTTGTGAGAGTTGTTTAGGGGTAATTGATTTTAAACATCACCATTTTTTCTCAGTTAAGAAAATAATCATAAATTTAAAAATTTATCTGTGACATTGTATTGTCAACTTTTTACATTTTCTCAGTTGAAGTTAACTAAAATATAAAATCTTGTGTCCTTGTGTTTTTTTTTTGTACCTTTAGTAAGATGCTATAATAACTGTTTTTCCCCCCAAAGGTTAATTTCTGTTGCAACAAAAGTATCCTCTCTCAGGATACTTTTAATACAGGGAAAAACAGGGAAAATTTTAATACCTTTAGTTTCACTTCCTTCTCGATTGTTAATCTAGTTATTTTTGTGAGAGTTGTTTAGGGGTAATTGATTTTAAACATCACCATTTTTTCTCAGTTAAGAAAATAATCATAAATTTAAAAATTTATCTCTGACATTGTATTGTCAACTTTTTACATTTTCTCAGTTGAAGTTAACTAAAATATAAAATCTTGTGTCCTTGTGTTTTTTTTTTTGTACCTTTAGTAAGATGCTATAATAACTGTTTTTCCCCCCAAAGGTTAATTTCTGTTGCAACAAAAGTATCCTCTCTCTGTGTGTGTGTGTGTGTGTGTGTGTGTGTGTGTGTGTATGTATAAAATGTGTTACATGTAATATATATTATATTTTATATATATAATGACATATATATTCAGTAGACCACAGAGATAAATTATTTTTGAGAAAACACTTTAAAAATCTGCTGGTTTAGGAATAAAAATTTATAATTGAAGATACAAGAAATGAAAATCAATTAAAAATTAAATCTTGCAGCTTATCTACATATTTCAATATTCTGTCCCTTAATTTAGTTATTTCTTTGTCCTACCTAATTTAAGTTTAGTTTGTACTGAGATTGCATTGCTCTCTCAGTTATAGTTTCTGAACAGTTTTTTTTCCACTTAGTTTTAATGTACAAAGATATTTTAGGCTCTTTATACTTGTATGAAATGACATAAGTAGATATAAATTTAATTCTTAAATTATGAGATGAATTGTTCACAGTTGTCCACAAAAAAAATGAATCAGTTGATCTAAGGAAGAAATGGAAAATTTTATCTCAGCCAAATTGAGGATTATAACCCAGCAGCAGCATCTTAGAAAGCTCTGAGAACTGTGCCCATCCATTAGAAGTCAAAGCACAGTTATATAAGTTTTTTGAAAAAGAGGGCTATACATTAAATGATGTATTATTGACAGTTTACACAATCCAGATCTGCAAGTATAAAGTGGTGGATCATCATGACCCACCAAGATCAAGAAGTAATGTTATCTTCTTTTTTTTAATTTTTAAAATTTTTGGCTGCCTTGGGTCTTCTTTGCTGCACACGGACTTTCTCTAGTTATGGCGAGCAGGGGCTACTCTTTGTTGCAGTGCGTGGGCTTCTCATTGCGGTGGCTTCTCTTTTTGAGGAGCACGGGCTTCAGTAGTTGCGGTACACGGTCTCTAGAGCGCAGGCTCAGTAGTTGTGGTACACGGGCTCTAGAACAAGCTCAGTAGTTGTGGTGCACAGGCTTATTTGCTCTAAAGCATGTGGGATCTTCCCGGACCAGGGGTCGAACCCATGTCCCCTGCATTGTCAGATAGATTCTTAATCACTGCACCACAAGGGAAGTCCCAGAATGTTATCTTTTAAGGAGCTGTCTTGTTGATGCTAGGAGAATATTGTTCTTTAGGTTGAGCAGGTATTTCTACTGATGGGGAGGTTTGGTCAATGCATAATGCAGATGCACAATACACAGTCGTGGGGAGAGAGGAGGTTAAAGGGCAGAGAAAAATTTTTTATATTTCAATTTTTTGTGTTTTGCCATAAAATATGAATTTTATTTCACACAATAAAAATATATAAATTGGCTTAAATCCTTGGTGAATTCAGCTGAGAATAGATTACATCATCCAACTATACTTAAAATATTGAGTAGAAAAATATTATAGTTGAAGACATCCCTGATTTCTGAGATGAAAGAAAAATCTTCCTAGAAATAAACCTTCATAATCAGAACTTCAAGTCTTTAATTTGTGGTTTTGAGCTTGTAAGAACAATGGTAGAAGGCTCTAATACTAGTGTTTGTCATTTGGTAGTTTATACTTATCCTTTCATAAGCTCCCTTACCCCATTCTGTAGTCCCTCACCTATTTAATTATTCTTTAACTATGAGGGGGAACAGAAATGCCATACCCAAATATACCGCTTCAACATAAGTATGATTTTGAGCTGGTTATTTTTAAGAAACTGCAGATAAAGGAGAAGCTCTGAAAACCAAGTTAAAGTTATCCTTTTGTAAGAGAGATTCACATTTATAAGAGAAATCTTCATTTGTAAAGGCATCTCCCTCTTTGTACCAGGAAGAGAAGGATGACCAGATCTCTAGAAACTCTTGTCACTGGAGAAAGCACCAACTTAAATCTGAATAAGAAATATACCCTGCTTTACTGTGCTTTTCCTGGTAATCTCCCATAACTGGCCTCCCCTACTTCAACATCTTTCTTTTGTCTTTAACTTGAAATGGTATTTAAGGTGGTGGCTTGGGTCATTTTGGAGAGTTGCTCAGTTTTCCTGTGTATCTTTTTGGAAATGTTTTTTAGATGTTAGTAAAGTCCATCATTTAAGTTAGCAAAACTCTAAAGTTTCAAGTTACCAAAAATATTTGGAAGCTGTTTTTAAGTACACCTACCCTAAAACATAATTATTGCAAAAGGCTTACCTAAAAACTCTTATCCTACTTACATCTATCTAAATCACTTGCTTCCAACAGTTGTGTTTAGATTACTCGTTAAAACTTCATGAGACATTAGACAAAGTCAGCCATCATCTCAAGCTAATTTTCTTGTTGACAAGTTTTGTAAAAGATAAAAGATGAATTTATTTGACTAGTAAACTCAGGCAAAATAAAAGTTGTATGCATTGTATTTAATGCTTATAACTCTGAGACATGCCTATTTCAATTAAGCCAACAAACTTCAACTAGCTTTTATTTATCGAAGATTATCCTACATCATATGAACTTGAAAAACATTTCAGTTAGTTTCTGTATTTCTGAGAATTTTAGAATACCCCAATCCTTATAAATGCTTGCCTTCAACCCAATTAAATAGAGCTCTTTTACAAATTAATGTTGGCAGTACCATCCAGTTGTACAAAAATAACACATATCTACAGTATACATATATAGACACAAATAATCTTATAGACAGACACAGAGACCTTGTATAGTTACTATTATTTGTGGAAAAGATTTTTCACTTGCCCAGTTTCCAAATGTCCTCCTCCTTTTATTTATTTATTTATTTTGATGAGAAACAGCTCCCTAAAATTTGCGTTTCAAGGAATGGTCCTAGAGAACAGGAGGGGGTGGAAAAATCTACATCAGAAAAGCACAGAGAAAGTATCCAGGTTTTTTTTTTTTTCCCATGATGGAGTTTTGGGGGCATATTTCCCTATTATCAGAGGTCTAGAGTACTTACCATTGAATTTTTTTTTTTTCTCTCAAGTGCAGAACAATTCTGTTTCTAATCTCCCAATACCTGCAGGCATTTTGGGATGAGTAGGGGAGGTTTGGGTCTTGGTAGTGCTTTGAATTGCCTGTGGAGCCACACCTCTGGCCTTGTGGAGATTTGACAGACTGGATGGTTACTTGCAAATTCTCAAAGAATTGGACTGCAGACTGAGTATCAAGGGCTGACCCACCCAACTAAATTATCTTCAATTTTCTTTATTATATCGTGTTGAAGATTTCCAGCTAAGGTGGAAACCAAAAGATTTATGCCTTTGTAAAGTCTGGATAAAACATTCTAACAAAGGCCTTTGGGTGTTCTTTTTCTGAGTGCATAATTCAATCTTAGACCAATTCACTTCAGGGGGGAAAGCCTCTGGCTTCTATCAAGCCTTGAATATTAATCAGCCTGCAGCGTCTACACCACACTATGTGGTCTCAGGCAGTTTTGTTGATTCCCTTTAACATGTCCAGTTAATAATGCTTAGATTTACATGCCTTCTGTTTTACAATATTAGGTAGAGGATACATTCTCCAGTGAGCTACAGTGTTCATCCCCATAATGCAGTCAGGTAGAAGAGACACAACCACTTCACATAAAGCTTGTTCAAATAGACCATTTTTAATACTGTCCCTGAAAAGTTAATCAGTCGGTCTAAGAAAGAAGTGGAAAGTTTTGTTTGAGCCAAATTGAGGATTGTAACCCTGCAGCAGGATCTCAGAATGCTCCCAGAACTGTTCTACCAGCTAGAAGTCAAAGCAGCTATATAAGTGTTTTGAAACAGAGGGCTACACATTAGACGACATATTATTGACAGTTTACACAATGCAGATCTGCCAGTGCAAAGTGGCGGGTCACCGTGACCCCTTACAAGATCAAGAAGGAATGTTATCTTTTAAGGAGTTGTTTTGTTGGCGCCAGGAGAATGTTGCTCTTTATGGTTGAGCAGGTATTTCTGCTGATGCGGAGGTTTGGTCGATGCGTAATGCAGATACACAATGCACAATAGACAGGAGAGAGGAGGCCAAAGGTCAGAGAATAATTTTTTGTGTTTAATTTTTTCATGTTTTGCCATAAAATATGAATTTTATTCCACACTACAAACTTTGAACTTCATTCCATCAACCCTTACATCCTATCTATAAGAATATAGTTAGGACTACATCAGCATGTTTTGGTTTCACAATACCGAGTAGGAGAAGTGCTCCTGCCCAGACATAATATCCATTCCCATAAAGCATTCAGGTAAAGTTCACACAAATTCTTTACATAAAGCCTGTTTAAACATTACAGTTTTTTAGGATCCTGTCAACCCTTGCATTTCTATAGTCTTTCAATCCATTTGTTACCCACATTCACCAATGGCTTTTGTGCCACAGCGCATGGGTCTCCTGTAGAGTCCTGGAAATTTTTTTTTCTTCACCTCGGGACCATTTTACTCACTCCTGTGTAAAAAGCTTTGGGTACTCAGAAAGGAATTGAGCCAAGGGACCTTGGCCCTTTTGTCAGTGTTAACTTGACTCACCTGCCTAACTACTGACCCAAATGGTTGCTTTCTGCCTTCTAGTTTTTAAATTTCTTCAAGCTGCGGTAAATAGAGTAAACTAGTTTGGGGCCCTTTAACGTTGGGGGAACAGCAGGAGGTCCCTATTGGCCCACTCAACCTTTGATTGTGTTGTATCAAAACCTCTGTTTTAACCCCATCAATGTCCATTTTATTTATCCAATTCTTAATAACCATCTAAAGATGTCTACACTGCTGGGATGAGTCCTCATATTCTCCCCTTTCTGTTTCCTCTTTGTTTTGCCCCAATCAATATTCAATTTATTCACTCTATTCTTTAATTATCATTTAAAAATTTCCAGTGTTGGGAAGAGTCCCTTTCCTCTCCCCTTGGCCTCTTCTCATTCTCTTGTTAATTAACTTAATGTTTTTATTAGCATCTGTAAGACCCATGAGGGGAAGCTGAGACAGCAAGTTTAATAAGGTTTCCCAAAACTGTTTTTCGGTTTCGCAACAATAAGATTATATCAGATGCTCCTGTGAAAGGGACCCCTTAATTACAGCATTTACTATGTGACCGGAGTAGTGAGATCTCGGCTCTGTATCAACCTAAATGTGCTCTTCTGCTCTGCAGTGCTCAAAGCTAAAGAAAGGGCTCCCAAACAAGGGATAGTGTAACAGGGAAGAGCTAAATCGGACTCCACAATGGATCTGTTTCTTTGACTTTTCGTTGCTTTTGTTATTATAATCTTACATAAAGGCCTGCCTCAGGGAACCCTGCCCACCAGCAAATGGCTGCAAGACAAAAGACACTAACACATTCCCTCACCAAGGCTGGTCATTCCAGATGTTTCGCAAGGCTGATGGCCCTTTTACTTTATTTCCTCACCTCCTCTCCCTCTCCAATTCTATAAAGAAACTGGCATCCAGACCCAGATAAGATGGTTTATCGGAGATAACTAGTCTGCAGTCTTCGAGGTCTGCCGGCTTTCCGAATAAAGTCGTGTTCCTTGCCTCAACACCTCGTCTCCAATTCATCGGCCTGCCACGCGGCAAGCAGAGCGAGCTTGGACTCGGTAACAACAGCTGACCCTTGAACAACACAGGTTTGAACTGCATGGGTCCACTTATTACAGATTTTTTTCAATAAATATGTACAGTAGTACTACAGAATCTATAGTAGATTGAATCCATGAAAGCAGAACCACAAATAGGGATGAGAGTAAATTATACATGGATTTTCAACCGTGTGAGGTGTTGGTGCCCCTAAACCCTGCATTGTTCAAGGATCAACTGCACCCTCATAATCCATTTCAATAAAGGTTCCTCAGGAAGCTGATGATACTGATCTACAAAATGAAATGATTCCTTCACACTACACCCTCTGGTTTCAGTAGTTTTTTGAAGATCTGCAGCTGTCCAGGGAACCTGAATTATTTGCAATGGGAATTCAGGATACATCTGCAGAGGACATTGTGTAGAAATGTCTGAAGCTGGCAGAGCCTGATTACAGAGGCTTGGGAAGTAGGAGTGTTACTGAACTCAGGTTTGGCTCCTTGCAGCTCAAAAGCCAATACTCAAGAGGCAAGTGTTGGCTGGAAAGGAGGGATTGCTTTATCCAAGAGGCCGGCGACCTGGGGAGAAGGTGGACTCATGTCCAAAAACCAACTCTGAGGCTTCTGCTCGACCATGAAGCTTTTTAAAGGGAGAGTCATTTGGGGAGGGGGTCAGAGTCTTCATTATCTTCCACTGTGTGCAGACTTTCTTCTGATTGTTGGTGGTGAGGTAACAGGATGGTGCTCCAGGAATCTTGTGTTCAACCTGAAGTTACCATCCTCCACCTGGGTGGGGGCGTTAGTTCCTTAGTTCCTTAGTTTTAAGAAGAACTTAAAGATACTGGTATGTATATTCCTTGAGGAGAAACCAGAACCCTGCCCCAAGACTGCACTGTTTGTTTCTTGACTGCTCCTCCTTTGTTTCTGCATTCCCTCCCTTTCCTGATTAGCAACTGTTTGAATCTGCCCTTTGGAACCCTGGGAAGTTTAGGGAGGCTAAATGTGGCTTATTTCCTACACACAAGAGACAGGGGACATGGAAAGAATTTGTACTTGGGAGGGTCCCACAGGGTCCTGCTCCTTTCAGGAGGAGTGGTAAGAAACAGTAAAGTGAGCCCTACTGCCTGTCCCAGGTGCTTCTGCTAAATTTTTCTTCTGGCTTTCAGTATTTACATGACTAACCTGTGTACCAAGGTCCTGGAGATCAGGCTGGAGTGCTTTCTATAAATCTTGTAAGAAAAGGGAAGTTAAAACAGGCAGATGGGGTGAGATTTTGAGAAAGGAATTTACGTTGGATGTTGGCCTTACTTATTGTTCTAAGTCCAGTTTTTGTTGTTTCATTCCATTAAGGAACTCCTAAGGCCAGCTGTTAATAATTCTTTGTCCTCTTTCCAATTTGATCTTTCTGTAGGTACCAGTAAAAGAATTGTGCAGGATGAGAGCACTCTAAAAACCTTTTAAAAATAGTCCTATCCAAAAGATCCATTGTCTGCCCATTGATGAGTAAGATCTATTAGTATCAATAGTGATTCAAACTAATATGCCTTTTTGTGGCTTGACTAAGGGTGTAAGAGGCAAACCACAAGAAGAGTGCAGCCCTCACAAGATCCAGAAAGTTCACTCGCAAAGTTAGCCTCAGAAAGCGAGGACTTTCCTTGTCACGGGCGGTTAAGAATGGTGTAGTGCAAACAGTATCTGCAGGTTCCCAGGAGAATATGAGGTACCTCCAGCAACAGACCCACTAATCTGTGACATTGTACAGGTGCTACCTGAATGGTACTTTTCCAGGACTAACAAAACAACAAAGGTTGAAATGACAAAGGCCCATTATGGACTGGAACCCCCTTATGACAAACTCCCCTGAGAGCTGTCATGGCTGGACAAAGAGAATACTGCTTACTGGTTCCATGGCCTGTTCAGCTATCCACCAAATGCATGCCAGTATGTGCATCCTCCGGTTGTTGGAGACCAGAGAGAATATTCTCACTGGAAACAAAGGCAATCTATCAGGACACAGAACAAGATGAAAGGGAAACCTCATCAGACCTGTGGTTTTCCTCCTTACACCAATGACACACCAAACAATGACCATCTCTGGGCCATCAATAGAAAACAAGAGTACTCATAGGAAATTATTACCAAAGTCGATATACACAAATAATTAGTTTCACAAGTGTTTTCTCCTGCTAATCTAAATTTAGAAAAAGGAAAGGACTCCCACTTTCATCAGACCCTGTAGGCAGAGATTTGTGAAACTGACATCATAAGAATTCTTACCTTTTCTGGCTTTTGTCAGAGGTCCCAGATCGCTCAGCTGCAGTAGTCTTTTAGCAAGCAGTGTCTGGGCAGTAAAGGTCCCTTTGTGGGTTGCCAGCTTAAAGATGAAAACTTTTCCCATCTTCCCTTTTAGATTCTTTGGCTCGTGTAATGATTAACTTGATATAAGACAGATTAATGGGAGAAAAGCAAACAAAATTTTAATAACATGGTCACCTTCTATATATGTGGGAGACACCCAGGAAAGCTGAGTAGATCTCTGAAATGGCTGAAGCCATCACCTTAAATAGCATCTTCAGCTAAAGAGAAAAGATGTTGGGAGTGGGGACTCAGTTATGGGAGGTAAAACACAGTAAACGTGGGTAAGGTTGGTTTGCAGATTTAAGTTGATGCTTTCTCCGTTGGTAACAGTTTCTAGAGATTTGGTCATCCTCCTATTCCTGGTACAGTGAGGGAAAAACCCTTACAAATGGAGGTTTCTCTTATAAATGTAATTTCTTTTTGTTACCAAAAAATAACTTGTACTCAGTTTTCAGAGCTTCACTTGTGTCTATTCTTTCTTAAAAACAGCCAGTTTAAAATAATCACTAGGACAAAGAGGCATATATTTTGTTCCTATTCACTTACCTTCTAAAACTCAACTTTCATTTCCTCTAAATGAAATGTGTGTGACAATGACCTCCAGATGTATATTTCTAACCGAATCCTCTCCTCTCAACTTCAGCTCTAAATATGCAGCTGTCTAGTTGACAACTTCAATGGGATGTCTCCTTGACATTTCACATTTAACAGATATAAAATTGAATTCTTGATTCCCTTCTGTTCCATCAAAATAAAACAAAAATTAAAACACAATTCTGTTACTCCATTAGGTTGTTGCATTTTGAATTTGTGCTATTATCATTCCATAACTTTAGAATTCACAGATACATATCCAACTTGTGAACATAACATTTAACACACAGTGGGCACTCAATAAATATGAATCTAATTAATTAATTAAACTTAAGATAGAGAAAATTGTTCTAGTCTGTATATATAGAAAGGGACATGATAGGATACTCAGAAATAAACAAAAGTAAACTTTTGATACAAAAATAAACTTTTCTGATTTTAAGATTCCCCTCTTCTTAGTCATGGGTATGTTATTGACATAGATATGAAGAATGTGAATAGACCTTTTTTATTTTTCTTTTTAAAAATATCTCCCAGTAATTAAGTGTAGGTAGACCTTTCTGGAATCTGGTTGAATATGTTCACAGAGAGTACAGAGAGCTTAGCATACTTATTGCAAATACATGAGATGTTTCTAAAATGCCTAGTCTGAGGTTATCACCATGAAATTTGGGTCAAAAAGTATTCAGTGGATTCACTGCAGTTTTCCTGGTCTAGCTTGACTTAACAACAGAGCCATACTTTGTTCTAGACTTTTCAAAGTGTTAGTTCTGAGATAAATCTCTTTAATAATTTTAGATTAACTTTGTTAGAGTTTCTTGCCTTAAACCCAATAGAAAAGTCATATCAAGGAAAGAACACTATCCCCCATAACATTTCACGCACAATCCACTCACATTAAAAGTTCTCCATCTGTCCACCCAATGATCAACTATAAGTTCATTGAGAATGTTTGCTTTTTTCTTGTGCTTGTCTTTGAAATGAAATAATTTGAATTTTTCAACAAGCTTATTTAATATAAGATTTTAGCTAATTGGAAACCATAAATGATAAACACTATTTCCTGATTATATGTGCAGTTAAAAATTTTTTTTTGAAATGCTTTAAAATGCCCAACCCAAGGGAATTTTTCCAAGCGTTATAATATCAGGCATTGCAAAATACCACTGCCAAGTTGTTTTGGTTTTGCTTTGTTTTAGGATTTTAGCACTTACTGGACTAGATTATAGAGACAGTCAACTCTAAGTCGAAATGAAGTGTGGTATAAGCAATTTGGAAAACAATGAAACACTACTGTATCCCGATGTTATATAATACAAGATTGCCATATATACACTAATATATATAAAATGGATAACTAATAAGAACCTGCTGTATATAAAATAAATAAAATTCTAAAATTAAAAAAAAATACAAGATTGCCTGCATATTATTATACTAAAGGGGTAGGATTTTCTGGATGGTGTATAAAAAAAGGGCAAATTTAAACTGGGTTTAAAAGGTTTTTTGTTGATCCAGAATCTCTGTTGTTTATATAGAAGGTGACCAGGCATGCCCTAAAGCATAGAGAATCATTAGAGGATGGATGATTGAAGGTACTAGGTAATTTCTATAATGAACTGGCATAGGGCAGTGTGATGAAAGGGTGGAAAAAAAATTTGGTAACTTCTTTCTCTCTTCTTCCTACCTTCTATTTCTTCTCTTTCTTCTTTTTCTACCTTTCTCTCCTCCTCACAAGATCTCCAAACATTACATCAGGTGAGGGAGGAGGGTTTTCTCACTGAATATTTCAACCTGTCCTAATCTCTGTCTTTTCAGAATTTATTACATATATTGATTATACCATTCATTTCACTCTTCATGTAATGACTTAACCTAATGTTTATGTACTTTTTTTTTTTTTAACACTCTTAAGGCATATGATATAGTGGTTAAGAATGTGGTCTTTGAATTATACTGCTTAGGTTTGAATTTTGATTTACAAACTAAGCAGCTTTGGGCAAATTGCTTCATTTCTGTTCCTCAGTTTCCCCATCTGTAAAATGTAGATGATTATAGTATATATGTCATAGGGACATAGGGCTAGTAAGTATAATTTTTACCACTTATTGTTATTGGTCAATAAACCAATTAGTTTATCAACATAGAATACGTATAACTGGAAGTCAATGCCTCTATGTCCATTTATCCCCCTTTTGTATCATATACACTAGGTACTCTGTATGTATTACAAAAATGGAAGATATTGGTCAAAAGAAATCAAATATGGAAAGTGAATGAATCATTTGCATCTGGAAATAGTAGGGAATGGAATAAGGGAAACCAAAAGGAAGAGAAAAGTGGGCAGAGGAGTAGAATAAAGGAAAGAGCAAATATCCTAATGATTAGATGTAATCAGTTCTTTTAATGAATAATTAAATATTTGCTACATTATATTCATTTTTAAACTGCAGTAGAACTATGCCTGTTTTTGTAATAGGCACATATGTCTGACTTTTTGTTTCTGCACATCATTACAGTACCATCATCTATAGTTATTTTCTCTGTGCCTCAAATAGTACCATCCCTAATAACATAGATTTTGAGCATACAGTAGTCCAAATATTGTTTCAACAATATTTACATGCTATTGTCTTTATCATCATTCCCTTCTCCTCGCTTGCAAAGTGGAAACTTCCACTTGACAACTAAAAGTTGGATTTAGAATCCTGACTGATACAATAATTGGACTGGAGACAATTGTTTTCTTTAGTTCTTTTTCTTCACCAGACAGCCATTGCTTCTGCTTCTGTTTCCCTCATGTTGCAGCTATTTTATAATTCCTTTCTTCACATTCTCTACCCACAGCCTTACCCAGAAGTTTTCCAACACTGTGGCAAGAGGGCAGGAGGCAGAATAGAAGGGGGCACCTGCAGGGTTCTAATAGGCTAAGTTTCTCCACACTGCTGGGGAGCATAGGAGGCCACCCCGCCTGTCTCTTTATTGCTCTCCTTTGATGTACGTTGGTTGGCATTCTCATCATAACCTGCTGGTTCAAGGTTCTAGAACTGCATGAGTTAGAGGGGGCAGAATTAATAAAGAATAGAAATTAGACCACCCCTGAATTTAGCCATTTTATTTTTATTTCTGGAAAATAACTTTCAACAGTCCCTTGTAGGAGGATTGTGACAATGGCCCAATTTCCCTTGATATTTTTGAAACAAGTGTGTTTAGTTGTTAAGGGCCGCCCTTCAGTGAGCCTATAGAGGTTTCAGGCTCTTAAGAATTCATGTTCTGATCTTCTAGAACATTGGTATTATCACAGTTTCCTAGCAGAAGTCATGATTTGTATACCCAAGAGAAAATCTGGAGTTTTTCCCAGTTGGTGTCTGGGTTGCTTTCTTTTATATTAGCACATAGTAGAGCAATTCAGAATTAGACTTGGCAGATACATGCGACGCCTACTGATTTTTTTTATTGTTATTGTTACCAGAATTGATTCTTGCTATCAGCATCATGCCATAATCTGTGTGCTTCTGCATGCACACGTACATTTGTATTATTATATTTTACTGAGAATTGATTAAAAATAGACTTTACTTTGTACTGTATCATTATTGTCAATATCTGTGGCAGGGATATGGGAATAGACACTAAGTAGACAATTGGTTTTGACAGTATAATCTAAACATTGTGTCATTTGTGCTTATTATAGATGAAAACATGTATTTCCCTAGTAAAAAGGGAAAAAAAAGTATGTTAATTAACATATCTACTTCTGATTCAAATTCTAAAATCAGTATATTATTGTAGAAGCATAGATATTAGACACCTCAAAAAAGAAAATTTTTTTAAAACTTTGCAAACCAAAATCTAATATTTGCTCAGTTTTTTATTACTAATTTCTCTTTGATCATTTTTGTTGTACTTAATCCCTTAGACTCCTTTATGTTTTTACTTATATTTGGTTGTTTGATTTTTTAAAAATATAGTAATAATATCTGACTAGATTTCATCTTTTTTTAACTAAAGTCAAATATTGTACCTGTGCTTTTTGTAATTAAATTGTTATTCTAATGTAGCTAGACATATATTATGACTGACAAATTGAAACTTGAAACATTTACTAGACTATGAGATGCATTCTTAGCGGGACAAATGACTTAAGGTCTCTCAGTGGCATTTAGTCTTACATATGTGTGTGTGGTCGATACAGCTGTAAACCAATATCCTCAGAAGTGAAGGTCTCCATCCCTGAGAGAGATTATAATCAAATTAAAGGAACTTGGAGATGAACTTCATAATACTCTTAGCCCTTAGGTATTTCTTGAAATCTGAAAAATTGGAATTAGGTCTGAACTTTAGCAAGGATTTGAAATGAGAATAAAAAGGCAAATATTGATGCATAATATGAAATGGAGCACATTACAGACAGAAAACTGTGTCAGTAGTCCATGAGCTTTTCTGTATTAAGTGTGTCCCATCAGCAGCATAGAACATAAAGTCATACTTCTCATCAGGAGTTCATCCCTGAATGATATTCGCATAAATATGTCGGGTTACCTAGAGGGCATTTTTGGTTCAGAGGTTTCTTGTTTGTTTGTTTTTTGCAGACATTATTGTTATAAGCAATGTTTGTTCAGAGGTTTCTTTTTTGTTTGTGTGTTTGTCTTTGCTGTTACAATAAAAGCATTCACAGAGAATGTAGGTATCATCCTATAATACCATACATCCATATGTAAAACAGTGTGCTATGTCCTTGGCTTGCACTATTTTATTTAGTCTTTACATTAAACCTAGGAGATATTATTTATACTGTTTTCCAGACTAATAAGATTAAGGCTTAGAGGGGTGGCATGCTTTACCACGTAGTCAGAAATGGAACTTGGGTCTGTCTGATTACATAGCCCATCCTCTTTTTTCACTTGCTATTCTGACTAGTACTCACCATTCCTTCTGCCTTACAACAGATGGACACCAAAAAACAATCATCAATGATAGGTTCAGTAACTTCCAACCATCAACATGGTTAAGAAATCAGAAAAACTTGGGGCAAAATGTCAAGCTGGTGGGGAATGAAAAGGAACATAAAGATAATGCCTAATAAGCATGCAGAGGGATTCTGTTGCTATTCTCTACAGATAGACAGTAAAAGTATATTATAACAGCCTGCAGTATAAGCCTTTTATATTTAAAATCTGCACCTTTCTTCTGCAGTTTAACCCAAGGTTATATTTTATCCATTTTCTGGTGTCCAATAAATCTGGTCCAGGGATTTGTCTCTCACAATATTTTCCCAACTGCTTCCTTTATTTTCATGATTGTACACAGTCTGTGATCTCATGACTCCTTTTTGTTGCTGTTGATAGAAGGAGATGAGGAGTGTTGAGCCTAGCTGGTGGGTAGTTCTGTGGTTTCAAGTCCTTTGACCCCCAAGATTAAAGCCAGGGGATTGGGTGTCCAAGAGCACCACTCCTAGAGATCAGAATGGTGGAAGAAGAGATTAAGACACGCTTCTCTCTGTTAGGATCCTGTCTTAGGCAGTAGGTTTGTTCATGTGCCAGGCACCTGCCTAACGCAAGAGGAAAAATAATCATGAAACGAGTGGCTGGAAGAAGTGAGGCAGACGAGGGGCAACCTATACCTCATCTTTTGGCATGGCAGGGACATGTGAGTTTCCCTTTGGTTAAATGGATTTAGTGAAAGCTGGCCAGGCTTGAATTATCTTGGAAGTGCTGTACCCCCACAGGGAGGCCTCCTGGTAAGGGGACCTTGGAAGAGGAACTTGACTAGCTTAGGGTGGGAGGAGAGGAGGAGCTGGAGGCAGGTTTCCAGTGTCAGAAGAATGTGCAGTGGGAGGCCCTGAATGATGATTTCATACCTGCACAGGAAACTGTGGGCCCTGCATGCCTGCCCTGCAGTGAATGACAACCAGCAGCCCTAGTCAGATACGCAGCAGCAATCAAGATGTAAACAAGAAAGCGACAAAGAAGCAAACAAACAAAAATGGACCCCCTCCTTCCTAATTCCTCCATTTTCTGATTATAGCCCTTTGTATTTATTTGTAGTTCATAATATTTCATGTGTAATTCATAATGTTTTCTTTTAAATAATGTAGAACACCGGGAAAATAGTAAATATGAAGACTAGAGAAATTATAAAATACTGTATGTAATTGAAATGCCAGAATAAAAGAGCAGAAGAAATTGATCATAAACATTAATTAATTATGTATTAGAATATGCCTTTCTGCGCTGACGAAGGACATAAGTCTACTGACCAAAGGGGTTGATAGGATTAATGAAAAGAAACATTTACCTAGAATACTCTCATAATATTTTTAAATTTGAAGGATAAAGAAAACATGTATAAGCACTTAAGCAGGTGATTTCTAAGTAAGGACATTTGATCTAGTTTCAGATTTCTCTCTTAACCAGTTTTCAGAAGAAAATAAAGTTACATTAGTTAAATGTTGAGTGGAAAATGACTCCAAAATTCTAAACCCAACCACAGTTCCATTCATACATGAATACAACAGAGACCAATACCCAAACGTTTATATAAGATTTTGTGATCTTGAAATCAGTTAGTCCTTTATTAATCAAAATAGTATTGAAGAAATTTTTACTGTCGAGAGTATCTTCAGCCACAATAATAAAAATCCTGGCTCAAAGTGGCTACAATACATGTATGCCTATATTTTTTCCATGTCATCTCTCTTTCTCTCTCACTGCTTTTCATTTATGTGGTAGCATGATGTTCCCAAGAGCAATCCTGGCTGGGAAAGTTGAGGAAATATGCCTGATAGGTGTACTAAATACGAGAGTAGTTTTCTTTTGAAGTTGAGGCAAAAATTAAATGTTGCATTATTTACATCTGCTCATCTATATTTCCCTTCCTCTCCTACTAAGGCTCGCTAAAAGAAATAGCTGGAAGTAAGGAATATTGAATGTGTTAGAAATTCAGGAAGTCAAGGTCCTTGGAATAGTTCTGGTTATTATTAAGATTATCATATGCTTCTCACAAGTCTTTGAACACTTTAAATATGGCGTCACAAAAGTAAGAGAACAGTCTGCTTTTGCTTTGAGGATCAGTTCTCAAGATTTCATGAGCTTTGTTTTCTTATTTTTAGATCATACTTGGTACATGACTGTGTTAATTTTTCTCCAGGGTTTGGATCATACGTCCTCAAAGCTGTATTTACTAGAGGGGAAGAGATTACAATCGAATCTGAGTTGTGGATTGGGGATAAAACGGAACGGGTGATAGGAGAAGCACTTACTGATGCTGCAAAATTGCTAAGGTGCAATTTCACAAGGCTAAATTTAACCTAACCAAGCACACATGGTATTTTAGTTGTTGAAATTGTATTGCTTTAAAAATGAGTTTTTAATACCAAGAATAGTTCACATGTGGGAGCTGAGAGAACTAATAGAGTGAAGAGAGTTGAAAGATTGAAGCCTAGAGTATGTGACAAGATAAATTCCAACCAAAATGTGAAACTGGGATAATTTATCTGGGAACCAGGGAGCTGTAGGTTAGAGTATTCTGCAGATATTTTTAATTTTCAGAATTCATTATGCTAATATTTCTACATGTGCAGTGACTTAATATTGAAGCATGATGACCTTAAAAGAATATAGTAGAATAAGAACTAGGGAAAAAGGGGCAGATAAAATTTAAGTTTTCGGGGGAATAAATTTATCTGTTCTGTTAGGAAAAATACTGTGTATGTTACCAGCACAAAGAGGAGAGATTTGATTTTATTTTGTTTTTTACTACCTTTTTTTTTTGGCCCCTCCATGTGGCTTGCAGGATCTTAGTTCCCCGACCAGGGATGGAACCCGTGCCCCTGCAGTGGGAGCGTGGAGACCTAACCACTGGAGTGCCAGGGAAGTCCCTTATCTTATTTTAAAGTGAAAGAAATATCTGCCACCATCTTAATGAAAGAAAAATAGGAAAGATAAGTGGTCCACAAACTTAGGACAGGTAATAAAAGTAAAAGCCCAGGACTCAGATATTTGTACACTCAAGTTCATAGCAGCATTTTTCACACAACTAAAAGGTAGAAGCAACCCAGGTGTCCATCAAATGATGCATGTATAAACAAAACGTGTTTTGTATATAGAAAGAAATATTAGCCTTAAAAAGAAGGAAGTTCTGACACCTGCTATTACTTGGATGTACTTTGAAGACCTTATGCTGAGTGAAACACGTCAGTCTCAGAGACATCTCTTGTATGATTCCACTTACATGAGGTACCTAGAGTAGTCGAAGTCCTAGGAACAGAGAGTAGAATGATAATTTCCAGGGACTGGGATGAGAAGGGAATGGAGAGTTAATGTTTAATGGGTAGAACATGTCATGTCGTTGGGGGAGGAATGAAAAAGTTCTGGAGATGGATGCTGGTCATGCTTGCAGAATAGTGTGAGTGTACTTAATTCACAGAACTATATACTTAAAAATGGTTACAGCAGTAAATTTTATGGTATGTGTATTTTACCACAATAAAAAACAGTGGGGCTTCCCTGGTGGCGCAGTGGTTGAGAGTCCGCCTGCCGATGCAGAGGACACGGGTTCGCGCCCCGGTCCGGGAGGATCTCACATGCCACGGAGCGGCTGGGCCCGTGAGCCATGGCCGCTGAGCCTGCGCGTCCGGAGCCTGTGCTCCGCAATGGGAGCGGCCACAACAGTGAAGCCCCAGTTTTAGAAACTTGATAAGTGATGGGATGAAAATGATCAACTTAGGAAATTGTGATTTTAGGCTGTTTTAACAAATTACATAGCTAATTTGAATATTCTTTCATTCAGAGTGGATAGGATTTATTCATTCTCCATTTCCACTTTTATAAATATAGAATAAATAAAAACTATTAAAAGGACTTAGTATCTGAATAATAAAAACTTTATGAGAAGCATGGATTTTATTTTAGAAGAGCCAATATTTAAAAGTATGTACTGTTCTTACTGTATAACTCGTAGTTATAATTCTTTACCATTAAACACTGAGAACAATTTAAATATTATTAAAATTGCCCTTACTATTTTTTTTTAATAGAAGTATAGTTGATTTAAAATGTTGTGTTAGTTTCAGGTGTACAGCAAAGTGATTCGATTATACATACATTTATATCAATATCTATCTTTTTTTCAGATTCTTTTCCCTTATAAGTTGTTATAAAATATTGTGTAGAATTTCCTGTGCTATACAGTAGGTCCTTGTTGGTTATCTATTTTATATAGAGTAGTGTGTGTATGTTAATACCAAACACCTAATTCATCCCTCACTATTTGGTTTTAAAGCAACACAACTTTACAAGGATTGTATTAATAGAGAGTGAGAAATGCAGCGTATTTCAAATAGGTCTCTTCTGGGCCTCCAGAGCTCCAGCTTTTAGTTATACCATGATAATCAAAGAGCATTTTAAAAATCTTCAAGCTCATGGCACTCTGCTTGGCACTGTTTTTAAAGCGTTTGAAACCTTAACATTCCAGAACTATATTGTCTAATACAGTAGCTGCGGGCCACGTGTGGCTATTGAACATGTGTAATATCATTACTCTAATTGCTCGTAAATGAAATGAACACTACATTTCAAAGACTTAGTAAGATAAAGGTATTCATTCATTTTTTAATATATCAATTACATGTCGAAATGTTAATATTTTGGAAATATTGAATTACATAAGTTATTAAAATTAATTTTACCCATTTCTTTTTACTTTTTTTTAGTGTGGCTACTACAAAGTTTTAACTAACTTTTGTGACACACCTTTGTGTCTTGTGTTATATTTAGATGACAGCAAGTGCTGTCCTAGAATGTTATAACCTAAACATAGCCGAGCATCACAATGAGAAAACCAGTTCAGGATGAGACATACTCACTCAGGATAGAGATTAATTGTCAGGAGTGACTAGGTTTCACTCGAGTGTCAGAAACCAGACCATAGCTTGCTTGTCTTGTTCCATAGTCATTGCCATTTTTTGAGAGTGGCGACATGGGAGCTTCTGCCACTGATCTCTGAATACAGCCTTGGAGAATCATTTTTCCTAGTTTCAGGCAAGTTTCTAAGTATAGTAAGTCATTCATGTTTTCAATATGGATACGTTCTTTCACTTCTCTAGGAAAACCTTAAATAAAGGACTAAAAAAAGTGGAATTCAGTCATCTAAAGGAGTTAACACAAGATCCTAAGTTACTTAACAGTGGTTTGCTTGTGCACCAGAGTTAGTGGAAAACAGGAAAGTAAGGACAATCCTAGAAGTTTCATATTAGAAATCTACGTAGACATGTTGTTCCTGTTAATGCAGCACCCTGACATTGCTAAAATATGACGGGATGCTGAATAAAGGATCTGTTACTCACTTTCATACATGTAATCTAAAGGAACAATATCAGAATTTTCTTGAGGAAAGAACTACATTTACTGTTTTTAATGTTCCTCATTCCCTATCCTTTTACAGCCTAAAACTCTGCTGCATTATTGGCTCTAAATTACTATATATTTTTATTTGATATCTATTTGTCAGGCATATATTCAAGCTGATTTTGTAAAACATATTTTCTAAAACCTAAGAATGAAATACTTTCTGGCAAAAAAAAAAATGCCTACTGTTATGCATTCTTTACTAATGAACACTTATGAGAGGATCCCAGATGTGTTAGAATATTTGCTGTCAAAAACCCTACATTTCTTACTTGGGTGGAAGGTAAAATAAGACCTCCATGTTCCTGGGGGTGATGACACATCCCATATAATTCACACACACTCCTTCGCCCTAGCTTCAGTTGAACTTGAAATCTTAAACTTGATATTTCACTCATTCCTTTTGATATGGCCTTGAAAATATGGCCTCTGTTAGTATTTAGCCTGAAATATCAGATATTAACCCCTCGCTTATAGCAAGAAACCTAGTGCTTATGGGTGAATAGTTAATACTGTTGCAAATTAAATCACAATTGAATTGTACATACAAAGAAGTATTTACATATAAACAATTATTTATAAATAATTTAGTAAAAATACTTAAATTTCTATATAGACTTTCTTATGAGATATTCTGATCTATATTTGCCTCTTAGTTTTATTGCACTTTTCCACAATAGCTATAAAGAGGATGCTAGGAGAAAACTTGGCCTACATTAAAGTTAACACTTTCTCAAGTTTTGTTTCTAAAGTTCTCTTTAACTCCCGTTAAAAAATAAGTGCTTTTATATCCACATCATTTGAAAACTTTAAGAAACTTTGAGTGTGTATGAAGGATGTTTGATACGGCAGAGCCACTCATTCCTGAAGTAAGAGGAACTTGGAGCTGTTACCTTAGTTGTCATCTATTTTGCCCCCTTAGATTTCAGATGAGAACTTTGAGGTCTAGGTACTTTTCCTGAGTTATACAAGGCCACACAGCTAATTAGTGACATGTCTTGTGTAAGGACCTGGAATACCTGTATCTTAGTGTAGTTATTTCCACCGTTTCTGAAGAGTCTCTTGGCCTTTCCTGGCAAAATGAAGCCTATGAATTAAAAGCAAACATTCTACCCTTGTCAGTTTTTACCTGGGTTGCTGTAACAGCCTATGTCCATGCTTTACTTCATTTTTGTAATGTCTTGTGCTATGTTCATTTTTTTCCCCAATTATTATCTTCATCAAGTCTTCATCCTGTACAAAACTCCTTCACTGGCTACTGATTCCAGCTCAGTGTCCTTATACTGTCCTTGAAATCATTTAGGGTTGCAATCTCTCTTTCCCTTTTCTTAAAATTCAGTCTTACTACATTTCTTTTGAACTCTTAAGCGTTTTAGTGGAGGGTGATGAACATTTAGTAGTATTTATGCATGACTTGAATAGCTCAGAATCTTTTTTTTACAGCTATCCCCAGCTTGTTAACCCGTGTGCCCTCTTCGTATTGCTAATTATTTATTACTTTTGTATAGAACTCTTCTTCTTTAAGAACTTATTTGTTTCATAGTAATATTTTCTGTGCTGTAAACATTAACATTTTTTGGAAATAGTATTTTGGGGAACGTTCAGGAAAGGATAATCTGGTCTATTCATTCATAGAAACATTACTCAGCAGAAATCCCATTAGTCTACAATAAAGAGACTGAATAACCATTTGCAACGCATGGATCTAGTTTAAAAAAGGAAGCTCCAAAGGGCATTTTTGTGACAAATGGGGATATTTGAATATGGTTTAGATACTAGATATGAATTGTCAGTTATTTTAGCTGTCATAGTGGCATTGTGACATTGTCATTATCCTTACTCCTAGGAGTTGCATGATGAAGAATGTATAGGTGAGGTGTCATTATGTCTATAACACTATAAAGTAACACCAAAATACGTAAATACACAGATAAATGACAGATAAACAAATATGACAAAATACTACAATTACTGAAGCTAGTTTGAGGGCATGTTTTTCATACTGTGAAATATTTCATAAGCAAAACCAAAACCAAAAAAGGACTATTGTTCTAAGAAGATTCTCTAAAGCAGTAATACCCAAATGTTTCTTACCATATTTGTTGGATAATATAATTCTGGAATGCAGGAGCTCTGTGGCAGAGATGAGAGGATGTGAGCTATGAGGCATTTCCAGGACTTTCAACACCATCCCTTTCTATGTCACTTATCTCATTTCTGATACACATTAATACTGATCTTACCTCATCAGTGTGATTTGACACCATAGTTGATAACTATTTTTCTAATCTGATAATCCAGTTGTTCATAATAATCCCCCATGGGGCAGTGTAGAAGGAAAATAATATTTATTTTGTGCCAATTCAAGATGTTTAACTCAGGATTATAGACAAAATTATTAATTATTTTAAATTAATAATAACTGGTATTATAACCATAAAATGAATGCATTTTTATAACTATAAAAATGAATAAAAAATCATTTGTTCTTTTTTAATTATTAGAGTTGGACACTATGATAGAAACTGAACATAAAATGGTTAACAAGGCATCATCTCTGTTCTCAAGAGACATAATATAGTGGGTGATACAGAGGAGAGAACAGGCAATTATATGATCTGTGAGGTAAAACTCCTGCAGTTACAGAGAAACTAAACTCTATTTGTCTACTACAAAAGAGAGAATGAGAGAAAGAGAGAGAATTTACCTAATTAACTGAAAAATTACAGGACCGTTAAAGCTTTGGGCATAGCTTCATGCCCTCAGGAATGCGCCTCCATCAGTCAGCTCTGATTTTTCTCTCCAAAAGCATCCTTATCTCTTCTTCTGGTAGCAGGATGATTCGAGCAGTGATTGATGAATACTTTACTGGGTTACAAATCTGGCAGAAAGAGCTGTCATTGTTTCTAATTGTTCAGGCAAATCCTAGAGCTGATGATGCTAGATGGTGTCTCAGCTCACTTTCTCATCGCCAGGAGTGCTGTGGCTTTCATTGTCTGGGCCTCGATTATAGTGTTATTCCTGTAGCTGTGCAATAGGGAGGGCTTCTGGAACAACACAGTCTGAGAGTAGGAACAATGCGGATTCTTAAAGGAAATTGGTGTGTCACCGGTAAAGAGAGGGCAGCCTATGAATACCAAGTAGGCAAATATGACAGCCATTCATTACAGAAAATAAGATGTGACAATTACAAGGTACCCTGGGAAAGCATGGGAGGAACACTATACATCAACCAAGGAAATGCCATGTGAATTAAGAACATGAGTACAATGTCATATTTAAAATTTTTCCTCTTACGAACTATAGCACTGTAGGTGCCATTCATATGGCTTTTATAAAGCAGAGAATAATTATAAGTTGTCTGTTTGTGTTTACTTTTCCTTTTATTTAGAATCACATATTTACAGAACTAGTTAATGAAGAACAAGGTATTGTGTCATGACCTTCACTGCATTTTAATTTATACATGTATAAGATCCAGATTCTTTTCAGGAACTTTAATATAGGATCTATAGCCATATGATCAGTAGATATAGTACAATGCTAGGCAATAATCCCTTATACATATGTGAAAGGATATTAGTTAGAATCATTCAGATATGAATTGGTTAAAGAACATTTTTTGATCTTTCTGAACCTCACTTTGAATTAAAAAGCTAGCTCTTTTAAAACATAATTACAAATATAGGATATATTTTAATTAAAAAGATATAAATATACTTGAGATTCAAGTTCTATGAATTCTTAGTAAAATTACTTTGGAAGGAAGTTATAGGCTTAAAAATTGTGAGAACCAAAATGAAGCATAGGGATCATTTCCTTGGAATACTTATCAAGATGGAATTATAAGTTCACACCCTTTTGTTACAAAAGCTTACTAGTGTTGATAAATTAGGTATTTCAAAAATTGAAAACAAAATGACAGTTTATCTAAAAGAAAGCTATGCCTGACTTTATTTTTAAAATGACTAGGGGCTGACATCCTCTTCAATGAGAGATATCACAACACAATGAAAAAATAATTGAAAATGCTCAAGAAAATTAACTGTTAAAGTATAATTTTATAAATTGATATTTATTGCTTCAAGAGTATAAGCAAATAAAATACTCAGTCTCAAAGTTTTGCACAAAAAGTCCCTGAATGAAAGAACTACTAACAAAAACTCCAAAAACAAAAAGTGAACTCAGTGTGAAGAAATAATACAAGAGGTAAATCTAATGCACTATTGAGTGGAATAATTAATAACAAGTAATTTTTTTTAAGTTTCAAAAGAAAGTATTAAATTTCTAGACAGTAGTTACAAGGAAAATAAGGGACATCTTCATTTGTGACTGAAATAAGCTAACGTTCTTTTGGAAAAGTAATAGAAAAATTGAACTATTTTAGACATTGTTAGAAAAATTATATTGATTATTTGTATTAAACATATAAGACTAATCAAGTTAAAAAGTGGTATCTAGTTTTCTAAAGATATAAAGCAAAGAAAAATCACGATAGATAAGACATACACACACGTACTACACACACTCCCATACACCAGGTGATAGAAATAAATTTAATTAAAAAGCAGTCATAATAAATTCAAACAGATTAATTCAGTAATGAAGAGGAGACGGTGTCTAACAAGTTTGAAGAAAAAGAAAGCCATTTGATGTTTTAAAATCAACCAAAAACAAGGAAATGAGAAACAAACAAGACAGGGTGAAGTTAAAATAATGGCAGGAGTTATTTAGGTAAGTTATAATCACTCCTTGCACATAAACGTACTGACACAATTAGCTAGTATAGCAATGTTAGATAAAAGAAAAAAGCAAAAGCATTAATAAAAATAAGGAAAGCTGTATCCTGGTGTTGAGAGATCCAAACCAATGTAATAATAGAGGAGGAAAATAAACCACTCCTGCTTCTTAAAATGTTTGCTCAAATGACACCTTCTCCAGGAGACTTACATTCATTCCTCTATTTAAATTGCAAACTACCCCTAGCTCACACACTCCAAACCCTCCTTTTCTGCTTTATTTTTTCAGCACTGTCACTTCTAAGATTTTTCATTATGTTTATGCTAAAAAAATTTACAAAAATAAAAACTTTTATGTAAATATTAAATATTTACTGTCTCTCTGTATATGGATACATAAATAAATATAATAAATAAACATGCAGCAAATGTAAAAAGAATCAGGATGGTGAAGATCCACTTCAGTTTTAGGACTGGTTATTTCCAGGTAGGATTGAGAGGAATGTGTATACAGGCTTTGGTGAATCTGTAATTTTTTGTGTTGAGTTTTGTAAATGAACTGAAGAAAAATATAACATCTTAACATTTGTTAAGTCTGTGTGGTGGGTACACAGATGTTCATGGTTTTATGCTTTAAACTTCTCCACATATTTGAAATATTACTATGGAATGATAATTTCATCTATCAGAATTTGGTAAAATTTCAACCTTGTTTTTTAAACTAATTATATTAAGAATGATAATAAGGAAAGATTTTTTAAAAATATTCCAAGAGGTTCACAGAAATTAAAAATAATATTTTGCAAATTTTTCACAAAATAGGCTGAGATAAGCCAAATACCTACACTATTGACCTTGCTAATGTTAGGCTGGCTAGATTTTAATGGGTCTATCAACCTAAATGCTGTAGTCCCACATTCCTACTGACTGCAGTGGACATTTGCACAAAAATAATTGCATTTGTAAAATTAATAACAAAAGAAAAATAAGAGAGGCAAAAAAGAATTGTAGAAATGATTGCTCCTTTAAAATTAGGTTGCAGTTATAGTAGTGGCAATAATTTTATAAGCTGGAAATTAAACCAAGTATAGAAATTTTTAAAATCATCTTAATAGTCTTTAATTTGTAATAAAATAGCAAACACTTGATTTAAAAGGAACATAAATTAGGGGCAAGATCCCGCACTTTGACAGTAATTGTAACATTAGACGTAATACAAGAATTTGTCATGGAGATTGTTAATCTTATCATAATTCTGCTTTTAAAACTTGTACATACACTTTTTGTAAAACCTGAGATGTGTGTACATCTCTCTCATTCTGGCAAGCAATATTAATAATCTTCATAAAAAACTCTTAAGTACTAAGAATACAAAATATTTGAGTGACACTTTAAAAATCATACAATCTTCCCTGATTTCTAAAAGCTGAATATCCTAGCAAGGTTCAGAAACCCAGACACAGAAGGCAAAAGCAGAGTCAGTACATTCAGGAAGCTGGAGAGAAAATGTAGTATTTGAATACCACAAGTGAGGCATGGAGGGAGAAGAGGCAGGAGGGTTTGTTTGGGACAGTAGTGGTGGAATGACACTCCCTGATAAGGCAAGATGAAGTGAGGAATCCCATTCCAATGGTTTTGTCTTTTCTGAATCTGAGAAGTTCCACGTACCATTTCTTTTTTTTTTTTTGAATTTTTGAATTTTATTTTACTTTCTATACAGCAGGTTCTTCTTAGTCATCCATTTTATACACATCAGTGTATACATGTCAATCTCAATCTCCCAATTCATCACACCACCCCTACCCCCTGCCGCTTTCCCCCCTTGGTGTCCATACATTTGTTCTCTACATCTGTGTCTCTATTTCTGCCCTGCAAACCGGTTCATCTGTACCATTTTTCTACGTTCCACATACATGCGTTAATATGCAATATTTGTTTTTCTCTTTCTGACTTCACTCTGTATGACAGTCTCTAGACTCATCCACGTCTCTACAAGTGACTCAATTTCATTCCTTTTTATGGCGGAGTAATATTCCATTGTATATATGTACCACATCTTCTTTATCCATTCGTCTGTCGATGGGCATTTAGGTTGCTTCCATGACCTGGCTATTGTAAACAGTGCTGCAATGAACATTGGGGTGCATGTGTCCTTTTGAATTATGGTTTTCTCTGAGTATATACCCAGTAGTGGGATTGCTGGATCATATGGTAATTCTATTTCTAGTTTTTCTTTTTTTTCCTTAACTTTTTTTTTTGTGTGTGGTACACGGGCCTCTCACTGTTGTGGTCTCTCCCGTTGCGGAGCACAGGCTCCGGACGCTCAGGCTCAGCCGCCATGGCTTACAGGCCCAGCCGCTTCGCGGCATGTGGGATCTTCCCGTACTGGGGCACGAACCCATGTCCCCTGCATCGGCAGGCGGACTCTCAACCACTGTGCCACCAGGGAAGCCCCTCCTTAACATTTTTATTGGAGTATAATTGCTTTACAATGGTGTGTTAGTTTCTGCTTTATAACAAAGTGAATCAGTTATACATATATATATATCCCCATATCTCTTCCCTCTTGGATCTCCCTCCCTCCCACCCTCCCTATCCCACTCTTCTAGCTGGTCGCAAAGCACCAAGCTGGTCTCCCTGTGCTGCAACTGCTTTCCGCTAGCTATCTATTTTACATTTGGCAGTGTATGTAGTGTATATATATCTATATATACACTACCACTCTCTCACTTTGTCCCAGCTTACCCTTCCCCCTCCCCAGGTCCTCAAGTCCATCCTCTAGTAGGTCTGCATCTTTATTCCCGTCTTGCCTCTAGTTTCTTTTTTGTGTGTGTGGTATGCGGGCCTGTCACTGTTGTGGCCTCTCCCATTGCAGAGCACAGGCTCTGGACGTGCAGGCTCAGTGGCCATGGCTCACCGGCCTAGCCGCTCCGCGGCATGTGGGATCTTCCCGGACCAGGGCACACACCTGTGTCCCCTGCATTAGCAGGTGGACTCTCAACCACTGTGCCACCAGGGAAGCCCACCCCCTAGGTTCTTCATGACCATTTTTTTTTTTTTTTTAGATTCCATATATATGTGTTAGCATAAGGTATTTGTTTTTCTCTTTCAGACTTCACTCTGTATGACAGACTCTGGGTCCATCCACCTCACTACAAATAACTCAATTTTGTTTCTTTTTATGGCTGAGTAATATTCCATTGTATATATGTGCCACAGCTTCTTTATCCATTCATCTGTCGATGGACACTTATGTTGCTTCCATGTCCTGGCTATTGTAAATAGAGCTGCAGTAAACATTGTGGTACATGACTCTTTTTGAATTCTGGTTTTCTCAGGGTATATGCCCAGTAGTCGGATTTCTCGGTTGTATGGTAGTTCTATTTTTAGTTTTTTAAGGAACCTCCATACTGTTCTCCATAGTGGCTGTATCAATTTACATTCCCACCAACTGTGCAAGAGGGTTCCCTTTTCTCCACACCCTCTCCAGCATTTGTTGTTTGTACATTTTCTGACGATGCCCATCCTAACTGGTGTGAGGTGATACCTCATTGTAGTTTTGATTTGCATTTCTCTAATAATTAGTGATGTTGAGCAGTTTTTCATGTGCCTCTTGGCCATCTATATGTCCTCTTTGGAGAAATGTCTATTTAGGTCTTCTGCCCAGTTTTGGATTGGGTTGTTTCTTTTTTTAATATTGAGGTGCATGAGCTGTTTATATATTTTGGAGATTAATTCTTTGTTGATTTGTTTGCAAATATTTTCTCCCATTCTGAGGGTTGTTTCTTCTTTGTAGTTTCCTTTGCTTTGCAAAAGCTTTTAAGTTTCATTAGGTCCCATTGTTTACTTTTGTTTTTATTTCCATTACTCTAAGAGGTGGATCAAAAAAGATCTTGCTGTGATTTATGTCAAAGAGTGTTCTTCCTGTGTTTTCTTTCCTCTAAGAGTTTTTTAATGTCCGGTCTTACATTTAGGTCTCTAATCCATTTTGAGTTTATTTTTGTGTATAGTGTTCGGGAGGGTTCTAATTTCATTTTTTTACATGTAGCTGTCCAGTTTTCCCAGCACCACTTATTGAGAGACTGTCTTTTCTCCATTGTATATCCTTGCCTCCTTTGTCATAGATTAGTTGACCATAGGTGTGTGGGTTTATCTCTGGGCTTTCTGTCCTGTTCCATTGATCTATATTCCTGTTTCTGTGCCAGTACCATATTGTCTTGATTACTGTCACTTTGTAGCATAGTCTGAAGTCAGGGAGTCTCATTCTTCCAGCTCTGTTTTTTTCCCTCAAGACTGCTTTGGCTATTTGACTATAGATACCAATGTGTCTCCATACAAATTTTAAGATTTTTTGTTCTAGGCCTGTAAAAAATGTCATTGGTAATTTCATAGGGATTGCATTGAATCTTTAGATTGCTTTGGGTAGTATAGTCATTTTCACAATGTTGATTCTTCCAATCCAAGAACATGGTATATCTCTCCATCTGTTGGTATCGTCTTTAATTTCTTTCATCAGTGTCTTATAGTTTTCTGCATACAGGTCTTTTGTCTTCTTAGGTGGGTTTATTCCTAGGTATTTTATTCTTTTTGTTGCAGTGGTAAATGGGAGTGTTTCCTTAATTTCTCTTTCTGATCTTTCATTGTTAGTGTATAGGAATGAAAGAAATTTCTGTGCATTAATTTTGTATCCTGCTACTTTACCAAATTCATTGATTAGTTCTAGTAATTTTCTGGTGGCATCGTTAGGATTTCCTATGTGTAGTATCATGTCATCTGCAAAGAGTGACAATTTTCCAATTTGTATTCCTTTTGTTTCTTTTTCTTCTCTGATTGCCATGGTTAGGACTTCCAAAACTATGTTGGATAATAGTGGCGAGAGTGGACATCCTTGTCTTGTTCCTGATCTTAGAGTAAATGCTTTCAGTTTTTCACCATTGAGAATGATGTTTGCTGTGGGTTTGTCGTATATGGCCTTTATTATGTCGAGCTGAGTTCCCTGTATGCCCACTTTCTGGAGAGTTTTTATCATAAATTGGTGTTGAATTTTGTCAAAAGCTTTTTCTGCATCTATTGAGATGATCATACAGTTTTTATTCTTCAATTTGTTAATATGATGTATCACATTGATTGATTTGCATATATTGAAGAATCCTTGCATCTGCGATAAATCCTACTTGATCATGGTGTATGATTCTTTTAATGTGTTGTTGGATTCTGTTTGGTAGTATTTTGTTGAGGAATTTTGCATCTATATTCATCAGTGAGATTGGTCTATAATTTTCTTTTGTTGTAGTATCATTGTCTGATTTTGGTATCAGGGTGATGGTGGCCTTGTCGACTGTGTTTGGGAGTGTTCCTTGCTCTGCAGTTTTTTGGAAGAGTTTGAGAAGGATAGGTGTTAGCTCTTCTCTAAATGTTTGATAGAATTCACCTGTGAAGCCATCTGGTCCTGGACTTTTGCTTGTTGGAAGATATTTAATCAAAGTTTCCATTTCATTACTTGTGATTGGTCTGTTCATATTTTCTGTTTCTTCCTGGTTCAGTCTTGGAAGATTATACCTTTCTCAGAATTTGTCCGTTTCTTCCAGGTTGTCCATTTTATTGGCATAGAGTTGCTTGTAGTAGTCTGTTAGGATGCTTTGTATTTCTGCAGTGTCTGTTGTAACTTCTCCTTTTTCATTTCTAATTTTATTGATTTGAGTTCTCTCCCTCTTTTTCTTGATGAGTCTGGCTAATGGTTTATCAATTTTGTTTATCTTCTCAAAGAACCAGCTTTTAATTTTATTGATTTTTGCTATTGTTTTCTTTGTTTCTATTTCATTTATTTCTGCTCTGATATTTGTGATTTCTTTCCTTCTGCTAACTTTGGGTTTTGTTTGTTTTTCTTTTTCTAGTTCCTTTAGCTGTAAGTTCAGATTGTTTATTTGAGATTTTTCTTGTTTCTTGAGGTAGGCTTGCATAGCTATAAACTTCCCTTTAGAACTGCTTTTGCTGCATCCTATAGGTTTTGGATTGTCGTGTTTTTTTATTATCATTTGCCTCTAGGTATTTTTTGATTTCCTCTTTGATTTCTTCAGTGGCCTATTGGTTATTTAGTAATGTATTGTTTAGCCTCCATATGTTTGTGTTTTTTACTTTTTTTCCATATAATTGATTTCTAATCTCATAGTGTTGTGGTCAGAAAAGATGCTTGATATGATTTCAATTTTCTTAAATTTACTGAGGCCTGATTTGTGACCCAAGATGTGATCTATCCTGGAGAATGTTTCCTGCGCACTTGAGAAGAAAATGTAATCTGCTGTTTTTGGATGGAATGTCCTATAAATATCAATTAAATCTCTCTGGTCTATTGTGTCATTTAAAGCTTGTGTTTCCTTATTAATTTTCTGTTTGGATGATCTGTCCATTCGTGTAAGTGAGGTGTTAAAGTCCCTCACTATTATTGTGTTACTATTGATTTCCTCTTTTATAGCTGTTAGCAGTTGCTTTATGTATTGAGGTGCTCCTATGTTGGGTGCATATATATTTATAATTGTTATATCTTCTTCTTGGATTTATCTCTTGCTCATTACGTAGTGTCCTTCCTTGTCTCTTGTAACATTCTTTATTTTAAAGTCTTATTTTATCTGATATGAGTATTGCTCCTCCAGCTTTCTTTTGACTTCCATGTGCATGGAATATCTTTTTCCATCCCCTCACTTTCAGTCTGAATGCATCCCTAGGTCTGAGGTGGGTCTCTTGTAGACAGCATATATATGGGTCTTGTTTTTGTATCCATTCAGCAAGCCTGTTTCTTTTGGTTGGAGCATTTAATCCATTCACGTTTAAGGTAATTATCGATATGTATGTTCCTATTACCATTTGTTAATTGTTTGGGGTTTGTTTTTGTAGGTCCTTTTCTTCCCTTGTGTTTCCAACGTAGAGAAGTTCCTTTAGCGTTTGTTGTAGAGCTGGCCTGGTGATGTTGAATTCTCTTAACTTTTGCCTGTCTGTAAAGCTTTTGATTTCTCCATTGAATCTGAATGAGATCCTTGCCTGGTAGAGTAATCTTGGTTGTAGGTTCTTCCCTTTCATCACTTTAAATATATCATGCCATTCATTTCTGGCTTGTAGTGTTTCTGGTGAAAAATCAGCTGTTAACCTTATGGAAGTTCCCTTGTATGTTATTTGTCATTTTTCCCTTGCTGCTTTCAATAATATTTCTTTGTCTTTAATTTTTGCCAATTTTATTACTATGTGTCACGGTGTGTTTCTCCTTGGGTTTATCCCGTATGGGAATTTCTGCACTTCCTGGACATCGCTGACTATTTCCTTTCCCATGTTAGGGAAGTTTTTGACTATAATCTCTTCAAATATTTTCTCAGGTCCTTTCTCTCTCTCTCTTCTCCTTCTGGGACCCCTATAATGCGAATGTTGTTGTGTTTAATGTTGTCCCAGAGGTCTCTTAGGCTGTCTTTGTTTCTCTTCATTCTTTATTCTGTTCCACAGCAGTGAATACCACCATTTTGTCTTCCAGGTCACTTATCCATTCTTCTGCCTCAGTTATTCTGCCATTGATTCCTTCTAGTGTACTTTTTATTTCAGTTATTGTGTTGTTCATCTCTGCTTGTTTGTTCTTTAATTCTTCTAGATCTTTTTTAAGCATTTCTTGTGTCATCTCGATCTTTGCCTCCATTCTTTTTCCGAGGTCCTGGATCATCTTCACTATCATTATTCTGAACTCTTTTTCTGGAATGTTGCCTATCTCCACTTCCTTTAGTTGTTTTTCTGGGGTTTTATCTTGTTCCTTCATCTGGTACATAGCCCTCTGCCTTTTCATCTTGTCTCTCTTTCTGTGAATGTGGTTTTTGTTCCACGGGTTGCACGATTGTAGTTTTTCTTTCTTCTGCTGTCTGCCCTCTGGTGGATTAGGCTATCTAAGATGCTTGTGCAAGTTTCCTGATGGGAGGGATTGATGGTGGGTAGAATTGGCTGTTGCTCTGGTGGGCAGAGCTCAGTAAAACTTTAATCCGCTGGTCTTTTGATGGGTGGGGCTGGATTTCCTCCTTGTTGGTTGTTCGGCCTGAGGCAACCCAGTACTGGAGGCTACCTGGCTCTTTTGTGGACCTAATGGCGGACTCTGGGAGGGCTCATGACAAGGAGTACTTCCCAGAACATCTGCTGCCAGTGTCCTTGTCCTCATGGTGAGCCACAGCCACACCCCGCCTCTGCAGGAGACCCTCCAACACTAGCAGGTTGGTGTGGTTCCGTCTCCTATGGGGTCACTGCTCCTTCCCCTGGGTCCTGATGAGCACAGTACTTTGTGTGTGCCTCCAAGAGTGGAGTCTGTTTCCCCCAGTCCTGTCGAAGTCCTGCAATCAAATCCCAGTAGCCTTCAATGTCTGATTCTCTATGAATTCCTCCTCCCATTGCCGGACCCCCAGGTTTGGAAGCCTGACGTGGGGCTCAGAACCTTCACTGCAGTGGATGGACTTCTGTGGTATTAGTGTTCTCCAGTTTGTGAGTCACCCTCCCAGCAGTTATGGGATTTTATTTTATTGTGATTGCGCCCCTCCTGCTATCTCATTGTGGCTTCTTCTTTGTCTTTGGATGTAGGGAATCTTTTTTGGTGAGTTCCAGTTTCTTCATATCAATGATTGTTCATCAGTTAGTTGTGATTCTGGTGTTCTTGCAAGAGGGAGTGAGAGCACATCCTTCTATTCCGCCATCTTGAACCAATCCCAAGACACATTTTCACCATTTCTTATAGAATGCATTTTCAATAGTTTTGCCAGAATGACTGCCATTATTTGTCTTAAAATTTAGTACAGTATTTATGCAGAGTAGCAAATGCACTGTTTCCTGTTGCAATTCTAAGAAGCTTCTCTAGCTCTAGTCTCTGATGTTTTCAGTTCCTCTTCCTCTAAGATGTATATTATACACAAGTATGGTTAGTATGTGCAGTCCTTTGTCAAGCATCTCAATTGGTAATTTTGTCTCACCTGACTTTTTGTGTCGTTTATATATTTTCTCATACCTGTGCTTTCCTTTTCTCCTTAATTAGAATGTCCGTGCTCTGCTGAAAGAACGTTTTCTTTAAATTCATTTAATTGCTGAATTCAAGAAATTCAGTTTAACATGGAAATAATTCCCTATAGTATTTCTTTTTTTAAAAAATATATTTATTTCATTTATTTATTTCTGGCTGCATTGGGTTTTTGTTGGTGTGCACGGGCCCTCTCTAATTGCAGTGAGTGGGGGCCAGTCTTTGCTGCGGTGCACGGGCCTCTCTCTGCGGTGGCCTCTCTTGTTGCGGAGCACAGGCTCCAGGTGGGCGCATCTCAGTACTTGTGGTGCACGGGCGTAGCCGCTCTGTGGCATGTGGGATCCTCTCAGACCAAGGCTCAAACTCGTGCCCCCTGCCTTGGCAGGCAGACTCCTGACCACTGCGCCACCAGGGAAGCCCTAGTATTTCTTTTTATGAGATCAATATTATGTTTCTATGGGGGAAATTTTTCTAGTGGATTGAATTAAATGTATTTGCAAGGAAGAAGTATGAAGGGCCTAATGATAATTCTGTAGATACGATGCCTTTTCCTTAAAGCCATTTTGCAAAAAGATGAGGTGTCAGTATATTAAGCAAACCCAAAGTATTCTGATATTACATTTATAAAGTAAGTTTTAAAGTTTGCTCAACAGATTTTTGTTTGTTTGTTTGCCTTAGTGTTCATCTTTTGACTTGAGTCTACCAGCCTATTTTAACTGGTACTGTTTCCCTAGCAGTCTAGAAAGACCTTTCTCACTGTTTCTTTATAGCTACATTGTATTCTTTTTTTTTTTTTTTGTGCTGTACGCGGGCCTCTCACTGTTGTGGCCTCTCCCGTTGCGGAGCACAGGCTCCGGATGCGTAGGCTCAGTGGCCATGGCTTACGGGCCCAGCCGCTCCGCGGCATGTGGGATCTTCCCAGACTGGGGCACGAACCCGTGTCCCCCGCATCGTCAGGCGGACTCTCAACCACTGCGCCACCAGGGAAGCCCTACATTGTATTCTTTATTACCTAATGAAGTTTTCTCTCTAACAGTCCTTTTTCAATGATTCCCAAAATTATATACATTTGTTTTAGTAATTGGGCAGGATCCTTCTTTCACTCCTGGCAGTTAACAAATTCATCTTGTACTTATACATAATTGTAGAGAGAAAGTCATTTCAAATAGATATCTCAAAGATACAGTAATATGATTAAAAGAGAATGTAGTTTTTGAGAAGTTAATTGATAAATTAAAAAGTGGAATTATATAATGATAGGTTTGGGAGACCCAAAAAACCTCCTAAAATATAGCTTAGTCATTAGGATCAGAGAGACCTGGATTTGAAGTCTTCTCTGATACTTATTGAATCCATGGACACAGATAAGTTGTTTAGCATCTCTGATCTTTATTTACCTCCTTTGTAAAATGGAGAATATAATAGGTACCTCAGAAGATCATGATGAGGATAAATGAAATAATTAATATGAATCTGAAGAGTATATGGCATATAGTAGCCATATAGTAGGCATATAGTAGAAAATTATGTTTTCTTTCTTCCCTCTATTGTATTATTCAAGTTCATATTGCAAAAATATGAGTATTGTCTGCTTTTCCATCTTCCTCGTCTAATCTTGTCATTGAATGGTTTAAGATGAGAATGTCTTTCTTGGTATATATCAATGTGGATTTCTTTGGGACTGTTATGTAGTCTCCATCTTTCTATTTGGTCTCATCCTCTTTCTCTGCTGAGCTCTTAATGATTTTATAAGAAGCATCTTAAGTGATCAAGGCCACCCACTGTTTTTAATCAGAGCCACAGACCTGCATGTAGCTGAAAAAGCATTAGAAGGGTAGCTACATGACAAGGTTGAATGCTAATTGGATTTGGGGATTAGAGTGGCATGAATAAGCTCGGCACTTGTTCATTCTCATATATGGTGACTGTTAGAACATTTTGCCCTGGGAAGGCAAAGCAAATGATAGGTTTGAAACAAGGTGAATGACTGTACAACTATCAATCAGAATTCTGTCAAGGTTTCCTGCCGCTTGTAAGCAAATCTATTCCTGGAACAGTAATAACCACCACACCCACCTACTTGGCTATTTTAAGTAATACAGTACTGAAAATGTCAGAAAATTCTTTAGACAGTTTAAAGTGGCAAGTTGCCCTCTGATCTGTGATTCATCTGATTGTCCATTTTTTATTGCTTTGGAACATTTGACAGAAGAATAACCAATAAGGAGACAGATGTGCTCATATTTAATTTCTGATGGAAAGTGTTGGATGTGTTATGTTAGAGCTGAAAACAACCTCTATGAACCTTTCAGAAAAGCAGATTAAAGACAATTTTTAAGATGCACCAAATAGTTTTTCTTTTTACTTACAACATATTTATAGATATCAGCAAAATAAAGCTGATTATTCTGCTTTTCCTGTGCTTTTATTGTCTCTCTTCAAGGACTGGTTTACATTTTCTTAGGTCCCTCAGTTTTACTCTTTAACCTTCTTGCTCTCATGGCCATACCCATGAATGTCAGCCTTTAAAACATATTGTTGGATTTTTTTTACTTACATGCAACACTTATTCTGCTTGAGGTGTGAAGTTTGAAAAATCATATACTAGCATAGCATAGTATATTCATGTAAGGAATATAGGATATGATTAGTCAGTCCAATTGCTGCTTTACTGTCTCTACTAACTTTCCCAAGATTAGTGACCTTAGGGAAATTGTAGGTTCTCTCTGAGCTGCAGTCTCATTAGGTTTAAATAACAAAAGGATAGCACGAGCTATGTAGGAAAGTTCATATGATGATTACGTGAGATAATGTATGAAATCATTTTGCAAAGTACTTTAGACATGTAGTAATATGATTTTAACTGCTTTGAATTTTTAATTTGCAATTTCCATCATCTCATAGAGTTCCTTCCCTGCAGCCCACTTTATGTCAGTTCACACCTACCACATGCAGCCCATGGTACCACTAATTTGATTCTTGTCTTTATAGTTTTTTCTTTAAGTATGTCATAAAAATGGAGTCATATATTGTTTTCATTTTGTTGTTGTTTTCTTTTCTCCTTTCACTCAGCATAATGCTTTTGAATACATCCTCATTGCTTGCATCAGTAGTTGACTCTTATTTCTGCTGCTATATTTCACTGTATTGATGTACCACAATTTGTTTATGAGTTTACTTGTGAATTTAATGTTATCAGTTTTCAGCAATTAAGGATAATCCTGCTTTGAACATTTGAGTACAAGTCTTTTTATTTCTAAATATTTTCCTTTCTCTTGGCAAAGTAAATGTATGGAGAAGAAATATTTAAAACAATTATATTATTAACAGGGGAGGGTAAAGCCATGTAGAAGAGGGTCAGTTTCCTACATTTCACTTAACTGGCAAAATGGTGACACCAGTTGATTATGATAACCTTTATGTGTGTAGTATAATTCCTAGAGAAACTACTAAAACCTCTTGAAGGGATACAGTCACAAACATAAACACTAAAGAGAAATCATAATGGAATTCTAAAAGATGTTCAAGTAACCCATGAGAAGACAAGAGAAAGAAAAGGGAGAAACAAAAACAGAGAAAACAAAACAAAACAAAAATTCAGACTTAAGCCATTAAATACAAATAGTCTAAGTGAGTCAATTAAAACATACATAGTTCCAGAGTAGATTAAAAATCATGACCAACTGTATGCTGTCCACAAGGAACTCTATTCGAATATAAGGATATAGGCAGATTGAAAGTAAAGAGATGAAAATACATATATATAATGCAAATATTAATCAAAATAAAATAAGAATGGAAAAATTAATATCAGAAAATGTAGACTCAGAGCAAAGAATAGTTCCATAAGTAGAGAGGCACATCATATAATAGCAAAAGGAATAATCTACTGAGAAGACAGAGCAGTCCTTATGTATTTACAGCAAACAATTAGCTTCACAATGTGTAAAGCAAAACTGAAAGAACTGTAAGTAGAAATATTCAAATCTGTGGTTAGAGTTGGAACGTCAAAACTTCTTTTTCAAAAATTGATAGAACAACTAGACATAAAAAAGCAAGGATATAAAAAACTTAACCACACCATCAACCAATAGGATACAATCATTTTTTTATTGAACTTTCCATGCAACAGTAGCAGAATACTTACATGGCACTTTTCAAGTGCCCATAGAACATGCAACAAGATAGACCATATCCTGGGCCATAAAACAAAATTTAACACATCTAAAAGAATTGAAATTGTATTCCCTGGGCACAATGGAATCAAACTAGAGATCCATAACAGGAAGCTAATAGGAAATCTCAAAACACTTGGAAACCAAACAGCATATTTTTAAATAAACAGTGGGTCAAAGAGGAACTTCCACAGGAAATAAAAATTTAGATTGAACTTAATGAAAATGCAAATAACAGTATTTGTGGGACACAGCTAATGAAGACTGAGAGGGAAATTTATAGCACTTAAATGCATATATTAGAAAAGAGGAAAAATTCAAATAAATATTCTAATCTCTCAGTTCAAGAACCTAGAAAAACAAGACCAAATAAAATCCAAAGGAAGGTTGGAGGATGAAATAATAAAGATAGCAGAAATCAATGGAGTTCAAAACAAAACAAAACAAAAAAAATAAAGAAAAATAAAACAAGAGCTGGTTCTTTGAAAAGATCAATAAAAATTCACAAATCTCTGGAAAGAGTGACAAAATAAAGAGAGAGAAGACACAGACTGACAATATCAGGAATGAAGCAGAGGATACCACTGTAGATCCTGCACACATCAAAGGGATAATTAGGGAATACCACGAACAACTCTACACACGTAAGTTTGACAACTTAGGTGAATTCTTCAAAAACCAGAAACTATCATAAATTCCATAATATGAAGTGGATAGTTTGAATAGCCCTATAACTATCAAGGAAATTGAATTCATGATTTAATAACTCCCCTAAAAGAAATCCTTGGACCCAGATGATTTCATTGGAGAATTCTATGAAATATTTAAAGAAGAAATAACACCAATTCTATACATACTCTTCCATTAAATAGGAAGGAAGGAAATAGCAGTTCATTTAAGAAGCTAGTATTACCCTTATCCCAGAATCAGATGAAGACAGTACAAAATCAGAAAACTATAGACCAACATCCCTCATAAATATGATGCAAAATATCTTAACAAAATATCAGCAAGCAAAATATGTAAAATGATGCACTATAGTCAAGTTTGGCTGTATTCCAGGGATATCAGATTGGTTCAATATTAAGAAAATCAAACAGTATACCATTTTGACAGACTAAAGAATGAAAATCTTATAATTCTATCAGTCAGTGCACAAAGTCATTTTTTAAAATTAAATGTGTATCATAAAGAAATGCTTTCAGGAAAACAGGAATAAAAAGGAATATTCTAATCTTGATAAAGAACATCTACAAAAAAGATACAGCTAACATTCTACTTAATGTTGAAAGACAAATGTTTTTTCCCCAAGATTGGGAACAAGGGAAGTATGTTTACTTTCACCATTCTAATTCAAATAGTGTTTGAATTTCTAGCCAGTGCAATAAGGGAAGGAAGGAAATAAAAAAGCGTATAGATTAGAAAAGAAGAAATGAAACTATAGCTGTTTGCCCATGACATAGTTGTCTTTGTTGAAAATCCTCAGATATCATTTTTTAAAACTCTTAAAATTATTAAGGGAGTTTATAATGTTTTCAGGATAAAAGAAACATTTAAATGTCGATTATAATTCAGTGAATTAGAAAAGAACATATGGACACTGAAATTCAAAACAATATCCTTAATAATTACTCAAAAATATACTTAGATATAATTCTAACAAAATATGCACAGGACTTATGTGCTCAGAAGTAAAAATTCAGATGAAGGAAATCTAAGAAAATCTAAGTAAATGGACAGATATGTTCATGGTTTGGTAGTCTTAACATAGCAAAGATAGAAATTATCCCTATAATAATATACAGATTGAATGCAATTACTATCAAAACCCCAGCAAGATTTCTTTAGTAGATATAGACAATATTATTCTAAATTTATATGAAAAGGTAAAGGAACTAGAATAGCCAGAACAATTTAGAAAAAGAATAAAGTGGGAGGAATTAAACTACTCACTTTCAAGATTTTATTGTATTGCCACAGTCATCAAGACTGTGTAGTATTTTCAGGTTAGAGACATGATTATTGGAGACAGAGAACACCAAAATATACCCACAAAAACTATGTCCAGCTAATTTTTGACAAAAGGTTGAAAACTCAATGGAGAAAAGAGCTTTTCAAAAAGTGCTTAAGTGATTGGGCATCTTTTATTTAAAGAAACCAACAAACAAATGAGCCTAAATTTTAAATCTTATTAAAAAATTAACTCAAATCTCAGCCTTATATTTTAGATATAAAACCTTTAGGAGAAAAGCAAATAGAAGAAAATCTTAGGACTTTAGTGTTAGGCAAAAATTTGTTAGACTTGACACTAAAAACACAGTGCATAAAAGGAAAAATAGATAAAATGGATTTCATCAAAATAAAAAACTTGTGCAATACTTTGTTATAAGGAAGAAACAACAAGCTACACATTGGGAAAAATACTTGAAAAACACCTGAGAAAAAGGACCACTATGTAAAATATATAATGAACTCTCAAAACTCAACAGTAGGGGAGGAGTCATGATGGCGGCGTAGGAAGATGTGGAGTTAGCGTCTCCCCACAGCTAGGGTGCCTGCCAGCCGCTAGTGGGGGATGCTAACCCCCAAGGACACAGAAGAAACCCCACAGTGAACCAGTAGGATGTAGAGGGACCAAGTTGGTGGGGGAGAAGTGGAGGCCAGAAAGATTGGTGCCCCTGAAGCCAGGAAGATCAGGCGAGGCAGGTGGGAGGGTTCCTCAAGGAGGAGCGGGAGAGAAGTGGAGGGCGATTGTCCCATCCACTCAGACACGGGGAGCCTGCTGGGCTCCCAGGTGAAGTCCCCTGTCCTCTGAGATCAGGGATTCAGGCCACACCTGGGCCCCTTCTGTTCCTTGAGCCTAAGCTCCACCCCTCACAGGCCCCAGGGCCTTTTCCAGCCCTGTGGGTCCTGAGCATTGGCCCTGCCCACTGCCCAAACCTCTGTCTTGCTCAGGCCCCGCTCTCCACAGCCAAGGCCTTCTCCCTTGTCCTTTTTTTTTTCCTTTTTCCTCCTCTTTATTACTATTGTGGTAGTAATGTGCCTTCCAGTTATTGATTCATCTATATTTTTAGTTTTACATTCTTTCTAACATATCTATTAGTTTTCTAGTCTGATTTTATTTTTTATTTTGTTATTGTTCTTTTTTTTTTTTTTTTGCCACCCCACAGGGCTTGCGGGATCTTGATTTGTGAGCATGGGTTTGGGTGGAAGCTCTTATGGTGGTAGCTCTGAGTCCAAACCACTGGACTGACAGAGAACCTCAGACCCAAGGGAATATTCATCGGAGTGAAGTCTCACAGAGTTCCTCATCTCAGCACCAAGACCCAGCGCTACCCAATAGCCTACAAACTCCAGTGCTGGAAGCGTCAGGCCAAATTACCAGTAAAACAGGAAAACAACTCCACACATAAAAAAAAAAAAAAAAATTAGACAGCAAAGAAACATGTCACAGATGAAGAGGCAAGGTAAAAACTTAGAAGACCAAATAAATGAAGGGGGAATACACAATCTACCTGAAAAAGAATTCAGACTAATGATAGTAAAGATGATCCAGAATCAAGGAAATAGAATGGAAGCACGGATTGAGAAAATGCAAGAAATGTTTAACAATTAACAAAGATCTAGAAGAACTAAAGAACAAACAGAGATGAACAACACAATAACTGAAATGAAGAATACACTAGAAGGAATCAATAACAGAATAAAAGAGGCAAAAGAACGAATAAGTGATCTGGAAAACAAAATGGTGGAAATAACTGCTGAGGAGCAGAATAAAGAAAGAAGAATGTAAAGAATTGAAGACAATCTCAGAGACCTCTGGGACAGCACTAAATGCACCAACATTCGAATTATAGGGGTCCCAGAAGAAGAAGAGAAAAGAAGAGAAAATATTTGAAGAGATTACACTTGAAAACTTCCCTAACATGGTAAAGGAAATAGTCACCCAAGGCCAGGAAGCACAGAGAGTCCCATAGAGGACAAACCCTAGGAAAAACACACAAAGACACATATTAACCAAACTAACAAAAATTAAATTAAAAAAAAAAAATAAAAGCAACAAGTAAAAATCAAAAAATAACATACAAATGAATCACCGTAAAGTTATTAGCTGACTTTTCAGTGGAAACTCTGCAGGCCAGAAGGAAGTGGCAGGATATACTTAAAGTGATGAAAGACAAAAACCTGCAACCAAGATTACTCTACCCAGCAAGGATCTCATTCAGATTTGATGGAGAAATTAAAACCTTGACAGACAAGCAAAAGCTGAGAGAGTTCAGCACCACCAAACCAGCTTTACAACAAATGCGAAAGATACTTCTCTAAGCGGGGAAACACAAGAGAAGAAAAAGACCAACAAAAACAAACCCAAAACAATTAAGAAAATGGTAATAGGAACATACATATCAATAATAACCTTGAATGTAAATGGATTAAATGCCTCAACCAAAAGGTACAGACTGGCAGAATGGATACAAAAACATGACTCATATATATGCTGTCTACAAGAGACCCACTTCAGACCTAGGGACACTTCCAGACTGAAAGTGAAGGGATGGAAAATGATATTCCATGCAAATAGAAATCAAAAGAAACCTGGAGTAGCAATACTCATATCAGATAAAATAGACTTTAAAATAAAGACTCTTACAAGAGATAAGGAAGGACATTACATAATGATCAAGGTATCAATCCAAGAAGAAGATGTAACATTTATTAATGTTTATGCACCCAACATAGGAGCAACTCAATATATAAGGCAAATGCTAACAACCATGAAAGGAGAAATCGACAGTAACACAATAATAGTAGGGGACTTTAACACCCCACTTATACCAATGGACAGACTGTCCAAACAGAAAATAAATAAGGAAACACAAGCTTTAAATAATACAATAGACCAGATAGATTTAATTGATATTTATAGAACATTCCACCCGAAATTAGCAGAATACACTTTCTTCTCAAGTGCACATGGAACATTTTCCAGGATAGATCACATCTTGGGTCACAAATCCAGCCTCGGAATATTTAAGAAAGTTGAAATCATATCAAGCATCTTTTCTGACCACAACACTATGAAATTGGAAATCAATTACAGGAAAACAAAAAACTGTAAAAAACACAGATACATGGAGGCTAAACAGTGCACTACTAAATAACCAAGAGATCACTGAAAAAATCAAAGAAGAAATAAAAAAATATATAGAAACAAATGAAAATGAAAACATGACAACCCACAACCTATGGGATGCAGCAAAAACAGTTCTAAGAGGGAAGTTTATACCAATTCAATCTCACCTCAAGAAAGAAGAAAAATCTCAAATAAACAATCTATCCCTACACTTTAAACAACTAGAGAAAGAGGAACAAAGAAAACCCAAAGTCAGTAGAAGGAAAGAAATCATAAAGATCAGAGCAGAAACAAATTAAATAGAAACGAAGAAAACAATAGCAAAGATCAATAAAATTAAAAGCTGGTTCTTTGAGAAGATAAACAAAATTGATAGACCCTTAGCCTGACACATCAAGAAAAAAAGGGAGAGGATGCAAATCAATAAAATTAGAAATGAAAAAGGAGAAATCACAACTGGCACTGCAGAAATACAAAGATTATAAAAGACTACTGCCAATAAAATGAACAACCAGGAAGAAATGGACAAATTCTTGGAAAGGTACAATTTTCCAAGACTGAACCAGGAAGAATTAGAAAATGTAAGCAGACCTATCACAAGTAGTTAAATTGAAACCATGATTAAAAATCTTCCAACAAACAAAAGTCCAGGAGCAGATGGCTTCACAGGCCAATTCTATCAAACATTTAGAGACGAGCTAACTCCAATCCTTCTCAAACTCTTCCAAAAAATAGCAGAGGGAGAAACACTCCCAAATTCATTCTACGAAGCCACAATCACCCTGATACCAAAACCAGGAAAAGGTATCACACACAAAAAAAATTATAGACCAATATCACTGATGAACATAGATGCAAAAATCCTAAACAAAATACTAGCAAACAGAATCTGACAGAACTTTAATACATACACCATGATCAAGTGGGATTTATCCCAGGGATGCAAGGATTCTTCAATGTATGCAAATCAATCAATATGATACACCACATTAACAAATCAAGGAATAAAAACCATATGATCATCTCAGTAGATGCAGAAAAATCTTTTGACAAAATTCAACACCCATTTATGATAAAAACTCTCCAGCAAGTGGGCATAGAGGGAACCTACCTAAACATAATAATGGCCATATATGACAAACCCACAGCAAGTATCATACTCAATGGTGAAAAACTGAAAGCATTTCCACTAAGATCAGGAACAAGACAAGGATGTCCACTCTCGCCACTCTTATTTAACATAGTTTTGTAAGTCCTAGCCACGGCAATCAGAGATGAAAAAGAAATAAAAGGAATACAAATTGGAAAAGAAGAAGTAAAACTGTCACTGTTTGCCCATGACGTGATACCATACACAGAAAATCCAGAGATGCCACCAGAGAACTAGTAGAACTAAGCAATGAATTTGGTAAGGTTGCAGGTTACAAAATTAATCCACAGAATTTTCTGGCATTCCTATACACCAACAAGGACAAATCAGAAAGAGAAATTAAGGAAACGCTCCCATTTACCACTGCAACAAAAAGAATAAAATACCTAGGAATAAAACTGCCTAAGGAGGCTAGAGATTTGTATTCAGAAAACTATAAAACACTGATGAAATAAATCAAAGATGACATAAACAGATGGAGAAATATAACATGCTCTTGGATTGGAAGAATCAATATCGTGAAAATGACTATACTACACAAAGCAATCTACAGATTCAGTGCAATCCCTATCAAAGTACCAATGGCATTCTTCACAGAATTAGGACAAAAAACTTACAATTCATATGGAAACACAAAAGACTCCAAATAGCCAAAGCAATCTTGAGAAAGTAAAACGGAGCTGGAGGAATCAGGTTCCCTGACTTCCGACTATACTATAAGGCTACAGTAAAAAGACAGTGTGGTACTGGCAGAAAAACAGAAATATAGATCAATGGTCAGGATAGAATGCCCAGATTTAATGCCCAGAAAAAGTAGGAAAAGAACACATGAGATCTCTCTGCCTTATTTGTTAGAACTACATATACATCTACCATTATCTCAAATTTAAATGTTGAATTAAAAAAATTTCCCCAGTAGTAAACTGCAGCTTTATTTTGCTGAAGGTCAGGTCTGGAATGCTGAGGTTGTTTTCTCAGTGTCCTTGCTCCACTGCCATCTTTCAGCAGATGCTCAGTACCTGTGGCACAGATGAAACTTTCTGCTGCCTCCCACTCGTCAGATGTAGACTGCTGTCATGTGTCACTTGGTGTAAGGTGTTTCTAAAAATATATTAGACAACTGATGGGAACGTACTGTATAGCACAGGGAACTCTACCTAATGCACTGTGGTATTCTAAATGGGAGGCAAGTCCAAAAAGGGAGGGGATATCTGTATGTGTATGACTGATTCATTTTGTGGTGCAGTGGGAGCTAACACAACCTTGTAAAGCAACAATACTCTGATGAAAATTAATGTAAAAAAATAGATTATATTATTATTAGGTGTGGCAAGGCCAACAGATCAGGGAATGATTGCAATTGAGCAGATAGTTTGTTGCACTTACAGATCCTAAGAGAAGGGGGCACACCCTGTGACAAGGGGCCACTTGGGGAAGCACCAGGGTCAATCAGGAGACAGAGGGAGTGAGGAGAAAACTTGAGTGAGAGCCTTTATTGTGATTTCTGTGGGAAAGAATGGATGAGGCAGGGTAAGCCAGTTTAGGATTGGTTAATTTGAATAATTTCAGCAGGCTGTCATCGGGCCTGTCCCTAGTTGTCTGGTACTTGGCTCTGGGGTAAGGAGAGCAGATGGATTGTGGTCCAGAGTGAGAGCCTGACTAAGGACGTAGTTGGGATATAAGCTCTGGATTGAGATGAAAGCTGCACTCACAGGCAAGACTTTTACTCTCTCTAGGAATTAGCTAACCCTGAAAGGAACCATCCCTCCAGGTTCAGCAAGGCCCTAAGATACCAAAGCACCAGAATACAGAAAACCAAGACATGATTAATACACATGGCTTTAGGTGGGATGGGGATGACAGCAGAGGGTTTCCTATCATCTGCTGTGTCCTCGGACTGAGAAAGATTCTGTATACCTGATCATCAGGGCTTGTAAGGTTCTAAATTTTCCTGGCCTTACCCCAAAGGCAACATACCTCTGCTTAGTATCCAGGCAAAGTTCTAAAGGGCGTTAGAACTGCTCCTTCTCCAACAGCAGCAAGCTTTTGCTTGGGATCAGGGTACAGGAAGGCTATCCTTCTCTTTCCCAGCAGTGTCCTACTGTGGCTTGTTACTCCGTGCAGTGTCCCTGGGGTCTGGGGTGTGTCTTTGTTCTGCTCCAGCCTCAGTCTTAGCCATGAATTTTTTCACAATCTGTAATACTGTAAGGGTATATGTTTGTGTGTGTGTGTGTATTACCGAAAATTTTTCTGACCTTCGCGTCCTGTGAAGTTTGTAACACAGGAGATCTCTGTACCATTGCTTAGAAATGTCATGAAGAGCAAAAAAAGACAGATGACTCTCCCAAATGATTTTCAGCCAAAGAGTTCAAAAACTATTTCGTAAATAATTCTTGGAGCTTATGGGACAAAAAGTTGTAAGTTCTTTTATCCATAGGTCTTTCAGCTGTAGCGAAAAAGAAAAATTCTTCTTCCTTTCATATCTGAATATTGCACTTTCCAATACTATTCAGATAAATTTGAGTTACCCCAAATTTTGGAAAGTAAGATAAATATTTACCTTAATCTGGTATTTCAGAAATAATCTTATGATTTTTTGAATGTACAGTGTCTGTATATTTTGAGATTATGATTCAATATTTGATTTTCTATTTCAGAATTTTAGCTTGGAAAAGTGGGCTTAACTTTCTTTGTGTCACACTCTTCCTGTTATGTGCTCTTTCTCACAAGTTTTTGATGCAGGTGGCCTTGGATTTCTAGTTCAGTTCTCTATTACATATTTATGTCATATATATATATATATATACACACACACATATAGATACATATATGATTTTAATGAACTACCTAGATGGAATGAGTCAGTATTAGAACCAAAATATTTTACTTAAAAATAAATCAAATGACAAGGCAAGGTTAGAAAAGGCAAGACCAAAACCATTTCCTAGAGTTAGTAAATTTTGCCATTTTTTTATACTTTTCTTGAGATACTAAGAATAAGATACCTGAAAATGATTTTAAAAAGCCAATTAGCTGTTTCTAAATCTTTGAAGTATCGTATTTTTATATGCTATTACTTTTTACTGTATATTTTTCTGAGACTTTGATATGATAATCATATGATAAAATACGTGTAAACTGCCAAGGGAAAATGGAAAATAGAGATGAAAGTCACTCAGAATATTTAGATGACTCTTTCTTGCTCTTTTTCATAGAAATTACATTGGTACCTTCATCTCACACTACCTAGGGATGTAGGACATGTTACTGTGACACAGCCAGAACCTTAGTTGATGACAACTGTGCTCTAGTAAAAGAATGAGAGACTCTTTCATCAGTGTGGCAGTCTAGCCATATTGAGACATCTTTAAAAAGTAAGCATGCATTAAAATATATTGTTGTTGAACTCACAAAAAGCGTGGAAAATTCCCGAAGTCCAAAAAAGAAAAAAGAAAAAATCTAGCATAGGATGGGTAATAGAATAAAGAAGCCAAGTTGCCCTGGGAAAAAGATTAATACCAGAAAGTTAAACCAATGTTAAGTCTATAAATAATCATGATAATTTCTTATGATGACTAATAAATATATAACTAAAACTAATTGATATAGCATATAATTTGGAAGGGAGGTGAATATGTTTAAAGTGTTCAGTGGCTCTCTTATTGTTCAGATTTTCTATTAAAATTAGGCTTTTCTAATATAAGTATGTATAGTCTTATCTCAAGTGTAACCATTCAAAGAATATATTACAGGATACAACATACAAAGCAGAAGCGTACAAAAAAGAATGTATGGGGGCTTCCCTGGTGGTGCAGTGGTTAGGAATCCGCCTGCCAATGCAGGGGACATGGGTTCGAGCCCTGGTCCGGGAAGATCCCACATGCCGTGGAGCACCTAAGCCCGCAAGCCACAACTACTGAGCCCACATGCCACAACTACTGAAGCCCATGCGCCTAGAGCCCGTGCTCCACACAAGAGAAGCCTCCATAATGAGAAGCCCGCGCACCATAACGAAGAGTAGCCCCGGCTCTGGACAACTAGAGAAAGCCCATGCACAGCAACGAAGACCCAATACAGCCAAAAAATAAATAAATAAAATAAATAAATTTAAAAAAAGAATGTGGGCTGAGGAGGACAAGTCAATAGATTGTGATAATTGAAAAAAATACAGTATATCCTAATCTCACTACATTTACTCTAGGAATGAAAGAGTTTTTGACACTTAAAATGCAGTTAATTTCAATTTACAATAAGAGATTCATGTTGAAAAAGAAACATTAAAAGCATTTAATAAAACTCAATAGATATTCATGATTAAAAATTTTTTATAAGCCAGAAAAACAAAAAATGTCTTCAACTTGATTAAAAGTATTTAACAGAACAATATAAGTATCATCTTGAATGGCAAAACCATATAGGTATTCCTTCTAAAATCTGGAACTCAGCAAGGATGTCCATTGTCACTACTTATGTTGAACATTATAATGGAAGTCCTTGTCAGTAAAATAAGAAAAGAAACAAAAGATATAAGGGTTGGAATAGGAGGAGCAAATTATCATAGTATATGGATGATATGGTTATCTATATTTAAAATTCATGGTAACTGGACTTACAGTGATGATCATTTTGAAATGTATGGAAATACTAATCACCTAATTGTGTGAAAGGAATTACAGTAGTGTTGCAGGGTAATTATACTTCAAAAACAAACAGACAAATAAACAAACAAACTCATAGAAAAAGAGATCAGATCTGTGGTTACCAGAAGCAGGGGTAAGGGGGAGGGGAAATTGAAGGAAGGCAGCCAAAAGGTACAAACTTCCAGTTATAGGATAAATAAGTACTAGGGCTGTAATGTACAGCATGATAAATATAATTTACCCTGCTGTATGTTATATGTGAATGTTGTTAAGAGAGTGAATTCTAAGCGTTCTCATCACAAGCAAAACAATTCTTCTCTTTATTTAATGTTGTATTTGTATGAGATGATGGATGTTCACTAAACTTATTGTGGTCATCATGATGTATATAAATCAAATCATTATGTTGTACACCTTACACTTACATAGTGCTGTAAGTCAATTATATCTCGGTAAAACTGGAAGAAAGGTAAAAATATATACATTAACCCAAGGGAGGGTGGAGAAAATTTCTGCTTGCATTTTCTTATTGCTTTTGTATATTTATTTACAACTAATTTGTACAGCTTTTGTAATTTAAAAAATAATAATATTAATGATAAAGGAAAAAATTCAAACATTTTATAAACACATTTTGAGAATTAATAATTGAAGTAACAAGGTGCTGGATGTAAGATAAATATAGAAAAAAGCTCTATGTTCCGAAAACAGCAACCAGAAAATGTAATTTTAAAAAAAGATGTCATTCAAAATAACAACAAAAATATACTGTACCTAAAAATAAATCTAACAAAATATGTATAACACCTAATGGAGAAAGTTAGAAAGTTTTATGAAAACTTATTGAAGCTGACATAAATAAAAGGAATAATATCTCATATTCATCCTAGGAAGACCCAATATTGAAAAAATATTAATTTTCCACTAAAGTATAGGTTTAATTAATATTATAAAAAAGCATTTGTAAGTATTATTGTTAGTGAGATTTAAGAGAATGTTTCATCACAAAACAGGAAAATTTATGATGAAATAGAAACAAAGATTAGGAAAACATCTCTGAAATTAAAATTATGATGCCAATGTTAAAAAAATGTTGAGTAATACAATATATATTTGAAGAAGACCTTAATGCTCTGACTGTAAATAGTGGATCCAGTTTACACAAAGGGCAAAATAACAGAGAGATATAAGGTCTAGTATTCATTTAGTAAAAACTCAGAATAAAGTAAGGCATTAAGGAATTTTGAAAAAATATTGATAAATAAAAATATCATGTTCAAAATACCATGCAAACTAAAAGGTGTGGCATGGTTTGAGCTGTTGATTGAATATAAGAAAATGGAATCTACTTGATGCTTGAAACATTCTTTTTCAAGTGACATAAGATTAATTTAGCTTTCAGCTCCTTCCCTCAGGGACAAATCACACTGTTTGGTTAAGAAGTAAATTATACTATTATATGCTTATTTTTATAAATGCTAAGTGGTTTTGAAATTTTAGAATAAAAAACCAGGCAAAATATTGAAGTGTGTTACGGTGGGCTAAGATGGGAGAACAGAGAGACGAAACTTTCTGAGATTTAAAGAACAAGGAAGTTTATATCCTTCCTACACAAAATACGTGGGGCATGTTCCAGATCTTTGGGTGGTTCTACTTCACAGAGTACTTTTATCTTGTGGCCTTGCCATTTAGGCTGGGAGTAGGTCCTGTTCATTTTCCAGGTGGCAAAAACAGGGAAGACAAAGCATGAAGAAGGTGTATCACTATTTAAGTGTCCCAATTTGGAATTAGCACAGATGACTTTCTTGCATTCCATGCCCCAGTTTTACATCTAAGTTGGCCATACGCCCAACCACAAATTTAATTATAGAGGAGGAATCTCCATCACAGAATAAAAATGCAAACATAAAGGTGTGGTTAAGAAAAGTTGGAAAAAGGAATAGAGAAATAGATTGTAGGCCAAACAATTTTCCCAGACTTCACAGAGAGCAGACAACAGATACTTTGAAACTGAAGGATCAAGAAATAGAGTTTTAGTGAATTATTTGCAGTTATCAGTTATAAAATGTCAATCAGGAGAACTAAAGCTAGTCATATAACCAGTAAAATTTTGAATAGATCTGTGTGTTTTGGGGGAGGTGTATATAAAACATAGCTCTTTTATATCAGGTAATAAATAGATATTGTGACAAGAAACAGAAATCACTAAGCAGAATAGAAATGGTGAAAATAGTTAATTCTGGGGTTTGGGTGAGCCTTTACTTTTATTTTATACCCTGTGGTACTGATCGAATATTTTTATCAAGTTACTTTAACCATATTACTCTTAAATGATGATTATAAGCATACTACTTCCATAATTAAAAATAGAGTAATAGAATAATGTTAAAACAGGGCAGCTATGTCTCTTAATTAAACCTTTCAATTTCCCTTTGTTAATTTAAGCAATTGACATAAAAATAAAAACAAATATTTTCTTCTTTCTACTAATTCATAATATATTTAAAAGTCACAGAAATGAAGCAATACATACCTTGAAAATGCAGAGCTATCTCTACAAGAGTAGAAGTTAAAGGCCAGTTCCCTCTTCAATTCTCTCTTTAAGCTGAAGGCGAGAAATATAAAAACAAATGCTTTCTTAGTTGACTGAATATTTTGTATCAGTAAATGTTACATGGGACCGCAACCTTTTTCTCTTTACTTTCTGGAAAAAAATCAAGCAACTTGTAAGAATGGTTCCATCTGCAAAGGGTTATAGAGTAATTAATACTGTAAAATCAATTCTTAGTTTATTTTGATACAATCCTATGAAATGAGATTTGGTTAATAAGCAGCTGGCATACTCATTTACAAAGAGATTTTAATGTAATCTGTGTAGCATATAAAAATGACTTTTATGGAAGTACTTTATGTGCCAGGTGCTATGGGAAAAATTAAGAAAGTAAGTCATGGTCATTAGCTTAATGCAGCTTGCAATGTAGCATATACAGAGTGTTTTACAACGGGAAAAGACTTACAAATTGCACAATCTATCATCTTTATGTACAGATAAGAAAAATTAGGTCCAAGGAATATATTTGCCCTAGTAGTACAGGTCTCCAAACTCTGAATGTTATGCTCATTCCACTTGAGAGCACTTTTATTCTTCAATGCCTTTATCTTGATAATCTTTAAGAGCATGATGCTGAGTAATCACTCTGCTACAATGCAAGAAAAAATAGAGAATTTATATACTAGTAATACCTACGTCTACTTAATTATTCATAGCAATGTGGAATCTGAAATTAATGTGTCATTTTTACTTCAGCACGTGATTAATGTAGTTAGAATGCAAGTAGATTTGCACCACATTTGAATCATGTACAGATTCTATACACATTAACAAACATCTTCTACTTACACACTGTTATGACAAATTAAATTGGTACAAACTTGCTGAAGAGCAAATCAGCGTGATGTAAAAAAAGCCTTAGGGCTTCCCTGGTGGCGCAGTGGTTGAGAGTCCGCCTGCCGATGCAGGGGACACGGGTTCGTGCCCCGGTCCGGGAGGATCCCACGTGCCGCAGAGCGGCTGGGCCCGTGAGCCATGGCTGCTGAGCCTGCGCGTGCTCCACAACGGGAGAGGCCACAACAGTGAGAGGCCCGCGTATGGCAAAAAAAAAAAAAAAAGCCTTAAAATATATAAAACCTTTGACCCATGTATGTGTCCTTCAGGAATTTATCCTAAGGATGGAACCAAATATGGTGTAATGATACGTGTATATATCATGTTTATTATACTTTTAACATTAATGTAAATTTTAAATAATTTCAGTGCTTAAATATAAGAGATTAGTAAATGAAACACAAACAAGGACACTCTGTTCAGCCAATACTAGTGATACTAATGGTTTGGATATATGTTTATTAACATGAAAGAATATTTAAAATACGTTAAATATAAAAGCACCTTGAAAAATGCCATGTAACCTGTAATCCCATTTTTCATAACTTCTGATGCCAGTTTTATAACTATGTATTTATACATGCATATTGAAAATATTCCAGGAGGATATCACAATGATAATAATAGTCATTTGCAGATAGAGACATTATAGATGGTTATCTTTTTGTATTTAAGTGCATTCTTTTTTTTTTTAATGGGCATTATTATCTATGTAGTCATAAAAAATACAGTAATCTTGCCTTCATACTTGAAAATCTTAATGGCAAAGGGACACATGCCACTTAATATGATGTCATCCGGGGCAGTGAGAGCCGGGGCATGTAAAGTAATCTGTGACAGAAAGGGAGGAAAGGAATCGCAGAATTCTAAAGACAATAACAAATTATTGTTTTTTATATTATGAATTTGGATAAATTTGCTGCCAATTTCATGTAATTGGCCATCTGTCTTGGTTAATTCAGACTTTCTTAGAAAATCTAATAATTTGGAAAAGATTCTTGCATATGACTACATAGATTCTTAAATTTAAAAAAGGGTAATTGATATTCAACTATAATCTGCTCAAGATTTAAATAACAGTTGCAAAGCGACAGTTGTTGAAAAGGTAATCCGATAACCTCATTCAGAGTAACATTCAAGCAAAACCAGTAAGTATGCCATAGCAAAATGACAATAATAGTAATATACGAATAAGAGAAAACCTAAAATCTTTCACACTTTCCGCTTCACACTGCCTCTTCTCAGGTTGTCCATAATTTCAGATTTTAACTGAAACAAATATCCAAACAATTTAGAATTTTCTTTATAGTTGTATATGTGCTAGAATAATGTGCCTTAGGTAAAGCTCTTCCTAGGTAATAATGGAAGTTTATTTTAATTTCTTGGAATTCTCTTAATTTAACTTTAACTTTGGAGGAGATACTTTCCCAGTCTTTCTCAGGTTCTTCCTATCATAAAAACAACATCAAGATGATTTCTCCACAGCTTGTAAATCTCTTATGCACATTCAGACTTGTAACTTGTCGTTATACTCCTCCCAATTCTGTAGGTGAGAGCAGATAACACTAAAGCAAGTCAGAGCCAAAAAACTAACAAGGCAGCTGGCTGTCACACATTCTAGTAACACAAGCCAGTTTACAAAAGTCACACTGTCAGGAAAATGAGCTTACTGTCCTTTATTTTTTCTCCTTTGCAGCGCACACTACAAAAATTTTGTGAGGCAGTATGGGTTTATGAGAACGTCGCTGTCTAGTATAAACATGATTTTATCATGATGTTTGACAGGTTGCAACACAAAAGAATTTCCCACAGTTATTGGACAGTATAGTCATTTTTACTCAAGATTCATTTATACCTCCTGGTGATCTCATCTTTTGTCCACTGCAGAAGCCCTCCCATACTCATCTCCTGAAGTTTTCTATGGTATAGATGGTTTGTTTATGCATTTCTCTGTTCCTCATTATTGATTACTTAGAACAGGTTTATTTGACTCCTCCAATTGGCTGGGTTATATTCCAATGCTGTTCTTGGCTTTTCTCACACTTGTGGTCTCTTCCTCATTACCTTCTTGGTTATTCTTTAGTTACTTTGAATTCACTGACTTTATACATTCTGTTTCTACTTAGTAGGTGTAATGTATTCATCCCTCATTATCTGAATCAAATCCATTATTGAAAATGTGTTGACTATTGATTTTTTAAAATAGTAGAAGCTTCTATGCCATTATTTTTAATAGGAAAGTTAACATGCATTCCCAGCCTATAAAAACACCCAACCAAATCTTCCAAAGTAGTAATAAATACTGAAGCACCTATACAAAACTCAACAGACTTTTGCATAATATAAAGCACTCATGCACCAATTACTTAATCATTTAACACTTAATTATTTAGCACTTTTTGAGCTTATTAGTGTATATGTGTGTAGTATATAATGATACTGCTGTGTAAAGTATTAGGTACGAATTACCTATTCCCCCTAAGCAGAAACTTGAAGAACGATTAAGTTACAGATGCAGTAAATAAAAATAACCCTTAAAACAAAAACAACAAAGAAACGACGTAGATTTTTTTTTTTTTTTGCGGTATGCGGGCCTCTCACTGTTGTGGCCTCTCCCGTTGCGGAGCATAGGCTCCGGACGCGCAGGCTCAGCAGCCATGGCTCACGGGCCCAGCCGCTCCGAGGCATGTGGGATCTTCCCAGACCGGGGCACGAACCCGTGTCCCCTGCATTGGCAGGCGGACTCTCAACCACTGCGCCACCAGGGAAGCCCCTATGAAGTAGATTTTAAAATTAAACTCTTGCAGACTTCTTGATTGAAGTGAAAAGTGGGGTGGAAGATGTAGCCAAAGCTGCTGCTTGCTGAAGGGGGAGGATGAGCAGAAGGGGGCTGGTGAAGCGGGGAGAGAGGCAGGAATAAATGCCTGAGGTTTGACCATGTCCAAGTACATGGAACTAGTGGACAGTTTTGTCTTGTTGGCTCTTTTAACTCCAGAAACGGGTGGTGGTTAACTACCAGCTGATGCCAGAGACCACAACAATAGGAGGCTTAAAACTCGAATTCCGCATCTGTTTCCATTCCCTTTGTTTGTGTCAATTAAACTGGTGATAATATAATATGAGATGCTCATATTCCTGTCATGATCACATGCACTTGTCAAATTATTTTTTAAATTTATTTATTTAAGAATGTCCTTGAAGAAATATTACAAATAATCAGTTTAATTAAATCATTGCTGTTGAGTGCATCTTCTTAATGTTCTATGTAATAAAATAGGAAGTATGCATAAGTAATTCTGATTGACACAGAAAGATGTTGTCCCAAGGAAAAGCACTTGCTTTGATTATTGGAGGTGCAAGTTGAATTATTCACTTTTCTCGTAGTATACCATTTTTAGTTGAAAGAATAATTGGCAGACTATGTTTATTCAGGTATTTTGCCAAATTATTTTTATCTGCATGATCTAAAATTTATTTAGAGATTTGTACCAAGTATTTATATTTTCTTTGAATTCACAGTAATAATTACACTGAATGAATTTCTTGCTGTAATTTCTTGCTATTGCATACAAACCAATTCTGCAACATTTTCACTGTTCACAGTAGTAAATCTGGGCTCTTATACTAGACCCAAGATGTGTGTTTCATTAGTTCTCTTCATAAAACTTTTGGAAGTTTACCAAAAAAGTATAGAACAGTGTGTTTTTCCATACTTTATTGTTAGGCATGAGGTCTGTTTTAAAGCCCAGTTGATTAATATGAGTACCTTCTTGCTCTCAGGACCATTTCACTAATCCTTTGTTAGAGCAGAGTCATCTCCATTAGCACCTCACTGCACATAATGCATCACTCATATCATATAATATGCCTTCAAGGTTGTCAGTACCCCTGGCTGTAACAGTAACAGTGGTAATGGGAGATGTAAAGATCACTTGTACGTTATCTCAAAATCAACAATCCTGGAAGGATGTCCTTGAGCAGGACATACCCTAGATATACCAAAAGAGCTGTTTGCAGATTTTTCCTTCTTCTTGAATTCTTCTTGAAACTTTTTGATGAATGGTGACAGAAAGCTTTTCACTGAGCTTTGACTACCTCTTCATCATTTAGCATTACGCTTTGGACTTACTACAGTATTGATGGTGAGGCCATTCTCTCCCTGGATTGCTCCCATGCAGTAACCAACCACAGTGGTGTTGGCCTGGGGGCCAACCGGGAGCTCACTACTTTCTCAGAGCTTCATCACTTCTGAGGCCTGCCTACCCAGTTTTCATCTTCTTGTCTCCTTTCCCAAGTGCTAGACCTGCTTTAGAATCTAAAGGCTCTCCCTGTCTATGCCCAGTCCCTTTTATTTTTCACAGATATCTCTCCAGTGTCTTTCATGAACGTCTCAGAGAATCTGAACTAACATACCTTTTAATAAAAAATAACTTTACAAAATACACTTTCTTCTCAAGTGCACATGGAACATTTTCCAGGATAGATCACATTTGGGTCACAAATCAATCCTCAGAATATTTAAGAAAATAGAAATCGTACCAAGCATCTTTTCTGATGACAACACTGTAAGACTGGAAATAAATTACAGGAAAAAAACTGTAAAAAACACAAATGCACGGAAGCTAAACAGTGAGCTACTAAATAACCAAGAGATCATTGAGGAAAACAAAAAAGAAATAAAAAAATAGTTCATAGAAACAAATGACAACAAGAACACGATGACCCAAAACCTATTGGACACAGCAAAAGCAGTTCTAAGAGGGAAGTTTATAGCAATACAATCTCACCTCAATAAACAAGAAAAATCTCAAACAATGTAACCCTACACTTAAAACAACTAGAGAAAGAACAAAGAAAACCCAAAGTCAGTAGAAGGAAAGAAATCATAAAGACCAGAGCAGAAGTAAATGAAATAGAAATGAAGAAGACCCGGGCAAAGATCAATAAAACTAAAAGCTGGTTCTTTAAGAAGATAAACAAAATTGATAAACCCTTAGCCAGACTCATCAAGAAAAAAAGGGAGAGGATGCAAATCAAGCAATTTAGAAATGAAAAAGGAGCAATCACAACTGACAATGCAGAAGTACAAAGGATTATAAGAGAGTACTACAAACAACTATATGCCAATAAAATGGACAACCAGAAAGAAATGGACAAATTCTTGGAAAGGTACAATTTTCCAAGACTGAACCAGGAAGAATGAGAAAATATAAACAGACCTATCACAGGTAATGAAATTGAAACCATAATTAACAATCTTCCAACAAATAGAAGTCCAGGACCAGATGGCTTCACAGGTGAATTCTATCAAACATTTAGAGAAGAGCTAACACTGATCCTTCTCAAACTCTTCCAAAAAATTACAGAGGGAGAAGCACTCCCAGATTTGTTCTATGAAGCCACCATTACCCTAATACCAAAACTAGAAAAAGGTATCACACACACAAAAAATTATAGACCAATATCACTGATGAACATAGATGCAAAAATCTGAAACAAAATACTAGCAAACAGAATCTGACAGAACATTAAAAGGATCATATACCATGATCAAGTGGGATTTATCCCAGGGATGCAAGGATTCTTCAATATACGCAAATCAATCAATGTGATACACCACATTAACAAATTAAGGAATAAAAACCATATGATAATCTCAATAGATGCAGAAAAATCTTTTGACAGAATTCAACACCCATTTATGATAAAAACTCTCCAGCAAGTGGGCATAGAGGGAACCTACCTAAACATAATAATGGCCATATATGACAAACCCACAGCAAGTATCATACTCAATGGTGAAAAACTGAAAGCATTTCCACTAAGATCAGGAACAAGACAAGGATGTCCACTCTCGCCACTCTTATTTAACATAGTTTTGTAAGTCCTAGCCACGGCAATCAGAGATGAAAAAGAAATAAAAGGAATACAAATTGGAAAAGAAGAAGTAAAACTGTCACTGTTTGCCCATGACGTGATACCATACACAGAAAATCCAGAGATGCCACCAGAGAACTAGTAGAACTAAGCAATGAATTTGGTAAGGTTGCAGGTTACAAAATTAATCCACAGAATTTTCTGGCATTCCTATACACCAACAAGGACAAATCAGAAAGAGAAATTAAGGAAACGCTCCCATTTACCACTGCAACAAAAAGAATAAAATACCTAGGAATAAAACTGCCTAAGGAGGCTAGAGATTTGTATTCAGAAAACTATAAAACACTGATGAAATAAATCAAAGATGACATAAACAGATGGAGAAGTATACCATGTTGTTGGATTGGAAGAATCAATATTGTGATAATGGCTATACTACCCAAAGCAATCTACACATTCAGTGCAATCCCTATCAAAATACCAATGGCATTCTTCACAGAATTAGGACAAAAAATTTTACAATTTGTATGGAAACACAAAAGACCCCGAATAGCCAAAGCAATCTTGAGAAAGAAAAATGGAGTTTGAGGATTCAGGCTCCCTGAGTTCAAACTATACCACAAAGCTACAGTAATCAAGACAGTATGGTACTGACACGAAAACAGAAATATAGATCAGTGGTAAAGGATAGAATGCCCAGAGATAAACCCTCATTCTTATGGGCACCTAATTTATGACAAAGGAGGCAACAATATACAGTGGAGAAAAGACAGCCTCTTCAATAAGTGGTGTTGGGAAAACTGGACAGCTACATATAAAAGAATGAAATTAGAACACTACCTAACATTTAACACAAAATGAAACTCCACATGGATTAAAGACTTAAGTGTAAGACCAGACACTATAAAACTCTTACAGGAAAACATAGGGAAAACACTCTTTGACATAAACCACAGCAAAATCTTTTGGATCCCCCTCCTAGAGTAATGGAAATTTAAAAAAATAAACAAGTGGGACCTAATGAAACTTAAAAGCTTTTGCAAACAAAGGAAACCATAAACAAGACGAAAAGACAACCCTCAGAATGGGAGAAAATATTTGCAAATGAACCAACAGACAAAGGATTAATCTCCAGAATATACAAACAGCTCATGGAGCTCAATATCAAAAAAACAAACAACCCAATCCAAAAATGTGTGGAAGACCTAAACAGACATTTCTTCAAAAAAGATATACAGATTGCACACAAACACATAAAAGGATGGTCAACATCACTAATTATTAGAGAAATGCAAATCAAAACTACAATGAGGTATCACCTTATGCCGGTCAGAATGGCCATTATCAAAAAAGCTAGAAACAATAAATGCTGGAGAGGGAGTGGTGAAAAGGGAACCCTCTTGTACTGTTGGTTGAAATGTAAATTGATACAGCCATTATGGAGAACAGTATAGAGGTTCCTTAAAAAACTAAAAAGTAGAACTACCATATGAACCAGCAATCCCACTACTGGGCATATACCCTAAGAAAACCATAATTCAAAGAGTGTCATATACCGCAATGTTCATTGCAGCACTATTTACAATAGCCATGACATGGAAGCATCCTAAGTGTCCATCGACAGATGAATGGATAAAGAAGATGTGGCGCATATGTGCATTGGAATATTACTCAGCCATAAAAAGAAACAAAATTGAGTTACTTGAAGTGAGATGGACCTTGAGCCTGTCATACAGAGTGAAGTAAGTCAGAAAGAAAAACAAATACCATATGCTAACCCATATATATGGAATCTTAAAAAAAAAAAAGAAAAAAAGTTTTTGATGAACCTAGTTGCAGGGCAGGAATAAAGAGGTAGACATGGAGAATGGACTTGAGGACATGGGGTGGGAGGGCAAATTTGGGGAGAAGTGAGAGTAGCATCAACCTGTGTATACTACCGAATGTAAAACAGTTGGCTGGTTGAAAGCAGCAGCATAGCATAGGGAGATGGGCTCGGTGCTTTGCGATGACGTATATGGCTCGGATAGGGAGGATGGGAGGGAGGCTCAAGAGGGAGGGGATATGGGGACATGTGTGTGCATATGGCTGATTCGCTTTGTTGTGAAACAGAAACTAACACAGTATTATGAAGCAATTATACTCCAATAAAGATCTATTTAAAAAATAAATAAATAAATAAATAAAAGGCAGAAGAGAAGACACAGAGAAATGGGGAAGACTGTGTTCCGACAGGGACAGACATCAATGAGATCGGTCAACAAGGCCAAGATTGCCAAGGATTTTCAGCAGCCCCTGGAAGCTAAGGGAGAGGCATGAGACAGATTCTTCCTCAAAGCCTCCAGAAGGAACCATCCTTGCAGTTACCTAATATCAGATCTCTGGCCTCCCGAACTATGAGAAAATAAACTTCTGTTGTTTCAAGGCACCAAGTTTGTGGTAATTTTTTACAGCAGCCTAAGAAACTTACAAACCGTGTTAGCTTACTTTCAGCAGCCTTTGTGTTCCTGGCAGGTATTTTTTTTTCTCCCCCAAAATGACCGAGAATTTTCTCTGTAGTAGATAGAAGCACCTTGATCAGTGGATTCCTGCAGTTCCCTGGGAGGCTGCTACAGCCTCATTCATCTTCTTATTTCTGATTCGTAACTTGTGCAATGGTACACAGTCCTTAAACCATCTTGAGTGCTCTGCAACTAAATTCCTTTACAAAATTATCACCATTATCATTTCCTTCTTTTTTTAGATCTCCAGAAATATTTAAACAATGTGGGAGAAGCCTTTATCCTAATAGGTAAATGGCTGGAATATAGCTAAATTGCATCAGAAATCCTCTCACTTAGAATAGCCAGCTCATTTATTAGCGTATTAGCATTTTTTAAAAATTTGATCACAAATTATGGCAAAGTTTCTTGGAAGCATTATAGCAAATATACCAATGTAAGATGTAGACTGTGAGAGATACCATTAAAAAACCCACCACCACCATAAATTTCCTTTCTGAACACTGCCTGATAGGGATATTCAGAAAACCAAGCGACAGTATCCAAACACAGTGTTTCATCTTCAGTCTGCTCTCTGATCGATAATGTGTAAACATATAAAGATTGATTGTCTCATGGTAGGTAAATTCCTCAGCTTAAAGTTGTCAACTGAAGGGAACTTAATCAAAGCCAATCACTTTTCAGAGTAGTAAGTATAATTCTAAATACATTTCTCAATTATAATACCAGTACTAATATTATTAGAGGTTCTAATGTCCTGGAGAATTTGCCATGCCAGAAAAACATATTCCTTTCTGAACTGGAATTCTTGCTGCTTTCTCCTGTTTTCAGTTTATCTGGTAGTGGGATTAGACATCTCCAGATTCCTCAATCTGAACTTTCTGTTCGAAAGTTGGATAAGACTTAAGAGAAGTAAGAATTAGAGATGGGAATATTTAGGAGGCGGATATTTAGGGGGTGTGGAGCTGAGTATCCTTCTAGGGTATCTGGAGATGTTTTAAATTATGAATCATAGACTGTTGTGTCTGGAAGAGTCCTAAAATATTGTGTCTTCTAATCTCTCAGTGTTAGAGGGACAAAATCGAGGTCTGTTTTATGAGAGGACTCTCCTACAGATCATCTGAGAACCAGGGTCTAGAATAATTCCATGTATAGTTACATCCCGCCTTTTCACGTTAAAGCTTTCACAGCCTCCAGAGGCATGGTATGGGTGAGTGTGGGTACAGAAAGCCACAAGATAAATATGCTCCTTTTCCTTGAGGTCTATTTTGAATTTAAAACTTGGGGACACTCTTTTGGAGTTTTACGTTCTTTAAAATATCTATGTGAACAAATTATATTCTTTGAAATATGTATGCCAGCAAAGTAAATAGTTTTCTATTTTTCCAGGTTCCATAATATTGTGTTTGTTGGTAAATGTACAGAGAGCTGCCAATTTTTATGGTCAGAAACTACTTAGAAATGTTGGTAATTTTGTATTGTCTTAAAACGGGATATTATTATCATTACGACTACAGAATGTACTATTGTTTCCAGAATGTCTGATTCCTCAGTAAATGTTTTGCAACTCACAAAAGAACTTAAAAAGTAAAACAAAACTTTCATCTTCTGAACTAGTGTGGGTTTCAAGATTTTTAATGGTGTACAGATTTAAAATTGTAACTCATAGTTGCATTTCATTAAATATTTTGATTGAAACATATAATGACTGCACTTAATGCTATTGCCTATCAAAGTGAATTTTCCATAACAAGGTCAAAATTGATAATTTAAATATAACTTTAATTGAAATCATTTTACATTGTATCTTGGTTGTTGTTGCAGATAGGAAGTTTAAAGCATCTAGTGAAAATGCAAAAGTAAATGAAAATTGATAATAATCTGAAATTAAGTTTATGGTTAAAAAAAATTTCCCAGAGCTCAGCATAAATCTGACAGCAGAAATGAGGATAAGGGCTCACAGTTAATATAATAATACTTAATGTGCACCAGGTACTAATCTCAGCAGAAGCACAAGGAAGATATTATTATTATCATCCCCATTTACTAATAGCAACATTGTCATCACAAATAGTGAATGGTGGTTAATTAGCACTAGCGAATCTAAACATCTTGATATTTAGTTGAAAATGAGCTCATTAGTTTGAAGATGCCACATCATATTTGTGAAGGAACGACTTGAACAATACTGCATGATCATTTCTTGCAACTATATATATATACACACATATATATATAAATCTAGTCTATCTCTCTGGAAAAATACAGTGAATTCAATTTGTAAAGCCTACCCTCACTGAATCTAATAAATGACTCAAAATAACTTTTAAAAAGAAAGAAAAAAATATAGGGAATAAAAGAGCAGACTTTAAGTTCAAGGAGTGGGGAAAAAATATGTAACTTCAACCATACAAGTTATAAAGTGTTGTCAAGGAACAGAAAGTGTCAGTTATCTTCCTGTTATTTTTCAGCCTCTCCAAAATGAACGGAGTGAGTGTGTGCTGGCATGGGTAGAGTCGTCGGAAAGGAAGGGAAGAGCAGGGGTGGTGGAAAAAGGGACAAGAGGCTTATGCCTCTCTAGAGAAATAACCCTTTTCATTACTAACAATGATGGGTCTACGTAGACCTTAACTACTTGAGCTTTCTATTTTGTCCTCTGGACAAGGGGGAAGGCTGAAAAGACAGTTATTAAACAGAATGTTATGTGTCCAAGCATAATTGGCCACTTAAGAGAATGGAGAAAAATTGAAGGAAAGGGGACAAAAAGAAAGACAAGAACCACCGAGGTAGTGTTAGCTCTGGGGAAACACACATAGAAAATAACCTGAAGTACCAATTTCTCTCTTTCATATCCCATTATGGCTGGTACAAAGCAGGTTGGCGTCTGAGTAGAGGGCATAGAGCTCTGAAAAGCACAGTAACTGCCCAAAATTTTTCTCTCAGACTGAAGAGGATGACCAGAGGAGTCACAGGGGACTCTTCCTGAGTTGAAGTAATGATCTAACACCCGAGGGCAGTGCCCCATGAGAAGTCATTGAAATAGTCTCCTTGTTTCCCCCCGTAACTCTCTTGCCCCTCTCACTCCATAGCACTTGGATGGACAAACCACAACCCTAGTTAATTTTAACTCTCCCCCTATTTTATAGCTGACTAGCCTTCCGTGTGGCCTGACAGTCATGCCCCATTTCCCTTGTCCATTCACTTCCGCTGTCTTTTCAACACCTCACACCTCTCCTCAAATCACCATCTTTTCCTTTGTCCTCCTTGCTCAGCTCATGGCCTTTCTTTCTCCTCCATTGACTAAAGTAATCAGAGGAAAACTTTACACACACCAACTGGACATCTATCTCCCGCATCACATGAATCCATATATTGTCCCATCTCACTTAGGTAAACTGTCCATGCCCCGCACCCTAAGCCAGACCTTCTGACTTCCTGCTGTGAATGAGATTGTGTTCTTTCTTATCCACTTAAGGACACCATTTTAGTGGCTTTCCCTTCTTTTCCCTTCATTTTCAATTGTTCCCGGTCTACTGGATCATTTCTATCAGCATGCTGTTTTCTTTTTTCTCCTCTTAAAGAATTATCTTGAGTCCACTTCCTGCAGTCCAGCTACTGCTCCAAATTCTTCGCTTCCATTTGTAGCAGATCTTTTTGAATGAGTTGCCTCTGTTTGCTGCCTCCCACCCCTCCCATCTTATTTTCTCTTAGCTCACTGTGATAGAGCTTTTGTCTCAGCACTAAACTGAAACAGTTCTTGACAGGACACGAATGACTTTCTTCTTGCTAAATCCAGTGATCAGTTTCTGCCCCTCATCTTACTTGACATTATGTGACACTGAATTCATGCCACTTGCTTCTCCTGGTTTTCTTGCTATTTCACTCAATACTCATTCTTAGTCTCCTTGCATGTTCCCCTTCTTTTCCTGATGTCTGAAATTCAGAGTGTTCCATGTCTCAGTCCTTGGTATCTTTTCTACATTTATTCTCTATGGTATCATCCACCTCTGGATTTAAACATCATTTATACAAATAACACTCAAAGTTAGGTTTTTAGCTCAGACCCTCTTCTGAATTCCACACTTATGTATAATTGCTTCCTTGATTGCTACCCTTGGATGTCTAATAGATTTCTCGATTGTAAAATCCCTAAAACTAGAGTTGAGAACTCTCCATCCCAAGCCTGCTCCCTCTGTAGTGTTCCCCATTCCTCTTTATCCAGTTCTTCAAACATAAAACCTTGGGATCCTCTTGACTCTTCACTTTCACAACCCATATCCAATCCATCAGGAAACCCTTTTGGCTCTGCTTTCAAAATAATCTGTCAAAATAAAAAAAAAAAATTTAAAAAAAAAGAAAAAGGGGACTTCCCTGGTGGCACAGTGGTTAAGAATCTGCCTGCCAATGCAGGGGACATGGGTTTGATCCTTGGTCTGGGAAGATCCCACATGCTGTGGAGCAACTAAGCCCGTGAGCCACAACTACTGAGCCTGAGCTCAGAGCCCACGAGCCACAACTACTGAGCCCGCAGGCTGCAACTACTGAAACCTGTGAGCCTAGAGCCCATGCTCCTCAACAAGAGAAGCCTCCTCAATGAGAAGCCCGCACACCGCAATGAAGAGTAGCCCCTGCTCGCTGCAACTAGAGAATGCCCGCACACAGCAATGAAGACCCAACGCAGCCAAAAATAAATAAAAATTAATAATAAAAAATAATCTGCTCCATCACTAATACCTTCAAGCACAGTCATATCTCTAGACTGGATTAATATAGTAATTCCATAATTATTTTCCTGCTTTTATCCTTGTCTTCTGCAGTCTGTATTCAATACAGTAGAGTACTCCTTTAAAAAAATATTTTGAAGTAATGATAGATTCACAGAAACTTACCAAAAAATATGTACAGGAGGCCCCATGTACCAGCTGCAGATGGTTATATCTTACATAAATATGGTTTATAAAATTCTATCAAAACACTGGTATAATGCACAAAGATTATTCAGATTTCATTAGCTTTATGTGAACAGAGTGCATCCTTTAAAACATAAGTTAGATTCAGTGTTTTGCCCAAGTCTCGCCTTTTCACAAAAGTCTCCTCTAAACTTGTTTAAAATCACAAACTGTCCTGCAAGCTGATAATCCCTTTTACCTTGTACTATTTTTCCACAATAGTTGAAATCTTTTAACATTTATGTATTATGTTTATTTTCTATCTTCTTGCACTAGACTATAAACCATGTGAGCCAGAATATTTTTGGTTTTGTGCAATAATGTATTCCAGATACTTAGAATAATACTTGTTTTAAACTCAATGCATGCCTCTCAAATATTTGAGAGAATAATTGCACACTTGCAGCTGGGGCTTTTGTTTATGCCCTTTATCTTTATTTGTTTTGAAAGACTTGTTCTTTCTCCCTAGAGTATATAAAATTTTATGTTTATTAGTTCATTAACTACTGCTCATACGAGTCCAATGTTATCGTCTCTTCCCAACTCCACATTCACGATGTCATACTGAAGGCTTGAAATGGCCATGATGGGAATATTTATAAGAGCTAAATCAGCAAACATTTCAAGTCAGCACTCTGTACCCTCAGCAGTTGTTAAACATTTGCCAGCACTCCACTGAATCTAACCAGGCAATTCAGCACCAATTAAAATTCTTTTTTAAAATTAATTAATTAATTTATTTATTTATTTTTGGCTGCATTGGGTCTTTGTTTCTGCGTGCGGGCTTTCTCTAGTTGCAGCGAGAGGGGGCTACTCTTCATTGCAGTGCACGGGCTTCTCATTGCGGAAGCTTCTCTTGTTGTGGAGCACGGGCTCTAGGTGCACGGGCTTCAGTAGTTGTTGCACACAGGCTCAGTAGTTGTGGCTCGCGGGCTCTAGAGCACAGGCTCAGTAGTTGTGGCGCTCGGGCTTAGTTGCTCAGTGGCATGTGGGATCTTCCTGGACCAGGGCTTGAACCCGTGTCCCCTGCATTGGCAGGCGGATTCTTAACCCCTGCACCATCGGGCAAGTCCTAAAATTCTTAATTAAAATTGTTTTCCATATCAACTTTTTGTTATTGTATAGATGAGTGGCTCAAATGAGAGCATATATTTTCCTGGTGAATTTCCTATACATTACAATATGCATGCAATATAAATTATTTCACGGGTTCTTAGGACAGTGTCCAGCTGGCTTAGGTTTATTAACGAAATTCTCAGATATTTTGTTTATCTAAGATTCACTCCTACAGATATTTTGTCCAAGGCATTGCAGTAGATGCACACATCAAAAGGTTAAGCATAGGTCGATGAAGAAGGGAAAAAATAATAGCAAACGCATAAAAGTGTTTTAAGGACTAGTCGTTTAAGAGTATTATCAGCAAATAATGATATTAAAAGGAGAAAGGAGATTTTCTTCATGGTCTCAGATCAAGTTATTCTGGAATTGAATAGTTGTCTTTCCAGGTAAATAGACGTAGCTAGCTACTGCAATGTGTATAGCCCTTTTCTGGAAGATATTATGGCCGTTGTCTTTTCAAGTTAACAATGATCCCAAGAACTTGCAAGAACACGTGGAGAGGAAACTTATACTAAGGACACCTTAAGAGCTTATTTTACATCTTTTCCTAGTGTAGTTGTATCATTAGAATATTCTTCCTAGGGTGTATTTTAAAATCCAAGTGTATAGATTTCAACTAGCATATAAAGTGCTACAGTGTGACTATTTTTAAACAATAGTTACTTTTTTTTTCAGTCTCTTGGTAGTTTTATTAAAATTTTCACGCAAGTAGATGTGAACTTCTGTCTCTTGATGACTAGTTCTCCAAATGTTTTATTCTATACTGCTGTAGGTGTTTCTTTTCTGCTGCTGACTACAATTTAAGTAGAGCATCTTCTGTATCACCTGAAAAATTGCATTAATAGCAATGTCAACTTCTGGAATTTCAAAATACTATTTTTTGCCATTGTGACCGGAGGTGAGAGTAGAAAAATTTTTATATAAAATGTTGTAATAAGTTTTTGTTTCCCTGATAGAAGCCCACTGAGCAACAACCAGACAAAATATATATACATATATAGGAAAATATAGCAGGAAAAATTTGCTGATTAACTCTCAGTTTCTTTGTGTATCTTTTTTAAGAATCAGAGCAATGGTTAATTCAACCTTACCTGAATATGAGAATCATGTGACGAGCTTTTTAAAAATCCGTATGTCTTGAGATCCACCCCAGACCAATGCAATCTGTATCACTGTGTTTTGGGCCCAGGCATCAGTGTATTTTAAAAATCACTCAGATGATCGTAAGATGGATCCAGGTTTGAGTACCTCTGGTTTAAAAACAAAACTGTTTTGGTTAGACAAAGATAAAGCTCTTTTGCTAATTTTAAGTACTATATATAGCTAAGGGAAATGTTAATTATCAAATTTAATTTTGTATCATTTACAGATGGTCCTCAACTTACGATGGGTTAATTTAATGATATTTTGACTTTATGGTGGTGCAAAAGAAATATATTTTCAATAGAAACTGTACTTTGAATTTTAGATTTTGATCTCTTTCCAGGCCAGCCATATGTAGTACGTTACTCTTTCATGATGCCAGGTAGCAGCAGTGAGCGGTAGCTCTCAGTCAGCCATGGGATTGCAAGGGTTAACAACCCATGTACTTAGAACCATTCTCTACGCATACAACCATTCTCTTTTTCACTTTCGGTAAATATTCAATAAATTACATGAGATATTCAATACTTCACTATAAAATTGTTTTTGCGTTTGATGACTTTGCCCAGTCATACGTTAATGTAAATGTTATGAGCACATCTTCATTAGGCTATGCTATGATGTTTGCTAGGTTGGGTGTATTCAATGCGTTTGTTTGTTTGTTTTTTGCGGTTCGTGGGCCTCTCACTGTTGTGGCCTCTCCCATTGCGGAGCACAGGCTCTGGATGCGCAGGCTCAGCGGCCATGGCTAACGGGCCCAGCCGCTCTGCATTATGTGGGATCTTCCCGGTCTGGGGTACGAACCCGTGTCACCTGCATCGGCAGGTGGACTCTCAACCACTGTGCCACCAGGGAAGCCCTTCAATGCGTTTTTGAGTTATGGTATTTTCAGCTTATATTGGGTTTATTAGGACGTTACCCCATCGTAAGTTGAGGAAGATCTGTGCTCATATGTTATGCACATGAATGCTAGTTCAGTATTTATATTAGAAAAGTCTCTTCTTTAAAACAGTTGCAGCTAACACAACCCTATTACTACAGGGTTAAAACAGCCACTGCAAAGATGCTTCTGACTGGGCACAGGAAAGATTTCTAGGCCACAAATATCCTTTGTGATAAGGGGAAAAAAGTCTCTGCTAGGGAGTCTAGATTTTGAAGGAAACTTTTGAAATCAATCAGTTAAGAGAAGTAAAAGATGACTTTTCCATGGTCCCGTGTAACATGAAGATTAAAGGCATTGGTAGCCTCTCTCAAGTTGTCAAAGCTCTCAGTTTTCCCTGGAAACCCAATGTCCTCACTGAAACAGGGACCCATGGCACTGTTTACTTTGGCAGATAAAGAACAAGATTATTGGGCTTCCCTTGTGGCGCAGTGGTTGAGAGTCCGCCTGCCGATGCAGGGAACACGGGTTCGTGCCCCGGTCTGGGAAGATCCCACATGCCGCGGAGCGGCTGGGCGTGTGAGCCGTGGCCGCTGGGCCTGCGCGTCCGGAGCCTGCGCTCCGCAACGGGAGAGGCCACAGCAGTGAGAGGCTTGCGTACTGCAAAAAAAAAAAAAAAAAAAGGACAAGATTATCAATCTACAGTCAGTTCTTTAAAAACTTGTTATTTTTAAAAATGACAAATTAATTTTATAAGTTTGATAGTCTTGTTGTTAACCGTTGGAATAGAATAATCTTCTCACAGTGGCTATGACTGTTATTTGGGTGGTAAAACTACTGGCTGCCACCATCCTGTGTCCCCAGGGTGAGACACTGGGGACTTGCCTTTCCAAAAGGCTCTTCAGGATCAGTAGATGGGTCCGATCCAGGCTCCTCTCAAGTTACTGCCTCTGCCCTTGGTCTCAGAGCATGTGAAGATTTTGCTTTTGCCCTTTAAGAGCAGCATCTCTGTTTCCTAAAGCCCTTCTGTTCTCCTGAATGCCAGTCCCTCTAGCCTTCAAAGCCAGATGTTCGGCTTTCTGCTGCAGGGCTCTCGGGCTGGGGAGCTTGTTGTGGGACCCCTCACTCCTTGGGGGGAACCTCTGCAATTGTGATTGCCTTCCAGTTTGTTGTTCTTGACTATACCACATTTCCATCCCTCCCACAGTTTTGTGGTTCCTTCTTTATATCTTTAGTTGTAGAAGATCTTTTCTGCTATTCTTCAGGTCATTCTCATTATAGTTGCTCTGTAAATAGTTGTAATTTTGCTGTGCCCATGGGAGGCGATGAGCTCAGAATCTTTCTCTCCACTATCTTGACCCCTCCTGTTATATTTCTTGTATACATAGAAGATATATCCTTCATCTGTTAATTTAAGTCGGTAAAAAAGCAAGAGAATATTTCTATGTACTAGAAAAATAAGTAATAAAATTCTCTGGACTAACTTAACAAAAGTCATGGACTCCAAAGAAGAAGACTTGGCTGTAATGGAAAATTCTATTCGTTCTTTTTCTAACATAAAGAGACCAGATTTATGTCATATACAAGAATTTGGATCAGTACCTTAATCTCTTATCTGTGTGATTTTTGAATAAATAATGACTTCTTTAACCTTGATTTTATGTTTTAAATGGGAAGAAAGTTTGATGAAGGTAATTTTGAGTTTTCTTTTTTTTTATGCTACGTGGGCCTCTCACTGTTGTGGCCTCTCCCGTTGTGGAGCACAGGCTCCGGACGCACAGGCTCAGCTGCCATGGCTCACGGGCCCAGCCGCTCCGCGGCATGTGGGATCCTCCCGGACCGGGGCACGAACCCGTGTCCCCTGCATCGGCAGGCAGACTCTCAACCACTGCGCCACCAGGGAAGCCCAATTTTGAGTTTTAAATGACATAAGAAGATCGAACACTTTGCAATCTCCAAAACACTCTACACATGCAAACTTTAATTCATAGTGTTAACAGTACTCAATGCATAAATCGAGTATAGATTCTAAGAGAATTATTATGAGGAGTTTCACACAGGGCAAATTGCTGTCTGCTGTAGTTGAAGGTGGCCCTGAGAAGTTTTGCAGACAAGGTGGCAGGTAAACTATGGCATATATTGTGCTTGAACTTCATTTGACATTGAAGGGAATGCTGGGCAAAAAGAACATAATGAGAAAAGGAAGGACTCTGGAATCATGAGATACCGTGGGAATTGGATGTCTATATATTGAATTGTAAATATGGAAGGCACAGAAAATAAATATCTGTAGGTACGTTTGGATCATATTTTGAGACATCTATGATGCCAATTGTGCTTCAATTCAAAAACAAAGGAAATATTGAATGATGATGATGTGTTTGAAGTCTGTTTAGGATGGAACAAAGGAACAGGAATCTACTGGGCACTAGACACTTTGCTAGACACAGTATTTCAAGGTCTGTATCATTATTCCAATTTCAAGTATTAGAAAACTGAGCCACAGAGAGGTTAAATATATGCCCAGGGACATTCAGCCAAGAGTTCTGGAGCCAAGACTCAGATCCAAATTTATCTGGCTTTACATCTTTCCATTACTCCATGGGGCCTTTGCAATTAATCTGACAAACACATGTTGAGTTTTTTGGAATAAAGAAGCAAAGAGGCAGTAAAATCACAAGGGACGCTTATTCAAGATGCAACAGACACCTAAAGAGATAGGGAGTAAACTAAAAGTGTTCTATTTTTTTATGTAGCATTTTTTGGGACCCATTAGCTTGATTCTTCTATTTTCTAATCATTGCCAAATACACTTTTCAATTTATTTTTATGTCAGAATTATATGAAAGGATTTAAATTTTCCTTGAAAACCATGTACACATTCAGAATATTCCTAACTGAACATTTCTGAAATGTAGCTGCTTTAACTCTCATGGCATTGGATATTATGTGACTCAGCCAGACATGAGGGGATTCACAGGGAGCGAGTACTTCAGAGGACCTCTGGGACGACTCATGCACTAGAGCAGGTGCTAGAAAGACAAGCCAGAATCTCCTCTCTCAATCCCCAGGTAGATTTCCTCCATTTCAGCATATATCAAAAGTGTTTGCTCAACAGAATTACTCCTGCTTTTGGGCTTACTACCACCTTACTTTTTAGATGATGCTGAGAGTGATGGAAAAGACAACCTAAAATGACCCTGTTCTCTTTGTTGTGGTTAATAACATTAAGTTACTTCCTCGTAAGATGGTTATGCTAGTCAGAAGGCAGCCATTGGTATCCAGTGTTCTTCTCTAAATTTTCTGCCCTAGTAGCCAAGGCAAGCATTGTTGACTCTGGAATTAGCCCTCTATTTCAGAATTGCCTCATCATGATCCTCCTTTGCTTTCTAGGAGACCCAATAGTTTGTGCTGAGCATCTGTCCTAATCCCTTATCCCAAGGGTTAAAGCAGCTGTTTTAACCTGGCTGCCTGGCATTTCAGTTGCCAATCTTTTTTGGAAGCCGGACCTTTGTCCCATTACAAATACGTATTAGCAGTGAATTGATCTCCCAGTTCACAGCTGCCTGCCTGTCTGGCTTCCTGCTTGGATTTCTCAGCCCAGAATCTGTCACTGTGCTCTCATACTTGAAGTTCCAGTATTAGCTCAAATATGACTGGAACTATGTCTTTCACTCAACTACTATCTATTCATCTAGGTGTCACTTCCTTGGTATGTCTTGTACTAGAGGGTAGGTTGGACATAATTATGCATCCTTTCTTCTCTTTGCTGCCCCAGTGTACTTTTGCTTTTGTTTTTTGGCCAAGCCATGTGGTTTGTGGGACCTTAGTTCCCGTACCAAAGATCAAATCCATGCCCCTTGCAGTGGAAGCACAATGTTCCACCCACTGGGCTGCTGGGAATTCCCGCCCAATGTTTTGCACAGACAGTTGATTATAATCAAAAGTTAGGAATGTTTATGTTGATAGGTAATAGGAACAAATCCAGAAAAGCAAGTGAGTTACAAAATAAGTAAGTGGGTGTTCCTATAAAGATACTAGAACACAGCAGTAGGTATTTCACAATCCAGTGCACTTTGGGAATCCAAACAGATATGTAGACAGTTTACATAAGGGAATTCTGTTTAAATAATACAGGGCTAAGGCAAGATATCTGGAACCCTCTGATATTCCATGTACAATCTCCATCTATAGAAGATTGGCTGGAAAAGTCAAGACTTTAGTCTCAGGGAGGTTGGACCCAAAAAGTTTACTGGGACATGAATAGAAGAGCAAGATAAGGCTCCAGGTTCTAAACTAGATTGTGAAGTGGGAATTGGATTGTGGGTAAACTTCAGATGTCAAGATGTTAAAAATGGAACTTGAGAATTGGAAAAGGAGCAAGTTGAGTTGATGGTGATTCATCTGAATATGAATCAGAGCTTCTTAAATTGTCCCAGACCAAGATCATCACTGAGCCTCAGCTCATGGAAAATGCAGTCACAGAAATAGAGATTTTGGCTCTTAATTCATTAATTTATTCCTAGCGGTCTCCCACTAAGAATATTCCAGTGTAAACTATGACCAGTAAACTGTTAAAAAGTGACGTGAATAATTTTGAAGACTGTTGCTTTCTCCAGGGCATTTATAAATGATTACTGATTGTGTATTCCTATGCATATGTGAAATGAAAAGCCCATCTTCAGGTGGTATCTGTGAAGTTCTGTGGAAGTCCTGTGTATAAGAAACCAAATTTTTCTTCTTCCCCTTCAGTTTTATCATGGAGCCAAGCTATGGTTAAAATAGTCTATTGGGATATATTATTCCAGAATTTACACATCTATATATGTATGTCTCTGTAGGTACGTACAGAAGGGTCTGAATCTACATCTATAAACAAGAGGAAGTAAAAGGTGTTTTGCTAACTTAGAATAGTGCTTTATCATCCCCAGAGAAGGATTTGGGAGTAAGGAGTCAGCTTCATGTCTCTTTTTAATACAGCACCTGGTCTCTGAAGTAGTATAAGTTTCTGCCAAGGTGCACATCAAAGCAATTACTGTAATTTGTTGTATTTTAGGAATAGCTGTGATTATTTCAATCCCAATATTTATTGCAATTCTATTGTTTCAGCTTTGTAATAAATTGAATGCTGTGCAAAAATGAAAATGTGCATTGTCTTCCATAGGGAAACCTTCAATTTAGCAAGGGACACAGAATAACAAATAAACCTTGATCACAGTATTGAAAGTGCTGGCAAGATATGTAATGAAAAATATTTATATATAGGAATCTGTACGGGCTTCAAGCACGTTATAGTGTGCGCGCACACACACACACACACACAGACGCACACACACCCAGAGAATCTCAACAAAAAGACAAACAACCCAGTTAAAAAATGGTCCAATGGCCAATAAGCACGTGAAGAAGTGTTCAAGATCATTAGTCATTAGTAAATGACTACTCAAGTGCAAATCAAAACCATTTTATATCCATAGGATGGCTTTAATTAAAAAACTAAAAAATAACAAGTATTGGCAAAGATACAGAAAAACTGGAACCCTCAGACGTTGCTGATAGTAATGTAAAATAGTACAGCCCTGTGAAAATCTGTTTGGCAGTTCCTCAAAACGTTAAACATAGAAATACCATATGACCCAGCAATTCTCCTCTTAGGCATATACCCAAGAGAACTGAAGCACATATTTGAACAAAAACATGTATACGCTAATGTTCATAGCATCATTATTCATGGAAACAACTCAAATGCACATCAGCTGATGAATGAATAAGCAAAATGTGGTATATTCATAAAATGGAATATTTTTTACCTGTAAAGAGGAATGAACTACTGACACATGCTACAACATACATTAAGTTTATGCTAAGTGAAAGAAGTCAAACACAAAGACAATACATTATATAATTCCATTTGTATGAAAAGTCCAGGGTTTTGGGGTTTCTTTTGGGGATGAAGAAAATGTTCTGGAAACAGATAGTGGTGATGGTTGCACAGCATTGTGAATATACTAATGAACCACTGAATTGTATACTTTAAAATGGTTATTAAAGTGGTAAATTTATGTTGTGTGAATTTTATCACAATAAAAAAATACAGTCACATACATATAAAACTAAACAGAATTTGCGGTATAAAGAAACAAATTTATAAATACAAATGAAAGTATAATTTATAAAATACAGGCATGATGCATTTGATGGGCGTCTAAGAGTGAATTTTTAAAGAGTGTTTCAAAAGCTCATTTGTAAATTAGTTTTTTGGGAACTGGAACTTGTTTTATGATGATTCAAAAATCACTGAGTCTTAGGAGGTAGTCAGGAAAGATTATATTCAAATGCTAGGAAATAATATCCGTGCCCTGTTTCCTAATAGGAAACTAAAAATCTTTTATTTCCCACATTTTAATTTCAAGCTGTTTTTATCACTGTTATTTAAACTGATTGAGTATTTAAATGACAGCAGTATTTGTTAGGTGTTGTTTTCCTCTCATTTAAATATATAATTCTGAGATTTCTTAGTGAAAATTATATTTTGATAACTATGAGAACATTATGTTAGTAGATTGAATACATATATTTTATTATATTTATATATAATTTTTAAGTCTCATAATATTTGTGTTCTTCCGTGACATTATTTCATGCATTAATTCAAGATTCTTTTGTTACCATCTTAATATGATGAAACTCCTGAAAATTATAAAGATTTTGACAAAACATAATTTAAAATACTTTTCATAACATATCTAAACTTTTTTCTTAATTGATATAAAATAAGTTGAACTTTATGTATGTTTAGAAAATTCTCTCTGAAAATGCCTGCAAAATACTAAGATCTATAGTTTGCCTCTGAATGGATTCTATTTTTCTTATTTATTCAGCAGGGCTATTATTAGTTAATAGACTAATTCTTGAAAAATGCACTGTGTATTGTTAAGTTTAACAAAGAATACCTATTTTTTTTTAAAAAACGAAGACTATTTCATTAATTTAGAAGTTATGTTATCAAAAGAAACAGGGAAGAAGCATACTACCTATTCATTTATTTGCACATTAGTTTGTATAAACTAGGCAGTGTCCCCATTCTTGGTCAAAACATACTTTTTCCTGTTTGTTTGGGTTTTTTTTGGTCCTGCAGTGCAGCTTGTGGGATTTTAGTTCCCTGATCAGGGATTGAACCTGGCCCCGGGCCGTGAAAGCACCGAGTGCTAACCACTGGACTGCCAGGGAGTGCCCCTGTTTCTTTTTTTGTGATTGCCTTTTCCAATTAGATAGCCCTTCAAAAATGGTAAAGAACATTTTGGATGTTTGTCGTAAAATTTAATTAATCTGGTGATATTTATTTATATTTTAAGAAGTCTTTGTTTCTGGACTGTATTATATAACCACAGTAGCATATATAAATAATTTGTGTGTTTTCTATTTCTTACAGATTCTACAAAGAAATTAAAAGACGTTCTTGAAGAATTCCATGGTAATGGTGTGCTTGCAAAGTATAATCCTGAAGGGGTAAAACCTTTTTTCTTTATTTAAGTTTCATATAGATGTTTGGAGGAGAGATTTCTTAATAAAGAGTCCTTGGAAATAGATATTCATATACAAAATGAAATTCATAATGAAATGCTATTCTGGAAGATACATTAAATGGTGTACTACTTTTTTCACCCAAAAGCATTTTTCTAATGAAAAGAACATTTCTATATTGTGTGCTTGGAAGTGTATAGATTATTTATAATACATGCCAGGTTCTTTTCCTAAAAGTCAGGAAACAGTTTTAGATAGAACGGGAGAGAAAGTGTGTCTGACTCTCACTCTATGACCTACAGATGTTAACCCCAAATGAACATTGGCATGGGGCAGGCAGTATTCCCTTGACTGAAGAAAGATTCCGTGATGGATATAAGTGGTCTCTTACTTTAAAGAGCAGGCTTGGATACAAAGAGAGGAATTTTTTCTCCTTATCTTGTTTTAGCCTGTTACCAATAAGCTTATGAATGTCTCCCTATAAAAACTTTATGTCCTGTCAGTTGCTTTGAAGCACCTTGCTTGAATGAATGTCTTTCCCTCCCTAATTATTTGTTAATAACCTTGTCTTTAAGACAAGGTTAGCTGAGAAATGTTACATGTTAAACGTTTGATCATCATTGCTGTAAGTTCTTTTGCAGCTTCACCAAGTGACAGTTGGGTTGTATGGGAGCTAAAAGAAACTGCCCTTTGTAGAAGACTCTTTTGCCTGGATGTATTATCTAGCCATTCATTAGACAGATTTGTTTGCTGATGAAAACGTGATCTGTTTTTTGTTTTCATTACCATTGTGGTTTTGAATGTTTACAAAAGCACAGTTCTTGGCTATCTTTAATATTTAACTTCTCTGGGATTCATAGAACTAATATTTTAGTCAAAACCGAATCTCTAAATTCTGACCTCAAAATGTTCATATTGTTTTATAATTTCCTTTTAGTATTTCCAGTACTTACTATTCTTACTCCAATATTTACTATTTTTCCTTCCATAGTTTTATTCTGTCTACATTCTGATACATAATTATACTTTTTAAAGCTCTTTAACCTAAGATTTATTTTCTTTTTAAAAAATAAAGTTAATGTTTAGTGCCTACAAATGATGCAGAAAATAGACAATTTAAAGCTACTCCCATTTGCCTATATCATGAGGGAAAAAAGCAGGCATCTGGCCTACATTTTCCTCACATTTCATTTTCCTAGATGCTTTAGAGTGAGAGAAAGAATGTTGGCAGATAAATTGGTAGAACTGAAAATCTCCAAGACCAAGAAAGCAGGGTTGGAAAGGTAAAGATGACAGCTTTACTGAATTGCTGTAAGACCCCAAAAATTCATTAATATTTACATTTCCCAATCATAGTTGAAAACATGCATGTTATCTAATCTACAGACAGAGAGAAAAACAGTTTTTTCCCCCTAAAGATAGCTGTCGGCTATAAATTCAGTTGGAATGTGATCTTGTTTGCTTCAATTATTTCTTATTTAAAGGACTCTCAAGACTTAGTCTTACTGATATTATATGTTTCATGGGGATTATCAGTCACCATGTACTGGATTTATTGAGGTAATTACTAGATTCATTGTTAGACACACATATGATGTCAGCCTTTTCAATAATGTAATACCTCTCCATAAGTGCACAGGTCTGCTCTTCAAGTGCATTATTAAAATAATGAACAGTTGAGAAACAAAAAAGTTAGATCTCATTAAGACCCAAAAGTATTTCTAATTTAAGAGTGAAATCACTCTCAGATTTTAAAGCTGATAGGTATTTTCCCATCAGGAGAAAAATTTTAAGTTTTTATGAGTCTTTTAAACACTAGTATGTATTTTACAAAAGCCAATAGGAAATATTTAGGAATATTCAGTGTTTAGAAATAAATCTTTAAAGCCTAGCGATTCTGTTCAGTACATGCCTTCATCAAGTTTATAAAAGGTTACTTTAATAATAGGAAATAATTCATACTGTCAACTCACATGTGCAGTTACCACTCTCTATTGACTGGTCAAGTTGAGCCCAAAGTAGGCATAGATGAGTGACTACCTAACTGATGTTCAGTTGTACAAGAAAAGTGATTAATCTAGTCTTGCTTTGGAGTAAATGACTAATACTTTGTTTTCTAAAATGGAGGTGGCTTGTATCATCCATATAAAATGTATTTACAAAGAGAAAACAACCTAAATATCTTTTAAAATTGCTTCTCCCTTTTACAAAGTAAAGCTGCTTAAATAGTAGATGCATTATTTTTCTTATGATTCACTTGAACTACTGAATTATAAAAGCTCTGTGTATAAAAGCTTAATCCAATGAAAATGTGACCTGTTTAAGTCTATTTGAATAGAGGAGAAATACTGTGTAATATATGGATGACTCATTTATTTTTAATTCCTATGAGGAAATAAATGACAGACTCATAAAATATAAATTTAAACAATGGCTTTAAAGATTCTTTAAGAATAAAAACTTGAGAAAGGTGTTGAGATAACCAAACAAATATGATTATAAAGTTTTTAAGTAAAGAAACTCATCTTGAGAAAAGTAAAATGGGGCTTCCCTGGTGGTGCAGTGGTTGAGAGTCCGCCTGCCGATGCAGGGGACACGGGTTCGTGCCCCGGTCCGGGAAGATCCCACATGCCGTGGAGCGGCTGGGCCTGTGAGCCATGGCCGCTAAGCCTGCGTGTCCGGAGCCTGTGCTCCACGACGGCAGGGGCCACAGCAGTGAGAGGCCCGCGTACGGCAAAAAAAAAAAAAAAAAAAAGTAAAATGACTTTCCCAAGATTAACCATCTAGGTTTGTGACAATAACTGTAGTTAAAATCTGGTTGTCTGGGATCCCAGTCTAAGACATTTCCTCTTCACTTAATTGGCTAGGCCATTAGAATGAGAGGGAAGACTTGAGGAGATGAGAAGGATAAGGGGAAGGGAAAGGTATTTCACATGCACTGAATGACATTGCATGTCATTGCAAGCATTACATTGCTTCTGTAATGACCATAGCATTGTTCCATTGCACATAATTATTACTGACTCATGCCCAACAAGGTAAGAGATACCTATTAGTTTCCACCTAATCTTATGTGGACAATATAAAGAATATGATTACAGGTAGATTGTAGTGGCCATCCAGTCCTTGTGAGAAGGTTCATAGTAAAACACACTCAGAACATCTCAGATGTAACTGATTCATGAGAGTCGTCGAATTTTATAGTATGAGAAAGAATCAGTTTGGCATTGCATATATAAATATTTTTTCCCTGGATTCCAAATTCCACACCAAATTATTTCATTGACATCTAAATAGATGGGAAGAAATTAAGCAGTGGCTTATGTATAGAAAGATATTTGTCTTTAAAGGGGTGGAGAGAGGCTGGGTATGTTATTCTAATAGAAGGAAATAGGAGTGGGGAATAAGTATAATCGAATTTATCTATATATGTACTGTTATATTTTCACATTCTTCTCTGGAAGGTTTTAATTATACTGTATGTGTTATTCATTATTATCTCATGTCAATTAGAACTGTTTGCTTATTACATTCTAAGATTGATTGATTCAGTGATTCTCACATTTTAGCTGGCATCAGAATCACCTGGGGGGGTCTTCTTAAAACAGAGGTTGTTGCCTCCTCCCCTTAGTTTCTGGAATGGGGCTTAGAATTCTCTGTTTTTATCAGTTTCCCAGCTGATGCTGAAGCTGCTATTTTCGAACCACATTTTTAGACCCATGGATCTAGGGTCTGCTTTAAAATCAATCTGTAAACTTGACTTTTTAGTTAAATTATCAGCAATATGAGATGATAAGTATAAATTATCTTACCTTAACGCACGTATTCTTTCTTTCCTTGCATGCGCAGAAACAAGACATTCTTAAACAAGTAAGACATTTTCTTTTCTATTAAAATCTGTCTTTTCTTTCTTTATTCTGATGTGAGCTATGAATTTCTTATCCGTATCACTGAGCTATACTTCTGTGCCAATAAGATTCTTATAATATACAATATTAACTGTAATACTTATAAAGTTGTAAGTGACAGATATTTGTTTAAATTAAAGACTCAAATGGAGGAGCTGATACCTCAGTAGAATCAAAAAGGGTCCAGAGTGCCGGCTTCAGTTTTGGAGACTCTTGAACTTAATTTTCTAATTTCACCGAAATAGAATCAGGCTCTGGTAAAATGATCTATTTAATGAAAGTCTTAACTTATTATTTTACAGTGGGAGATTTAATAATTGCTTTTAAATGAGATGGATAAGGACTTTTTAATTGGTCTACAGTGCTGTTAGAATCTGTGAAGAAAATATGAGTGAAAAGCTCTTGATTTTAGCCCTCCTGGGAAAAAGAGCAATCCATCTGTTGTTTCAACCAGTCTCTCCTAGTAAAGTCCATTTTGTCAAGGAAGTTTTAGGTCCATAGTTCTGTTGGATCCCTAGAATTACAACACATTTTTGAGTTCTCTAAATGGAGATGTTTATATCCTGCTGGGAATATATCTTACTAAAATGCATGAGCTGCCTAAAACCATAACATTGTCTCCCTTGGACAATACTGGCTATGTACTAGTTGCTTCTTATTCACAAGTTTCCCTGTTGTTTCAATGACAACAAGCACTGCAGTTTCATCCCCAACATGTCCCAGTACAATTGATTACATCAGAATGATCTTGACTGACTTAGACACTGGTCCTACATACTACAGTCTCCTAGGATGAAGCACAACTGAAATGGCAACTCATTGACCGTGATGATTTTTACCAGCCCCTTTCACAGGATGGCCTTTCCCTGATCTCATCCCTGACCTCTGTGGAAACCTACTAGCTCCCCCAAAGACAGTCTACATGAGCTTGATGTTGTTAGGCGGCAACCCCTCAGAGTAAACGGTTGCTTTTATTAAGCAGGCCCTAGTTTTTAAAGGGCATTTGTTGAACACCTTACTCAACAAACACACCATTCTGCACAACCTTCATCCCTGCTCCAGGCTGTTTGAAAACTGGTGGCAGATGAGCGTCTTTTCTTGGGGTCAGTAGAATGAGCTTCTTCCTTCCTTTTCCTGGCTCAGCCTTTGTTCCATGTGCAGTTGTTTAGTAGGGAAGCAATTTCAGTTGCAGAGTAGAAAGAATGCGGAAAGCTGAGGGTAGCCAAAAGGAAAAAGAATGAGGGCATGCATACTTATTACTCTGTGTGTGTTCTTTGTTTATCAGTGTTCTGTGAGTGTAGGGTTTTCTTTTTACATTTCCTGTCATTAGATGATTCTTGGCCTAAGGCTGAGTTAAATTTTCATAGCTCCCTGGGCGTACTCTATCTTTGTACTCAGTACTCTGTACTGGGTTTGTGTTATTCAGACAAGTGAGTTGCTTCAACCCCTTAATAAGAAACCTGGGATTTCAGAACCTACATTTTGTAGTGCTGCTGCCTAATGTATATTTTAAATATCTTTAACAAGGGTATTGACACTATTATAATTATTAGCAATGATATAAACACCCTTGTATTGTAAGCTATAATTGTACTTCCAGAACCAAATTCAACCTTTACCATTAAAGAAAGCACCTGGAAAGTATAACAGAGAAAACGTGGTCTTAGGGGTCTTAGGTTTCCAACTGAACTGAGTTCAAATCCATATCTGCCACATATGAGCAGGTCTTGGACAAGTTACTTCATCTCTCCTAGCCTGAGTTTGTTCACCTATAAAATGAAGAGAGTATTGTCTCTACTGAGTTGTTAAAAGGGTTAAATTCTAAAGTATATGCAAAATACTTAAGTCTCTGTCTGCCAGGTGTTCCATTGATGTTTTGAGGCAGTGGCTGTGAATCACGCTGTAAGGAGCAACACGATTTCATATGAAAGTTCTGGAAAATTTATGAAAGGTGAAAGGGAGAATATCTGAGACACACCCCAACCAATCCTGTAACCTTGATTTTCTCAGAGCCCCACTTTCCTCATCTATAAAGTAGTAAATATAACGCTGTCACTCTGATGTCTTTCCCAACACTAAATTAATTTCCTTCTACCGTGAGATATGAGTGGAGGACATGACATGGGATTTGCTTCCCCTATCAGGCCTGGTTGTAATCCAGAGCGCTGTCCTGGCAGTAGTTATGGTGTCTGTTGTATTTGCTCCACCTCTCACAACTGCATAAATGCCAGGACAATTAGTTAGCAAGGAATGGATGTAACATGTTAACCAGTATTTCTGCTTCTCTTCCCTATTACTATCAGCACAATTTCAGTCATCTTCCTGCTCTTATCAAAGCTACAACCAGAACAGTTTTGAAAACGTACCAGCAAATTGAAGAATAAAATGCCACTACAATTGTTATTAACCCTATTTTGCCTGTGCATTACTTATTGTTAAATACATAGTAACTTTTATTTCGCCATGTTGCTTCAGTTTTTATGCCTTGATACTCAGAGAATTGCTCTTGCATAGAATGGAACCACATCCAACAATTTGAGAAAATATTTGCATGGATACTTATGAGATTAATTAGTTATGTCATAATTAAACAAATCAAGTTGAATAACTTCTTGCAGGTTTCTTTTAATTGCACTGAGGATCAAATCTCAACATTTACAAAAAAAACAAACTATTTTATATCTCTGAAAACATCTAGAATTTGAGAACGGACCATCTGCTACATCTATCCTAAATCGAAAACTTGGATTAATGATTTGACTGCTTCACGTGGCTAGGTGATGTCTGTTACAGTTGATATGTCACAGTTGATCCATTTCTCCCTTAGTGTTCTGTAATAAATATACAGAAATTTAACAATAGGTAAATATTTAGGGTATATAAAATATAATTATACTAATTGCTTCCAATTGCTTTCTCTACAGATGAGTTTTAAAAACAAGGTTAAATAATTTAAAAAATAAACTAGTAACTCTCCTGAGTTTAATCATAACAGCTAACTTTGATATGCAGTATTTAAACATTCTGTGTAGGTCGCTCTTTCATTTCTTTCATAACATTTATTAAATAATTTATATGAGTTAAAAATCAGGTTAGAGAAAAAGTGACGCTGGGATCTTCAGGTGATCTTTTTCACTTGTTCAGGGACAAGTAGAGCAAACTCTTTAGGTGCTTGCTACAACTAAAACTTATCTTAAGGTTTGTATGTTGTTTCTGTTTGTGTGTTTTCATCAATAGGAATAGTTTTTTTGAACAGAAGTACAGTTAAGGATATTAGGGGAAAATAAATCTAGAGATTTAGGTAGAAAGGCCTAGAGTGTCTAAGGATTTTAAGGGTTTTTTTAATAGGTAAAGGAAATCATGAATGATATTCCTAAGATCAACGAGTTAAATTTTCCACTTAGGAAAATACTTCTAAAGCCAATGTGAACAACAGGCTTAAGTTAAAGAGAAGATCAGGTATGAGTTATTGAAGCAGTCCAATCAAATGACAAAAACTGGGAGGGCATTTGGGATTGTAATAGAGGCTGGGGGCAGAGTTAGAACACATTGCAGATATATGGTCAAAAGTAATAGGTTAAAAAAAAAAAAGTAATAGGTTACACTTAGTATGTCAAAAAGAGTTACAGTCAACTCAGTTTTCAAGATTGTGGAACTGAGTAGAGATAGTTATGCCATTACTTTTTATTTTTATACTTTATTTTATTTTCCTTTTTTCTCTAATGGCTAGTTTATTGATACACTAGTCAATACATTTGATGGTGATAAACCAGTTGTACTAGGTATGAATATTGAAAAATAAAAATCTGTCTATAGAATTATACTTTGATTAACTATAACATAGTAACCTTTGAAGTCAGAAATATTTAGATCCTTGGCACTAACTAGGAGCTTTTGGCTTTGGGCAATTTGCTTGACTTTTCTGAGCCTCAGCTTTCTGTCTATAGAATAGGAGTGTTAGTAGCATTTACTTAAGGGGTTATCGTGAGGATTGAAGTATAGCATACACATAACATATTAATACTTAGTGCAGTTCCTGGAACACAATAACATTTAGAGAGTTTCCATTATGTGCAACAAACATATTAAGCAAACACCTAATTTTATTTTTCCACTTATGGATAATAGAGTGTATCACTAACTATGAAGATTAAAAGGAGATATTGGAGGCTTTAAGAAAGAGTTTGGCATAAAAGCATGCACTGGTGAGAGATAAATATACAGAAAGTGAGAAAAGCACTTGGAACAAAAATAATTGGGTTGTGTCCCAAATGCATTTATTGCATGTATGTTATATACTGGATATTGTATCTGGACCTGTGGGAGAAATAGAAATGGTTAAGATGATCTTTGCTATCAAAAAGTGTCAAACTATTAAATATATTTTCAAATTGCTGACAAAATGCTTCAACTCAGGGAATTCTTAAGCCCTGAATTCTTAAGTCTTTACCAGTTGTAAAATGTCAATCCCTCACTCTCACATGCTGGCTGAGTATTTCCTAGTCTGCCTTCTACACCTTCCCATCTTGATTTTTCTCCCAATAATAACCCTGGTATATTTGGGCCTTGATGGATTAGAAAGAATAGAATTTATAGGATAGTATATATTTGAAACCTTTCCAAATTTTTGGTTATTTTGTTATCATTAGTTTTATTGATTTTATTTTATTTCAATCTACAACATTAAATATATAACCATATGCTATTATACTTTAAAATAATCTCATTTGAGATTTATTAAGTGAAACAGTATATTCCTGCTCAGAAGCTTTTTCTATTTATTCTGTTTCACAAATTCTTACCATCCTACCTGAATCAGTTTTCTTTGTTGCTAGATTTCCTACAAAGAGGTAATTGAGTGAAATTGTGCTATTTTGTTTCTTCTTTTTTTGCTATTCCAGTGTCCATACTTCAAATATATAAGGAGGACTTACAATGTAAAAGACACTATTTTAAGCACTATGTGATGCAGTGTTGTGTTGGATCTTATAGTCTAGCAGGGAAGAAGAGATACTTGTAATTCTGCCTGCACACATACCTTCATTAAGAGAACTCCCTTTGGAAATTTTCTTTCAAAATAAAGATGCAAGTAAGCAGTCATTAAAAACTGACATTGTTAATGAAAATTATATATGCATAGTTGTTCCCAAAATCTTTATTGAGTTTTTGAGGAGAAATAACTTTTAGAGCATATGGTGTGTGCCTCAGTAACAGCTCACAGCAGTTCTAGTGACAGCACTGAAACATAGGCAAGACAACGTCCTACTCTGTGAAAGTAGGACGGATTCCTGCTAAGTACAAAATGTAGTTGGATACAGACTCTTGATCACAAGATATACTGAAAATCACGATAAAAATAATCTGCTTAAAATTCTTCTAATCCATTATTTGTATTTCATAATTACTAAAATAACTTGGAGTAGCATTGTTTGTTATTCTTGCCATTTATCGTCTTACTGAAAAACATGTTTCTAATTTTCTCTTTACTGAGACTTAATAAATGTTAGTTTTAGGTAAAGACAAGTACAACTAATAAATTATGCACCTCTGAGGAAGTAAAAATAATTTCATTTGCCAAAACTAAGCTTTAAAAATCCAGTGTGAAATTCACACTTTCACTTTCACTCTTTATCTTTAACAGAAGTTTCTCCATGGCAGTTTTAGGAGACTATCAAGGAGCTCTCTGAAATTTGAAGTAATGAACAATGAATTGCAATACAAAATAAGCATAAACAATGAGACATTTAAAGTGCACAGTTTTCTTCTGAAAGTATTTTAATATAAAAAAATATGTATTTGAAATCTCAGGAAGTTAGCCATGCTACATATTAATTTATATACTTTGGTTCAGTGACCTTTACATCAATGTTCAATTTAATATAATTAGTTAATGATATAAATTAGACAGCAGAATTGAAATGGAAATGGTGAAAGAAAGCCTCTAATTTAAGTCACTGCCTACCTCATTTGATCAGAGTTCTTTTGCCCAGTAGCCAACAGTATTGTACACATAGCAGGTACTCAGTCCATACTTGCTGGTAAATGAATTAAAGTCATTTCTTTGTGAATGGTTTTAGCTAGTACCTTAATCTATAATAGTTCAACGATTCCTTTTTTCTTTTAAAGATCACTTATTAATCAGCTGTGTATACAAGTTTGTTAGAAAGTGTGAAAATTGGACAATCTTTTGTATGATATAAAAGTTATAAGATCCTATTATATAAAATGATCCTATTATATAAAAGAGTCTTATGATCCTATTATGGTCATATGATCCTGTTAAAATGTGTTAGACCATGTGATCTCCTGCTGCAATCCCTCCAGTAACTGTTCCTCTCTACCTTAAAACCATAATGCTTTATTGACTGTCTAGTACATGTTACAGGATCAGCCCCCATCCACACACCACCAAAGATCCTATCTCTCTAGTCCTCCCTCAGTCCTGCTCGGGACCCCTGCTTTTCCTCACTAGCTCCTACAGCAAATCCTCTACAACAGGACCATCTTAATACCTCAGGATATTCGCACCACCTGTTTGATCTGGAATGTTCTTTCTCCAAATATGTACGAAGCTCTCTCCCTCATCTCATTTAAATCTTTATTCAAAGAACCAATTCTCATTTCCTAGTCCTCAGATTTAAAACTGTAAACACCCCTCCCCCATATATAAACCTTTCCTTCTTTATTTTTTTAGGCAACATTTAGTACCTTCAGACACGGTACTTTTATCCTGTTTATTTTGGATTTTTTCTTATTCCCTTCATTAGAAGATAAGCTTCCTGGTGGAAGGAGTTTTGCATATATCAGTAACATTTTTACCACACCACTGAGAACAGAGCCCAGTACAAAGTGGATGTATGCATGATGAACATTTGCTGAATATGAGAAACTCTTCATCCCAAGACTGCCAAAATAAATTAAAGTAATGATAGAATGACGACATTTATTTTCATTCACTTTGAATCTACTTGGATGAATACTAGAGTTATTTCTTTAGTATTAGCAGGGATTTAAACACCAAGAAACCAGATGGTCAGATATAGTAATGAAAGGCATATAGAAATGTGTTTTTGGGTTTGTGCCAACTTGGCAACAACCTCTGAGCAGCTTCCCAAGTTTGTATTCTTTACAGATTCTCTGTGTTATCTCCCTAAATAGTCTGTGCCTGTTCCTTCAGGAAAAAAAAATGAAAGAGCAGTTTTCAAAATTTTAAACATCATTTGATGTATCTGTCTTTGAGCTTACAGCCAGTTCGATTTTTGAACACTCATTCAATTGCCTGACCCTACTTTTTTCATTAGTGTTTCGATTGCTATGCATATAAATGATCTCATTCTATTTAAAGGTCACAGTCTTCAAAAACCAATGCTAATGCTGCTAGATGATAGCAGTAGAAAATAAGATACTTAAATTTCAAGATATTCTGCTAAATCATGAGATAAGGAAAATGTATAGATTGAGGACATTATCCACTTACAGAAATGTTTGGTACTTTGGACAGCATAGAATTTTAGAAAGGATTGGAAAATCTTTTGCTAATAAGAAAAAAATGGGTTAACCAGGAATGGCATTGAAGATTAATTCCTCAGTGAATCTGAAACACTGAAGCAGCTGCCTTTTGGCTCTGAAGAAGTTTTGGGTTTGCAGCATTTTAAGCTGTGTGTAATGACAGGAAATGTAAGAGAAAGGAAGTTTGCTGCCACCAATAATGTAAAGAAGTTGGAGGAAAAAGTTGACATCATCAGTAAAACTTCAGTCATGAATAGGATGACATCATCTCATGGAAATCATTTAAGAACTAGGGAAATCTTTATTCTATTCTTATGTCTATGATAAGTTTTTATTTTTTTTAAAGTAAGATAATCTATTTTTAAAGGCTTGCTTTCTGAAGGCAGTAATTTGCCAATGTTGCCTGACACAGAAAAATTACAGCAAAATATCTAAGACCCCAAAAACAGAGGGTTAGATTTGGAAAAATGCAATGAAATTCTAGTTTCTTGGACCAATAAAGAGGTGGGCAAATTAAGATAATGAAAAAACCCATCTAACCTCAAACAAGAGCTTCTTTTTACTTATTCCTTTTTTTCTTTTACTATTTTATTTCTTTTACATCCTATGTGTCCAAGGGTGCGTTAAGTGCTTTACGTCAATTTATTATTACGTTTAGGCAGCAATGATGAACAGTTGATCTTACGTGGAGGAAATTAAGGTGTAGTGATGTCAGATAATAAAACTAAGCTATTTTTTGATTGCTGAGCAAGGGAGAGCTACAACACTGGAGAAAATTCTGAAAGTTTTCCTGAGATCTGAAAAAAGAAGAACCAAGGAGAAATGTATTCCTTATTAAGAGGGATGTCATGCATTAAGTTCACTTCTTCCTTTTGGTTGCCTATTTTTCTGGTTTTCATCATGAAATCACAAGCACCAATTTCAAGGAGGTCCTATGTGGGTTATCACGCTTGGCATGTGGCAGATTTTTCTTTAAAAAGAGAAAATATGTTTCTTGCCCCAAATCACTCAGGTGGTGAGTGGAGGTATTGGAATATGAAACAAAATCGTTTTATTCTGGAGTCCTTGTTTTTGTTTTTGTTGGTTGTTTGGTTAGTTGTTGTTGTTTTCCTGCTCCCATATCAAACCCTTGGCTTGAAATAATTGTTTTAAAATATAATCTTATTGTAAAGGAAGGTTCAGAGAAAAAAATTTCAGCAATTATAGTCTTTGTTCACATTTTATTACCTGGTTTCTCAAAAAACAAAACAAAAAAAAGTGAAAAACAAGTAAACAACGACAATTTTAAAAAACACCCACCAAAAAACAATGAACCATGTAACGATTTGTTAAATGCAAATGGAAACATTTAAGTTAATATGGTTTTAAGGCCTATTCGTCAAATACCATTTGGAATTCTTCCTAACAAATCAAGAGGTTGGTATTATAGATGAAGAATTTGAGGCACAGAGAACTTAATAAATTGCCCACTGTCACACAGTTGGAAAGTGTTGGATCTGAGAGTTGATCTAGGTAGTCTGACTTCAAAACCATGCTCTGTCATCTGTTATGTTTCGAAACACAGTGCTGACTACAAAAGGGTACAGGAAGAAAAGCAACTATAAGTAACTTTGATTTTAATCACAATGCTTGTGAATATTTACCATATAAATTTCCTATAACTTTGCATATAGCATTAACTCCTGCGTTCCCCATAGACCTTCTTACATGTTGAAGATTATTGACAAGTGTTGGTCACTCATCCAGCTGAGTGTGGATTACTTCTCTTTTGATATGCCATCCTGAGGAATCCTATTAGTAAGAATAGGTGCCCAGCTCAAGGCAACTTATTTGGATATACTAGTCTGGCTTCTGGTCTCATTTGTGTATTTTGAAACCTTGGCTTCATTCATTGTGGCAATTTGCTTTTTGAAAGTACTTCTGCTAATTGATGCTATTCTTTATATATTCATATTATTCACAGTTTTTAGTTTTGTGGTTCAATCCTCTAGTAGAATTTACAATATTCTGTGGTGGAGGTGATTCATTAAATATGGAAGGAAATGAAGTCTTTTTACCGCCACCAATATAAACATCTGAAGTGCCCTTCTGAGAATTAGTAAGCAAAACAAGAATAAGTTAAATTTAACCAAAAATGTCAGATTAAGTTGTAGACAGAGTCTTGGAACCATTAATAAATAAAGTGACGTCTTTCGTTTTGTTTTGTATTAACTTGAGGTTATGTTAGGTACCAAAGCATACACAGTACATATACTTAAAGGGCATGTGATCTAATCTGCAAAAATTTACTTTCTCCTAATGATACCCCTGTATGTCTGATTCCCTTTTAGGTTTATTCAAAACAGTACAATAATAAAATTAGTTTTTCTCTACCACCTTATCCCAATATTTTTACATAGGAAAAATAGACTTTTTGTATCCAAAATATCAGTTTATGGAATTAATTTTATTCTCCTCTGCCAGGATTCTGTAAAAATTTAGGAGCATTAATCTGCCAAGTTTTATTTTTTCCTTATTTTTAGCTTCATGTCAGTTACGTTAAACTGGGTAATAAAAAAAGTGCCCTTCAAGGGCTTCCTATGAGGCCTATAGCCCTTGCAGTCTCTTGATCTGGACAGATGCGGCTTTATCTCAGTTTCTTCTCTGTAGGTTTCCTAGTCCCTTCAAATGGCCTACTGGATAGTATCCAGCACAGCTCCAGGGGCCTTCTCTTCCATGAGGTCTACAGCTATTTCCTAGGCAACATTTATGCATTATTGTCCCTGCAGTCACAAGGAGGGTTGGCCAAGCCCAGTACAATACCATTTTCTTGTCTACAAGTACCTGTAGCCAAGCCCAGTACAATACCATTTTCTTGTCTACAAGTACCTGTAGCCTTGTCCTCAGTTTCCCAGGCAGGAGTCAGATCCTGGCCCACTGTCCTCATTTACTTGGAGAAAGCAAGCTCTCCTAGTAGCTCCTGTGAAATCCTCTCATTAACTTGAGGATAAAAGTGGCTCCCATCACCATTTCCCCAAGTGGACATGGAGATTCCCAAAGTAGCAATGGTTCTTTGCATGTAAATGTCGACGCTTTTATAGTCCTGCAATGAGTAAGAGTGAGCATGGATCGTGAAGTAGATTTCTTTGAAAATCTGCATAGGAAGATTTAGAATTTCACTTTAGAATTTTATATCCATTCGTCTTGGTGTTAGGGTGAAACTTTCACGTCAACCACTTTCTCCAATTGTCGAAAACAATGTTCAGACAAAGAAGGGAGATGAGAGAAATACCTTTCTTTCTGAGTATTCATGACTCTCCATTGGCATCTTCACATAATTGTCTGATTTAATCATCATAACAACTTTACGGGATTGGGAATATTATACTCAATTTACAGAGGAGGAAATTAAGTTTCAAAGAGTAAAAATGTTAAGGCCACATAGATACTGTGGAAATAGAGATGTCTGAGTGAAAAGCTCCTGGTTTTCCTGCTCCATTATTTCAGGTAAGACATACAAATCTACTCACCAGGGTCAACCTAGGACTGACTGCCCGATTTACTTCTCAAATAGTTACCTTCCTTTTGTAGGCTTGGATTTAAGAATGTTTGAGGTCATGTCTCCTACTAATGATTTTGAGCATAGCACAGAATCTTAACATTGGCTGAGTCTTAAAATATATGTTTACATTTTTTTTCCAGACAATAGATTTTGAAGGTTTCAAGCTATTTATGAAGACATTCCTGGAAGCCGAGCTCCCTGATGATTTCACAACACACCTTTTCATGTCATTTAGCAACAAGTTTCCTCATTCTAGTCCAATGGTAAAAAGTAAGCCTGCTCTCCTCTCAGGTGGTAAGTTTAATTATTTACTTTAAACATGTATGTAATGCAAAAACCTCAAAGGGAAAAATCATTATAAGTTCTCTGTAAGCTGAGATGATTTGTTTAAAAATTACCTTTATTGCAGGATTTATCCTTTCATACTAAGACTGTGCAACTAAACATTAGAGAAACTATACTTTATCATTATTCATCACTTGTCATTTCAATGTCTTAGAAGTCTATGTTTAGGTAATAATTTTAAGAGATACTTCCATCAAATATAGGAAAGTGCTCTTTTAAATGACTGGAATATATATATATATGCGTGTATATATATATATATATATATATAAAAATATATGTAGTCACAAGGAAGTTATGTAAAAACATAGTATTTAATATCATTTGTTCAAATTACCAATATACTTTCACATTTTTAGATTTGTAAACTCAGAACAGAGTTTAGAGTTTTCTCTTAGATACTTAATTCAGTTTGTCACCATAGAGATGGTTGGTTCTCTCATTAGGTGTAGCTTTTTAGAGATGCCTAATGCATTACTACCTGTCACTAATTGTATCACTCTCCACACAGTCAGGAAAATAGAAATCTCACTATATTACTTTAGAAAATGTGCAATAGGAAACTGGTTAAACAGTGTTGGAGAGTTGAAAAAGTGAAGATGAGCACTGAGACACACTGAGGTAGAAACACAGGAAGCAGATGCCTCCCCTGGGTTGGAGTCTTCAAAACCCAGAAGCTTGGAAGGAGGACCTCTAGGAGCTGGGAGGCAGTGTTGGGGGGTGGGTGTTGCCTGGCAGGTCTCACTGTCAGACTCCTGTGGAGGGGATCCTTCCTGATTGGCTCTGATAGCTCAGGAGCTCAGGGAGGAGTGTGCAGCCCTGGAAGTCAGACCTCTTACAGCATCACCATGGTCTGTGCAGGACTGAATTGTGGGAGCTCACTGCGCCTTCTTGGTGTGGCAGTAAGCTGCCACGAGACTAGAGCGCCTTGCTACTGGCACCAGATGCTGGGACGGTGAGATGCTGGAGAGATCTAACAGATAAGTGCAGGTAGACCAGCAGGAACTTGTCCCTTCTCCCTCCTCCCTTCTCTTGTCTCTCTAGTGCCCCCTGTGAACCCAACAGGTTTCCATCTGGCAATGGAGAAATATAGTCTACAGCAGTGTTTCCAAAACTCTTTGATCTCAGGACTCTTTTAGGCTCTTGAAAATTATTGAGGACCCCAAAATGCTCTTGTTTATATGGGTGGTATTTATTTCTATTTACCATATTAAAGATGACACATTCTAGAAATTACAATGATCGTCCCCTCAGATGTTGACAAAAATAACATCTTTATGAAAAATGACTATTTTCAAAAACAAAAAAAAAATTAGTGAGAAGATTGACATTATTTCACACTGTTGCAAATGACTAACATCCAACTTCATAGAAGACTGCTGAATAACCACATCCGCTGCTGTGTTGCCGTATCATGTCAAGTAGCCCCTTGGAAAGTCCACTGTACACCCATGAGAGAATGAGAGTGAAAAAAGCAAATGATATCTCAGAATCATCACTGATAGCATTTTGACCTTACAGATCCCCTGAGAGGGGATTAAGTGTCCTGTGGGAGCCTCTGGTCGAGACTTCCCGTCCTAGCATCACAACAAAGAATATCAAAGTGTGGGTAAAGAGGTGAGGAGAATTTTACTAATTAGCACTCTAATAAATAAAAAGCTTAAAACATATAATTAAGAAATAGGTGATTGAGCCAGAAACAAAACTTGGGCAATCTGATGAAGAGTCCACACTATTAAGCCTTACGTTGTGCTGCTTCCCTTTCTGTTAATGGAGTAAAATATTTTTCCTCGAGCAATCACATGTTGGTCCAAGCTTTTTAAAACAGATGATCCCTTCAAAATATAGAGCAATTAATATGCTTATAACCTTTACCCATCATATATTTTTTGTTCCTGAAATGATTCCCCTTATACCATGAACTGAGAGGACTCCCCACACTTGCTGTTTTCTCTGAATGAGTTCCGTTTAGTTTGTCCTAAAGTGTGGTTTCAGAGCTTACAAGTGTTCTGGGCTGAAAATTTTTATATGAGACAGGTTTTTGCTTGGATCTAGAAATGAAAACGTCTGTGTTCTCCATTTCATGCTATAAATGGATTGCATATTCCTTAGAAATAACAAAGTTGTCCCTTATTTAAATTTATATGAAGCAATACTGTCCTTGGGAAACACTGTCTTCTTTAAGAAGACAAATACTGTCTTGAGGAAGAAGGGGGAACATTTTTTGATATGTTGTCTCTCTGAGTCAACAGACTCAGACTAATTATGTCACACTTGGAGGAAAGAGACAATCTAATTACTTTGGTAGTTTTATAAGAAATTCAAACCTCAAACCCTCCTTTCTTCAGATAGCACATAGTAAGTACTACGTAGAAGATACCAAATTTACAAGGAGTAGAGATCAAACCATGTTTCAAAATGGGAAAAAAAAATAAGGAATAACAAATTGTACTTCTTTTGGGACAATCACACATCCTGCATAGACCTACTTGAAAGGAATTGTAAGATAGGCTGCATAACCCTCATGCAGCAATAATAAATTAAACTGTGATGCCTTTTCAAAGCGTGGCCTCCATGTTTTGACATAGGTGCATAGTGTCCTTTGTAGGACTGTTTCTCATCCTGTGTATTTTCAGAATTACCTTTGATAGTGGTTTTTATTCTGGGAAATAAGGAACCCTGGACAGTAATAAAATTTTCAAGGCCTGGGGTAGCCTTGACTCAGAAACTGAAAGATAAATAGATTTTTATTCCTAGAAACTTGCTTTGCAATAATCTAAGTTATCTACGGAAGATGTATTTGTGGTTGAAAAAAATTACAAATTAATTTTGAATAAAGAGGTGCTATATAATCTGCTTTGTTTATCTGCTCTGAGAGTTCACATATTTCATTACCACATTACCATCAGGAATATGGTAGCCATTCTTGATTCTGTACATCAATTGAACAATAAAGGTTTCTCAATAAGAAGACAAACTTCTTTTTTTTTAAAAAAAATTATTTATTTATTTATTTATTTATTTTTGCTGTGTTGGGTCTTCGTTTCTGTGCGAGGGCTTTCTCGAGTTGTGGCGAGCGGGGGCCACTCTTCATCGCGGTGCGCGGGCCTCTCACTGTCGCCGCCTCTCTTGTTGCGGAGCACAGGCTCCAGACGCGCAGGCTCAGTAGCTGTGGCTCACGGGCCTAGTTTCTCCGCGGCATGTGGGATCTTCCCAGACCAAGGCTCGAACCCGTGTCCCCTGCAATGGCAGGTGGATTCTCAACCGCTGCGCCGCCAGGGAAGCCCGAAGACAAACTTTTTAAAGGGAAAAAAATGTTATTCTTGTTAATGAACAATGATCACATATTTGGTAAAAGTAAAGCATTTAGTGTTTATAGAATAAAACATTTAAAAATAATTATAAATAGGTATAAAAGTTATGAGTGTGTATGTAGTTGTGTTTTGTTGAACCTAATGATCCATCTGGCATTTCATGTAGTGGATTATGTATTGTTTTGGAACATTTTGTTTCCGTTAAGTGCCTCTTATCCCCTATTTAAATATAAGATGATTAATTCTGCTGTTCCCATGTTGGTCTTTTAGTTTTTAAATATATCCCCAATATACCATCTTTCCAGCTTTCTTATAACCTTTTCTGCTTCATTGTAAATCCCAAATCCCTAATCCTAAACCTCTCTGCTAGTCCAACAACCAATTTCTGATCTTACCTTCATCCCTGGAATCTATCACTTGAACTGTTATCTTTACAGAAATGTTTAATTATTTGGAATCCTTTTTTTCTTCCGCAAGTGGCTCACAAACCCTCAACCATGATCACTATTATGATCCCATATTTCAGTCCCTGCTATTTGCGCACTGAGCATAACCAGGGAGAAATCTCATAAATATGCATGCAGGCTGTTGTCACTACACATTCCTAACACCCAGTATTAACATGGCCTTAACACCTCTTCAGCTCTTAAAAAAATCTATTCTGAAAAGTATTTATTCTTGATACTGTCTCCTAGATCAATCAGGTTAAACTTTTTAAACCTCCTTTAGTTTATTCATCTTTCCCTTCACTCTCAACAGATGCCATTTTTTTTTCACATCATACAAAAAAACAGGTGCTGTCTAAAATAAAATGCTCAATTGTTTCCCACACAACCCAAAACGGTTTATTCAGCTCACAGAGAATGCATATTACTATATTCCAGATGGAGCCCTTCATCTGAGTGAGTGCTCCATAAGGAGTCAAACTAAGTGGTTTGGAAAGTCAAATAATTATATTCTACCCAACTCTGCTTCTATTCCTATCTTCTTTCTGGTTGAAAGGAACCTGAGTATTTATCAATTTCCCTACCCTAAAATCTTAGACCCTTCCTACCCTTCACTGCCTCACTACTTAGGTTTAGTTAATCACAAAATGCTATTACTCGTTGTAACTTCTTCTCAAACATTCTGCCTGCGTCAGTTTGATACATCATTGTTTGTGTCCTAGACTATCAATTAGCCTGACTCCCAGCCAGGCCCTGCCCTCCCATCTGGAAAATGTTCTTTCTAACACAGAAGCCTGATGATATTATTCATGGGTTCCCAAGTGCAGACTTTCACAATCACCTTGTGGAATGTTTTTTAAACCTTTATTTCCCAAGTAAACATAAATCCTTGATATTTAAAGCCGATTAAAGCAGAGTTACTTTGCTTTGAGGGTGGTGCAGGAGAGGTCTGAGTACAGGGAGTCCTAGTCACTCTGCCTTCCCCCTGCCTCTGGAGACACCCCCTCCTGAAGTGACCTTACAGAGACTCCAGGGCCTGGACAGTGCAGTTAAGAAGATGATAAAATCTGAGTTCCATAGCATTAAGCCAATGCCATGCAGCATATAGAGTCTGCCTACCGTCCTCATTCTCTGTCTCCTTGCCCCATGCACCCAGATTCTTTTCATATCCAACTGTTTGCTGTGACTTAAAACCTGCTGTGCTTACTCAGGACTCTGGGCTTTTCTGCATGATGTACCCTCTGCCCTTATTTCACAGCAAAACCCAGCTCCTTCAGGTCTCAGCTAATGCTTCATTTTAATTCAAGAGCATATGCTGTGTACCATGCTATGGATGCAGTGATCAGTAAGATGGGATACCTAGAGAGTGTAGCTGGGAAGCAACCCTGTCACCCTTGTTAAAGTCCCACCATCTGCCTCTTGTAGATTAGCTGGGACATCCCTGCCTCTCTCCAAATCCCACCTTTGACAGTTGTCACACAGAAACTCCTGGAATTAAACCTCTTCAGCTAAATTGTTTTTCTTTTTGTGTAGGATAGCAATTAACAGCAGTTATTAATAACAATTACTTTCTCTAAGAATATGGCAATTAGAAGAGAATGTGATGTGATTTATTAACTGGTTCAGACACTCATACTGTATATTCCTGTTGGGCTCCCCAATGTACAAAACATTGACTTTATAATAGGAACATCCTTTATTAACCATAGGTCAGTGTAAGAGTTTTTGTTATTTCTTATTAGTTGTTTTATAGCACACAAAGAGAAGATTTTCCTAGCACCGTTTAAATCAGATCATGTAGTGAATTGACCAGTCGTACCATTTAATTATTCATTTTATTATTTCCTTAATTTATGCATCCAACCATTCATTTTTAAAAACACATTATGTGCCAGGAATTCCACAAGAAAGCTGAGGATGCTTTAGAGTCAGGGAAAAAAACAGATAGGTGGTCAGTTTTACTACAATAAAACAAGTGCTGTGCTGTATGTGTCAGGAGCATGTAACTGAGATTTTAACCATAAATTGAAATTATCCAGGTAGAGGTAGTGGGAGGGATGGGAAGGAGTGGATTAGAAGGGAGTTCCAAGAAGAGAAAGCAACATATACAATTTCTGTTTAAATCTTAAAATCATGTCCCATCAAAGGACAGTGCACAAACTTTAAGACATTCAATATTTATGCATTCAAAAATATTTATTGATCACTTACAATGTGCCAGGTACTATTCAAATTACTGGGAGTACATCAGTGAGCAAAACAGAGCTACCCCTCCCATAGTCATATACATTCTAGTGGTGAGAGAAAGACTCCTAAAAATAAAAATTTGTGGCACGTCAAATGGAATGAATGCTGTTGTCAAAAATGAATCAGATAGAAAGTGCAGGTCAAGGCTGAGGATGACTGAAAGTCCTAGGTTTCTCATGACTGACTGAAACTGGGATGAGGGTCATAAGGTCATTTTTGATGGTCCCAGAGTAGATAGTAGTCATGACCTTGGAAGTATTGGGCACAGCCTGGAGGTAGAGTTGGGGGAGCAATCCTGGCAGGATTAGAGTCCTGACTGCCTTCAGAGAGTGGAGGAAGGTAGACTTCTGGGGAGTCTTGAGAGATCTGGGGCTGTGCCTTGACTCAGTTGGGCTGGGACAGATGACATGACTGGAGGAGAGATGAGGTGGGTAGCCAGGACCCGATGGTAGCGAGTGTTGTCCATCATGCTGTGTTTTGAATTTTATCCAGAAGAAATTGGAGAGCCATGAAAAGGATGTAAGCCAGAAAATAATTACACTGTCAGTGGTGTGGAAGCTATCATGAAGACAGATGAGGCTAAAGATATATAAAAAAGTTCCAGGGCTTCCCTGGTGGCACAGTGGTTGGGAGTCTGCCTGCCGATGCAGGGGATGCGGGTTCGTGCCCCGGTCCGGGAAGATCCCACATGCTGCGGAGTGGCTGGGTCCGTGAGCCATGGCTGCTGAGCCTGCGCGTCTGGAGCTTGTGCTCCGCAACGGGAGAGGCCACAAAAGTGAGAGGCCTGCGTACCGCAAAAAAAAAAAAAAAGTCCCAAAGATATTTAAGATTGAGAATAATAAAAACTATCTCTGAAAAACTTCAGGTACTTTATCTTGGGTCCCCTCTCATTGCTCATTTGATGTGGCAATGGTTAGTGAATTCTGTGAAGCTACAATATCAGTAATGGTGTTTAGCTCTTTTCATGTTGTCTGTACAACCAGAGAGTCATACCACAATGGCATTTTTTAGACAGAAAAGGAGAAACAATGCCCTTTTGTCCATAAGGAAGTTAATCAAGTTAAGAACAGAAAATTGTGCAATGAAAATGAAGTACTTAAACCTTCGGGAAAATGTTCTTTTGCCAAATGACCTTACTGAGTGTTCTTGCCAGGAAACATACTTCATTAACTGTGCTGAGAAGAAAGTATTACTCTTATCAGTACTGTTTTAAGGATAGTAAAAATGTGTGTGTGTGTGTGTGTGTGCGTGTGTGTGTGTGTGTGTGTGTGTGTGTAGTGTAAAGTAGCTTTATAGGCCTTTTGTGTCTAATAAGCTCCTTCAGTTTCCACCATGCAAACAAGGGCAGGCCAGGTTCCATAAAACACAAATTGAACAGAGTACAAAACTTATGTAGCTATGAGATGCGGAGATTCTTGGCACACAGTAGGGCATTTCAAATATATTTGTGCTTTTATCACTGTTGATATGCTTTATTGATAATAACAATTATAGTCTGTGCAGCTTATATACCTACATACAAATGCCCTAGAAATAAAGATACAAGAATTTCTATCCATTGGCCAATAAGCATTTATGTATGTCAGCCATTACATTTTTTATGCCTCTATAGTACCAAATTCAGACTTCTAATCATCATTAGTAGTAGTAGTAATCTAAAAATTATTTTACTCCAATAAATTTTTTATCCTGAAACCCTGAAAGCCCTAAAAATCCTTCCCTGAAACCAGAGAAAACTCTGTAACTTCAAGGCTCCATTGATGATAAAATTACTGTCGGTAAAAGAAAAGTTTCTCCCAAATCTCCTCTTTAATTATTAAATGGGTTTGAATATACTGAACTTGATTATATAGGTTTCTTTATTGTTCTGTCTGAATATGCTAAGTAAAATTTTGGTTTTCAAAGTGTTCATTTTTGCTATTAAATTTATTGACCCAAAATAAAGGGGTTTTGTATTTTGAATTGCATCTTAATTACATATTAAATGATAGTGTTATCTTAAGATTTTTGCATAATATGTTAACAAATACTTATTTACAGTTTTTGAGATCCTCATGAGGGCAATAAGGTATTTAGTACTTTACAGAGACTCAAATCAATCATAATATTATTTAATTTGTGTTATGCTCTAAAACTACTTAGTAGCAAGCTAGAAAATGAGCTATGGTATTGAGCATTTGCTTTGATCTGCTAGAAGAAAAACCCTATGAAAATGGGAGTTTTCATCTCCTTGGTTCAGTACTTTATCTCCGATGCCTGGAACCTGGTTTTACATGCCTGGAACCTGGTTTTACATGACTAATATTAAAGGACCTTAATATTTATTTTGGTTTATGTTTATAAAGGATATGTTAGTTGTATACCTATTAAAAAACACAGTTAAGAAAAATCATTCATAATCCATTTCCCATAAGAAAATGCAGGTAAAGATTTGGTAAATATGTATTTTCATGGGTGTATTAAGTGGATGGCCCAAGGACTGATCTGAATGGAAGATGAATTTAGAGCTCTCAGCCATGGCTAGGATTTCTAATTTCCTTCCAAAGGTTTATGAAATAATGTATGCACTATCAAGAGTCTTGAAAACCAGACCCTTAAAACAAAAGGTCATTTATTGAGAGGCAGGAGACAGATTTTTCTGCTTTATTTTTCTCTCTCTAGCCCCACAAAATTATACTTAAAGCATGAAATCCCACATCAGGCTGCCTTTTGAATTGTGGATGCACAACTGGTCTTTGTTTTCTCAAATGCGAAATGGAGATAAGAAGTATATGTATCTTACTGGGTATTGTGGGACTCAAAAACGTAATGCATTAGGTACCTTAGGAATGCCAACTTTTACCATTATTAATTAAACAGATCATTTTCCTGTGTTTTAGTTTGCAAACACAGGATAAAGGTCAAATTCAATATAGTTTTTTTTTTCCACTAAGATGTCATACATCCTGAAAGAATACAGTCAAATTTAAGGAGTATTATTGGAATTTCTTTTTAATGTGACAAATATACAAATTTTGGTAGCATGACTTCTTTTCACATATGGTGGCTTAATTCCCATGGTTAGGCATAGTCACGAAACAGAGTAATTCAACCAACTCTCAATTCTCTGCCTGTAGACAGTGTGTCACCTGCATTATGGTTGCCACCAGCCCAATGTAACTTTGAAATCTAAATTTAAGTTAGTTAACAATCAATTAAAACAATTCAGTTCTTCAGTCAAACGCCAGCCACATTTCATGTGTTCAACAACCATATGTGGTTAATACTACTATATTGAACAAGGTGTACATAGAACGTTTCTATCATTGAAGAATATTTTACTGGACAGGACTGATAGAGCAAGTCTTCCTTTTACTGCTTTTGAAAAGAGCTCAAAGTTTGGAGTTAGATGGCCTGTCTTCAACTCTGAACTCCTGGGAGTGCTATGTGACTATAAGTAGTTTAGTCTCTGATTTTCCACCCTTTTTTTTTTTAATTTTATTTTTTAACATCTTTATTGGAGTGTAATTGCTTTACAATGGTTTTCTCTCACAGATGGAATTGCAGGGTCAGTGTTGTTGGCACACAGCCAGGAGCCTTGCTCCTTTGCAGAGTTTGTTCTGCTCCTAGAACATCACCCCCAAAGACCTGCTTCAAGCCCTGTTCCTTATAATTGCTTGTTTCAGGTTTTTGCCAGTGGCCAAAAAGATGAAACCCATATGATGTTCTTAGAGGGATTTTGCTGGCCCTAGTCTCTTGTCAAGGACTGTATCCATTGCCTGTCCTCATTTTATGAGGAATCACAATCTAGTTTACCCAGGCTATCTCATCTTGCTGCAGGTTTGTGTAAGCATAAAAAAATTTTTTTTTAAATTATATTATTTTAAGACAAGCATAGTTAGAAGGTTGTCTAAAAATCATGAAATGTGTGATAATATGAAGTAACTGTTGTTATTCTTGGTTATCTGTGCTACTCATCATGACTATTAATATGAATATTGGAAGTATGATATGTGACTACACTATGTGACAAATTGCTTCATAAGCCTGTTAAATTTCTGCAAATTGAACCAGTATAAAGAAATGGAAAAACCAAATTGCCAGAGTGTTTTATTGCCTTATAAGTTTAGAATTTTAATTCGTATCATTATTTCATAGTAATAATAACAGTTTTGAATATTTCATTTTAATAGATGAAGGGAAACAGTGGAGATAACGCTACCGTTTTCATTATCTGGAATGCAAGTGTTTGAAAATAAAATAAACTGGAGCAGAGGCAGTAATTGAACATGTACCCAAAACTGATTTGCTAACAATTGAACCTTGAGACTAGAATTAAAAGTATCTATTAGAATAAAACGTTTTAGGTCATTGTTTTAAGAAATGGAGTGTCTGTATTGGAATACAATGAAAATCGTGTGCTTGAAGAATGTGATAATCGTAGGCAATATTCAGTTTGACTAACGCTAACTCTTTTTGTAGTTAAAACTTTGAAGAGAATAATGTTTATATATATATGTGTATATACATATATATAATCATCATAAAAACAGAAAAATGCCATCGAAGTACAAGATAATTATTCCTAATAAAACTAATAGACTCTAATTACTTTGCCTATTTTTCACTTTACTTTGTACTTTGTTGTACCTTGTAATATATATTATATGTGTATAGGTATATATGGGTCACTTTTGTGGGGAAATATTTAAAGAAGCATAGCCTTGGGCAAGTCAGAGAACCTGCAAATTTGGATGTCAGTCACATGATCTTCTGAGCTATTGACCACTTGAGGCAAAAAAAAACAAAAAAAACACATTGTGTTTTACCTAGCTTCATGTGCAGTTCCAATTCTAAGGAGAGTTTCACCGATGCTTGGATGGGTTAAAATGGCCTTTGTTAAAGGGAAGTAGACCTTTTCATTTATTTATTTATTTATTTACTTACTTACTTACTTACTTACTTATTTATTTATTTATTTATTTATTTATTTATTTATTTATTTATTTATGGCTGTGTTGGGTCTTCGTTGCTGTGCGGGGGCTTCCTCTAGTTGTGCCAAGCGGGGGCTACGCTTCATTCTAGTGCGCGGGCTCCTCTTTGAGGTGGCTTGTTGCGGAGCATGGGATCTAGATGCGTGGACTTAAGTATTTGCAGCACGTGGGCTCAGTAGTTGTGGCTCGCAGGCTCTAGAGCACAGGCTCAGTTGTTGTGGCACATGGGTTTAGTTGCTCTGGGGCATGTAGGATCTTCCCGGACCAGGGCTCGAACCCGTGTCCCCTGCATTGGCAGATGGTTTCTTAACCACTGCACCACCAGGGAAGTCCCAAGGGAAGTAGACTTTTGAACCTCTTCTTCAGAGGCTATTACTGCTAAAGAGAAGTGTAAGATTCCATTTACCATCTCGTTTCATTGAGGAGCTGCAGCCAAGAAACCAGGCTTGCTATGTCCTGTTTGCCAGTTACATGGTCTCGCGTGTGTCCTGTATAAGCCTTAGCACAAACTGCTTAAAAGGAAAAGGACTTTTCTTCTGGGAAGTGAACTTTCCTAGAGGGAGGTAAATACTGGGAAAGAGCTATAGCCAAGTTTAGGAACAGGAAAAAAAAATTTTTGAAAGGGTAGAATAGGGTGTAAAAACAACCTCTCTGAAGACAGATTGAGGCCCTAGGGCCTGCTCTCAAAATATTAAGTGAAAATATAAGGAAACATTTTCACCACTTAAGAGAAAGTGGGCTGATCTAGGGTAGGGGGTTAGGAGCTGAAACAAACCTATGAGCTTTTTCAACGCAACACGTCAAGATTTAGTGGTCCAGCTCTATAATTGTTTTGTTGTAAAGTAATTGTGGAAAAGCTCATTGACATTTTATTTTTCTTTCTCTGATGCACCCTATAAATCATTGTGAAAAGTATATGTTTTACCTCTCAAATTTAGCTGAAATTGCACTTAAGGAAAAACTGATTAGTTTTTCATTGTGTGTTGTCATACATGCCCATAATTTCTTTTTAAAATAACCTTTAAATTCTTTTAAATGTTAAACTATGACACAGTTCAGTGCATGATACAACTTTTTGTTTACAACCTCTCATGAACAGAAAATGGCAAATAGTCAACTCATTTTGTCAAACAAAATAATTTTAGTATAGTAACATGTTTCTTGTTCAAAAGTAGTGTTAAGTTGAAATTATACATTAATGTTCATATTCAGTATGTACATTACATACAGGAAAGGCAAACAAAATTATGATACTCATATTTTCCAAATGTTTGTGTTTAGTATTATGAAAATTGATAATGAAATACCATAACCTTCATTTTATATATACAAATGATCATAAGTGAATATATATAAGTGCAAATGTATACCTTTTGGCATTCTTTCAAATGAATGTGATGATACATGCTTTTTATTCTTGTTTTACGCTGAGTTTTTGTATAAAAGAGTTAAATCAAGCTGATTAAATCATTTCAGTACCATAAGCGGGGAGCATAGAAGAGAGGATTAGCTCATCAGGCAGGATGGGTTAGGTCATAGTTTATCCAACCATAATTCAAGGGCTGTGTTTCTCTGAGTCTGGAAGTTATGGTCATGTGAAGGATCAGTGCCAAAATGTCTTTTATCATAAGTTGAAACTGCTTATTTCTGCAGCTGGCTAGGCTTTAGATGATTAGTTAGAATTAGTCAGGTATTTTCTTTTCAAAGCTCAGGATTGTCTTCTGTTCTCTGCCTTTGGTTTATAAAAGTGACTATGTTAGTTTGTATCAGATATACAGTGACACTTTTGTTAAGGGAGGAAATCCATTTATAATATGTGTATATATATATATGTATCTTTTTCAATAACTATAAACAAGTGGAATCAATGTGAAGCATAGAGATGTATTTGAAATAAAGAAGACTTTGGTAAAAAAATGAAAGATGTAAAGCATTGTTTTTCAAACTGTCAATTGTGGCCCATGGTGGGTAATGAATTCAGTTTAAGGGGTCTTTGACAGAATTTTAAGAATGGAATAAAAAAGAAGAGAATAGGTTAACACAGAAAACATTGGCACAGTTATGAAACCTAGTGTGTGTGTGTGTGTGTGTGTGTGTGTGTTATTTGTGCTGGATTAAGATGTAAACTGTTTTTCTTACTTTTCCTTACTATTGGCCTTGAACAAAAATAATCTATAAGCTATTAGTGTAGAATAAAAAGGATAAAGTTGCTAGTTATGAAACGCTGGGCAGTTCATCTCCCTAAGCCTGTTTCTCATCTGTAAAATGGGATTAATGCAATCTCCCCTCACAGGGTTAATGGGAGAATTAACTGAAATGATACATGTTCAAGTGCCCAGCATGGTTCCTGCCACATAGTGTACATTCAATAAATGGTACATTTTATTAGTAGTAACGTTGTGACTACTAAACTAATTAACTGCTGGCTTTTCAGCATGCATTAAATTATACTCCTGGATATCTTGAAATGGCTGAAGGAAATCACAGGTGTTCAATCAAAGTTATACATGGAAAGAGATAGACCAGAGCAAGAGATGTGGTCAGGTGGAGGTGTGCTGATGAATGCCAGATGAATGACAGGCTTGTAGAACTGTATTTGGTTAAGATTATTCCCTGCATTCCAGTAACTCCTGGTTAATTAGGAATCAAGTAGCCATTCAGCCCATCAGCCATCTAACCCACATACCTTTTATATGGCCAAATAGACCTCAAAGAATAATTGGGGTTTACCGTGAGGTCTTGTCAGATACATATGATCTGGTTTCAGAGACTTCTCTATAAGATGGAACTATTTATTGTGAAAGAGTTTCGATTTAATTATCAGATACTCTGCAGTCGTCAGCTGTTGTGAACAGATATTCGGGTTCTCTACCCTTGTCTTGGAATAGGCACAATGAATGGATGTAATAAATAAAGTATGGACCATATTAAAACCAAACTACAGTTGTATGTTCTTACCTCTCTAATTAAATCTGTCATGTTTATCCAGATTTTTGTTTATGTTCTCTTTCTCTCTTATTCATGGGCAGATTCCTTGATGGCAAAAAGGATGTCTTATTCACGGTGCTGGCAACCGTTTGACATAAATACATGTTTTTATGTATGAATGATTCCTGACCATCAATATATAAATCATATTGGGACAGACTCACATTTCTTCAGTTTTTTGTGAAAGACCATTTTTCAGTCTTCCCAGCTGATTCACAGCTGTCACTGCCTAAGGCAGAGAAAAGTGGAATAGGAAAGTAGTTCTTCATGCTTTGAAATCTGTCTACCAGCTAACTCTGGGCGATAGGATTCTGGCCCAAACACCATCCAGTGAGTAGGCAGAGCAGTCCCTATGTCCCCAAATCCCAAAGGACTCTCCATTACTTAAAAGAATCATAGAATGTCTGTCTCTGTTATACTAGAGACCGAAGAATTTGGTTATTTCACGCCTCAGAAGTATACAGTTTCTCTACATGGTCTAGGCATTATCTCTCTATTTCCTTTGTTGGTTTTTGTTTGAGAGCACTGTGAATATTTTTAAGTATATGAAGACAAATCTTTTTTTCCAGGTCTGAGAATGAATAAAGGTGCCATCACCTCTCCCCGTACTTCTCCAGCAAATACGTGTTCCCCAGAAGTAATCCACCTGAAGGATATTGTCTGTTACCTGTCTCTCCTTGAAAGAGGAAGACCTGAGGATAAACTGGAGTGTATGTGTTTCTTCATTTAGTTTACTTATCACGGTTGGGGTGGGGGGATATGACTGGATATTGACAAACTTAAAATTGTATATACTAAAAAAAAAAAAAAAAAAAAAAAAATTGTATATACTGTGGTTGTTTACATTCTTATTAAGTAAAGTGACCTTGGTTAATAATTATAAAAAAATCCTCCAATTGAAAATCAGACAATTAAAAGATACTAAGAATCTATCAATTTTAGGTTATTATTGATCAAGGTCCATTTATTACTGAGTATTTCTTGAGCATGTTTATCAATTGATGGTTTTTGTTTTTGAATTTGCTCAGTTTGGTAACCAGACGATATTGAAAAGTATCCTTTGTGTTGTTTTGAAAATACACTTATTTCTAGTATGTAGGAGGTCTTCCCATTAAGCAGAAAAAGGGTTCACTATCCACAGGCAACCTGAGCCTTTCTCTCTGGAAATCTTCCTTGAAACCTTCTGCACTAACTTTCGTTGCGGTGGACAAATAATTTCTTAAATGCCAAGCATGAGAGTTTCATTTCTAGAAGTTGACTGAATATTATAAATAATTAAACAATAGCGTTTTTTTCTTTTACCATGTAGCAGGCGTTTCAGGTAGAGAATTTCAATCTAGTTGAAAGGAAATAAGTGCTCCCTTTAATAAAATACAGTAACTGAGCTCTCTCTGGTGGCAAACTGTACTCATTGCAAGGCAAGAAGATATTTTTCAAACCTTTACTGCAAGCCCCGTCATTTAATAATCTATTCTATCTCCAAAGCCCTTGCTAAATACAGAGCTGATGGTTTGTTCAATAAGCTGATTAACCTGATTGTATTAGATATCATTAAAATGAATTAAATTTTTTTTGCTACTGAAATGATAGTAAAGATAATGAATCCTAAATTTGACATTTCTAAAGTAAATGTAGAGTATTGTGACACCTCAGAATTATGACTGGGTAGCATGTTTAGTTTAACAGTAACTTTCGATAATATTTCTCTTACTAATAAAGAATTTAATGTAATATGATTATTTAATAGTAACACCTGCTTAAGTTATGAATAAACCATATTAACATCATTCTTTAAATACATATTTATTAGTTCTAAATGTTGAATATTTGCATTTCAAGATTTATTTGTTTTCCTAAGAACCTACAGAAATCTCTCTGATTCCAAAATAAATATTAATGTTTAGTGAATTTTTATTGAAGTAATGGCCAGAGAGAAAGTTTTCTCAGGTGTTATTAGGACTGTGTTTGGGATGATTTTAAAAATACAAAGATTCGGGCTTCCCTGGTGGCGCAGTGGTTGAGAGTCCGCCTGCTGATGCAGGGGACACGGGTTTGTGCCCCGGTCCGGGAGGATCCCACATGCCGCGGAGCGACTAGGCCCGTGAGCCATGGCCCCTGAACCTGTGTGTCCGGAGCCTGTGCTTCGCAACGGGAGAGGCCACAACAGTGAGAAGCCCGCGTACCGCAAAAAAACAAAACAAAACAAAGATTCTATTCCAGGTCTGAGAATAAATAAAGACACCATTACTTCTCCCCAACATGGTCTTTGTGATCCAGTTTAATTATTTTTAGGTCAACTGCAAGTATTTTGTTTTTAAGGTAGAATTCCTAAGAGGTATGTTGTAAGTTCTCAATGTGAATCTGTGTCTCAGCAGTCCTCGTCCACAGTTGCCAGCCATAATGTTAACCCACGAGTGATTCAGAAACACTTGATGAATCAAGTTGAACCTGACCTGCCACTTACCTCTCTTCAGTGTTATCAATCTCCTTCCCTCGGTTCTTTAAGTTTTCCAGCTCTTTTTCGAGCTTATACCATTCATTTCTTTAGACTTCCTGCATAGACAGACTTGTTACCACCTGGCATTACTTCTGTGATTTTCACCAGACTCTTGAAAGAAAATGCATTTCAATTTCAGAAACTCATTAAGGTTCTAGCTCTGTTCTAGTTTTCTTCTCTACTCTCCTCAAGTGTGGAGGACCTTAACCTGGTCCTTACTCATCTGGAGCTTGTGTTTGTTGGTTTGTTTTCTAAATGCCAGGCTTTTTCCTACATCAGTTAAATCAGAATCCATTTCTTTCGCCCAGCTTCTTAGCTATGTACTTATACATTTTTCCCTTCTATAGTTGCGCGTTTACAAATTCCTAACATTCATATAGTATATTATAGTTATAGATTCTAAAATTTTTTCAATGTCTTTAAAGAAATCTAATGGTTGTTCATTTAATATATATTTCCAAAATGGTTATGACTTATTAAACATAATATATACTAGAGGAAAGAAGAGAAGAAAATAATTAAAATTAACACAGAAGTAGATATAATCAAGCATCTAATATAGTTAACTTTTGCAGGTGAGTGATGTTTTTGAATCTCAATTTCTAAGCAGCTAAGCAGAAAGGAGTACAGACATGTTGCCTTAGGCCAGAGGTTCTTGAACTTTATCGCACATAAGAATCACCTGCAGGGCTTATGAACACACAGCTTGCTCTGCCCCAACTTGAGTATATGTGATTCAGCAAGCCTGGAATAGGACTTCAGAGTTTTCATTTCAGGTCATGCTGATGTTGCAGGGACCACATTTTGAGAAGCATTGGTTTATGCAGTTCCTTCAGTCCAATGAAAACACACACACACACACACACACATAATTCATCTGAAACTACAATTGTTCTTGGAATTGATGGTGACATTATTTGATACGTTCTTTTACCTGGGTTATTAGATAAATTAATGACATGTTTTAAATATTTTTTCCCCAAAAAACAATGTTTTATAAATCTATTCAGTGCTTACTGCCCCTTCTAATCTCCCCCACCTCTCTTTTCTGCCAGGCATTCACAAAATGTTTAGAATAAAGCATTCTTTTTTCATTGAAAGGAAACTAACAAACAAACGCTTTTGAACTTTCCACTGATTATATGCCATTTCTTCAACTTGCTTTCCTTCACTCAGTCTTTGACTCAATCCTAATGCCTCCCTGTGGTCTTTGCCAGTGCTGAGGCCCTGTCAAGTAGAAGGTATTTATTTACCTGTTCCCACGAACCCTTGGAAAGTATGTGTGCGTGCATGTGTGTGTGTCCTGAAGTTGTGGAGGAATTCTATTTTTGTCTTGGTGGAAGTTACCAACCATCGAGGTGCATAGATAAGAACATTGTACCAGGTCTGGTTTGCCCTCTTCACCTTAAGCCCACTACAGTACTTTATGGAGAGCCATTCAATACATCCCTCTTTGAGTCTCCTTAGATTCCTCAAATACTGTGACCTCAACTCCATTTTATTTCAGTCACCCACTTTTGTTGCAATACCCCAAGTCTTTTAATTCCCAAAGACTGCTCTTATTCTATAAATTTAAATTCTAGTATTTTGCTTTGACCACAGCCTAAGCTCACGTAACTTTTTACTTTTCTGCTTTGAGTTTAAATATAGCATAGCACAGTACGCAGGAGCCTGGACCCTTCACTTCACTAACTGAATGAATCTTAGCTTTGACCCTTACTATCTGAGTGACCCAGGCACATTGTTAAAACCTCTCAGGCCTCAGCTTCCCCAGCTGTAAAATTGGGATCATAATAATGTCTATCTTGTATGTTTGCTATGAGAATTAAATGAACCAATATTTGCTCACATAAATTCCTTCACATTTATGTGAATGTTAAATGAAATAAAAGTAAGTTAATGGGCTTCCCTGGTGGCGCAGTGGTTGAGAGTCCGCCTGCCGATGCAGGGGACACGGGTTCGTGCCCCGGTTTGGGAAGATCCCACATGCCGCGGCTGGGCCCGTGAGCCATGGCCGCTGAGCCTGCGCGTCTGGAGCCTGTGCTCCGCAACGGGAGAGGCCACAACAGTGAGAGGCCCGCGTACCGCAAAAAAAAAAAAAAAAAAAGTAAGTTAAGAATTCTTGCCCCTTGACCGCTTCACTTCCTCCTAAACTTGCTTGCTGCTTTTGGGCCTCCCACCCCTTCAAATGTAGACTGACCCCGTAATTCGTGAGGTCAATCATTCCTTCTCACTTAGTTTTGAACATCCAATTTATTTGCTCATATACTGAGCTGCCAGAGATTTTGTGAAATGATAATATAATTCTGTGGATTAGAACTCTTCTCAAAACCTCAGCTGGCCTTCAGTGCCTTCAGTGTTTCTCTGGTCATTGACTTCTCCTAGTTAAAGGTTCATTCAGATGCTTTGTTACTTCAAACACCTACTTAATTAATCATCATCTCACTCATTAGCTGTAAATTCTTATAGCTTTCTCTCATGTTGCCTAAAACTTGTCAACTTCTATACCTGTTCTTTCCTCTTCTTCTGACTCAGGAAGCATGTGTCCCTTTTGTAGTTCCCTATTGAATAATACATCAAAGTAAGTCCTTAACTTAGCATCCATAAACTAATCTGGCTCCACAATTTGACCCCAACCTACTTGGCCAGTCTTGCATTTGGCTATGACCTGCACAAAAAAGTCCCATTCATATGAATCTACTTTTTAATTATCAGACAAACCCTGAACTTTTCCACCTTCATGCCTTTGCTTATAATGTGCATTTGCTAGGGGTGTGTATCTTTCCCAGTGTATATCAGATCCAGTCCAGTCTACACTTGAAGCCTAAGCTCACATCATGAGTCCTCTTGCCATCTCTAATCAGATTATTTTACTCTCCTTCCTTGTACCATTGCACTGTGTGTAACTTCCCACTCTAGCACCTACCACTTATATATGTGTGTTTTTCAAAAGATAGATGCTCAATAAATGCTAGTTAAATGGAACTGTATTGAAGTCTATGGGTGCTTGACAAGAGGAAGATAATGTGAATTATTGAAGGCATCAAATATTACTAAATTTATACTTTTATTTAAAAGTATAAATGTGGCATTCACATTGGGATTAGAGTTTATCAAATTATTAATGACTTAGCTAGAATAACTTTAAGTTAGCTTACAGTTACTGAAAATATATCACTAAAAAGAAATCAATAGGAAAATGTCCAGAAAAATACACAGTTGACATGCAGATAATGAGGACTACCCTGTATGTTAAAGTTACAGCTCTGTCTAGTATTAATCTTAGAACCACTGAAATTTAATATTGAAAAGTCCTCAAATATCATCTAGTTAACCTTCCTATATTGTCAATGAAACATTTAAAGCCCAGAGAGACTGGTTATTAATTACACCACCAGTTTAGCTATCTGTGACTAAAATGTATGATTTCTGACCTGCTGTATAGGTGCCCTTTTTATTTTGAAAAGCTGCCTTTCCTTGTTTAGATTATTGTTTCTTTTTTTTTTTTTTTTTTTTTTTTTTTTTTTTCCAGTACGCGGGCCTCTCACTGTTGCCTCTCCTGTTGCGGAGCACAGGCTTCGGGCGCGCAGGCTCAGCGACCATGGCTCACGGACCCAGCCGCTCCGCGGCATGTGGGATCCTCCCGGACCGGGGCACGAACCCATGTTCCCTGCATGGGCAGGCGGACTCTCAATCACTGCGCCACCAGGGAAGCCCTATTGTTTCTTCTGTGGAGAAAAGAAGAAAGTATAACACCATTATATTAGATGTAAAAAACTCCAAACAAATGATTTTCACCTCTGCCCTTGTGGTTTATTAGATAGGTCTTGAAATACATAAAACAGTAAAAAATTGTGAGTTAAACAAATTCTGGCTTAAATGCTTTTTAAAATATATACTTTATAATCTTTTAAAACAATTTCCATAATAATATTTTCATATCAATAACATATTATACAAAGTACAAAAACATATTCTATGGGAAAATAGATTAAAAACTTGCACATCTTTTGGAAAAGAAACAAATTCTAGATATAAAGAATTGCCCTCATATTGTGTAATGTGCCTTTCCTTTGAGCTTTTAACCAAATTCATGTGTGGGCACATAATTGTTTCTATATAAAGTGTAATTGCATGAGCATAAAAATAGAAAAAAATGTGGGTTAAACTGGTTTGTAACTTTTTAAGAGGTACCCACCTTTGGAAGCTATCATGTTGACAGAATAATTTTAATATTGGGCTTAAATTATTTTTGCACCTAAAAATCTATATCCTTATATGTTGGTTTTAAAAATAAAACCTCTTTGTTCAGTGATTCACTTGACCTTGGAGACTAACTTTACTTTTAAATTCTAAGGAAAAAATAGTCTTATTATAATGTTTGAGGATCACTATTAATTTTATCAGTATTATTCAGATATGCTTTTAAAAGGGAAAGGTTCTATAGGCTTACCAAGCCAAACAATTTTTATTTTCTGTGGTGTTAATAACTGCTTTTTTTTTCTCTTTATTTGATTAGTTTCTTAATTCCTGTATAACTAACTAATTCCTAAATCCTCCACCATAAATTCTGGTTTGGAAACTTGTGCTCTCCATCTATTCCTTCATCTTTTCATTGTTAGTTACCTTCTCCTTTATTTTACTTGTTCAGTCTTTCTGAAATCACTATTATTAGATGTTCAAACTCCATGACAGAACTTTGACTTATTATATTTTTTAATTTTCCTGTTTTCCAACTTCTTTTCTTTTATGTCTTTCATTTGACATCTGGTACATCTTCTACATCTAGGACGACTTTTTTTTTTTTTTCTCTTTCTAGCATAATTTTCACTTCACAGAGAATCCTTTTTGTTGTCAGCACCATCCTTATTTGCTATTATTCTTATTCATGGATTGAATCTTTCCTCTTATTTATAAGGTTCCCGTCTCCCTGCTTTGCTGGTTTCTTCCAAATTACTTCGTTTTGAAACAACTACTTGGTGGTTGTGGGTAGGTGGGTGGGTAGATGAGGTTTAAGTCTGACTCATTAGAGATGAGCAAGGGGACTTAACATTTCTCAATGTTCAGTATATCCATTTTCACATGATTACACTCTTTGGTATTGGACCCCTACCATCAGAATGCCTGAGTACCCTGAACTCAGAGTCCCTGTCGCTTGACTGCTAAAAAGCTCAAAGATCCAGTCTTCTTTAAGGTAGAGGGCTGGCATACCCTCAGGTGCAAGCCGTGAGGGGTAGTGTTTAAAGGTCTAATTTCTTTTCATGAAGATTATGTTTCCTTTTCTGTGTGAATCTGCGCCTCCTCTTTACCACCAGCTTACGTCTATATTTCTCAGCTTTCTACATCGGACACCATATGTTTTCCAGCTTCTAAAATTTTATTTTTCTTGTCTCCTCTCACGTTTTCTTTGTACTTGTGGGTTTATGCCTGTTTCATCCCTTACTGTTACTGTAGTGGACCTTCAATAGAAAGGCAATGTAACTATGTGTGTTCAATATTTCTTGTTTTGCATGACCCCACTACAATTTTAAATTAGGAAAGTAGACTTACCTCTGAAAACTAAAGTTCTAGAATTCCTCTCTCGCATCGGAATCAAAGGAAAGTTTTATCATTGATTTATAATTGGTGAGATTTAGACTACAAGATACTTAGTGCTCAATATATGTATACTGTTTTTATTATTGCTATAATTATTAACTAGAACTTAAAGTTCTCCAACTTTGTTCCTTGGTGAATTAGACAGGATTTATAGATAGCCATTAACTCCTATTAATGTGTGTAGAAATTAATATAAAAATATACTAGGGCTTCTACTTCATACAACAGTAAAGTGTTCTCAGACCAACTTTTCTGCTAGAAACAACTAGAACATTTAAACTCAATTTTTTTTAAAAAAAATCTGTTTGTAAATTTTAGGAAATTATCAAGGCAAGTTGGATTTGTGGGTTAAATTTCTGGGAGCAGGGAGCCAGGCTTTTGCCAGTATTTTTAAACTGTAAATTCTTAGGCACCTGAGAGGCTGAGAAGGTAAGCAGCTTTGGTAGACTGGTCTTGGGGAAAAAACTTGAATTCTGGAGTCTTTTTAGAAGGCATATGATGGTCTCTAATTGTGGTTTAAATTTCCATTTTCTTTACAATTGATGATGTTGAGTACTTTGTTATGACTGACTACTCACCTCTCTTCCATTTTTGAAGCATCTGTTCGATTTTTTGCCTCTTTACTAATTGGGTTGTTTGCTATTTTATTACTGAGCTAGGGTTTGCTCATATATTGTAGAAACAAGTCCTTTGTTAGATATATGTGTTCTGAAAATTTTTTTTCAAATCTGCAGCTGGCTTATTTATTTTCTTAATAGTCTTCTTTTTTTCTTTTTGATGAGCATAAGTTCCAATTTTGATGAAGTTTAATTTACCTATTTTTAAAAAATCTTTGATGGTTCATATTGGCTTATGTTGAGGTTATGAAGATATTGTCCTGTATTTTCTTTTAGAAGGTTTATAACGCTGATTTAATGTTAAAGTTTAGTTTCAAAAAATTTTAGTTTTAAAGTTAAAATTCTGTTAGACCTAATGTTTATGTTTGGTGTGAAGTAAGGGTCAAGGTACTTTTTTTTATATGAATATCCATCCAACTGTTCCATCATCATTTTTTGAAAAGACTTTTCTTATCTCATTGAATTGCTTTTGTCCCCGTTGACCATAAGTGTGTGGATCTCTATCTATATTCCTATTTCCCATTATTCTGTTGTGTAGCCCTTAGTCAGCATGTCACTATCTTGATTCACTTGATCTTTAGCAACTCTTGAAGTCAGGTCATGTAAATCCTTCTGATTTGTTCTCCCTTTTCAGGGTTGTTTGGGGTATTGTAAGTCTTTTTTATTTTTATGTAAGTTTTAGAATCAGCCATGTTAATATTTAAAACAAAGCTACTGGTATTTTTATTGAGATTGTATCTGTTATATAGAACAATCTGTGGAGAATTTACATTTTAATGATATTGAATCTTCCAATTCATGAACATAATACATCTTTTCATTTATATAGGTTTTCTGTAATTTTTCTTGATGAAGTTTTATATTTTTTGCACAGAGGTCTTGTCCAACTCTTGATAAATTTATCTTATATATTTAGGTTTTTCATGTTATTGTAAATGATATGTTTTATGTTTCATTTTCTAATTGTTCTTCAGTAGTATGTAAAACTGCAACTGACTTTTTAATCTGACCATATCACTAAATACATATACTTATGTATATTTATATATAAACATGTCTTAATATTTATACATTATATAATTTCTAATATAAAACATATACCCTATATGTTATATAAGATCTAATTATATAGTTATATAAGTTCTAATATAAGATATAATACATATGATATATGTTCTAATAATAAGATATAGATAACATATCAGTTACATAAGTTCTAATACGTATATACATAATGTAAATTCTTATATATATATGAACTATGTATACATATACGTTCCAATTCTTTTTGATGATTCAATAGAATTTTCTAATGGTACAAACATATCATTTGTAAGTAAAGATAGTTTTAATAACTCTTTTCTTATACATATGACAACCCATTACTGCTTCTTTGTGGACAGACAGAGCACCTTTCAGTGCTACCATCCCTACCACACACCCCTTTCTTCAATTACTGCTGTTGCTGCTGCCTCTCATCAGCATGGATTCTGTGAAGCCCCTTTTTTCTTGGATCACTAGCATCTGATTAATCATCTGGGCTTGTGCTTCTGATTGGTAGAGGCTGGGTCATGTGCAAACCCTATTTTCAAGTCAGGCTAGTAAAGGAAGGTATCTGGCCTTTCATCTGTTATTGTGCTTTATAAAGTCTGGCTTTCAGAATTTAGGAAGATGTTTCAGATGCTGCCCAAAATGAATGACAGGTACCACACACCCACCCCACTTGTGTGTACATCTTTGAGCTCATGTTTCCAACAAGATTTACCAGTAGACATAGGTGAATGTCCATATACCTGAGCTGTATGAAATGGTTTAGCAGTCATTTACTCCAATAAGGATTAACAGAGTCACAAGCATCCCTCATTCTAAAATATAGTTAGGTTTTGGAAGTCCTTGCCTTGTTCCTGGTACTTAACCCCTTCTCTGAATGGTGTATGAATTTTTGCCACTTAAAAAGGTATTTTTACCATTTTATGCTATGCTAGAAAATCTTGAAATGCTTAGTATCCATGTTGTGGTAAGTTTTTTTGTTTGTTTGTTTCTTTCTTTCTGAATTTTATTCTCATTTCATATATAACAGAGAACAGTTATCATGGTTTGCAAATCAAGATATTTATATTCTTTAGCAAACCTAACATTCTATCCTTTAATTCAATAGGTATACATTTCCACTTACATTTCAACATCTTTAAAGTCTGTTTCCATTTTACAGTGAATAGAACACGTTAGCTAGATTGGCAGCATTTTTTTCCTTTTAGTGATGTGCAGACTAGTTTTGCATCTTATAAATATCTTAGATTTTTTGAAATATAATACTTATTTTTAAATATAAAAATAACAATGAGTTACAGATTAAGGTCATTGCATAATTATGTCTCCTAGTTGTCAATGTCTTTGGTTGATATTATAGACTTCAGACATCAAGACTCTCCAGGAAATTATACAAACCCAACACAAACCCTCATTTCCACTCCTCTATTTTTACAGCTGTGTCATTCTTCTCTGTTTATCTCAAAACGGCACCTGCAGCCTCTTCTGTAGTCTCCTGGTGGTGTGTGAATTATACAAGGGAATCCTCAGGCCAGGCATGGACCTCTGCCATCCTGCTTTCCTGAGCTCCCTAGCACAGAGCCAATAGTGTCTTTTTCCTCATTTGATTAGTTCAAAGAGTGGTTACCCTATGAAACTACATCTCCGATTTAAACAAATACACCATTATACCCATGATAATAATGCCATTTATGTCTTTGCATCCCCTATCAGGAAAATTCCCTTATTTTGCAGTAATTTTTCCTTTCCCATACTGCTTAAGGATTAATTGAAACAATGGCTTATATTTGTGTAGTGACCTACAGCTTTTGATACACCTTTGTGTGTATCATCTCACTTTCACAACAAATGTGTCTTTTTTTTTTTTTAATTTTCATTGGAGTATAGTTGATTTACAATGTTGTGTTAGTTTCAGGTGTACAGCAAAGTGAATCAGTTATACATATACATATATCCAGCTGACTTACAACATTATGTAAGTTTCAGATGTGCAACATAGTGATTCACAGTTTTTAAAGATTATACGCCATTTATAATTATTATAAAATATTGGCTATATTTCTGTCTTGTACAGTATATCCTTATAGCTTATTTTATGCATAGTCGTTTGTAGCTCTTAACCCCTATCCCTAACAAATGTGTGTCTTATGACAGGGTGATTATCCTTATTTTATAGATAAGAAAACAGCGTTTGACTAAGCTCACATAACAGTGGATGGTAGATTCCAAATTATAATTGATTTCCAGACCTCTGAATTAGTTATTTCTTCTTATCCACTCTGTCCTTTAATATTCAGACTCTGAATTCCTTCTCTTCTGTTATTTTGAATTTCCATTTAATGATCTTGTAATACAAATTTGAACAAACAATAGCACTTTTTAGTGTTTTCTAGCTATATAACAAAAATTGGTAGAATTTATATCTGATATCCAGTATTTTTATTAATGATTAATTCATCTTTAAGCTTGAGAAATGGTCCCAAAATCAATTGCTTTGAGGAGGGGAGGGATTTAGTAGTATTTGTTTTTGACAGAAAATAAATTTTAAAGAATATGCCTTATTCTAGCATTGATCTTACTCACCTATAATCTTTTTTTCAACACCTCTTTTATTTCTAGTTATGTTTCGCCTCTATGACACGGATGGAAATGGCTTCCTGGACAGCTCGGTAATTTTTTTCTTCAAATTTTCTGTGAAAATTTCAGAGTAGTTTGTTCTGAAAAATGCAATGAATAAATTTATAGCTATTACCACAGAAGATACAATACAATTTCCATGCACTCACACAGCATTTTTATCATCTGACTTTTTGAAAGCAAGTGCTCTGAGGAAACTGTTAGGATTACAGTTGTTCTATTGAATAATTTTACTACAAAAAAGTGACTTTTTATGTACAGAAAGATAAAAAAGACTTCAACCCTGTGTGAATAAAATGTAAGAGAAAGATGAGACCATTGATCTAAAAAGAAAAAAAATGTGTGTGTGTGTGTGTGTGTATATATATATATGTGTATATATATATATGTACACACATATATAGGAAAATATCAAGAATACAGGTAGAATTTAAAGGAATTACGAAGTTGATTCAATCATTTTATTATTTTCCCACTTTTTAAGTACTTTTACTCACATATGTTGATGAAATGGGTAATTATATTTAAAACTGCTTTGGCAAACTTCCCTTCTCATCCGATTTTAAATCCAACTTGCACTCTATCTATAATTTTACTCATAAAAACCAATAGAAGAAAAATACCATCTCACAGAAAGTAATAATTAAATGTTTATTTTATTTGTAGTATATGCAAATCATTGACAGTTTTCAGAGGAGAAGTTAGACTCTTAGTTCTCAAATCAGGGCCTCCTGAGTATATCCATCTGAGTTTCCACCAATGATGTATTTTCTATTTAACATTTTGTATATTATATCATGTCCTGTTCCATGAAGGTAATATAAGAATATTAACAAAAGAGTAAGAGTCACATTATGGAAATTTTGAAGTACATAGGTACATGTAAAAAGAAATGTTTTGATATATTTAATATTGATTAAAATAAACATTATTTCTGATAATGAGTTTCTCTCATCATCTGATATGTCTCTCCATGGCAGAACTCAAACAGACTGTTACAAGCAAAGCAGTGAAGTTAGAGACATATTTATGTAACACTGAGTAGGATAATGGTGCATTCGTTTCTCCAGAGAGAGATAAAAATATATAATTCCTACTCTAGGAAATGACCACCAATCTGAATTGATGCTGTGATTGTGGGATTTCTTATGTTAGGGTCTTTCTAATTTTTCAAATGCTGTTATTTTTAAGTGCCTAGTAGTGTTCAGTTTTCCACTTAGGAATATTAAGCAACATGATACATTTGCTCATTTTCTGGTAGCATTTCACGGCTAGAAGTTTAGATTTCTTCTACATATGTCAATATGCTCATTGTAGCATTTCTGACTACACTAATGCAAATTATATTTTTAATGCAGATTTGTTTTCTTTTTCTTTTTAATTAAATTAAAACAATGTTTCTTTACTAGGCTCTTAGCCATGGGTTGGCAGCTGAGTAGAAAATTTAGTCAAATGCTGTTCTTGGTCTCTGGCCATTTTTTGGTTAACATATAGTAGATTACTAGCAATATTTATAACTATATTCCCAATATTAAACAATGAGCTGAGGATAAATAAGCTTGTTTATGATTAAATTAGTCTTTTTTAAAATAAAGGTCTGGATTTAATTTCTGTGATTTTCTCCATATAACTTACTACCCCAGGATATTTCCTTCACTGTCAGGTAGGAAGCGCACCTTCTGATATCATTTGTCTTTGAAATTTAAAGGCTATGTTCATATACTGGAGACACAACAGAAGAAAATTAATACTTTGAGAAATGACCAGTATGTCTAATAATGCTAGTTAATGTTTATTGATCACTTGTGCCAGATAAGATAAATGTATTTCATATAACAGCATATTTAATCTTGGTAGCAACTCTGTGAACTAGGTACTATTAGAATACCCATTTTACTGTTGAGGAAACTTAGAGAGGTTAGATGACTTATCTAGTACCACATGTGTACACAATAGTCCACCAAAAATAGTTTCTGTTCCTCCAAACATATCCAGAGACTTTAACGGTTCCAAACCATTAAGGCATATATAAGCAAAGATAAAGTAACTGGAAGATTAGTTACACACACACACACACACACACAAATTCTAGCCTCTAATTGCAAGGGATTAGTGTTTAAAATTTTTCACATCTGTAATAAACACATTTATATTTGCATTGTTTCTGGGATGACCTGTGTTATATAACATTTTCATGATTTCATATATATATTTTTGGAGAGAGAGAGTGTAGCTTTCATCAGCTTCTCAGAGGGATCCATGAATCCCCCCCCCAAAAAAAAACCCCTCTTTTACTATATTTTCTTCTTCATTTTATGCATATTAACCACGTACATTAGATCAGAGGTTTTAGTAGAATAAATTTTATTAATATACTTTCAAGCCTTATTCTTTATATTTCTTATATTTTAAATTATCATACTATGAAATACCGCTTTTAATTGTCATGGACGGACTACCCTTAAAATTATTAGCATTCACAAAGTATGTTTAATCTTTTCTGAAGATACAGAAAAATTAAAACATTAAATAAATCGGTATGAAAAAATGTTATAATTTATTTAGCCAAGGCATATATATTAACCAGCAGTTCTTCAAAGACTTGACGTTGAGCAGAAGAATGTGAATATTCAGACTAAAATTCTATCCCCTCATAAAATAAACTCTGCATGCACTTAGCCTCCAAACCTTAACCTGAACGCACCTCTAGCAGAGCAAATTTTACCAGTAAATGGCTAGAACCGTCAGTATACGTTCTCAGTGTATCAGAATAAAAATAAAACTCTCAGCTGCCCTCAAACCCTTCCTCCCACCACCCTTCCACACCTGTTTTCAAGCTGTGGGGTCAGGATACTCAGTACTTAAAAATCACAGCTTTTTGTGAAAATATGCAGGTTCCTACTTTCATCAGATGCTGCTTTCCAAACAAAAATTTTCTTAAAAATCTCCTGGAAGAAAACCTTTCTTTGTATAGTTGTGCCCTCTCCTGGTGAAGGTTTCTAGACAGAGTACAAAGGAATGTATATTTAGGCTCTTCTTTTATGTATAGTTAAGTAGGCCTTTAAAATGCAGAGGTATATGTTTACTTTTTATGTAAAATTAATCATCTCACTCCTTTAGTTTTTGAGCTACATGTTGAACAAATCAATTCCTGTAAGTCAAAGTTGAAGAACTTACTAAGACCTTGTATTCATTTTCCCTCTCCTTCCTTCCCTCGCTCCCCTTCCCTTCCCTCTCCTCCAGGAACTAGAAAATATCATCAGTCAGATGATGCATGTGGCAGAGTACCTTGAATGGGACGTCACTGAACTTAATCCAGTAGGTATAGGAATGATTTAACTGTTGGCTACATTCTAGAAGACCCCTTTCTCTTTCATCTTTTTTGCAATCCTAATATATTACTGGCATTTGATTTTTAAAAATTTTTTATTGGAGTATAGTTGATTTACAATGTTGTGTTAGTTTCAGGTGTACAGCAAAGTGCATCAGTTATACGTATACATGTATCCACTCTTTGTTAGATTCTTTTCCCATATAGGTCATTACAGAGTATTGAGTAGAGTTCCCTGTGCTATACAGTAGGTCCTTATTAGTTTTCTATTTTATATATAATAGTGCGTATATGTCTTTTGATAACTCTAAATTACTATTTCTAATCAATAGCTGAAGTGGATTCTGAACAAGAAAAAGTATATGTGGTTTTCTGAAGCCCTTAGTAATAATAACTTTTGCTTTTCTTCCTCATGGAAATTAATTTGCATGGTAGTCTAATATAGGTGTAGGTGAACAGAAGCTGCTGATGACACTGCTAAGATCATACCATGCCACAAAAAAGTCAGAACTGACATGTTTTTTATGATCGCCATGATTTTCCTTATATGGAAATAGCTAAAATATTCAATCTAAAAGAGGATGAAGGCGATTAAGAAGACACTAATGATGGTTTACTATGCACAGTGCACTGTTATCTTTGCATGTGTTATTTAAGGCTCATAACTCTACAAGGTAGATACTACTATTTTATTCATTTTACAGATGAGGAAATTGAGACCCCCAATTTTTTTTCATTTATTTTATTAAAGTATAGCTGCTTTACAATGTTGTGTTAATTTCTACTGTGATTCAGTAGAAATTAATTTCTACTGTGATTCAGTAGAAAAATATAACTGAATCAGCAAAGTGATTCAGTTATATATATATATATATATATATATATATATATAAAACTATATTCCCATTTGGGGAATATAGAATGTGTATATATATATATACATATATATATATATATATATATATATATATATATATATATACACACACACACACATTCTTTTTCAATTCTTTTCCATTCTGGTTTATCACAGGATATTGAATATAGTCCCCTGTGCTATACAGTGGGACCTTGTTGTTTATCCATTCTATATATAATAGTTTGTATCTGCTAACCCCAAACTCCCAATCCATCCCTCCCCACCCACCTCCCCCTTGACAACCACAAGTCTGTTCTCTATGTCTGTGAGTCTGTTTCTGTTTTGTAGATAAGTTCATTTGTGTCATATTTTAGATTCCACATATAAGTGATATCATATGGTATTTGTCTCTTTGTCAGGCTTACTTCGCTTAGTATTATAATCTGTAGCTCCATCCATGTTGCTCCAGTGGCATTATTTCATTCCTTTTTTGTCTGAGTAATATTCCATTGTATATATGTACCACATCTTCTTTATCCATTCATCTGTTGGTGGACACTTAGGTCACTTCCATGTCCTGGCTATTGTAAATAGTGCTGCTATGAACATAGGGGTGCATATATCTTTTCGAGTTATAGTTTTGTCTGGATATATGCCCAGGAGTGGGCTTGCTGGGAGGCCCCAAAATGTTAGTTACTTGCCCAAAACTCTGCAGCTAGTTAAAGATTGAGCTAGGAAACTTTAATCAAATTGTTTCAAGAAATAGTATCTAACAATGCCTATAAGAGCATTAAAAACCTCTTATTTTCAATAGATTTATACCAAAGCTACAACATTATTCAAATGTGTATTAAAACAAACATGATTCACAACTTTTACTTTGGCCACAGGAATATTTGGGGGAGAATATTATTGATTTTAGTTTCTCTTTGAAACCAACTAAGTTTAGCATATTGTACATTAATTAAGTAAATACAAATCAATTTTATGTAAATGGTTTACATTTTGTATGAATTCAAAGAGCCTATTTAACCATATAAATTCACATTTATGCAGTCAACAGCAAGGTAATGGCATGATTATGTGATAGGAGAGGTCTGATAGCTTTTCCCTTGCTTTGCAAACTAATGCGGTTAAAGTACAACAAAGTCAATGCGATGTCATGGAAAGGGAGAGCACCTTTCTTACTGGGATTAGGATTTTCCAAGTTTTAACTCAGCTGATTTTTCTTTTTCCTTTTTTTATTTTTGAACATGGAAACACACATGCTGTGCACATGATGAGTGGCGGGTATCATTAACAAAATTGCAGCATGCATATGAAATAATAAAGTAGATGGTAACGTATTTAATTCTAAGAATACCGTTTGATTCATCTTAATACTATTTTCACTGAAATCAAAGGACTCATAAGTTCTGCTGCCTTTTCTGGTTATGTTAATGTAAAACACAACATTGTAAATGTAAAAGATACATGCACTTTTATGTTCATGTGAATATAAGTCACCTATCAATCAAGGCTCTTGTCCTCACTGGAGTAATAGAGGGAAGGGGGTCTTTTTCAATCAGCTTGGAGCGCAGAAGGAGGCACCACCACATCACCATATTTGGCGGTGGGGAGTTTGAGAAAAGAGGGATCTGGATGCGCTGAAGAAGGAACAGTTAGTGGTTGGGCAGTCTAATTAGGACAAATACCTACTGGAAAATACAAATAAAAAGCTATATAGCATTATTAGTCATTTGTGACACATACTGACAAGTCTGCCCTTTCTGTGGACAGTATAAAGAGTAAAGATAAAAGACGGCTGTTTGCTGTCATAGTAACTGCCTCATCCTGCCTGATGATTCAGCAGCTCTCCCCATTTTAAACACATGTGTACATTTGTACACGTTGTCTGACTCCTGGTAAGTTTGCATAATAACTGAAGAGAATTGTACATTTCAGGTTGATGGCTCAGGGTAGACTGAGATGCCCTCGAAGGGAGTTTTTAAAAACTAACCCAGGTTCTACCATTAGATTTATTAAGTACAGTATGAAAGTATCAGCCCTCTGAAACAAACACTCTGTGTTTTACTTCTCTCCTCATTTGTTCATTTCTGCTAGTTCATCAGAGTGTCTTCAAGGGGGAGGGCCTTTTAATGAGACCTTATGCCATTTTGCCCAATTCTAAATGACTTCCCTTGTCTTTCATTTTGAGTGTGTTGAAATAATTATTTCAACATCACTTTGTTCCAAAGAGTCTCTTTCCGCTACCTATAGATAAGTTTGTTTCAATGAAGGAAAATAATCTGATATTCAAAAAGTTGCTGAGGAAAGACACCAATCCACTAAGTTCAGGGATGTTGAGGCAAATAATACTTCTGTCCACATATCAAGTTATTCCATTTATTGCACCTTTTCAAATTTTTCTTCTAATGCTCTCTGTACTTCTTTCTTTTTTCAAGTTGATTAAAAGCTCCATATTAGATAAATGTGGTGAGTTACTTCCTTCACTGCATTCTACCATGTTTGCCACTTTGGTGCCATTAGATGGGAGGTACTTTGCCTTCCCAGCAGCCAGGGGTAATATGTTTGGGTAATATATATTAGCAAATATAATTTCTGCTAATATAACACTAACAACACCTATATTACACTTACTATATATGCTAGACACTCTTCAAAGATACTTATAATGTATTAGCACCTTTGACCTCACAACAACCCTTCGAATTAACGGCTAATATTAGCGCTATGCAGCCGAGAGATAAATATATTACAAACAGACACTACGGAGAACACTTTAGGACACTCTGTGCAAGTCTTCCTTAGAAAAGAAATCTAATCAAAAAATTATTTGATTGTTTAACTTCTTGGCTCCATTAAGTTCTGATAGGCAGTTAAAAGCAACTTAATTCCTCCTCCCCACACTACTTAGCGAAGAATTATTTCAGCTCTTTGCCGTGAAGTTAATTTGGTCTGTCATTGTCTGGCATATATTTGAATTTTTTAAAGTAATCTAGAGAGAGCAATTAAAGATCACTTTCATGCTTAGAGATACCTTCTTGTTTAAGCTGTACCATCCAGTGACAAAATATTAATAAGTTAAGCGTTTATTTATAAAAGCTGATCAGTGTAAGTAGTCAGGGTTTTGAAATCATAGCAAAGCTACTATATGCTCGATAGGATTAACATGGTACCGAGTTATTTAGATATTTACCTCAACTCTCTACTTAGCTGCTAGTCACAGTTTATCATAACCAGTTCAGTGCAATACTTTGTTGTGTCATATGAAACTTATCTTATTGATTTATTTCAAGTTTTTCCTCATCTCCTCTTCTCCAGATTCTTCATGAAATGATGGAAGAAATTGACTATGATCATGATGGAACAGTCTCTCTGGAGGAATGGATTCAAGGAGGCATGACAACAATTCCACTTCTTGTGCTCCTGGGCTTAGAAAATGTAAGCATTTACAGAGAGGGGGTGGCCTGGTGGTAAGTCAGTGGGGTTCTCTTTTATACATTTTGATTATAAATTCATCTGGCTATTTTCTACCATTAAGTATATAGTGAGTGCCTGCTTCTAATACGTATGTCACAGTACAAGTTGACAATAACTCCTTGTATAGTAATACTTGCCACAAATATATTAATTCTTTTTAGGTATTACCGTATTATTTAATACATAATCTCTCTCTTTTTTTCCACTATTTAAAGTGCAATCTTGTTAAAAGAAAACATTGACCTTATTTTATCTAATGCAAGAAACATCCCAGTATTATTGCGTTCTGTGCTCCCCTTCCCCATGAAGATGATCTATTTTATTAATAACCAAACCCATAGTTGGGGGAGCCAATTATATATAGAGGTAGTTGAGTATATATGCGTGTGTGTGCGTGTGCATGTGTGTGTGGTGTGTGTGTGTGTGTGTGTAAATGTTTTCCTTACATATCAACAGTCTGTCAACGTTCTTCCTTCTAAGCCTGTCGAAGTTCTCTTATATCATTGCCTCCAGTGGTATTTAAAACTGGTGGTTTGGGGAATAAAGTAGATCCATATAAGATCAGAATGTGATATGATAGTGACTTAGAGTCCAAATCTTGCTGCCCCGGCTTCGTGTGAATTTTAGTAATAGTTAATTTAAAAATCCAATGAGTCAATGCTAGATTTTTATACTTAGCTTAATAAATAAGAATTAACTATAACATGAGTATAGTAAAATTTATACTTAGATTCAAAGAGTATTACTGATGGAGAGCACCCTGACACACAGAATATTTAGAGTTTTGAGATGCAAGAATGTAATGTCCACCACTTTGCTGCTGACCTCCACATTTTTCATGCTTCCTGTTACCAGCAATAATGATTTTTCAGATTCAAGACTATACCACAGTTACTCAAGACACCAATTTTTTTTAAAGACAGTTCTCAAGAGATCTTGCAGTCTGTGTTTGTAAAACATGTGAGAGTATATAAAAATAGGTTTGTACATATTTACATATGGGTTTGGGAATATATAAATGGGTTTCAGATGGTAGAATTTGTCTCCAGTTCACCTGGATCTTCAAATTCGTTTACATTCAGGTTAATCTTAGCCTTCATGAGGCCCATGGGATTTTAGACATGGTCAGAGGAAGGAAAAGAAAAATTACTAATAGATGATAAATAGGAAATTACCCTTAAAGTAAATAATTTATTAAAACAAAGTTAATATAGACCTTATTGTTAATAGATACATATTTCTACATTTTACAAATTAATGAAGCAATACTTCCTGTATCTGATGTTCTTATACTATACATAACCTAGTATCTTTTGTAATAACTTACTATATCTCTGTATCATAAATATGTGTTTATTGTTTAATATACCTTCTGTCAAAAGCATATGTAAATCAGACTGTTGGGAGAAAACAGAAAGAAAACTGACTAAATGTTAACTTTGTAAGGTTTGGTGTATATTCTATACTGAAAAATAGTTGACAAATGACTATTCAAGAAATACTATTGATAATGGTTCCCAAAGGGAATTTTATATTTTTAAAGATAAAATGTTTTTATTCTAAATATTTATGGAAATTCTTGCATGAGAGAATGAAAGAAGTAAGTAATGGAGATATAGTCATCTATATTTTTAATATCACAGAAAGATTTTGAAATAATGTTTTCTTTTGGAAAATATTACTTAGAAATTCTTTAGTTTTATTCATAAATACATATATTTGTGAAATTATGAAAATAGCATTGGTAAATATAGTCCACAAATCTATGTGGATTTAACTAAAAATATTTTAAACAAATACAATGTACCTCATCAGTTTCTAGTGTAGCAGTAACTTTATTTCAACGGAATGACAATTCTTTGCCATTAATGTCCATCAGGTTAATGATACATAATTTACTTTATATTCATATTCTTAGATTTATATTTTATGTTTTTCGTTAAAAGATTTTTTTTTGGAGCTAATAGGAGAAATCGATTCAGGGTTTCAAAGAAACCCAAGCTGTGTTCCAAAGTTTTGTTCCCAGTGATGGCCACTAGATGGCAGGGCTACATTATTTAACATTTGTAGATCAACTTGGATATGAGGTTGGATGGTTCCCCTGTGAAGAACAATTCTGAGAGTATTTTCTTCACTTCTTAAAAAAAGAATAAGTCAATAATGTTTTTAAAATTGGCTTTTAATAAGATGGAAAATCTATGTAATTATGATCACAAATCAGAGCATCTATTTGTTAAAAACAGCTTTTTAATTCCCAGGCATGGTAGGTGTTTTACAAACCAGTAATGACACAATGACAACTGAGTGATGAGGGCCTTTTTTAGTAATTGAGATTTATTTCCTTTTCTGTAGGCAGTAAATGTGTTTTGTTATTACCTGTAGAGAATTTGATTCATGGTGTCATTCCCTTCTACTTCGCCCCCCACTTTTGCTTATAAGATTGGAAATCTAGAAGCTTTAGGTTGAATTCAGCCATTTATTGTGAGGCCTGTCTTGTTATGTTGTCCTGTATATTCTTGTCTATTGTCAATTATGAGCTCAGGGAGTAGATGCTAATTGATAGTGCATGTTAAATACCACAGTGTATTTGAAAGTGACCGTGGTGTATTAGCCCAATTACCCAGATAAGAATATTGCCCTGGGAGAGCAGTCCTCACGTGCAATGTAAGGCAGAGCAGTTGTGATTTTATTGTAGTTCATTTTTCTCCATCAACAGAATTTTTTAAAGTACTCTATTTTACCTAATACCCATTGTGGTGCTAGGATCAGAATTGTAGTTTATCAGAACCTAATTCTTTATCAAATGCTAGGGAGTAGAAGTCATTTCCTTTCTCTTACAAGAAGTCCTTCACACTTCATGAGACCCAGTATGAAATGGTATAGTCTCTTACATCTGAAGTAAAATCGAGTGTTTGGGTGGCATATGTGATTTTGATTACAATGAAAAATTTATGCCTGAGACTTACTCATTCTTCCTTCAGCATTCATCTCAGTGAAGAATTGCTTTTTAAAAAAATCTTATTTTGAAGGAAAATGATTTTCTTTTTTAAATAACTGTATCTAGCAATAAACTCTGCTCTAGTGATTGGCAAACTTTGCCTGTAAAAGGACAGAAAGTTAATAGTTTAGGCTTTGTGGGTCATAAGGTCTCTGTTGTAACTGCTAGACTCTGCCACTACAGTGCAAAAGCCACCACAGACACCACCTAAATGACAGCAGGGCTGTGTTCCAATAAAACTTTATTTACAAAATAGCTTGCTGGCCATATTTGACCCAAGGGCCATAGTTTTGCTGACCCCCAAGTTATTCTATCATTAATCTGTCGTACAAACAGAATGAGTGTTAACTGTTTTAAAATTATCTTGGAAAGAGAAATCTGATTTTTTTTTTCAATTTAGCTCAATTAGACCACCCCAGCAAGACATAAGGACTAATGAAGAGATAGTAGAGTGGTAGTGAACGTTATCAAATTGGCCTTCACCCTGGCTTGATTATTAACTAACTAGGTCACTTTTTTGCCAGTCATCTTATCTGGACATGTAAAAAGAAATTAGTCAGGAATATCACTTTCCTTTCCTGATATCCTCTCAGTTCAAACATTTGTTTTCCTCGATGAACAGGATAATTAGTAATGCTCCAGTTCCTGAAATCTGTAATCTTGGATCATTATTAGGTTTTTCAAGGAAAATTCCTGAATTCATATTATCATAAAAACAGGAATACACATTTAAATAGGAGCCTGGCTTAAAATAAGGATACCTTCACTTCTTAGTGTTGGATTGTTGGGCCCAAATCTGGCCTGTATGATTTTTGAAAGGTTATGTATGTTGATTTCACTATATGTTCTCAGAGTCCTGGTCTTTAATCCCTATATATAGTTTAAACTTTGCCATTGATTGAAATGTTTTAGGATACAGTTTTTTGCCTGATTCAATAAAGTAGAAGTAATTCTTTGGTTTGCTTCCTGATTTCTGATGAAATGTGTCCCTTGATGAGTATGATGGAAAGCAGAAGATGATGTATTCTTAATAGACTAAGCTATATTTGGAAAACTAATGTTTCACACTCTATTTTTTAAAATTTAATTTGATTAAGATGTTGTTCTGCTGTTTGCACAATCTAGAAAGGAGTTATGAAGCTGGATAAATGCAACAATTCTTGAGATTCCACACTGGGTCATTCAAGGAAAATAACCACGTGATGCTACTGACAGTTGAAATGGCATTTGAACCTTAAGACTATTAGGGTCTGAGCCTGACTTCAGAAAGTGGGATCTGGAGATGGGCAGCTGATTGCAGCTCCACTCAGAATTTTAAAACTTCTTTCTGCATTCTCTTTCCTCAGGCTTGATATAGTTCATCTTTTTGTCTAAAAGAACAGTTTCTTTCCTATCATTATAATTTTGGGGAGACCTTGAACAGAAAAGTAAGGTAGTTTAACGGCACTTATTTCTTGAGTTGGAATCCATGTGCGACCTTAGCTCTTCTATGTGTCATAAGTGAGGTCAGTTGAAACAGGGACCTGGCTAGGCAGGGGGATGGGAGCATTTTGGCTGTGACATCAGTGAAATTTCTCCTTGAGGTCCTTCGAAAAAAATGATATTATTTATAACAGCCCTAGTTCACTTGAACACTGTCTGCAATCTTTGAGGTATTTACAGAAAAAACTAATACTTTAGAAATCACTAAGATAATGAAATAGTTTTCAGTATTTTCCAGACAGCATTCGTCCCTTCAAAGCCTCCTTTTGACTTACAAGGGATTAGAAGGCGAGGAAGACCCTGGCACTCCCTCTCTGTGTTAATTTGCCTGTGTTTCATTAAACGTTTCTCTGACACATGCACAGAACTGAACTGCTTCATTATAAAATACAGTGTTTACTAAATATCAGGAATAAATTTTCATTAAGAATAATGTCTGGTAATGTAAAAACCAGTAGAACACAACTTTTATGAAATAAAGTATCATAAACCTACCAACATCCTTCTCAAATCTTTTGGCTGAAACACTGGGATGTTACACAGCTCAACCCAATGACGGTAATAATATTTGCTGTTTATATAACACCAGTCTTCTGAGGAGCTAAATTGACTTCACAGGTATTGTATAATGAAACCTCACACCATGGCCTGGGTGAGGAAAGTGGTTACTTTCATTTTATTAGAGAGGAAAATAAGAAAGGTGAAATGGCTTATCCACATTTTCATCAGAGGCCAGGAATCAAGCCTTCCAGATTCCCTCTTCATTGCTTTTTTATAAAAATGAATTCCTCTCTATGACAATAAATATTTATTTGCAGTAGAAGTACTAAGAGGCGTATGCTCTACTGGCTGATAGAATATAGTAAGGGACAGAGTCTCCCCCTTCCCCAGTAAGTTTACCATCTAAATAAGACAAACAAGACAAGACATGAAAATACATAGCGTTGGCGTTTAATTTGCGCTGCTTAGAAGTAGTTGGCTCCTGGTTTCAATTTCTTCTCTTGAAGTCACATACATATTTCATCCTCTGAATATTCTGGCAATGTATCCGGCTAAGAGCTATAAAGTGATTTAATTTGTTTTTTGGTAGAGCATTTTATGTCGGGGTAATGGATTTGTGCATCAGTGGCAGCCTGTAACATGGCTAAGTGTTCTGATTGACAGAACACCCACGTTCAGACTTGTTTATTTTTTGATAAGGAAAATGCCAGCTAACTTAGTCCATATGTGCTCTTCAACAAGAGAAGGCTTATTCACATGTAATGGACACTCATTTAAAAATAAAATGACAAGGCTTATGAGAACAGTAATACATATGAAAATTAAATTTTCTTTTCTCCTTTTCACTTAAAAATGTCTTTTTAAGCATTAATCTAATTATTTAAACTAATACTTAATGCTAACTTTATCAATATGTTTAAAAAAATTAACCTCTTTAACTTTTAACATCAGGGTATCTTACTCTTATTTGAAGGAATAGAAATTTTAAAACATAGTAGTTTGGAAGCTATAGCAAAATTAAACAAATATATAAAGCATTCCATTCACATAATAAAGATACTAGAAATCATATGACTTGAGCAGACCAGAACTGGATTCAGAAATTACTATAAAATCTATTTCTTAAGCTTTGGAAAAAAACCCCTGAAACACCATTGTCTTCTGATGTCCCCTCCATGGCACCTTCTGCAGAAGTGCTTTTGCTGAGAACTTGTTAGTTCTTTGGCAGGAAAATGAAGCTGAGCATTGTCAAGAACCATGAAGGGTCTGAGAGTTGCCCTACCTGCAAGTGAACAAGTGAGCTTGCCACAGTTCCATGGGTGCTGGCAGAGGACATGAGTGCCTGGGTCAGAAACAAAAACTTGTTTACTCACAGCAAAGAAGCAATAGGAGCTTCACATCTGAGCTAGTTCTCCTGGCCCATGAAGTCTCTTAGGGGTGATGGAGAGAGGTCCAAGTAATTGCCTTGCACAGCATCAGAGCTCAGAACCCCTGGCTTGGGGAAACTACATCTTTTATAATACGCAGTAAACAAACTTGCTAAACCTTTGCTTAGAAGGGAGAAATTATCTTTATTACACCGGACAGTAAGGAAACCTGCCCTCTGCACATCTCTGTTGTGCAAGGCTGTATGTTATTCAAACACCTTTGAAAAGATAACTTGGAGAAAAGGACAGTTCTTCTGCTTACAAAATGTGCAGAAATTCAAGAGACCCATGGAGAATTATCTCCCAGAATGCATTTTCATTAATGTTTCATATTATGATGCAAATTTGACATTTCTGGTTCTAATGTAGGAATTAGTTACTGTGGATTCAATTGGGTACTTCAGATCTGGTGGTTTATCTCTTGATAGGGAATAGGAAAAAGTAGTTAGGAAGCATGATTATTAATATTTTATTATCCAGAGAAACAAAATGATCTGGACATGTTTGTACTGTCTCACTACCACAGAATTTGTATTAGTGCCCCAGCACATAATAGGTGCTCAAAAAAGTATTAGCTCAACGTGTTCTAAGAAGTATGGCAACTTGACTAACCTAAAAAACCATGACCTGCAGTGGTTTCTATAGAATACCAATAAATAATGTCTAAAATTAATCTGAGTTTGATATAGTTTGGTATATGATGTACAAGGACTACATGTTAATACAGAAAATGATGGTAATAAAAGTAATGATGTATAATAACTTCATTTAATATCTTCACCTCCTTGCAAGGAATCTTAAGCATCATATTATTTCATTTTACTTCAATGTATCTAATAGAGAATAGCTATTATAATATTATATAGAGTTTTACTTAGAAGAATAAATAATAATTACAGTCGTTTTGCTAAAATGTGAATTAATTGAACTCAAGGTTTTATTGTGGCAAATAATGGTAGAGACTATTATAAATAAATACAGTAATATAGTTTTAATATTTTTGCCATCTTTCCATGAGATTAAAATCATTCATATTTTGTAAAAGAGAAGCAAAATAATTTAATTAGAGCCTTATAAAAGTTTATGTTTTTAAATTTTGTATTTGAGACATACAAAAATATGTTAGCGTCAATTATAACATATAAGGAATCCCCCAACTGAAGCCTCAGAATATCATGAATAACTTACTTTTAAGTGTCATTCTTTCCCATCCCATCCCACCCTTCTACCTCCTTATAAGAGCTAACCACCATCATGAAATTTGCATATTCCTACCATTAAGCAAGGGTTAACATATTCTGTCAAGGTTTTCATCTCTCAGAATCTTCCACTCAAGAGTATTTTCTCTTCCTTTATTCACTGATTTGTTTATGGAATTGTGCTAGGACTAAAGTATACAGAGGTGAGGCAAACACGCCTCTGTTCTGAGGAGTTCTCAGTTTGGCGGACAGTTATGATGGTTGGGACCTGCTGTTGAACTGTTGATATTAGGCAAGAATTTGTGGGTTGCTATAGCATCCGATATTTGTTAGCAGGATCTCATTCCACTAGAGCACATGTGGTTTTCTAGACTCTGTGGCAATCTTGGAGAAAGTCAGAGATGAAATAACAGATTGTCTTCAAATGCTTCAGTCCAGCTCTGAATTTTATTGGCACTTACATATTCCACTGTTTACTTCATTAAGTGAAATCTTTTTCTCTTGCGTCCCGTGCAGAATGTGAAGGATGACGGACAGCATGTGTGGCGACTCAAGCACTTTAACAAACCTGCCTACTGCAATCTTTGCTTGAACATGCTGATCGGCGTGGGGAAGCAGGGCCTCTGCTGCTCCTGTGAGTATGTTTGCTTTGCCCGGATGTCATCACCTCTGGTGAGAAGCGATTGATTTCGTGGAATAGTCCTATTTGTAGACGGAGTTAAGAAATCACCTGACCCTTCCCGTACCTATGATTTATCTTTCCCTGAAGTATGTTTCTGAAGGTTTAGATCACTCTAGTTTTAACTTTCTTCAATTTTGGAAAACCTTCTTCTTGGAAAAGAAATAGGGACATTTCCCAATTCACTAGCCATTTTTTTTCCACTGTAGTTTAATTTATTCATGGTTCCCATTTCTTCTGGGAGTATTATGAAAATATCCATTGGTCTCTCATATTTATATCTTATGCATATTTGTCTTTTTTCCCTCCCTAAGTTATCGCTTTATTCACATTGTCTTCCTATTATGAGCTAATTCCTTTCAGTCTTTTAAAGATGATTGATTATCAGTTTCCATTCAAACTAAGAAATCACAAGGAATACACACTAATCTTATACCTCAGGCACATGATTCTTAATTCTATAACGAAGAAAATCTAATATATGGTTAATGGATATTAGAACCCAAAGTGTTGCCAGTTCATGAATTGTGGCCATTATTTTTATTTTGGTACACTTATCTTTACAATATTTATTTTATTCTATGGCGTACTTTCTGGTAGTATATGTAACAATTCATAAAAGGCACTTAAGAAGTTTTAAATAAACAACATGTATACCTGAGGAACTTTTGCATTCCCTGATGCCTCTGCTAAAACAGAGGGAGGGCTTCCCTGGTGGCTCAGTGGTTGAGAGTCCGCCTGCCGATGCAGGGGACACGGGTTCATGCCCCGGTCCGGGAAGATCCCACATGCCACGGAGCGGCTGGGCCCGTGAGCCATGGCCGCTGAGCCTGTGCGTCCGGAGCCTGTGCTCCGCAACGGGAGAGGCCACAACAGTGCTCTCACTGTTGAGAGAGAGTCTCCCGTGTACCGCCAAAAAAAAAAACAGAGGGAATATTGAGTCCTCCTCACTAAAGTGTGACTTTGTCTTGGTCCAGCACGTTGTCCATCCACGCCCTTTTCTGCAGTGTATGGAGTTACTGAAATTGTCAAGTTCATTAGACATATCCCATTTTCGTGCATTTATATTAAATCTAATTTTTTACCTGGCTTCCATATAATACATAACTTTCAGATATTATTTTTAGCTAACAGCTTGTTTGGTAGCATATTTGGGAGTTGCCTTTCTCTCAGATGTTTTACTTTACATTAAAAACCATATAGTAGGTACACTTTTAAGTGATTTCTTACGTGTTTAAGGATTTCAATAAAGTTACATAAAATTACCTCGTGCCGCTTTAGAGGGTAGTTTCTAGTGGCCACATTTAAAAGGCTGTTTGTACCAGAACATTCTCCATGTACAAAGGAAGCAATTTGTTTTCAAAGTTTTATTATTTTTAAGGAAAATAATTTTTCATGGTACTGTCTATTGATGGGAGCTTATGAAACAAAATGGTAATTCTCAAATAACATAGGCAATATCATATAAGAGTGAGAACCTTGCTCACAGATTTTAACTGATTAGTGTGCAAATGTAATACTCAACATTATTGCCAATGTGGAAGAGAAGAGAAACTGCATTTTCTTCCTCAGTGTTGCCAAAGGAAATCACAGAAGTGGATGTTTGGGAATAGTTTTACTATATAAATATTATATTTTCATTCTAACTTCATGCAGTGGTCAATTTTTGTTTATTATATGGAGAGAGCTGCTTGGTTGTTTTTTACTTAATTTTTATTCTATGTATTTATGCATTTAGAATTCTTAATTTGAAACCAGTGTTTTATTAAAGAATATCTGTATATGACCCTGAGTTATATTGAGAATCAAGCCATGAAGTAGTTTAAAGATGCCAATAAAGTGTACGTGTTGGTTTTTTATATACATTATACATTTTATATACACACACATATATATGTTTGTACATGTGTTTCTATACATATTTGCAGATACATATAAAATTTTGCATATATATATACAATATGCTGCCCAGCAAAGGTTGTTCCTTTTGGACAAACAGTGCCACGATGGCAATGAGGGATGAAGTTTAACTGAAGGCCTGGCATATGATGAAATCTATTCTCTGGAAATAGACTAATCAGCCATTTAAGGTTTAGATAAATCAATAGACAAAATAGCATAAACTCATGGGCTTTTATTCCCATGCCTGCCAGCTGCTCTCATGCCTATACTTTGTAAAATATAGATCTCTTCCTTCTAGCAAATGACACCAAGCCATTTGGCAGTCATCAATTTGTCTTTAGTATGTTTGTCATCTGGGAATTATTGTGAAAAATTTGAGTGAGGCCTGATTTAATTAAGCATTTCCTGCTATTGCCATGATAGAGGAGTCTTGGTTCTTCACATGCATAATATTTCCTGTACTAATTGGCCTTTTGTATTCCATGGTAAAAACAGTCGAGTTGGACTTTTCCTTGATGTGGCTGATTGGATTGATTAGGGAGCAGTGGCTATGAAACGAGCTTCTGTTAATGTCATTCTTTCTGTATAAAATTGCAATCAGGACCAGGATTAGCTCTGAATTTGCGTACATGTTTCCTTTCAGTTTGCAAGTACACAGTCCATGAGCGCTGCGTGGCTAGAGCACCTCCTTCTTGCATCAAGACTTACGTAAAGTCCAAGAAGAACACTGATGTAAGTGTGTGGCCATGCTTGCTTTTTGAGGGTGGTGTTTATGGATGCCTCCTCTTACCACGGTGCTTCTGTTGTGTTCTAGGTGATGCGTCATTACTGGGTTGAAGGCAACTGCCCAACCAAGTGTGATAAGTGCCACAAAACGGTTAAATGTTACCAGGGCTTGACAGGACTGCATTGTGTTTGGTGTCAGATCACAGTGAGTAACATCGAAGGATAAATCTCTAGCATTCACTCACGATGAAGATGGTATATCCCATGTTCTCTGATGAGTCCTATCCTGGAAGGCCATCCTGAATTTTAGACTAAGTCCAAGTTAGCATAAATTCATGGGGGCCTCTTATATCATGTGTGGCTCCCAAAGGGATAAATGTCAAGGTCAGATTTGTCCTCATAGAATCGAGAATTTTAGAGCTAGTGACAACCTTAGAGATAATACTGTCATAAGGTGTTCAATCTGTACTCCATGGAGTTCTAGGAGCTGCCAGGAAGGTAACCAGACACCATGGCTGTGGGTGGGCAGTGAGCCTGGGATACTGACTGGGTAGAGCTCAGCTATCCCTCTGCCCGAAAACACTTTTCTGGTAAAATTTTCTATTCTACATGTTCTAAATTTATTCCAATCATAGAATCTATGGGCTTAAAAAGGGTAGCACAATGAATAATGTGGTACAAAGACTTAATTTTATAGTGAGGACACTAAGACCAAGAAAAATCTATGCAAATCATCAATGACCACATGACTAGGTAGAGATGCAGGTGGTCCATATTTTAGATCTTGGTGCTTCTAAGAACTCAGTTAACCCTTCTTTACAACATGGTGTTGCCTTGCTCCTTTAGTTAATTATCATAAGTTGAGGGATAACAGATACGGATGTAAACGCTAGTCATTAATGGTATTGACAGTCGAGAAAGGAGAGGTTCCTTGGTCTTTCCCAGGAAATCTTAGCACTCTACCTAGTTTGCTTAATTGTCAAAGCTGCTTCAAGTAACTTCTGGAATAAATGCAGTTGTTAGATGGTACCTCTAGTGTTTCATGTTGTACTTCTGGAAATTAATTAGAACGCACATTTTTAAGAATAGCCAGTTTTTACAGTTTGGTCCAAAAACGTTTATGGGGCTGGGTTTTTTCCCCCATCAGTTGTGTTTTCTTTTTACAGCTAGTGTATGAGTCATCTTGTTACAGGGCAAATTATTCTTGCTTTTGTGGGAATAAAACGGTAGGGAGCGTTGTTTCAGTTAAGCAGATACGTTTCTCTGTAGTGCCCCTCAACACCCCTTCCCAACACACACGCCATTTAAAAATTTTTCTTAAACACACACACACACATACACACAGGATAATGAGAAAAACAAACTGTGACTTGCATTTCAAAAGTACAATTAAGTACTTTTTAAAAATGAACACATTTTCTTCAATCATTTTCAGCTATTACTCGGTTAAATTATATTTACATTTGAAATTTCCTCAATTATGAAAGACAGTTTTATTTTTTTGAAGTATTTGGTTATTGTAATAAAGCGTCTAACAATGTTTTAAATTACACATAGAAATTACTTAAACATGTTGAGTTCTCAGTTTTAAGAAGACCAAAACTATTTCATTTTTTAAAAAATTTGGGCTGTTAAAAAATATTAGTTTTCTTTTTTTTTCTTGCTAAGCATCTATAAAAATATTTCGGTTTTATTTCTGATCTTATAGGAGCCCATTCCTCTTACTTTCCCCATAAAGTGCATCTTTCATTAATTATATCTTTACTATAAACTGAAGTTAGAGAATATCAGAATTTATTTCTTCATTGTATTTCAAGTTATTTTGCCATCCTTCATACATTTCTTTTTTTTTTTTTTTTTTTTGCTGTACGCGGGCCTCTCACCATTGTGGCCTCTCTCGTTGCGGAGCACAGGCTCCGGACGCGCAGGCTCAGCGGCCATGGCTCACGGGCCCAGCCACTCCGCAGCACGTGAGATCTTCCCGGACCGGGGCACGAACCCGTGTCCCCTGCATCGGCAGGCGGACTCTCAACCACTGCCAGGGAAGCCCTCCTTCATACATTTCAAGTGTAATGTTTTAGATCTGTTATTTTCTTTCCTGTTTTTTTTTTTTGTGGTACGCGGGCCCCTCAATGTTGTGACCTCTCCCATTGCGGAGCACAGGCTCCGGACGCGCAGGCTTAGCCGCCCTGGCTCACGGGCCCAGCCGCTCTGCGGCATGTGGGATCTTTCCGGACCGGGGCACGAACCCGTGCCCCCTGCATCGGCAGGTGGACTCTCAACCACTGCGCCACCGGGGAAGCCCCTCCTATTTTTATTTCTTGGAAAAAAAAACAATGTGTTTAAAGTTAGAACGCTCTAAAAATATGCATTCCTGGGCTTCCCCGGTGGCGCAGTGGTTAAGAATCTGCCTGCCAATGCAGAAGACATGGGTTTGATCCCTGGCCCGGGAAGATCCCACATGCTACGGAGCAACAAAGCCTGTGTGCTACAACTACTGAGCCTATGCTCTAGAGCCCGCGAGCCACAACTACTGAAACCCGCACACCACAACTACTGAAGCCCATGCACCTAGAGCCCGTGCTCCGCCACAAGAGTAGCCATGACAATGAGAGGCCCACACACCGCAACGAAGAGTAGCCCCTTCTCGCCACAACTAGAGAAAGCCCACGCGCAGCAACAGAGACCCAGCACAGCCAAAAATAAAAATAAATAAATTTAAAGAAAATTAAATAAAACTATGCATTGCTACCTTTCCTAATAGAAAAGCTTTTGGAGATTTTAAGTTTCTTTACTTGACTCCTCTTCTCCTTCCCCCATTTAATCTCTATGAGGTATACCTTCTGCCCTTCTCATTCTATGGGAATCATTCTCCTCAAAGTTACCATTGCTAACGGTCTTATTGATAATCAGGGCATCTTGAGATTTTTTTCTTGTTTTATATTCCATTTTGTTTTTCTTGTTTTCTTTCTTTTGTTTTAGTGGTTCCTCTCATCTGTGACTCCAAAATCTGTATTTCTAGCCCAGGCACTCTCCAGTTACATATTTATATTTGGTCTTGATCCTGTTCCTAGTGTTGTAAGAAATTAGGCCTTTCCTTTTATAGGAAAGAAGGTGCTACCTGTGGATAAACTCTGCTTTTTAAAATCTAAGGATTTCATATCTAATTCAGTTCAGACAGGATGTCCCTAACATCTTATTCTTAACAAAAGATCAGAGTGTACATGAAGATGACTGTTTGGTCACTACAGCAAAGCACAATATCAGCTGTAAATGTATTTAAATCCCGAGTTCTACTCAGGACACAGGCTAACCAGGGACCACTGAAGGGTGTAAGGCAGAGTCAGGGAAAAGTGGCTGCCCTCTTACTAAGCTCTCCCAAGACCCGAGGCTTCTGGCTAACTTTAGCCTGATTTGCTGTAAACCATGATCTCCGGGGTTCCTGTGGGTGTTTGGTTCATGAAACAAGACTTGATATTTTTATATAAGTCCTCACGTATCCAGAAGAATATATATAGCCTTCTTAAAAATAACTTCAGCCTCTGTGCTGTTTTGGTTTTTAATGTTAAGCAATTATAAGACTCTGTCTATTAATTTATAGATTTTTTTTGCCTAGGTTAAACAGAGGATATTTACCTCTAAACATTTATATATTTAGTATAATTATACTTTCTTCCTGAACTATTGTATGAAAATTTTAGTATAAAGTTGATCTGCTTTTGACTGACACTTACACTACTGGTTGCCTTTAAACAAACTGAATCTACTTTCTTATGTCTTAATGCTTCCCAGAAGGTGCTATTAATATAGCAAAGAACTAGCAGAAGTTGCGATGGGATATGGCACCGTCAAAGCTGAGCTTTAGTAAGACCTATCTGAACGGAGTCCGTGAGGAATAGACTGCAGAGAGAAACAAAGATAACGAAACCTGGCTTCATTTCAGTGGTTTTCCAAATGCCATCACTTCCTTTGTACATATGACTTTTGGAAATGGCTTGAGTTTTAACTTAGTCATAAGTTAGACTGACCAGATTCTTAAGAATGTCTCTGTCCAACCAGTAAGATAGTAGCTGTACCATCTTGGGCCAAGTATGTAAAAAGCTTTGGCCAGCTTCCTAATTTGTAAAATGGACTTAATGATACCTATTTTGTAAGATTTTTGTAAGAATTAAATGGATTTTTTAAAAAAATGTATGTCATTGTGTTCAGGGAAGGCCCTATACCTACTAGTGCTTATGGAAGAACAATTATTATCATAGTGAAAACTAGCTAAAATGTCATATGAGGGCACAAAACCCATCCCGTGGCTCACAGAGGGCACTCCATGAATGTTACTCATGCCATCTCTTACTCACTTCTGGAAGGGTCTGTAGTCGCCCAGTCTAAGAATAGCACCTGCATATTCTAAAAGCACCCAGAACCATGTGGTCCCGAATATCACTAAATCCTAGACTAAGCTGATTTATTTATATTCACTAAGAACAGCTATTCCAGCTGTATTCTATCAGACATGGTAACATCAGGTTTGCAATCATTGGAAACAGAAGTCAATCTCCTTTATCCTTGTCTTTCACCTCTATTTCATATATCCAACCTATCTCTGAGACTTGAAGTTTTCCCCTTAAAATATCTCTCTCAGATTTGAGTTTTTTGTCTTCACCATTCACAGCCCACGTGCAGGCTCTTAGCACCTCTTAACTAGATTAGAGTCAGAAATCTTGGCTTATCTCCCTAACAGAAGGTACTTTTCCTATAACACAGGCTGCAAACCACCTCCAGAGTCATCTTCTGAAAATACTAGTTTGTTATCATATGCCACCTTCAGCAACCTATAATAGTCCTGTGATAATAAATGCAGCTCTCACCTCTTCCTACCTCAACCTGGTTTTTACTTCTCCAAATATCCGACCCAAACCTAAGCACATGACGTATATAGTAGTCCCCTGTATGCCCAGTCCCTGCTGTAGCCGAGCATGTCTGTTGACAGGCCTCTGGGAAAGCCATGCTTCCCCCCTATTTTGCTTACTCTAGTATTGCCCCTGAAGGCACCCACCTCAAATTTTGACTATACCTCAGGAATCAAATTAAGTTCCACATTTTCCTTGAAATTTTCCTTGATAATGATGTTTGCCATTTTCTAAACACTTTCTAGGCTTTTATTCCACACCAAAGGAAAGACTGAACTGCTGTCCAGCAGTGTCACGTCTGCATGCTAGCGTCATCTACACTGTTAGACTACAATCTCATCCAGCTCCGGGTCCAGTATACACATTTTTCTTCTAATAACCCTAAATCTTGATGGAGTGCTGACTTTCGAGGAGGTCCTCGATAATTCACTTTCATGACTGATAACACTGTTCTTCTTACTGCTAAATAGTGAATTTTAAATGCATGATTTAAAATTTTTTTTTAAATCATCCTGTAATACTCAAATCTGCATCAGATATACAAGAATGTGTAGACAAATGCTTAAAGATAAAAAAACCATTTTAGCACCCTTTTTTTATTCAGAACCTGTGGCTTCTTGATGTAATACTATTTGCCATTATGTAGATAGAATGTTAGGCTCTTAGAACTGGGTTTTATCTCCTTCTGTAAATCTAACCACTTAAAAAATAAAAACAGAAAAATCCTAAGTGAGAGCAGCATAAACTACCTTCTACCATTAGGCAACCATTTCCCCTGGGCTTTATAATTCAATCAGCCGGGCTGAATGTCATCATTGCTTCTCTCCTCCTCCCCTTGCTTACGTTCTCTGATTCTTAAGATCACACTGTTTATACCTGTTCATTTCTGCCATGAACATATTTTCTTGACATGTAAAACCTCTATTTAAAACATGTTATCATTTGCTCCGGTTGCGGTAACATACACGCGGTCAGGCAGGACTCGCAGGATGGGAGGATGATACATGTCATTTGAGCTTCGCAAACGAAAGCTTATACGATGACTGTGGATTATTGACTTTTGGTATCATGTAGGGCTGCTACTTCTTTTAAAATAGTAACTCCTTATTTCTGTTCCTGCCTTGCCCCTAGGTTCTTCATGACCATTTTTTGTTTTTTTAGATTCCATATATATGTGTTAGCATACGGTATTTGTTTTTCTCTTTCTGACTTCATTCTGTATGACAGAATAAAGACGCAGACCTACTAGAGAATGGACTTGAGGACACGGGGAGGGGAAAGGGTAAGCTGGGACAAAGTGAGAGAGTGGCATGGACATATATACACTACCAAATGTAAAATAGATAGCTAGTGGGAAGCAGCCACATAGCACAGGGAGATCAGCTCGGTGCTTTGTGACCAGCTGGGGGGGTGGGATAGGGAGGGTGGGAGGGAGGGAGACACAAGAGACAGTAGATATGGGGATATATGTGTACATATAGCTGATTCACTTTGTTATACAGCATAAACTAACCATTGTAAAGCAATTATACTCTAATAAAGATGTTAAAAAATAAAAAAGTGAGGCAAATACCCCCCCAAAAAAATAAAAAAATAATAACTCCTAACAATAATGTTTAAAGGTTTCCGATGCCTTTAAAATAGAAAGGTTCATGCTTTAGCCAATGCCAGCATTAAGGCAGCACCCTGAAATGGCAAAATGTTAGAAAAAATGTATATAAACCAGCAAATGTACCTCTAAATCTGGTCACTTCATTTTTCTGTAGGAAAATGATTTATTTCTTTTTTGACTCCAAATTCTTATGAAATTTTTTTTTTCTATTTTTCTCCCTTTTGACTTCTTAGATTACATTGCTTTCTTCTCAATACAATGCCTTCACTCTTTTCTCAACTCCATCCAGTAAACACACACACACACACATCATTCACACATTTTCTTTTTCTTCCTAAATTGAGACAGCTGTTTTCAATAAACATAGACCTGGCTCTAAATTAGGTGCTATTGGAAATTGTCATAAACTCTGAAATTATTTCCAAGTATTTAATTCACTTCCAGGAATAGCTGGTTTATATTTTATGAATTTCCTAGGTAAGGGACCAATTCCCTTAACATGAATGGACGTTTCTGTACATATAATAAAATAACGACCTGAGATTTTTATGCCTTACTCTTTAAAAATGCAGAGGTAAATGTGAACAAAAATAAAAACACTTTTAAAAAGGTAACGATTTCCTTTCTCTGGGGCTTCACTGGCCGTTTCATTTAAGAGGCAGGATTCATCAGTGTTCTAGTTTATTTCTCTTCTTGACGAGGCTTTTTCTGTTTTGCTGATTTGGGATCTGGGTTATCTTTAAGACAATTGTCAGACTTCAGTATCTTATTGACACTGAGAAGGACTCAGCTGTGCTGTGTCTTTTTCTGTAAAATGTCGTGGTGACCAGTGTTAGCAACTTGTTTTTATTGCTGGTTATATTCACTTTTTTTTTCCTTTTTACAGTTTTATTGAAAAATAACATACATGCAGAAAAGTATAACTATCTTAAGGGTAGAGCTCAATGAGTTTTCCACAAATGAGCACCCTGTGTAGCCACCACCTAATCAAGAAACAGAACATAACCCATTTTGGGGTAGTTTTGGGGGAAAGTACCTTTTAAATTCTATTATATGGTTTCTATTTTGTTGATATTTGCTCTTTTTTAAAAAAAGAGACTTTATGCAGAAGTTTTAGTTTCACAGCAAAAATGAGGTTCACTTTTAATCTTGATAAATAGTCCTGGGAACTATAAGCATTTTCTCATTGGCTTTCACGTTTTATATTTTGTCCTCAAGTATGTCTCTGAGCAGTATGATAAATGCACTAGACCTGCTATACACCTTGTGGAATGATCAGTATTTTCCAACATGGTGTCCTCTGGTTTGACACTCCTGGTTGTAAATAATCTCATGATGTTGATGGACATCCAACTATAACAGCTGCCAGACTCCAGTGTTCATAAAAGTATAAGGCACCTTGCACATTATTAGTTAATACAGACTTCTTGGGGAGGAGAATTTTCTTGCACTGCGTCTCCCTGTTGCACTGATGATGATATGGTTACTGACCTCCTTGTAGACCCTGCTATATGCCTAGGTTCTTGCAAGACTCTGCCTTGCAGCTGCCTAGACAAAACTTGGGAATATGGACCACGTGACAATCAAAATGGACAATGCCATGCTGGTTTTATTTAGCTCTGCAGACAGCAGTATTTCATAGCACCATTTGCTGGTACCTATGCTCTGAAACCCTCCAACCTCAATACGAAGAGTTACCCTTTACACACACATTCTGTTTGGCTTATCAACTGTGTGATTCTACCTGAGTCCTCAGTTCCTTTTTTTTCCCCCCTGCTGGGAAACTAGCCTAAATGCCAAAAAGCTGTCATTAAATTCATGTTATCTTTGTTATCTTTCCTTACATCTGGTAACATCAAATAACTTACATCAAATAACTGTATAGAGAGGTTAGTCATCCCTTATCATATCAGTTGTAGATTGTTAGAAACACATGGTATGGAGGCATGGAGGAGGCTGAGGCCCTGAGCTTATGTACCTGTGGTCAGTGCCCTGCATCTCTGTCCTTCAGAGTTGCATGTAAAGCTTCACTAACTGCAGTCAAGAGTGAAAATCAGTACTTTCTCAATGTGTACAGACAGAATTTTTTTCTTATATCTCTTCGTAGAGCCTTGCATCCTTGGCTGTCCTTGGTGTCCCTTGGCCTGTGGCTCCATCACCAAATCTCTGCCTCCGTTGTCACATGGCTTTCTTCCCTTCATATCTGTCTCCTTATGTCCAGATTTCTCTCTTCTTATAAGGACACCAGTCATTGGATTAGGACCCAGCCTAATTCAGTATAACTTCAACTGAACTTGAATACATCTACAAAGATATTTCCAAATGAGTTCATATTCACAAGTACCAGGATTTAGGAAATCACTTGGGGAAAGACCAATTTAACCTGTAACACTTGGTAATCTATTGGTTTAAATCCAAAATTTCAGGGCCATGATTTATTCTAAGAAAATTAAGTCCAATAAATTAATATATTTAAACCAGTCACTGATTTTGTTTGGAGGAAACTTTGCATTTGCCAAGTGAGTGTCTGTTAATTTATTCCTATTTTGCATGTGACTTCAACTGCTTCTTTATCTTCAATACCTCCTGCCTCTTGACAAAGATCAGCAATGCCTGATAAGATTAAACCACTTTTTCAAAAGGAGTTTACATCCACGGAGAAGCAGAACTGCTAATTATTGATGAATGTGTAAAGATACTTTTATTTCATGTAATGTGGCCTAGTGTGAGTTAATTACTGTGCAGGTAGCCTTAACTCCAAGGCAGGACGTGACAGATGTTTTAGATTCAAGGACGACAGAAATACCCCTTCAATAGTGGTGAGCTATACGATCGCTAACAGTAGATCAACCCCATTAGACTCCTATGGTTGGTTGTTAATTAACTGTTACAAAGGTAGGTTTGCTGCGGAAATTAATTAATGTAATCATGACGTAAACGGGGTGGTTTTGGATTCAAAACTGAAAAATGAAGCAGCTCCTTTTTGGTTTTGAACAAGACGTTATTTTATTAATATGTATCATTTTTCTAAAGTATGGATATTTATATTAAACTGATAGGGAGTGGAGGGCAGATATACCCCTAGATGCCTTTAAACAACTACTACTTTAGCAATTCTGTATGGTTCCAATAAGAATTATCATCTCAATTTTTTAAAAAATCACTATTTAATATACTATGTTATAACACCTTAATTTAAACTTGTGACAAGGTTGATAAAAATATCAGCTTAGATTTTTACATGTAGAAAAGGAAATAACATGTTACATGATTATACACATACTTAATGTAGAGCTGATAAATATAAATTTTTATAATCATAATCGTCTTCTTATATTTATATCCTGCTCCTACTGAGATGAATCTTTGGTTACATTTACATATTGAATTAGAAAGTTAAAACTAATGATGGGATCAATTATGCCCCATACTGAGCTGTGCACTTTGGAATGACTTTGAGAAAACAGGAGGGTCAAAAAAAAAGCATCCACAGTGCGTAGTAGTTTCAAGATTATGCTGACAGATAAGCCAAGGAAGGACTGTAATGGACAATAATGTGTGTTTGTCAAAGAAATCAGGCTTTTTGGTAGAAAACCTAAAGCACATTTCGAATATAAACATTTCTGAGAATTGGAAAATATATAGGCTGGGTCACAGAAGTTGCTAAACAGTTTATTTAAGGTAGAATATATATAAGGGCAAATGTAGTATGAATTCCTTTATGATCTTGTTGGTTTGTTCTTGTAATTCTTTAAATATATTTGCTGTATCTTGGGCAAAATATAATCTGCTTCATGTTTGCTGTTGCCATGCAAAATTTGATAGTGTCCTCTTTCTCCTTTCCTAGCTGCATAATAAATGTGCTTCTCATCTGAAACCTGAATGTGACTGCGGACCTTTGAAGGACCATATTTTACCACCTACAGCAATTTGTCCAGTGGTACTGGTGAGTTTTTCCTTCTCATCATTCTGCTATAACTGGGGGTGTCTGTGACTAACTGGTACACTCTACCACTCAGTGCTTCCAGAGATCATTTTTCCATTGATCAAGGCAGAACTCAATAGACCTAAAATACCTCATGGCTTCAGAAAATACCCCTTTGCCCACTGTATTTCCTTTTTCCTTCGTGGCACAATAAACGTCTTAGTAAGGTATGCTGTAACTGAAGCTGACTCAGGTTTTATCACTTAGTCATGCTGTAGTTACCAGAAATTGTATGGGAAGAACACTTCCACATTTTACACGTTTTATAGATGTGGTTTCCCAGAATAATGAAGTTATTCTTATGGACAGTTTTGCTGGAGATGCACATTATGTATCTGCAGTCGGGAGGTCTTTCACCTAAGTCAGAGGCTACTTAGAATGAGGACACACACCTTGAAGAGAGTTACGCACTGCCATTAGGTGTATTTTATCTTTCATTAGTGAACAATAAATTTACCTGCAAAATAATTCCTTGATTTAATAAATATACAAGGGAAAAATGTGTAAGTGAGGTAATCCTGAAAAGAACAAATCTTGATAGAAAGAGAAGCAGCTATTCAAAGATAATATTCATATTACATTTCAAAATCCAAATTTTTCCTAAAGTGAAACAGTTATTTTACAAAACAAACTATCATATCTATAATGCAGTTCTCATTTTTTTAAAACAACATGGAAGTTAACTAGCTGGAACTTCAGTTTGATATAATAAAAATACAACAAGTAAGAAATGTTAGACAAATACTTTTCTAAAGGTCAACTTAGAAATTAATCAAATTACTCAATTTGCACCCACTTATGATTCATTTTGTAATTATCTGTAAAATGCTGGTTGTATCTAAATTCCTTTATTTAAAAAAAAGAAAACTCTCTTCTCAAACTGCAAATATAAAGCAGAAGTAAATACCTCCATGGGGCTGAGGAGAGCAGTAACTAATTCTAAATTTCCTTTCTTCATGTAAGATATATTATACATCTTGTAGTAAATAAGATTAATTAAAAATAATGAGAGCCATATTAAAATACTTTAGATGAATTTTGGTATTATGTTCTTTTGTAGTGTTTTCTTAAAGAGAACTTATAAAATTTTTATATATTTGCATTATCTTTAAGAAGTGTAGTAATTTTACTGTTTTAGATGCATCCTTGTGCTCAGATTTTAACTATAAGAAGAAATCTATTATGTCATTCTATTATCCAGCTATCTAGGTATAAAGCCCTGTTCAATTCAGTGAGACTACTTCTTTGGCCTACTTATATCAACCTCTGGTCTTATAAGTTCAAACATGAGATACATTCTTTTATTATTCCATCCTTGCTTTCTTTGAGAGAATCAAAGGTAAAGAACATGGGTTAAATGAATAGTCCTGTCTCTAACAATCTTGCAAACTCTTTCATTGCTTTTGTAGATACTTTTGATTCTGAAGATTTATTTTCACTCATTAAATCTTCCTGTGGTATTTATCATGATTTGTAGCTCGACATTTGCTACGTTATCATTTCCTTGGTACTATATACTCTGAAGTATTAGGCACTGCTAACCACCTCTTCTTTCATGAGTGTCTACCTTACCTTGACACCCATTATACTATCGTCTCCTTATTCTTCTTCTGCTTCTCTGGATACTTCCTTTTAATATCTTTCCTAGCTTTCAAGATTTCAACCTGCCCCATGTTGGCTCATCCGTACGCCCTGCCCTCACATGCCACAGCTTTCTGCTCTTAACATTTTTCCCAGCAGGATCTTGATATTTATTTATTTCATTACTGTATTAATTTATATTAAGTTCCTCCTCCTATTCTGAATCTCAAGTGCTGAAACCTGGAGGTTCCATGTTGTTTACGTGCCTGATATGTTATCATTATTATAAGTAATCACAGCAACTTATTTACTGAGCAGTCTAGTATGTACCCAGTAGTATTAACAGTAGAAGGAAAAACAGTAAAAACCCAAATCAAATCTTTGCCTTCATAGAGTCTTCATTCCAGTGGAGTGAAATAGTCAATAAACAAAGCAATAAGTACAGTATTTAGTACCTGGTTATATTAAATTACTGGTGGTATGTAAAGCTTAAAGGACAAAATTAAAGTAGGAAAAGAAGAGAAGAAATGCTGGAACTACAATTATAAAAGAAGTAGTTAAGAGTTCACCAAGGAAATAATTGAGTAAAGAGTTGAGGAATGTGAGGGAGTCATCGATGTGGCTCTCTGGGGCCAGCACTTTGTAGACAGAGGAGTCACCAAAGAAGGACAAGCAAAGACTCAGAGGCAGGAGAAGCCTGACATAGCTGAAGTGCATCAAAGAAATTAGTGACTGGGTCTCCTTCTGCAGGGGGAATACTAGTAGAGAAGGTGAAATACGTCTTAAGATTTTCATATGTGTAGGACAATTTAGGCTATTCTAAGGTCTTTAGCTTTTCTTGTGAAAGAAGTTGGAAGCCATTAGAGGCTTTTGACCAAAAGAGAGAGTGATCTGACTTACATGTTTAAAAGAACAATCAATCTAACTGGTGTGTTCAGGGGGTAACAATGGAAAAAAGATATGACACTTAGATTTTCTTAGAAAAGTAGGAAGGTGGGTCATTGCTAAGAGCAAAGACGGTATGAGAGTTTTGAGGATCAGGAATGAGTTACACATGAGTCACCTGGGAGAGTGGGAGCTACGTGCATCAAGAAATACCATATGATTGCCAGGGAATAATGAAAAGTCTCTTCCTGTTAATAACTGTGGATTTAGAACAAGATCAGTCAGCTTGGATGGGTATATTTCTCTGGTCATATTCAGTCATATTTCTCCAGTTACGTTCTAGGCCCAGGAGTAGAATAGGCATGGGGCAGCCTTAATGAGACTGTGTTTTGCCCAATATGATGAAATGAGAGAGAAGCAAAGGAGTTGAGAGTATGAGCAAGGGAGTAATTATAGGGATTGGCCATGGAAATTAAGCTGGGAAACAAGGAAGTAAGGACATGAAGAGTGAAGTACAGTAAGGGGTGTTAGGAAAATACATTGTGGATTACAATGGAATCAAAGATTGTTTGGGGGCTTCCCTGGTGGCACAGTGGTTGAGAGTCCTCCTGCCGATGCAGGGGACATGGGTTCGTGCCCCGGTCCGGGAAGATCCCACATGCCGCAGAGCGGCTGGGCCCGTGAGCCATGGCCGCTGAGCCTGCGCATCCGGAGCCTGTGCTCCGCAACGGGAGAGGCCACAACAGTGAGAGGCCCGGGAAAAAAGGGAAAAAAAAAAGATTGTTGGAATCAAGGTTTTTGGTGTCAATTTACAAGAATGAGTGAGGTAACAAACAGTTGAGATTATGAAGGGTTTGCAGTTATTGATAATGATTTGTATGAATTAATTTAATCATCACAGCGGCACCATAAGGTAAATATTGTAACTATCTCTATTTTACCTATGAGGAAACTGACAAACAGATTAAATAATTTCCTGTGTCACATGGCTATGAAGTGACAATTCAGGACCGGGACCCAAGAACGATCGGAACCCAAGACCCAGAGCTCATACCCTGAGCTCATCATTTCTGCCCTTTCTCCAAATCCCAATATAGGCCTTCTCCTATTTGCCTTCTCTAGAACCTTCATTCCCCAACTTTCCCAAGCCAGAAACCTAAGAATTATAATTGGTGCCTCATCTTGAATATCAAATTAATCATTAGACAGCCTATTCTGATGTTCTTTCTCTTTTCTTCAGCCCAACTGTAACTGTCTCATATGTCACCCAAAAATTGTTCTCCAGCATTCTCCTAGTACTAATAGCATAATCTCTGAATTTCCTCTTTTCTTTGCATTCTCGATACTACTCCCTGGATCCACTTTAAAAAATACAATAAAATATTTTCCTTCTTAAATATTTAAAGTATTTTAAATCAATGACAAACTCTCTAGCATGGTAAACAAGGCTCTTTAACTGGATCAACCCGTCTAATCCCTCACACACCACCTTACACACTAGAATCAAGGATTTGAACTACTTGTAATTCTCTAAGTACACCTGCTCTTTGAAGTCCTTGTGGTTTTGTACATGTCAATAAATTAGCCTAAATCACTTTACCTTGCTGCCTTGCTAAGTAGAAATTAAAGTTTACTTTCCAATCATGGAATAAGTACATTGACTCTTAAAATCATTAACTGTTTAAATACTAAAACTTTAAACAAATTAATAAAGTTGTTTTGCACACAAAATTGCTTAATATGCTACAACTGATGGGCTCGGGAAGCTTTTCAATTTGTGAACTCTCATTAACTTCCCAGGAATGATTTCACACTGTATCACCTGCTGTAAATTTTTAAATTTTCATTGAAGGAAAATAGTCCTCACAAATAATATGAGTTTTTCATGATCATGTTCTCTGAGAAGAGCAGGTGAGTTTCAAACTCAATTATTGCAGAGTGGTCATCAATATCATTTCTAGCTTATTCTAGAAAATGTGAAATGAAGAACTTAAGACATAAGATTTTATTGAAGTTTTTTATCCCTTGCTTTTGATCCTGTGGTCAGGAATTGGCTATTCAATGAGCAATATAAACTCATTATCCCTTTTTGCTGGTTGAAGCATTTTAATGACACACTTTAAGGTCGAGGTCCATAGCAGCAGTCTTCTTATATTTTAGAACATCTCTTCAGGTATTATTTTTATTTATTTATTGTTTAAAATTTCTGTACCTCTCTTTTCATCCCTCAATCCCTCCTCAACACTTATTAACTTTAATGATTCAATACGTACGTGCTCACCTGTTATGAAGATTAGCAAGGTCAGCATCTTCTTTGCACTGATGACCTGCTTTTATAAGCATGCACTAAAATAGGATTCCACAAATAATTAAATAGGATTCCGCAAATAATTTGTCTTGATGGTGCTTATGGCCACAAAAATGGATTAAAACCAACTACTCTGAAATTAAAATAGAAATGTAATCAGTGATTCCATACATCAAATATAATCACGGATTTCTGGAGTTGCAGTTGGCTTCTAGTATATTTTAAGAGTACTATCACAAAACACTTCATTGCTTAAAATTTATCAAGATTCTTTGTGACCATGTTTAGGTACTTATAATGCTTTCTTTGAGAATTTTCCAGCAAAAAATGATTGGAACCACAGTCTATTTACTGCCATATTGAAGATAATTCTGAACTGTTTACAGAGGTATTGCATAGCTCATCCCACCTCCAAACAAGTAGAAAGTGAATCTAATGCAATCAGTCAGGACTCTTGATCAACAACTTAATTTCCAGAAAAGGCCATTAACCTTTACCAATTGATTGTCAAAACGGATGTTCTGCCTTTGATGGACTCCATCAAAAATGCATTCCTGATTCTTTTTTTGGATCACACTCAGAAATCTCTGCTGTCCAATCCCAATCAAATGTCAATGCAAAAAACTGTAGCAGTTTCACATAAAACATGACCTGATGAGCATGCAGTTTGCCCACTTCTTTATGTTCCAAGTTTTACCCCTAACTCAAGACAGACTTGGTCCATGTTGTGTTAGTCCCTCACAGATTTGCTTTAATTAAATTTGGACTCGCCATTATGTCATCAGCGTGCACTGAAAGGCTTTAAAAAAATTATATGAAATTCCCTCGTTGTAACAAAAAAGGTATGTTTTTGGAGATGCCTTCATTACCTAACAGAAGTCCCTCTCTGCTCTGTTTATCATGGTTTGTTATCTTTCGAACCCTATGAGCCTTATTACTATCATGTTTTATCTTCTATCCTTGAGAAGAGTAGAGTTCAATTTATACTGACATTTGAACATGATGATGGGATGTGTGTTTATTTCTGTGTGCTAATCTATAAGTCTATTGTTGTCCTTTTCATAAATTTTTCTTCACTGTAAGAAAAAATTAGTAAAATTTAGAAAAATTTAGCCTCATTTAGTACTTTAAAACTATTTTTGTTAGTATATAACTTTTTTAGTTTCCAGAAATCAATAGAATAAGCTAGATAGAGTCCCTCTGATTCTCAGAATAATTTTATAGTGGAAGCTGTATATTTGATCAACTTCTCTAGAGCCATGGTGTAGTCTTACATTCATTATAAATTTTATGTATTTTTTTAATTATCAGGCTAACTGGGTCTCTGTGATTACATGTGTTTTTATACTGATTCTTCAATTTGGGTTAGGCTTTTATTCAATTAATTCTGCTACTGTCAACAAATGAATACTTGAGATGTCTCATGAAGAAGTAGCTTTTTAAATTTTATATTTGAACAGCAAAAGCAGATCATCATTAAAATCATTTCTATTATATTTAGCTCTGTGATTTAGTTTTCTTTTTATAAAATATTTTACATTATAATTTAAAAGCAAGGTTCTAGTCTGTAAATAAGGGGTTAATTATTAATAATTTTCTACATCAACATATATTAGTAAAGTTGATAAAATACATCATGTAATGTTGATTACTTTAAACTTGGGTTTTTTACATTTAAGTATCCACTCTTCATATAACTGTTATGACTATGCCTTTAAAGAATTTTTAAGATCATTACTGATAATCAATGTACATTATTTTTATTTACAATATCTGCAGTGCCAGTTTCCTTCTGTTTTTTTCTTCTCTTTCCTTCTTTCTTTCTTTCTTCCTTCCTTCCAATGGCTTTTATTAAAGTAACTGGAGCTAAAAATTCAGATAAGCACAGTTCTTTTATTTACTGTAATTTCAAGTCTGTTGGGCCAGACAGGCAGGGAGGTTACATATTATGGTGAGGTAAGTATTAACTTACTGAGGCTTTAGTGAAGAGAATCTTCATCTATCCTGAGTGTAATTCAAAGAGTAAATGAAAACTTTCTTGAAGATATGATGCCTGAGCTGAATCTTGAATAAAACAAGAATTTGGCCAGCAAATACAAAGTGAACTTTATATGAATAGTCTCAGAAATAAGAGAGTACAGAGTGAGATCTTGAAACAGCAAAATGTTTATTAAGTCTTATTAGTAAAGGTGAGGTGTGGAGAGACAGGCAAGACAAGGTCTGAGATGGTGAAAAGCCTGACCTTTCTTGTCAAGGATTTGGGCTTTATCCAGTATAAATAAGAGACTACATGATCAGATTTTGTTTTAGAAAGATAATTCAGCTAACAGTGTGAATTACAATAAATTTAAAGCAGGGAGCAGAGGAGATATGAGAATATAATTACTGGGTTGTGAGGCAAATCATCAGAAAACACCAACAGAGGAAGAAAATGAGGGAAACAGGAGAGAATATTGTAGCAGAGAGCAGAATATTAGGGTTTGATGTGATTTCAGAATAGATTAGTTGCAGAGGATGGTAAAGTCCATTATGCAGCCGTGGATCTGGGTGGCTCAGCTGGTGTGCAGAGAGGAGGTTCGCTAGGTGTTAGGAGGTCAACGAACTCTGGGCATGGTCTGTTTCATCTTGTCCATAAAACCACCTGGGATAATTACAGGGTCTTGGTGGAAAGGTTGCTGTATCACAGTAATGAATAAGAGTAGAGGAGAGAACTATTAGATTCCATGAGTCTCAAATGATAAGAGTTTCTACTTTGGGGCTGGAAGAATGATGATTTTAATGCAAAGCCAAGCTAGTCCATAAAAAACAAAACAAAAACAAGCAAACACAAAACGATCAAAAAAATAGAGCAAGTAATGTTTGAGAGAATGAGCAACCTCGGAAGTGTTATAGAGCTAGTGGCAGGGACTTAGAAAGAAAGAGAACAATTAGTTTGTTTTGAGCAAAGTTTTCAGAGACCCCAATGAAAAGTTTTAGAAATGAAGTATGGAAGATCAATTGAAGAGAAAGAAAGCAGAAGTAAGCATGGGATGGTGATAGCCAGAAAGGATGGAAGACCAGAAACTTAAGTTTCTAACATGAACTCTGGATTTGTAGGCAAGTTATTTCAAGTGGTTACAGCCTGGTGACAAATGATTTGTGTCCAGAGTATAAAGATAATTTACATAAACCAATGATAAGCAACAAACAAACAATCTAATCCAAAAGGGCAAAAGATCTAAAGAAACATTTGAATAAAATATATATACACATATCACTTATAAACATATGAATATATGCTCACCATCTTTACTCGTCAGGAGAGCACATGTTTAAATCTCAAGAGATAACACTACACACCCATCAGGATGATTAAGATAATTAAAAATCCTAAGTTTGGAAAGGACATGAAGCAATCAGATTGTTCATACTTTGCAAGTGTGAGAGTGAATTGGTTCAACCCAATTAAGGCTAGCAGTATACTGTGTTTTTGAGCCCTGGCTTTTTCATTAGTTTTACGACATGAAGCAAGTTATTAGCATTTTGTTCCTATGCATTACATTTGGAAAATGGAATTAAGTGAATTAATTCATGAAAATTTCTTAGAACTATGCCTAAATATAGTAAGTTCTCAGTTGATATCATCTAATATTACTACTATTGTAAGCATTATGTTGAACCAGAAAGTGAATTTTAACCCTTTATTAAAAGAGAACTATGCATTTATTAAATAAAATTTATAAAAACAATATAAGTTGAAAAGGAAAACGTTTAAAAATCTCTAAAACAGTTATATAGGAACCATTATTAATGTATAAATAGAACCACTATTAAAGTTTGCCTCTTGATTTTTAAATGTATATTTTGGCATTTTTGTAATTAAACTTGACATATCATGTGACACCCTGTTTTTACATTTAAACTGATATCATTAAGTGCTTACGTATTTCTGTATACTATGTAACATCACTATTAATGGCTGCATAATATCTCATTAGTTGAAGATATTATAATTCAGTTGAAACAGTGTTTATATTTAGCATGTTTGCAATTCCTTATTTTAATCTCATAAATAACACCTTAGTGAACATCTTTATGAAGAGTGGCTTCTCCAAGTTACTCTCTAATCTATACTGGAAAGTATCATTTTTTCCCAAAATGTACTTATTTGGTTGTTCAAATGAGTCAGATTTCACAGTTGTTTAGTTCTTTCTGTACTGTAAACACATCTCCGAATCAGGAACACAGTGCTTGAAATGAATCCTAAAGCCAAAAGTTAGTTTTACAATAAACTATTAATTATTTAAACATTTAAAAAACTAATTTGGTGGGATTATTTTATCTTACTTTTAAACAGACATAATATTATCAGAATATACAGTAAATATAGTGTTCATTGGCAGGAAGTGATATAAAACAAAGAATATGTTCATCATTGTGCTTCTTTTGGACCAATTGTGGTGTGTTCTTCCTGGAATGCTTTCTCTTATTATAATACCCTATATTACCTTAAATTAACCTTTAAGAATGCCAGCAAGATAAATGATAAAACTTGTTAGATCAGAGAAAGGAAAACAAAACTATTGAGAAAATATAAATTTTAAACATAGTCTTTAGATCTGATTCAGATGGTTCCAGTTCTACCTCTCTCTCTTCTTTACTGTAACTCTGTAAACTTGGCCAAGTGATGGTGTTGCTGAAGCAGCAATCTATGTATCTCTAGGTATAACACCCTCAGAGAACCATATGTCTACATTAACTTTTCCTCTTCTTCCGATCTTGCTTGCTCTTCCACTATTATAAGAATTCTACTAAATTATTCATTGTAGATATGGTAAGTCTTAAATAGCATAGAGTATGTTAAATCTTTCCTTCGAGCATGTGTTTACTCCTCAGTGATGTCAGGGGCCTGTTAGGGAGTGGAAGTATAGCATGCATTTCTTTCTCAGGGTCCAAGGATTATGGCCTCTTCCTGTCTTATCTTTCACTTAACCCTAACCAGCAACAGTTAATAATGACAACTTCAATACCAAACATCAGCTAATTAAAAGAGGGAGGGAGATATTCGAATTCTCTATAATTCTGAAAGTTGGATATTGAATTCTCAGTAACCTTATTTCCTGAACTAGTTAGAGAGCTCCCAGAAGTGAGGAGAGCCTGGTGGAGAGGTGTGAACAGTTGGCTAAGGTTGTGACTTGCTGCACTGAGCTTCAGGTTTTATTTAACATCCATTTCAGCTGCTTCACTCTTCTTTTCCATTTACCTCTTTAACCTTAACCATAGTAACTGAAGTCATCTATTTTCTTGAAAATTCTTTATGTAAGGTACCATGGGTTTGTGCCTATGCAATTTTCTTTTTTGTCTAAAGAGTGGGATAAAGCACATTGTCAGTGCTCAATAATGTTTCATCAATGTCATTACTTAATATTCATTTAATTAATATTCATTATAGATCAATTCATAATTGTCATCAGAGTAATGATAGGCAAGAAGGAATCTCATTTTTCCCCCATATTTTGAAACTCTAACTCAGACTCAATTTCATGGTATTATACATAAAGGATACCTACTTTTTATTTATTTTTTTAAGTATGTAGAATTAAATTCTTAATGTTCTTCTATTTTTTTACCTATCATTTTCTGCTTCAAAATCCAATGAAGGATATATTCAGCACTAAAGAGCGATAATGTTTATAAAATATGTGTAGATCCATTTTGGTTGGGCATAGTCTTCCATGTACATATACCTTAAAGGCACATAGTAAAAGAAATCTGAAAACGGCCCAGCATCACTAAGTGATGATTCCATCATCTGCATTGTGAGATGAACCATTTATCTGTTACATTGTCTTAATTAGATTGATCTTATTGGTTTATAGCCCATCTTTATGCTAACCTAGGCTATATTATATAGAATGTGTATACCCATAAGCAGGATCTAATATAAAAGAAAAAGTTCATATATCATGGTTAATGATACTTTTTACCTAATGAATATGATAGAATTCTATTTTTAGGACTCTAAATAGAAGTTTTAGTTTATTTTTTAATAGGCCAAAAAAAATTCCTACAAGTTTCTATAATTTATGCTTAAAATGTTGCTGTATCCAGAGCAAGTTATAATAATTTTTTAAGGAAAGAAACATGTACTTTCTTGGTTTTGTCATGATTTACAGAAGGTGAAAAACAAAAGGCTAATATGACATAAACTGGAAGTTCAGCTAAGTGAAAATGTCATAGAGATCTAAAACATGTAGACAAAAATAAGCATTATCTAAAGAAGGATTAAAAATATTCAAAATTTAAAATCTATAAAATAGACTCAAACAAAATAAAGGATATCATATATGTGTCTGATTCAAAGGTGAGGATGCAAGATTATCTATTAGTGAATTGTTATTCTACAAATTATTAACAATTTTCAAGGCAGCTTATGTGAATATACAATAAGCAGCAATATAAAACATAATAAGTTTGTGCCAAAATTAAGTTAGACTTAGAAATTCATATCACAGTATCCTAAAAAGTTGACAGAGGTGGTTTGCAAATTTGTCCCTGAGTTTCTTAGTAGCCTTTGGAAAAGGGGGGAAATATTGGCTTGACAATTGTTTTAAGTTGTGAAGACTCACAACTTAAAAACAAACCATCCACTTAGAGCAACACTTTTTTCTTCTTACTGTTATTACGAAGACCCGAGATTAATTTCTTCAATGTGAAATTGTATTGGTACAGGACTACACTTCAATAATATTGCTATAATTGGTATAGCACTTGTTTCCTTTGGTTTTGCTTTTTTATAACAACTGTCATGCAGACTGATGGCTTATGGCCAAAGTGCATTTTAGTGTAAATAAGTACCTATTGCCAAAATAAAATAGTAATAATTCTGCAACAAGAAAACAAAGAAACATGCATAGCAGTTAAAAGTTAGAAGGATGTCATACAGGAAGATTCATTGCAGCAAGCAGATGAAAATGTTAATAAATTTACATGACCAAGAATACTAAAGAAAACATCTCTTTCACAGTATACTGATTTGAAAGGGATATCTAGAAGGTTAAGAATGGAGAGAAAAAAGTAAAAGCCTTATCAGAAACTAAAATGTATCAGTATCTGCATAGGGAAAGATCAGCATTGAGAACAACTGAATCAGTATTTGGAGGAGAAGGTTAAGAAAATCTCCTATAGTACAAAGGAGAATGAAAACAAGGTGGAAGGAGACCTTGCTACCCCTAAACAAAAAATTAAAAGTATTCTCTTAAGTCTAAGTATACTGAAGAAAATCAAGTTGAACTAAAAAGTACCTACATTTCTTCACATTCACTCATCTACTTAATTCAATTTCCATGTAATATTTTTTGCTTGACAAAATTATTCCAAAGTTTGCCTGGAAGAATAAATGTGCACAAACGTAAATTCTGAGAAAGAAGAGTAGTAAGAAAAGACCTGTTTTATCTAATGTTAAGAATATGTTTACTAAAGCTACAGTGATCAAAATGATGTAATAGTGGCTCTAGGAGATATAAAGAACTGGTAGAAAGTCTAAAACATATTGAACTCTATGTAATGGTGTGGTATATGATGAAGGTCGCATATCAAATCTGGTAGGGGCTAGTGGAGATTAGGGGAGTTGAGATTACCGTATAACCATATGGGAAACTAAATTAAGATAAATTCTGCTTCATACCTATTCCAAAAGAAATCAAACATGGATTGAAGATTTAATTTTTGCCTTTAGAAGGTCTTTTTATCTTTTTTCCTAAAAAGAGAAATAAAAGGTTGACAGCCTTGGCCAATCAAAAGTTTCTTTAGAAAATGGTAAAGACCAAAATTTACAAATCAAGATAAACATAAGCATTATAAAAAAAAGCCCTGTTTTGTAATATTAATGCAAATAACTAAAAAATAGTTTTAAAACCTAAAGCTTATAAATATTCAAGACTATCAAACTGAAAAATGAAATAAACTTTTTCCTTCCATTTTGGCAAATATTTTTAAAATGATAGTACTCAGTGTTGGCAAGGATGTACAAAATTGGCTATTCTCATTAAACGTTGGTAAGACCAAATGGCCCCAAACTGTCATAAAAACTCCCAAGTATACCTTTGTGTTGGTATTTCTGCTTATACCCCCCAAAGAAAGATTGGGGTTAGTGCAGGGCAATTATCCAGATCTGGTTTCATTACAGTAGAAATAAATGCTTTATATCATTCACATCTTCTAAGTTTTAAATTTTGAGTTCAGTAAAAATCAGTCCCTTCACCACTAGACACTTAAGAATAAATTCTACCTTGCAAAGGTAACCTTTGTGGTTTTAATGATTCCAGATGAAGTGGTGGTGCTCATGAAGTATTTAGATATGTGCTTTCCTCTGTTTTACTATTAAATATAACTTGTCTATTCTCAAATTTCACTTGAAACCTGAGCCAGAATTCATTTATGTATAACTTTTTGTCCATACAGCAGTTTCATGCATAGTGAAGTGATTTTTGACTCAATCCTGTGTTCATTCCTTAGTTCAACCTTCTTTCCCTCTATATGGAATAAGGATAGTTTAGTTCTATGGGAGACCTCCATGCCCACTCCTTGCTATTCAGTCTAGATGGTAAAATCTATCATTTTAAATTCTGTTCCTAATACTCATAGGAGCGTTCACCAATTCCTTCTCATTTGCCCAAGGAAACCCAAATTCTGGAGGAATACAGCTGATCACCTAGTGTTCTATTCCCTATGACATTACTCCTATTTCATCCCAACCACCAATATTCTCAAGTTATTTCATTTGGTTACCAGTTCTCCAACATCCTTGAGTCATCCAAGGCCTACATTCCTCCAGTTTCTTTCATTTGAGCATTTTCTGCCCCTCTCTCTCCTAGAACTCCCCATTTTTCTCCCTTTATGGCATTAGTCACGATCTGATAATATACTGATCTGTGAGCTTCCAATTGAAAAAAACTCAAACAAGGTGTAGTCCAACATGCTCATATTAGGTAGCATTTGACAACACTGTAATTTGAGTCCAGCGCTTGAACTTCTCTGTTTATACTCTTAGTTACTTGTCTGTCAAAGAACCCATACCAGAGGAAGAATTGTTCTTTCTCCTGTACAGTGTTATTTTCCATATTTGTTTATGATGTGGTCTTTGCCTGCCTCTTAATGTAGCCATAAGTATATGCAGGTGTAAAGATACCTTCGCTGTGTCAAATTTCCTCCTTCCTCTTCAACCCACATTATTCTAATTTCTGACTGTAAAATGAGTCTAAAACTATTCTGGCCATCCATCCTAAATCCAATGGCGCTCTTTTTAGTTGGATTCCCAAGGAGTAGAACATGAACTGGGGATTTAATTATGTGTGATATATAAAGAGAGGAATGTTTCTTTATTTAAAAAAGAAAATCTTTAAGGGAGGAGGAAGCAGAAGAGGAAAGAGGCAGGCTTTGAGCAAAGAGGTGGTCACAGAGAGAGTTTAAGCCTTGGCCTAAACCTTGGGGGCTCTGGAACAAAATCATACCATAGGATTTTTCTCAACTTAAAACAAGGGGCTGGCATTTTGTAACCCGTGTCAGTCATTATTAGCCTTGGCCTCCTGCAGGATACGTGGTGCTCCCTGGAGAGCCTGCTGCAGTGAGCAAAGGCTAATTCTGCAGAAAATAGGACAGATGGGTGTTCTCAGCACTCGACACTCAGAGCAGCTGAGGGTAGATGCCCTGGCCAGGTAACTAAGGATCTGCTTTGGAATACCAGAAGCATCTACTAGACATCCTTCCCAAGAATGATCTTTTTTGAATCCCCTGCAGCATTTGACAGTATTTGAAATGTCTGGTCTCATATGTCTGTCATCTAAGACATTTCTACTAGCTTTTCTTCTGCCTCTTTGGCCACACTATCCGTATTGCTAAACTCCTAGACCTCTTTCTGTTCTTAAATATGTTTAGGTTTCCATTTTTTAACTATATTCTAATGGCATTATGCTCTGTATAAATTACCTTGTACAATTTCATGGCTACAATTACCACCTTTGAATATATCTAAGCTTGTTCTCCCTTAAACCCTCTAGATCCGAATACTCAGCATGATGTTGTAAATTTCCTCTTGGGTATCCCACAGAGATCTGAAAGCCAGCATACTACACCTAATTCAATTTGACATGAAGTAGGTGCTCAACAAATATTTCCTGAGTTAATGAATAACATTTAGTCAGCTCTTTTACTCCAACAGTCATCGCTCTTTTTCCTGAGTCAAGAAGAAAATACATCAGACAGTGATATAAATATTAACTACAAATCAAAATGAATATGCAACAGGGAAGCTTATGTTTTTAAAATCATTGATAACCCATGATAATTGAATTTTATTGTTATAGGCTAATAAAATTGAGTTTAAAGTGTATAATGATGAGATAATATTAATGAATGTCAAATTAGCATTGTGTTTAGTTTCTGGAGTAGCATTTGAAGTACTTTATACTTATTACTAAATTTTGAAAAGCTTGTGATTGTTATGTTGTTGCAGTAGTATAAAGTATCCAATAGATGGTACTGTAAAATGCCTAATATTTAAAATAAAGTGGTATTGCAGCTAGAGAGTTTAAATGAACAGTTCAAAATTCTGGGGAGAATTAAGACATTTTCCTCTGGATATTAAATTATATTTAAAACCAGATTTTTAAAAATATAGCTTAAGTAATACAGTAGTCCATGTGAAATATTATAAATACTCTCTTAATTCTCAGAAAATGAAAATTGATGTTTACTACAAGATGCAATTTTAAAACTGTTCGTATTATATTAGAAATTTTTTTGTTCTTTTTGTGGTGATTACCATTAGTAAATGTGGTGTTTTAGTTAATGTTAGTCAAATCACAGCATTTTCAGCAAGGAACTATAGTTGCATGTCTTTGTTACTGAAGTTCTAAAAGAACTTTTCATGTTCAAAATAAATCAAACCTGTCTGCAGTAATCTCCCTTCTTGCTTAGCAAGAGTGAGTTCATTATTTCTTTCAGTTTTTGGTCTTGCCTAAGACCAATCTAATACCTGAAAGAAACATTATACCATTTTGTAAATATAACATACATTCAGAACGTTTAAGAATATACAACTTTATGGAGTTAAAATTTCTTAAAAAATAAGCAATAATTAGCAATAATTGCCAGATTGGCTGGAGTTTGCTTCTAAAGCATATATTAAAAAGAGTAATTTGTAGACGGTTTCATTTATCTTAGAGCTCATGCAGAATTTCCACTGCATATTTACTTATAAGTATGAATACCAAATTTTGATTACCAGAATAAAGTTTTATAAAACCTACTTCTAAAGCTAAAGATGTCTGAAGAATTATGCAACAACATAGAAAGTTTGAAATTCTCTGTATATCTTACTATACAGAGATGCTACATAGCTTTAAAATTTTTTCTACTGTTTATGATATCGCTCTTGAATAATGCTGAGTATTCCTTTGTATTATGGTTATTTATTAATTTATTCAGTAAAATGTTATTGCATATGACAATATGACAGGTTTAAAGAAACCAAGATAAATAGCTTTTAGGAAGAATGATTTTATGTGAATCAGCAGCTTCCCGTGGGACATGGATCATATGTCCTATGGCTTCCTTATGCATTTACTATTTTTTCCATGTTTTGTGTAATTGGAATGTGTGGTGTGATACCATGCATACTGTTAAAAAGAATATATTCTTAGGTGCATAGGAATCTTCTGCTTAAAGAAAATATGCGATTGAAATAACTTGATCTAGCCTGAGTAATTGAGGCTATTTTCTCAATTAACAAAAAAAAAAAGTAGTTAGTGCTTTGGTAAGTCTAGACTTTCCCAACTATCATGTCCTAAGCCAGATCAGAATAAATAGGTCAGACTTGTAATAAAACGGTATGAGATGAACAACTAATTACCTGACTACTTCAAGTAAAAATGACTTTTGTCCACCAAATATGTTCCATTTGATGGTAACAAATTTGTAGGTTCATCAGGGAGTGGTGGGGCCTTTGGAATTTTACCCAGATTCTTTAAGATGTTTGTATTCATTGTGTATTATGTTCTCTTCAAAAACAATGGCACACACTGACTCATTTACTCAGATTTCCTAGCATACTGGATATATGTAACATTACGTGGTAAAGCTCCTACTTGAGCTAAATGGGTTTAAATATAAACTGTGCATGCAGATCTCAAGTGATAGTCTTAATAGATATCAGATACTCTTTATCGCTGCCCTCTTTTATTTCAGTAACATTTTAATTAATTCACACTGATTGAATAAATGTACATTGAGACTTGTTTCCTAATGAGGGCGCATTTAGAGGAAAGGTTTTGCATCATTCTGATATCCTGTGGGTAATTATATTCTAATTATATGGTCGGGGGAAAAGAGTCTATAACTCAGTACTGATATTGTTCGTTGGACCCAATTAATTACATGCACATAATGAAAGTTCATGATAAGGTTGACTGGCAGTCAGTGTAAAATTTTAAGTCAATTGAATCTAAGCCTAATGTGAGTACACAATTGGACTTTAACCTGGTTAGAAAATGCTTTGGTGTGAGATCAGTGGATATTTAGAGGGGCAAAGGATGAGAACAAATCTCATTATAACTTATTAGTTTTTAAATTCAGTCTTTTCCAAGATTGATGAAAATGAAAACTTAGCAGCATAATACTTTAATTCTAAATATTATTTTTAATATTCTTTCATTACCTTCAGTGATTTTTCTGTATTTTAGAAAGCAGTGGTACACTAACGATACAATGGTACATTTCTAGAACAGGTTCGTATATTTGTTGAGAGAAAAAATAGGCATAGCAGGGAGTATTATTGATTCATTTTATGAATGTAAATTCAGTAGGCACTAATCTATTCTATTTGGGTGCTTTTTTATTTCAAACCACCGACTGCATTTGGACTCCTGTGCCCAAAATTCACAAACAATTATATATACACACACATACCCATAAATAGGTAACTCTTAATTATCTATTTGTAAAGTAAGAGTTCTAAAGAATAATATGAAAAAATAATGACATGTATGTTTCATTTTGAAATGCATTTTGGAATTATCTGAATCTGATATTTAAGAATTTTGCAGTACTTCAAACACAAAACTAAAGCCATGGTCTAAATATTGACTCCCATCTTTCCTTTACTCATTGTTTCCTTTGCTCAGATTTTGGAAGAGACAGTCTGTAAGATTAAGGAAACTGTCTTCTTCCCACCCTCTTCTCTTCTAAGCCTCTCCGCTCCCCCTCTCCTTTTGGTTCATTGCTTTCTGGCTTTGATCTCTTCTCCCCACCCCCTCCCTTTCCTTCCTTCTGTCTCTTCTAATAGCCCTCACATAGATGCTTTCACTAAAAGATAAATCTGTGGGGTCCCTCCTTATTAGCAACAAAAATATTTTCAGATGAAGAAAGTGCCGTCAGTCCTTTCTTGCTGAGCCCTAAGCAGGCAGTGGAAATATTTGGGTTCTACAGTTAATAAAACAATTACCATTTATTGAGAACTTATTAGCTAGACATCCTTTTAATTCTAATGGTAGGTATAATTATGATACTCCCTCTACATTTGAAGAGAGTAAGAAACTTAGAGAGATTAAGAAATTTACCTAAAGTCACAGAACCTGCAAGTGTCAGAAGCAATACCTGCCTTACCCTGAATCCCATGTTTTAAACTTATCTTTTATGTTTGTGCTGCCGCCCCCTCCCCCAAAAGAAATTGGTGAGGTATGAAATAAATTTAGGGGATCTATACCTTCAAAAAAGGAATGGGAAGAAAAATAATGAAGTAAAGTAGAGGAGAATAGAAATGAAAAAAGAGAATAATCAGAGAGTGGCACACACTGCGTAAGTGGTCTTTGTGAAATTATTTTACAAGTGTGTAAATATACAAATATTTATTGTGGATCACAGCCAGAAAGAAATTGAAGAACACTTCTGTAACCATATTGCCTTCTGAAAATTTTACGAGACCTAACCAAGTAGGATAACGTTTCTAATGGCTTTATGTCACTAGATAATCAAGTAGGCAAGACAATAACATTATTCTTGCTGATTGCTTTTATATGTAGAAATCTGTGTTTGAAATGATTTTAATATCGCTTTTAAACATATTTTTAACATTTTTATTGAAAACATTTGGCACCACCTAAGTCTCCAAATGTCCGTTGTACTTTGCCTGACGGTTCAAGGTGCTTTCTTTCTGGACAGAGACGTGAATGTTGAGGGAGCTTTTAAGGAGGGAGCTTCACACGCCCTTCTCTTCAGTATCTCCTGAACGAAACTCTGCAAATATGCATAAACAATCACAGTAACAAGAGTAAGAATAGAACATTTTTGTGAGCAGTTATAAGAGTAGTGAAATCATCTCAGTTAAAAATGTTTTTTATCTTTCAATTTATGTTGGTGCAAACTTCAGAATTTGGCTCCAGTGAGAAGTGGTTAGGCAAAGGATGCTGGATAAGATTGCAATATGTGTATTTTCTAAAACAATTTTTTATTGAAGTATAGTTGATTTACAATGCTGTTTTAGTTTCTGGTGTACAGCAAGGTGATTCAATTTTATATATATATATATTCAGTTATATATATATTCATTATATATAATATATATATATATTCAATATATATATTCTTTTTCATATGCTTTTCCCTTATGGTTTATTACAGGATGTTGTTTTTAAGTCCTAAAATGGCATTTTTATTTTTTAATTTTTTTCCATTTTATTATTTTTTTAACATCTTTATTGTAGTATAATTGCTTTACAATGTTGTGTTAGTTTCTGCTGTATAACAAAGTGAATCAGCTATACATACACATATATCCCCATATCTCCTCCCTCTTTCATCTCCCTCCCACTCTCCCTATCCCACCCCTCTAGGTGGTCACAAAGCACCGAGCTGATCTCCTTGTGCCATGCAGCTGCTTCCCACTAGCTATCTATTTTACATTTGGTAGTATATATATGTCAGTATATATACTACTCTCTCACTTCGTCCCAGCTTACCCTTCCCCCTCCCCGTGTCCTCAAGTCCATTCTCTAGGTCTGCGTCTTTATTCCTGTCCTGCCCCTAGGTTCATCAGAACCATGTTCTTTTTTAGATTCCATACATATGTGTTAGCATACGGTATTTGTTTTTCTCTTTCTGACTTACTTTACTCTGTATGACAGACTCTAGGTCCATCCACCTCACTACAAATAACTCAATTTCTTGTCTTTTTATGGCTGAGTAATATTCCATTGTATATATGTGCCACGTCTTCTGTATCCATTCATCTGTTGATGGACACTTAGGTTGCTTCCATGTCCTAACTACTGTAAATAGTGCTGCAATGAACATTGTGGTACATGTCTCTTCTTGAATTATGGTTTTCTCAGGGTATATGCCCAGTAGTGGGATTGCTGGGTCATACGGTAGTTCTATTTTTAGTTTTTTAAGGAACCTCCATACTGTTCTCCATAGTGGCTGTATCAATTTACATTCCCACCAGCAGTGCAAGAGTGTTCCCTTTTCTCCATACCCTCTCCAGCATTTATTGTTTGTAGATTTTTTGATGGTGGCCATTCTGACTGGTGTGAGGTGATAACCTCATTGTAGTTTCGATTTGCATTTCTCTAATGATTAGAGATGTTGAGCATCCTTCCATGTGTTTGTTGGCAGTCTATTACAGGATATTGAATATAGTTCCCTGTGCTATACAATAGGATCTTGCTTTTTATCTGTTCTCTATATAATAGTTTGCATCTACTAGTCCCAAACTCCCAATCCAACCCTCCCCCGCACATATTTATTAGATATGTCAAGGACCAGTTGAAAAGAAAAATAATTTATGTTTCTTCTAATTGATACACTTGTCATACACTGAAATAACCTTTGATTAAAGATGTTAATAAATGCAATAGTAGTATAAAAATCACTTCTGATCCATTTCTTTTTAAAATTTGTATTGTGTTCAGATGTGTGGGTGTACACACTTAAGGATGTGTGAAATCATAAAAGGTTAAAGAAATTATGAAGCTTCAATGTAAAAATAAAATTCATGGAAACCAAATATGTATTTAGTTTCTATACCTAGAGATGCCCTGGATACATTTTATTATCATGTGTGAGGAAGGAACAGCTTCCCCTCTTAGACTGAGGCAGTGCACCATTTTAGGAAGACAGTTGTTCTTTTCCCAAACCTGCTTTTCTGTCTCTCACTTTTTTTAATGCCAGGGATATCCAGTTATATAAGGAAAAGAAGCTATTTTAAATAGTTTTATTTGGCCAGTTTACGTTTATCATGGCACTGGAGTTATTGTATTCAGCTACTCCATACTGATATCCAAGCCTGTCAGAACCGGTAATACTTTGTGGTTTCTAAATATTTGGAGTGTTCATCAACATTTAAACTAATTTTATTTCCAAATCGCTTAAAAAATGAGACATGGCTAAAAAGAAACTTTTTAAAATAAGTTCTTGTTGAACCCTGCTGTTCTTTTAATAAATGAAGCCTGCAAAGGGAAGCAATAGATTTGGATTCTGCCACTAACTTAATTTTCTTGGCTAGTCATCTAAACTTTCTGATTCTCAGTTTTCCAATCTGGAAAATGGGATTTCTTGTTTTATTGGGAGAATTAAATGAGACCATAAACATGAAAGCAATTTTTAAAAAATATGAACATCCTTATATAGGTAGAAGGTATAATTCTGTTCATTTTTCTTGAAATAACTGATGACCCTTTTAATGTGAGTACTATACTCTTATTATAGTTAAACTAAGTCAAACCTCTAATAATCTCTCCATCAAAGATTTTTTTCTTTGTCCTATGACAATTTGAATTAAATTGTCAATTTAAAATGATTACATGTTAGGAAATATGAAGACAAGAGATATCTCAATACTTAAGAATAATAGGACTTTTAAAAATTCTTGATATTAGGTTAAACTTAATAAGTGCCCTGAAGGCAAATGCATCTTTTAAACTAATTATCTGTACTGTGTATTCTATTTAATATTAAAATGATACTGATTAAATAAAATCAATCACATTCCTCTGTAGTCACACCTCACATTTGATTAAATAAAAAATACACACTTCCTGTATTAATTCTGATTAAAAATACATTACATTTAGAATTACACACGTGATAATTTTCAAAAAACTGAAACATTTACTCTGTTCATCCTAGGTATTTAAAAATTATACGTGGTAGAATAAAAAAGAAGTATGTAATTTCTGAATTTGTTTTCTTTCAACTTGCTTCTTTTTCTTTTGCCCAGATGCCGTGGTTTTCTTATTGTAACTCAGGGTTAGGCTACTGATGAGCATGTTAATTTAATGTATACTCTTTGCCTACATATCTTGATTGAAAGTGAGCTCATATATATGTTCTTTTCATCCCCCTTATTCTTGGAATGAATTTCTAGTGTTGCTCTCAGACGGCTGAGGATTACTGGAGAAATTCTCAGAGCTGGTGGCTTTCTCTCTTACATATTTATTACTTCTAGTTCCAGCTGAGCCCTTAATTTCGCTTGATCCTGTTACTCATCAGCTGCTTTCCCATTCTCAGAGAAGTAGTGACAAAATCTCTACTATTTTCTTACTTTCTTCATCTTGCTACCTCTCTGCCAATTTCGCTCACTCTCTCTGTAGATAACTCACAACACCACTACTCTGAGAAAAACGAAGGCTGCAAACATGACTATCTGTAAATTGCAGATTCTCTATGAAAGTGGTAGCAACATGGCAGCCAGGCTTCAATTTCATCCCATCGTGTTTCTGTGGGGGATGTCTTAAAGTGGGATTTTTATTATCCAACTTGGCACAGTCTTTGCCTTTTCGTGGCATTGGGCCCATTTGTATTACCTTCTTGGCCCCTGTACATTTTTGCACTTGAAACCCCTGTGAATAAAAACTCAGAACTCTTTTTCCATCATTAGACACTCCCTCAAAATGAACAGATTTGGAAAAGGCTAATACCTGACTATATGAACTTCTGCCTCATCTGAAACATTATTTTTTTAAGGAACCCCTTTTATCGTTTATTTTCAAATGGTCCCTCTCTGTCTCTCTCTGCTTCTTTTTCCCAGCAACCTAGATGCTTACCTATATTGCTTTATAAGATGTTACGGAAAAACCCAAACAAAGTTTTTGGCCAACCCAATACACACACACACACACACACACACACACACACACACACACATACACACACGCGCGCACACACACACATATATTTTATTTCGTTGTAGAAACATTTTTGCACTCTTTTAGGAATAAAAGGATGTATAAAAAATTTAGAAAGGGAGATCAGTTTTTCTCCCAAATTTCATTACAAAAATTCTCAAACAAAATACAGTGAATACAGTATATCCTCAACCTATATGAACTAATTATTATTTTTCAATCATTCTTTATATATATATGTATATATATGACTATGTATGCATATATATACATTTTTACAATATACACATAATATATAATAAGTTGGACCTTTTGAAAGTAAATTGCAGGTAGTATGACACAACATCAGCAGGCACATTCTAAGATAAGAACAATTTTCTACATTTACAATAGTGTTATCACACCTGAAAATATTAACTATTCCATAATATCAGTAGTTATTCTGTCTATATCATATGCCCATAATTAGCTCAAAAATATCCTTTATTGATTGATTTATTATTATTTTTTTTTGGTGGTAGTGGTGGGGTAGATAGGAGCTATGCTATTTGAAGTCCTTGCACTGCAATTGGTTGTTAGTCTGAATCATTTGGTAACTATAGCCTTTTCACTTGGCTTTCTATTGACTTGCTCTGTACAGACATATGCACAGTGAGCATTGACGCTTCCCAAGGCAGAAGGCATCTGAGACTCATGCCCTAGAAACTGCCCGATGGGCATCTTCGTTTGATTGCTTGAGAGTCCCTGGTCAATGGGATGGGATAGGATAAGGCACTTAATCTGGATTTGAGGAGATCAAATATTTGTATATTATGATAAAGATGGAAGGGCTACATTCATGTCTTTAAATGTTTATTTAGGTCTAAGGTTCAACCAAGAAATAAGAAAGAAAGAAGGCTGACAAAATGCTTTGAGCTGGTCCCGACTGAAGCAAACGCAAACATTTTCCCCACCACCCATTGCCCCAGGTGTTATATAGGCTGACTTGGACTCAGAAATCCAGAATATTACTGACATCAGAAGCTTTCAATGAAAGTTCTACCAAACCTGTTGTCAATCCATCTGAGAAACAACAGCAATGGCCCTCATAGGCTTCTCCTGTTAATGGGTTAGTTGACTCGAGTTCATCCTCCCAGACTTCATGATTTTTTTTTTACTAAAAATCTGTTGCTGCAGAATTTTTTACTTGTATTATGGAAATATATTCTTTTTTTTTTTTTTTTTGCGGTACGCGGGCCTCTCGCTGCTTTGGCCTCTCCCGTTGTGGAGCACAGGCTCCGGACGCGCAGGCTCAGCGGCCATGGCTCACGGGCGCAGCCGCTCCGCAGCATGTGGGGTCTTCCCGAACCGGGGCATGAACCTGTGTCCCCTGCATCGGCAGGTGGACTCTTAACTACTGCGCCACCAGGGAAGCCCCTGGAAATATATTCCAAATAGAGTTGTATTCCTGGACGCTTCAATTTTCTCTAGGGTTGCCCTAGACTACTTCTCCTTCTGTTCCACTTTTGGGTACATTGGATCCTTCTACTCCATATCTGTACAAGCAGCCATGAAGCCTCACATGCAGCTATTTATTCTTTTGTGTTTTGTTGCCTTCCTGGAGTTCTACTGGGTAAGGCAGTAAATAATAACTGTGCTCTCAGATCTTTCATTCTCATTTTGGGAGTCTCACACACATAGCTTGGTCCAGGAGAGGAAACTCAAATATACTGACTGCTCTCTTCTTTCTGGAGACACACAATGTCTAAGGACTAGCTTCCCATCCAGCTTTCCTACTCCCCGCAACCAAGGAAAATCTTTATCTAGTATTGAGTGTGATTTATCACCTATTCTTCCAAATTTGTGTTTTATGTTATAAAGTCCCACAGGACACAGGCTTTTGGAATTTGGTAACCTTTTCTCTGTTTCTTGCCAGAAAAAAACTTTCCCAATGTGACTTAGAAAAGGAAGGGTGGTGGGTAATTGAAGACATGCTGTCATGAAGACTGGTTTTAGTGTATTTAACCTAATCTTTTAATAATTACTCTCAAGTAAAATTTTGCTACTTATTTAATTATCTTTTTATTTTTTACTGCTATTAATGGAATATATATTTTTTATCTCCAGAGTATCACAAAATAAAATCACCATAAGCTGTCAAAAGACACTGAGTATTTGTAGAAAGGGTTGAAAGTTGGACTAGAAAGTGAAATGGTGGGCTGTGTAAATGGGCAACTTAAAAAATTAGTAAGAATGGTTTATGAAGGATAATGGAACTTGGAGATGAGTTCTCATCCCAAAATATGAATGTAATACATCAGTATTATTGTAGAGAGGTCTGTGAAGCTGGCCAAAGATTAGTCTACTTTAAGTATATGAAATTGTATTTTGGATAAGTAATTTTACAGTCTAATCCCCTCTGCATTAGAATGTTCCTCATTTCATGAAAAGATTTTGGTTTATTAATGGAAGTAAGCAGAAAAATTATGACAAGGAAATGTATTTGTAATGTATTCATTTATTTCACACGTGTGTAGTGATATAAGAACCTTCATTGGTACTTGTTTTCAGTATGACTTTTTTTGTTCAGCTTTAATATGAGCTTCTCTTTTTTCAGCAGACTCTGCCCACTTCAGGAGTTTCAGTCCCTGAGGTGCGTAAGCAAAGGTTTTCACACTTGCTATTATAGGTCATTTATACATCTCGTATTGTTATAAAGAACATTTGGGGCTGTATCAGTGACATACTAAAATTAATTTGTAGGCTTTATTTTTTCTCATATTTTGATATTTGAAATTGGGATCTTTGTATTTTCATGTGTGATAGACTTGCAGCCTTTATAATCAACATTTGTGACAAGCATTAGGGAAACAAGAAGATAAATGGCACAAAGTATGCAGGAAAAAATAAAGGTTACTTTGCAGAGTTTTGACCAGTGTATAAGAATAGCATTATTCCTATCTGTCACATTTAAACCTTGCAGAAAACCCAAACAGTTCACTCCTCTAAGCCATTAAAATGTAGCTTTTTTCAATGATAGAAAATTGAGAAACTCTTGCTCACTTTGAAGTCCTCATCACTTTTAAAAGAGTAGGTCTACATTAATCACTTAGCATATGACATTGCATAGAAAGTCAATGGAATAAAATATAGTCACAAAGTAAATGACTTTGATTTTGAAAATAAATGTAGGCATTGCCGCAACATTTATTTTCAGTAAAGTGTTAACTTTACCTTTTAATTAATTAAGCAAAGCCTCCACATTGTTCTGTGACAATATCCCATTCAATTGCTGTTATCTCTAAAGGATATCCTCAGGTGGTATTCTTTCACCTAAATTTATAATTTGCATCTGCTTGCTTAGAAAATATTACTTGTAATATCTGAATACTATATGAGTATGATTTATTTAGAGGATAACATAATTGCACAAAAATGTAATAACCTCTCTTCCCCCGAAACGTTTTCTAATCAGTGTAGACTGCCTCATTAAAATTTTTTAAAATTTCATTTTGTAACCATAGATATACTTACAAATATACTAGGAGCTATGCTTGAAATATAATGTTTCTACTCTAAGAGAGATGTTAAACTGTTTTTATATTCTTTAAGTCAGTTGATACCATCATTATCATAATTATTATAAAGTAGACGTTAAATTACACACTCAGGTGACAAAGGTATTAGGAAAGTTTATTATTTAGTCTAATTATTTAAGTGTCAGAGAATTAACTTTATATGTTAAGATCCTTGAGTTTATTTTTGCCCCTATCATAGCTCATCAAATGATGAACTGAGAGATTTAAAGTTTTCTCTTTAGACTTGTTAATCTCAAAATATCTCCCACTTTTAGTTAAATAATTTGTATTATTATAGATTGAATAAAGAGACCAAAACTGCTGTTTTCAAAACATGCTTTTTTTATTTGTCAAGAAAAACTCTTTGTCTGCTGTAAAGTTTTTAAAAGTCTTCCTGTACTGTTTTTTGTTTGTTTGCTTGTTTTGTTTTGTTTTGGCAAGCTGTATTGGTTTACATTAACTTAAACTTTCTACCGTGTCTGAAATCATTATATAAGCTTTTTTCAACTACGTTGTTCCAAAAATTTCTTTAAGCACATGTGTAGATATATACATGAGTGACTGTGTGAATACACACACACACACACACACACACACACACACACACACACACACACGAAGCCTTATATACCACCATCAAGAACAATTGCTTTTTGGTTAATTGAACATGTGGTTAAAGTGTATGTAGGGGAACTTATAGAAAAAATGTGTATATACCTTAAACATTTTACTTAAAATATGTAAACGTATATTCATTGGCTAAACTTTTCACATAGGATCAAGGGCTTTTCTATGTGGATACATCTATTATTTGGAAATGGCATATACCCTTTCTCGCATATAGCACAGCCTTAACACCCTTGATAAGTTTCAATTATCAATTGTTTTAAAGTATAACAAAAGCATTCCTTATTTTGTGAAAAAATATTTGTTTATTAATGAAAGTAATTGCTTTCAATTACTTTCAATTGTTTTAAAGTATAAGAAAAACTCACAGGCATCTGCAAAGCAATTTGAGTGTAAAAAAAAAAATCTGTTTCTATTATTAATTCTCAAATCTTTTAGTCATTGTGTCCAGCCCAACTTAACTGCTCTTCCTACACACACACACACACAGACACACACACAGACACACACACAGACACACACACACACAATCTTGTTTTATTGTGCCTTTCCAAAGGATGCAAGTAATTTTTCATGGAAATAACTTATTTTACATTCAAAACTCAATAGTTTGAGTGCTAATTAAATTCTACAGTACCAATAATAAAATAAATTCTACTTAGAACTTGAATAAACAGTTTGGGGACTACATAGAAATCACTAGGTTAAGCATTTAACTCAACTGGCAGAAAGAGATGATGAGTATGAATATACAAGAGAGCTACCTCTTGGCTTTTAAGCTTCGGCTTATGGTGGCCATCAATTATTATAGTTTACAAAGGGAATGGAGAGTGAGTAAGGTTGAGGTCCATACACTCATACAGAATTTTACAATGGCCCAACCATATGCTAGTAGACACAGCCCAAACAAATGATTTAGACATGGACCTTCCCATTCCTAAATTTCATTTCTTCCAATCAGGATTTCTTCAACAGAAATCTTGTAAGTGGTTCACACTCAGTATGAAATTATCCTAGGAGAGAATATGCACATCATGTGCGATGTATGAAAACCAGGGCTGTGGATCAAGATATAAATTATACCTTCAGGCTGAGTTGGTGAGTAGTACCTGCAAGTACGTTAAGACTAGGATTGACTCTGTCTAGTTTGTTGTCTTCTATCCTCCTGCAAAAGACTCAGATTGGGCTTCCCTGGTGGTGCAGTGGTTGAGAGTCCGCCTGCTGATGCAGGGGACACGGGTTCGTGCCCTGGTCCGGGAAGATCCCACATGTTGTGGAGCGGCTGGGCCCGTGAGCCATGGCTGCTGAGCCTGCGCGTCCGGAGCCTGTGCTCCGCAACGGGAGAAGCCACAACAGTGAGAGGCCTGCGTACCGCAAAAACAAAAACAAACAAAAACAAACAAACAAACAAAAAAGACTCAGATTATCACAACAATTATCCCAAGTTATGGTGACATAGTGGACAAACAAATAAAATACTATAAAGTAAATAAAGTACTTCTTCACAACACCTATCTTTACTATAATCCAAGCAGTGTACCTGTGTTAAACTTAATGATAAAACATACCAATTTTTTTATATTTTAAAAATTACTGCCATTTACTGAGTGCCTAATTTATGCTGGTACCTTCATTGACATTTTCTCAATTTGTCATCACATGAACCCTCCCATTTTATAGATTAATTAAATGATGGCTTAGAGATAGTAAATAACATGCCCAAGTCTTTACAGAGACAGAGCTAGAATTCGGCCTCCAAGCCCATATTTTTGTCTCTGCCCAAAGTAATTTTTGTTTTTGTTTTTGAATAAGTACTTATTTAACTGATTAAAAAGAAATGGAAATCTTTATATCATTTATTATAGTTATGTTTAAAACTTTATAAAAGTATTTCTAAAAACCAAGACTGCTACTCAGCCATGTCTCGCTGCAACTTCTAAGGATTTCTAGTAGATTTAAAGCCTTTGCCATTTTTGAAATGAATTAATGTTTCTCAGCAGGAAAATGTTCAAATCCCATAATAAGGTTATGATAATTAAAGGTGCAACTGTCATTAAGTTGGTTTCTTGGAGCTCATAACTTGTATAAGCCCAGATGAACATGGTAACACTCCTGCTTCAGGAAGATCTTTTATATTGTGAATATCCATGTGTTCCTCAGGTTAAAATTCTAGGGTTCCTGGGAAATTCTTGGGGCCTAGATCCAGTGGCTGAATGGGCTAAGTCTCCATTTGGGCACACGGTGCAGTAGCAGAGAAAGCAAGTTCCAGGGTTCCAGTAAAGGGTGCTCTTGGCAGCCAAGCACCGCCTACCCCCACCCTTTGTGGCTTTGTACCAATAGCGGTGCTTTGCTGCTGCCTGTCTCTCATGCTGAGGTTGGACAAAAAGAAGAAAACCCTGTGCTTGAGGTAATCATCACTTGCTGCTTGTCGTTTGTGAGTGATCGATAACTGCAGGCTTAAGTATTGTGGTAAGCATCGCTTTTGTGAAAGCAGTTTTCAACAACTTACAAATACTCTACTTCTGAGAATCAGCATGATATAGAAAAAGACTTATTTTAGAGCACATATTTAAAGTGACATCTTTTTATTTCATTTATTTCATCTTTCTGTTTTCTGTGACTGGCCTTTCAGCTTTTCTTCTCTGTTCATTATGATGATTATTCTTTTGGAATTCTAATACAATATATTCCCCAGTTAAGATCTGTTGCTCTACTTGTAGTCTAAGGATCACAAAACATTGAATTCTATATTTTAAATGTCTGCATAGCAAACACAAATGGTTGATATTTGAAAATGCTGAAATATCAATAATTGTATTTTATATTTTGTTGTTACATGTTCTGTATTCTTTCATGATTTTTTTGTTAAAGTACCCCTTTTCAGTGTTTGAATAATTTCTATTGATTAAAGCAATCATTTTCCAACTCTTTATTTTTTTTTTTGCGGTACGTGGGCCTCTCCCGTTGGGGAGCACAGGCTCCGGACGCGCAGGCTCAGCAGCCATGGCTCACGGGCCCAGCCGCTCTGCGGCATGTGGGATCTTCCCGGACCGGGGCACGAACCCGTGTCCCCTGCATCGGCAGGCAGACTCTCAACCACTGCGCCACCAGGGAAGCCCACTCTTTATATTTGGGATAATTTATCTAGCAGAATAAAATTTGCCTTAATTATAACAAAGTAATTTATTTTGTGATTTAGAGCCCAAAAACTTAAAAAAAAAAAAAAGAAAGAACTGATGGTGAAGTGATAAGCACTGCCCCTATTATTAGAGAGCAATTTTATCCTGAATAAAGGTGCAGAATAATGCTGGTGAGCTCTTCCTGAAACTTTTCAGTAACTTCAACATAGGAAGTGACTTTCTTAAATATCATCATAGAACTCAGTCAGTCAGGGTGAATTAACCCCCCGAAGAGGCCAGTGAAATTTTTGTGAACATCAGATTTTTCAAAGATGCAATTACTTCACCCTTCCTGTCCCTCATATAAAAGAGGAAAGAAGTAAAGATTTTTCTTAGTGGAAATAGGAAAAAGTATCCAACTACCCTCCTGTTAGCTTATGCTGCTTAAGTAGAATACAGTGAATAGTTCAGAGAGACTTCCATACAATTTGGAAATAAACCTAAAACAAATGAGTATAATAAAAAGAAAACCATGGGAAAAATTAAATGATTATGAGTCTCTCCTGTTTTTAAAGTGTCAGCCTTGATTAATTCCACAAATTCTACCCACTAAGCATATTTCCCTCAAAGAAACCACTTGGCTTTTCTTGATTGTGTGTGTGTGTGTGTTTAAACAAATGTAAGTTTTAGTATTATCCAGATTATATAATAAAATTCACCTGCCAATGGGTAGACTGAAGATTTTTTTATTAACTTGTTATATACCTCTTATGAGTCTAGATTTCAGAAAGAAAATCTTATCAATTGAAACACACAATTGATTTTTTTGTGTTTTATCAATTAAAAATTGTGTTTTATCAATTGAAAACACAATTTAGAGTTTTAAAATTTCTTTTTATATTTCAGTTGCTACAGTTGCTACTAGAAAGCATTAGTTTAGTTTAATCCACAATTTATTCAGAGGGATGACTCCCTGGAGAGACATGAAACCACTTAATCAACTGCTAACTGTTAGCTGGAGATTCTCACCACACAAGATTCTCCCTAGCTATATGCATAGCTAAGAATAAAATAATATTAATAGATAATTTGGTAACTCTTTACAGACATATACTTACATGTCTTAAATTTCCAGAATTACATTTATAAATAGTCTGGTCACAAATACCAAGTTCCAATGTGGCTAAAATTTTATTTTAGTTCTTATAACCTAAGCATTTAGGAATTAAATACTAAATAATAATTGTTGGATTACATGGCAGAATATAAGACATATAAGATAAGTTATAACTTTCACAATATAGATTTTTATAGAACATTGTTTCCATGTTTTATTTACCTGCATGCTAGAATCTGGAAAAAAATTATTCCCATACCCACCAACAGTGTTACATGCTTGCACTCAGCACAAGCTGCTGTGGATTTTCTAATATAAACATTGAGCTTTACTTATTTAAACATATGCCTGTTGTAACTAGTGGATTTTTTCATATATATATGTATTTGGAAATATAACAAGCATTTTGCATAATGGTGACATTGATGAGCACCCTAATGGAAGAACCATACCTATTTTACATAATTCACAATAACTTTCATTTATTGAGCACATACACTAATATAGGCACAATATTAGAACTTTATACATTTTCTGTCAAGCCATACACAACTTTGAGAAATAGGTATTACTAACTCCATTTTGAATAAGAGTACGTTCTCTAAGTCTACATAGTATTTAAGTAGCAGAGATGGGATTCCACTTGGGATGTCTGATTCCAAACCTCATCCTATAATTCACTCATTTATGCATTATACCCTTAACTATCTATGGACAAAATGTTATTTGCAAGCTTAGAAAAAATGATCTGTTTTTTAAAATATCAATATTTTTGCCAGAAATTATGCTTATATGAAAGTACATCATTTTCCAAAGAATTTGAATTTCAGGAATCCTATTACACCATCCATTTTCAGCCACACAAAAAATATATTCAGTATTTTTGCACCATGAAATTGCAAGGACTATAAAAGGACTACACTGATTAGCATTTATTTTGGTCTGAGACGTTTTCTGTTCCATCTGGCCCTAATATATTTAAAAAGAGCTTTACTTTTAAAATATTTCCACTTAAAATATTTTCCTAAATTACAGTAATTGAAAAGTAATCGACAAGATATATGTAAATATAGGAACAGAAATGTATATATATCTGAATAAGTGATAGGAAATACGTGGCACTCAAACTTTTAAGCACACATGGCAGACATTGCTAATTGATCAGGACAGTTTTTCACAACAAACCTAGACATGCCCCAGGAGTCCTTCTCAACACAATATTTCAGGCACTTTAAATTTTTTGATTTTTTAGTGTTAAGATTAATTTATTTCCGCATTCATTTATGGGGATTTTATCAGGCACTGATCTAGGATCTGATGTGAAACAGTGCACACACACACACACACACACACACACAGGAATAGAGTAGCCTGTCTTACATATGACCAGGAGCAAGAACAGTCCAGCAGAGTTCAGAGTGGTTGCAAGATCCCTGTTTTAAGAGCACAAATGTTGTGATCAAGAAACAAAGGTGACGTAGTTGTAGCTGGAGTGGAGTAAAAAGGGATAAGTGTGGCTGTTATATAGAAAATTGACTGTAGGGAGACAAAAGATGGACTCTGATTGGTCCATTAAGGTGATGGCTACGATAATTAAGGCAAATAACGGGTGCTTAAACCATGTGATGATGCATGTGGTGAATAATCGTCCAGTTTGGGATTTATTTTTAAGGTGGGTAGGCAAGTCTTCATTATCAAAGTGAAATTGAAAGCCTTGGTTTTAAATGAAGTTACCTAGGGAGTGAGTATAGATTGTGGAGATGAGCGGTCCAAGGGAGAGGTCAAGTGTTAAACGTTACAGATTATAAAGCTGGAGGAGAAATCAACAAAAAAGACTATGAGGGAGCAGTTAGTCAAGTAAGAGGAGAGCTAAGGGAAAGAAGTGTCCCGGAACCCAGTTGAGGCATGTTTTCTAGAGGGTAGATGTCAATTCTGTCAAACTGTGTTTAAAAATTGAGAAGGTAAAGACTGACCAACAGGTGAGGCGCAAATGAGCAGGTCATTGGTGATTTTAATAAAAGCTGATTTAGTGGATTAATGGTGATAAAAGTTTATTGGGTTGTGTTGAAAAGAGTGAAAAGAGAGGAAATAGAAACAGGAAGAATACCACTATAAAAAAATTTTCTATTATGGTGAACGTAGCAATTAGCTGGGATGGAATGTGTGTTTTAAGTTATGTGCCATTCTTGATAATCAATAGTAGCTTAAGGGTCCATCATGTATTCATTTTCAATATTGCATGTATTTATAAGCATTATTTTCAGTGCTCAGTACCAAATCCTTTACATTACAATCATGTATTATTATCTGCACCATTGTTTTTGAAAATGATTAGCTTTAGTGTTCTTTAATAATTTTTAACAGAGTCATAATTGGGTACGTAGGGATAATACAGTTTGGTTTTCTTTCACATCCTTTCTTTAACTGATATTTTGATCATACATCTATCATATATTTTGAGCCAGTAGAAAACATTAGCTTTCATATTATTCACTAGAAACTCCAAATTTGGAACCTGGGCCCAAGTTTGTAGCCATGAAATTCTTCTCTATGTTGCCCATTGTAGTGAAACAATTCAGTATTTTTATAAAAGATTTTTTCCTTACAGGAAAGACAAGCAACAGTGAAAAAGGAAAAGGGTGGTTTCCAGCTGTCAAACAAAGTGATTGACAAGAACAAAATGCAAAGAGCCAACTCTGTTACTGTGGATGGACAAGGCCTACAGGTATGATTTTTTTTAATCCAAATGTTTGTAGCTTTCATATTTGTTACTTCCATGCTCTTAGAAGGGCATATGTCCAGCTATCAACACGTTTATTTAATGTGCAGATCTGTTCAGTTGACAATTTCAGAAACATTTTTATTAATTTATCAAGATGTCAGTTTTATAGTTGATTGACAGAGTGACATTCTGATTGGATTAATCATTTATGATGTTATCTCCATTTAAACTCAACTTGGTAAGAGATCTTGTGTCAATCTGAAGTTTTGGCAAATTATTACTACATATATACCTTTATTATATACATATGCATTATTTATTTCTACGTATACGTTCTCCGCACATATTATTATATCTATTTGGAAGTGATTTTGACTCACAAAATGTCTTCAGAAAATAATAAAATGAACTCTACTTGTGTGGAATTTTTTTCTAAATCAATAATAAAAATAAAGAATCTGGGCTTCCCTGGTGGCACAGTGGTTAAGAATCCACCTGCCAATTCAGGGGACATGGGTTTGAGCCCTGGTCTGGGAATATCCCACATGCCTTGGAGCAACTAAGCCCATGTGCCACAATTACTGAGCCTGCGCTCTAGAGCCCGTGAGCCACAACTAGTGAGCCCGAGTGCCACAACTAGTGAGCCCGAGTGCCACAACTACTGAAGTCCACACACCTAGAGTCCATGCTCCACAACGAAGAGTAGCCCCCGCTCACCACAGCTAGAGAAAGCCCGCGCACAGCAACGAAGACCCAACACAGCCATAAATAAATTAATTTTACAAAAAAGAAAGTTTATTTAATAAAATCTATTATAATTTATCCATATCTTCCAATATTTTAAGTTGAAATTAAAACTCCATGTATATTTCTAGTTTAAATTAACACAGGTAGCTCAAAATCATGTTTTGAGTACTTTAAAAACCTCTAAATTACCCCTAGGGTCTCTGACATCAAAAGTAACATTTCTTTCCATCTGTATTTTAAGACATCCTACAGATTGAATCTATTGTAATTATTTGCCTCTGTTTCTCAGTCAAACATGAGCACAATCAAAGAATTTGGCTTAATCTATGGATTAAGTTCTTTTGTTTTGCTTTCCTACCTATACGTTTCTCTCTTCCAATTTTTAATTCCTTTCCTTAAGAATAGGCTTCAAGTTTCATGTTCTCCAAGAAAATTTACCAACCTCTTACCACACAAAGATATACTATGTCACATAGTTGTGTTCAGTATACATGATTTTATATCTTTTTTTATTTATTATTTTATCTGTGATTCTGTGGGTTATTATGTCTTTTATATTTCTTAATTTACAAGCACAGTTGAGAGCACACAGTAGTTGCCTAAATGCTTGCTTCTTCATTGTTTTGAATATCTCATTGAAAATTTAATAATTATTGCTTAAATATTGATAACCAGTTTACTGCTTTGTTTTGACATAATAAAACACATTGAGAATAGAATATTGTTCATGAATTATTAAACTCAAATGTAAAAAGAGGAAATTGGGAACAATAAATTTATTTACATTGGTTAGAGAGTATAGAAGTTAATTATCGAAAGAGAAAATCAGTGTCCACACCTTTTGAAAGGCATACTTGGGTGTTAAGCGATCTCACTGAAAGCCCCAAATATGAAATCTATTCATAATTTTGATAGCAAAAGCTTTTAGTTTGTTAAGTGATCCTGTGAAATTTTTAGTGGAAAATAATCAACATTTGTAGTTTTAATAAGTCAATTGACAATATCAATTAGTTTAAATCTTTAGTCGCTCTGGGTTCCTGCAATGAAAATAACAAAAGGGAAACCTAATTTTAAAATTCAAGTATATTTTACATATGGCTAGGCACATACTTCTCAACGTGGAAGGGAAACACGCATCATTTGTTAAACAGTATATGCTAGGCACTGTGATGATATTTTATGTGTATTAAGTGACACCTCTCAATGAACATATGAGATAATTATGAATTCTTAACTCTCTAACATATGATAAATATTATTATTAGCACTTTAAAAATGAGCATATTGATGTTCTGAAGTCAAATTATTCCTAGGGCCTCACAGTTAGTGAGGTGTGAATGAGGACCACGTGACTCAGAGTTTGTTTTACTCCTAAAATCCCTGTCTCCTTGGTTAACAAATTTTAACAGGTCCAGAAATGCTATATTTCTGACCACCTTGCTCTTCCATGTACTATTACATTCTTGCAAAGTTTGAAATAAAAAGCATGAATGCACTAGAATTATAACTGCTTTAGTCTCAGTTTCCTAAGATTTGTGTAGTTACATCTGACTTCACTCAGACATCAGAACCAAAATTAAAATGGTGCATGCGGAGTGTTCTAAAGACTTTAAACTGACATAGCAATATAAGTTGTGTTTTCTTTTTTATTCAAAAAGGATCCAAAATTTTCAATCTTATTACAACTAAATTAGTCACATCAAAAACAATAGGTGATTAACTTTCTCTGTGGATGTGTTTCATTTCTCTAACCAGATAGTAACTTTTCATAGCTTTCTTTGACATATAAAAGTGTCAGGTAGGGCTTCCCTGGTGGCGCAGTTGTTGAGAGTCTGCCTGCCTATGCAGGGGACACGGGTTCATGCCCCAGTCCTGGAGAGGCCACAACAGTGACAGGCCCGCGTACCGCAAAGAAAAAAAAAAAAAAAAAAGTGTCAGGTAAAGTTGTCAGTTAGCAAAGGGAAGACATCAGCCCTTATAAAACAGCAGTAAGTAAATACTGTAATCATCATCATTAAAATTTTTTTACTTAAAAAAATATTGGTATATAATCACATGCAGTGGTCTGTTTCACCTCAGCAGAATGGACTAAAATATGATGCACATAGGTATTCACATAATTTGGGAGAAAATATTTAAAAGGTAAGAGAATAAAATTATTGGATAACCATTTCATACAAAATGGAAAAATAAGTTATTTTGGTTGTGGTAATCAATTTTAAAATAATAAAATGCTTATTCTTTATCATAAAAGGTAAAAAGTTCTTACAGAAAATTAATTCTTTCTGCAAGTTTTAAAAATTATATATATCATAAAAAAGCATTGAGTTGCAGCCCAGTTTGCATATAACTCAGTGACAGAAGAGATTTACACTACTTAAAGACTATTAATCATAGTTAAGCACATTCATCTTACTTCTTTCCAGCTAACCAGCATAATGATCAGGATTATTATTTCTAATTAGAGGAAGTAATAGATCATGTATAACCTTAGGATGAGTCTCATTAATTAACCCCAGTCCTAGGGGACTTCAAATAGAGGTGGTTAGGTACTCCGTCTTTGTCATCGCTCATACCATAGGTTTACACTTAATACATATGATCAAATGTCATTGAAACTACAATTCCTTAACGTGCAATAGATGTGAAAATACAGATGATTATCCACATGTGAACAAATAAGTAAAAAAACAGAACTGTTGTTTAAACTGTATTAAGCCGACGTTACCGTGTCCCTAATTATTCTTTGAAAAAAGTTTTCAAGCATAAGCATCACTTGCAAACCAAAAAGTCTAGTTTGTAATACTCTTAGCAAAAGATAAAAAGGGGAACTTTTATACTGAAATATCTAAAACTGAACTAGTGTTTTCCCCACCACAACTGCTTTTCTCTATCCCTACTGCCTTTATTATTTGTAATATCTCATCCTTATAGTTCCCAATACTGTAAACATACATATATGCACTATACAGAAATGTATAGAGTGTGTATAAAATTAACTCCTTTTCTTTGATGATGTGTGTGTGTATGCCCACTTGGAGTCCTCAGGCCTGTTGATTCTTATAATCAGCTCTTCACTGTCATTTTAACTCCCTAAGTCCTCTAAAATGAGTCCATGTCTCCATCCATATAATGTGCTAGGTTATAAATGGAATGAAAAAAATGGAACTGAATAAGATAAGATGTGTCAGGGCTGAGAGTTGTCTATAATTTTAAGTCAGATAGTGGGATTAGGCCTCATTAAGAAGTGAAGAGTAGGGACATCGCAAGAACTTTGGCCCATGGAACTGCAATGATGAAGTTGCCATTGACTGAGATGGAAAAGGATCTGGATGAATAAAGTTTGGAACGAAATTTCTGATGCTGTTAGATATCCAAATGGAAACGTCGAGCAGGCAGACAGATATGTGAATCTAGAATTCAGGGGTGAGGACAGTTATGAATTTGGGAGTGAAAGGCGTATTGATGGCACTAAGGGAGAGCATATCTGTAGAAAGGAATGGTTGAACTAGGATCCCAAACCAGTCTGACCCTAAAGTCCTATTCTTCAGTGTTTACTCTATATGATTGAAACTGCCCCTTTATGTGAGTAAATACGATCTCACGTGATTAGCTCTATTCTTTATAGAGGAGAATCCATTCTGTTTGCTCTTGCAGTGTCCTTCACACCTAATTATAACCATTCTGCAAGATTTCAAGTACCACACATGCTGTAAAATATTCCTGAACACTTTCTCCCACCGTCAGTATTTTCTTTGTTATACTGTATTACCCTATCCTGATGTTTTTGTTTGTTTGTTTGTTTTTGCGGTACGCGGGTCTCTCACTGTTGTGGCCTCTCCCATTGCGGAGCACAGGCTCCGGTCGCGCAGGCTCAGCGGCCGTGGCTCACTGGCCTAGCCGCTCCGTGGCATGTGGGATCTTCCCGGACCGGGGCACGAACCCGTGTCCCCTGCATCGGCAGGCGGACTCTCAACCACTGCGCCACCAGGGAAGCCCCCCGATGTTTTTTTTTAAAAACTGTTTTGAGAAGCCCAGGACTCCGTAGAGATGCCTCAAGCACAAGAGTGGGGTGATGGGAAGCTGAGAACAGGTTCAGGATTCTTTCACACTTCAGACATAGTAATTTGCTTTTCATCTGTTTTATATACTGTTCCACTTGAAATTACTTCAAGTGCTATAAAAATATTTAGTCCCAAGATCAAATAGTTTTAGGCTAACAGAATTTTTTAAATACTTGTATTTTTGTCTAACTGCTTCCCATCCCGCTAAAGTCTATAACAAAATGCATATGACATTTTAGGATGACAGTACATCACTTTTCAAAATAAATGAGTTTTATATCTTATTTCAGAATTATTGTATGAAAGTAAAAAACCAAAATTTGTCCTGTTAAAGACTATATTAGATACAGTTCAAAAGAGAATTAGTGAACTTGAATATAAAATTGATACATTAGTGCTGTCTAATCCTTAGAGCCCATTCAAGTTTCACCAGTTGTCTCAATAATGGCTTTTATAACAAAAGCAGCTAGTCCAGAATCGTGTTAAGTTCTCTATTTTGGTGGTCGTACTATGTTTACATAAGAGAATGTCCTCATATGTAGGCAATCCTAAAACTCAGGGTTCTTTTACTAAGGATGAAGAGGAATATGAGAATTAAGTGACAAATTGCAGTCTCTGTCACTAAGATGCTTCTTATTTCAGGACTATTAGTGAACACAGAAGTTGTTTATTTTTAACTTGTAGATTTGAAAATGGCTATGCAGTACTGTAGGTCTTTGGCTCTCAAATCTAAAAAACGCTGCCTTTGGTCTCCTGGCACCTAAATTTACTCTGCTAGATTGACCTTCTTTTTATAGTACCAAAGTTTAGCAGAATTTAAAAGCTTTTTGAATGAGCATTGAAAACGATGCCGATTTGCCTGAAACCTTGACATTTCTTGTATAAATACCACCATTAAATGATCCCCTAAAACCAGAGTTTTAGTGGGTTTGTTATTGAATCACATACTACTCCTTAAATGGAGATTACATTAGGTCAGGTGTTTTAATCTGTTAGAATCATTGTCAGAGGGGTATTCCACAGTCCCTGTTAACTTACAAATAAATATCTAAAGTTTCCAATTTTTATACAGTCTTATTTTACAAGCATAATTTATGTTAAGGGGATATGTGAGGAAAAGTTGGCTAATTTGATTTTATTATTTCCTGTACTTCCGTTTTGGGTTCTTGACTTTTATCACTTGTAGAGTATCATCGTTATCCTAAATTCTTTATCTAGATTCTCTCCTATTTTTCTAATCCATTTGATCTAATTATCCATCTACTCACCCCTAAAAATGACATCTAGGTTTTTATATTTTTATACTTTATATTTTTATATTTTCAGATCCTCTACAGATTATAATATAGTTTAGTGGGATCTTTATTTGTTTTTAATAGTGTTTCCTCAGAACACAATTTTCTGTAGCGTGGTACTGTCCTTTATTTGATAAGTCATAATTATGCCTTTAAACACTTCAATTAATAAATATTTCTGAAAGTTATTCCAAAATATATTTTCAAATGAATATGGAAATTTGCCCAAATGAACTTAATGTAATCTCATGTAATGGTAAACTGAATATTGAATTTTGGGACGATCATCCTAATTAGTATTTGGATTCAGATGTTATGTTTTGCTAAAATATTTTAATTACCTTGAGAATCTCCCCTCTCTTTAAAAATAAGGAATAACAATTCAAATTAAATGCAAAAATCAACTAAAATCCACATTTGTTAGTCTTACTTTTTGCATGTGAAAACTTTAGGAGTTCTATCTGATTTTGTAATAGAATGAGAAGTAAAGGAAACTGAATACTAGTAGTCAGAGGTGTGTTTTGGTGTTTCTTTTAATGGGGGGAGGGGGAAGTCACATTGCAAGTTTATAGCACAGTGTCTTAAGCTAGTAGGTACTTTCTGTCCAGTAGCTGATTGAGCACATGGAGTTCAGGGGTGAAGAGCTGAGGAGTTACTACAGATCCAGCTTGTCCATCTCATCTCCCAACTGAATGAGAGACAAATCAAATTGTAAAGAGGACACATGGGACAAAACCCATGTGTCCTCTTTACAAGAGGAAGTAAAACAGAGTCAGAAAGAATAGATTGTAATGGGAACAAGTTGGGTAAGAGTATAAGAATTGAGAATATTTTACTCAACCTTCTCATATAGTGTGAAGATTTCAACAATTTCCCAGTGCCTATACTCATAAGAAAAATGGCATTTCACAAGAATTGGAGGAAAATATGTTGGTAGGGTATTTTAACTTATATTGTTTAAACAAAAGGAAGAACCTGATATGGTAAAATGGTTGTTTTTAGTCTTCTCATTAAATATTTCAGGTACTTTCTAAGGGAAAAATACTAGAGCAATGAAGGACACTTTGACTCTACTTTCAAAAAGTAAATTGATCTAAAACTTTTCAACTTGATATTTAGAGGACTGCATTGGTTGCATATTTTTGTTATTAAAATATTGTTTTATCAAACTATGTTTAGATGGGAGTTACATAGGTATACACTGAATAGGAATACTCTTATTTAAAACAGCTTACCTCTTAACATTGAATTCAAGTAAAATATAAGTGTTCTCCTTTGCCACTCTATCAAAAACAGTTTCTGCCCCCAACCGATGAAGTGCTAGCACCTTACCTGCTTTATTTCTGGTGACACTTTTCACTACAAAATGTATATTTATTTGTTTGTTTCTCTTTTTTAAAAATATTTATTTATTTATTTTTTTGGCTGCGTCGGGTTTTAGCTGCAGCATGTGGGATCTTTGCTGTGGCACGCGGGGTCTTTCCCTGCAGCACAGGCTTCTCTCTGGTTGTGGTGCGTGGGCTTCCCCGCAGCATGTGGGATCATAGTTCCCTGACCAGGGATTGAACCCATGTGCCCTGCATTGGAAGGTGGATTCTTAACCACTGGACTACTAGGGAAGTCCTTATTTGTTTGTTTCTTGTCTGTTTCTCCACCAGAATATAAGCTCCACTAAGACAGGCACTTTTTTTGGTTAAAAGGAGAATGTATAGTGATGAAAGCAGTGCATGGCATATAGGGACACAGTCAATTTAATGGATTCCTGTTTAGCAAATAGACTGGATTAACTGGCATCTCTTCTCAAGCAGGAAAAGAAAGCATGGAGGAAACATCGTATAGATGGGGACTCTGACTGAAAGTGGCCTCAAACCATCTTATTTAGATTCTAGTTTACAAGTGGTTGGGAAGATGGATTCCAAATGTGCTATAAAGCTCTAAAGTAGGGATTGTCTATAAGAGTAGGGCTCACTTAAACTTTGATCCCTTTCTTTTCTAATCTTTTCTACCACCATAATCCGCTCTATTCTGGATGGTTTACACACGATCCCACGAATTGTACCTATTGTTTTCATCTCCTAGCTATTGAGAGGTTATTCCCTTTTCATAGCTGCCTTCCCCTCTGCCCTATTCCTAGCTAGAAAAATCACCTCTTAGTGGAGTGGGTATTTATTTTGATATATATGGAGTCAAAGCACAGGATTTAATTATGTTGCTAATTAGATCTATCTGTTATCTATGTATCCTCTATCCACATTACAGAACAAAAGAACCATATTCTTGAATTTGCTAATTGGCATTTCACGACTTAGAAATAACGGGGGGGTTCTCTTTATATATAATATAAATAATTTGTCCACGTATTCAACTTTTCTTCTAGATCACTCCTGTTCCTGGTACTCATCCACTTTTAGTTTTTGTGAACCCCAAAAGTGGTGGGAAGCAAGGAGAACGGTATGTTTTTAAAAATCACATTTATTTACTATGTTATATATCTGTAAAAAGATAAACTAAATTTATAGTATAAAAACATTTAAAAATATTATACCTCATGGTTCACTAATTTTAATGTGAAATAAGTGTTACTCTCATCTCTGTATAACAATGTATATTGGTATGATCTCTCCTTGTTTTTACAGTTGAAATTTTAATATAATAATGGCCTTTTGTAGATATTTTTATTATCATATCTCAGGTGTCTGAATTCTCTCTACCCTGCCTGTCACCCCTAGCCATTAACAAGGAGCTTTGCATACAACATGGCTCCATAAATACTGTTGAATGAAAATTGGTTCTCTAAATGGTCAACAAGGTGACTTCAGGTAAATGATTGCCCAGTAGTTAGAAACAGAATTTATATCCAGCTTCTAGACAAAATATATTATAATGATTTTCTGCATGTTCATTTGGAGAACATGATGCCATATATCCTGGAGAAGCACAGTATATTTAATCAGAATAACAATGAGCTGCATTACCAGGTATCTCAGTATTCATGTGGACAACAAAAAATTTTCCTTTTTGTAAAATTAATGATTAAATCATAATATTTAATAAAAATCTGAAAATCACCACATTGAAGAGTAAATCTTATGTCCTTCTAAGAAGGAGTGTCAGAAACAGAAATGCAGTTGTACCTTTCTTAATAATTTCTAGAACTCTTTACTAATTCCAGCCAAAAAATGAGCAATCAGATAAAAGCACTCACACAGACGCTATGATAATAAAATAGAAATTTGCATTGTGGTTTCACCAAATAATGAAATTGAAATGTTTCCATGAATAAAGGAATTTTGAAAAGTAATTTCCTTTCCTACCATTTAACTTTCCAGCTTCATTTCAATTAAATGAAGAATGGTCATTTTCCATTCAACAAAATATTATTTCTACTTAAAAAATTTTCCCTTTTATCATCGTATAGTTATACTTTTAACTCTGCTAAATAAGACAAGTTATTTTAAATAACTGGTGACTTAATAATATAAAATATTTACAATGCTTTATTAAAGAGAATAGTTGCCTCACTTTTAGGTATATAAATGAATAATGATGCTAAAATTATTTTCTCCTTTCCTACTCACAGTTTGTTAGTTGTATATATTATGGATATCTTGAAAAAGAAGTAAACTCTTCACAAAGCATTAGATGAGACTTAAATTCATGTTTGAAATTAGAAACAAATGAAGTATCAAGTGAAAAAATATATATTTCAAATGGAAACATTCCCCTCAAATTAAGATAACATTAATAATGTAGAATGACCCTTAATTGAATATCTGCCTCCCTCTTCTCCCAGTACATAAAAATAATTTTCTTTAAATTAAAAAATATATATCTACAGATAGATGCACTGAAGTCATCAGTAAATTAAATTTAATGGGGGAGAGGGAGGATATTTGAGTGCTCCTATATGCACACCCACTTATGCTTTGTCCTTTATACACCCACAGGGACCGTTCAAAGTCAAAAGAATTATAAATATGTTTAAAGGAGATCTATTATTAATGCAGTCATAAATTCTCCGGAATGCATAAGAAGCATCTTTCACAAATAATGGAATTCTATTCAAGGTTTTCCTTTCAAAATATGTAGGTTTTCTTCTTCGATGTATTAGATAAGCAGAAAAAGGTAACAATTATATATTCACACATAGTTTCCCATACCAGTCAACAGGTGTGAAAATGTTCACACATCATTCAGACAGCAACACTTGAGGGAATCCAGTCTCTACTAGGAACTGGGGATGAGACAGAAGACACGGTCATACAGGGAGGCAGACACGTAAACAGATTTACTACAGTAACCCCAAGGCAAAAGCTAAGCTAGGAATGTTTAAAATAAAAGTGCTATGGAAGTTCAGAGGAAGAAATGATTGTCTCTGAAGACTCAGAAGTCTAGCTTTTGAGTTGGTTCTGATATAAGTAGATGTTTGCCAGGTGAAGGAAGAAAAAAGACAGATGTGTGGAAAGAGGTGTGGTGTTTTGGTAGGGAACCAAGAGATATTCAGCGAGGTTGAAGTTTAAGAGGAAGGAGGAGAAAGACGAGACATAAACTATTTTAAATATAATAAAATATTTAATAAGTAACTTGCGGGCTTCCCTGGTGGCACAGTGGTTGAGAGTCCGCCTGCCAATGCAGGGGACACGGGTTCGTGCCCCTGTCCGGGAAGATCCCACACGCTGCAGAGCGGCTGGGCCCGTGAGCCACGGCCGCTGAGCCTGCGCGTCCGGAGCCTGTGCTCCACAACGGGAGAGGCCACAACAGTGAGAGGCCTGCATGCTGCAAAAAAAAAAAAAAAAAAAGTAACTTGCCACTGACAGGAACTTTTCATCATGGAAACAACATGACTGTACTTAAATAGAAGTACAGAAGAAGGCTGAATAGGCAAGACTTTTACAAAGCTGGTGAGAGAACTTGTAAGGCAGTGAGAATAACCAGGTATGATAGACATTACTCCGTTAGAAGGTGCAGAATTGTCCTCGATTTTAGGTGCTGGGGAAAAGGAGGTACTGAGAATGACTCTAAGATCATTCTTGAGATGCTAGGTGATATCATTATTCAAGATCTAGAATGTGAGGGTATTGCACAAGGACGTGGGAGGATATAAGTAGATATTTGGAGAGTTTCAGTACACATAATATGAATATGTTAAGATATATAGTAATATTTTCACATGTATATATAAAAACTAATTTTAAAAACCAAATATATTCCTTCACTTTTAATATTTTGTCTCAGAATTCTGATATGGGATGTGTGTGTACTTAGAAACATTTCTGTTGCATTTGTTATGCAAAGATTGAGTTCTTTCAGAAAAAAATGAATTATTTAATATGTGCCTGTAGAAATCGTTTAGCAATTTTGTGATCTAGCTCATCAAGATGATTGTTCATGTGAAATAATTAAGCAGCTAAAGTCACAGTCTTTACTTTCATGCATACAGTGTCCAATCCCATTTTACATATGGGATAAGTAACTTTCATCTCTGTTACATTGGCCCAATAATCTGTAAATTTCCCAAGGATCTATTAAGAGAAGATATTTAACTAATTGTATACTGATATTTTAAAATATTAATTTGAACTCCTATTAGCTAAATAACATTCCAAAGCAGGATAGAGGGTGTTCTAAACGCATGTGCATATTTAGAATAAAAATATCACTAAATTTTATTTTTTCCTTCCATATTTTCATCTTTATAGAATTTACAGAAAATTCCAATATCTGCTAAATCCTCGTCAGGTTTACAGTCTTGCTGGAAATGGACCAATGCCAGGGTAAGCCTATATATATTATTACCATTAATTCATTTAACACTAATTAATTAAATAAGCAGCCAGACAAACGTAGAAGTAATTTTATTCAAATACAGCAGCCAGATTAGTAGACAAAACAACGTTGAATATCAACTACATAAGAGAAACTGACGCAGGTGCTGTTTTTCAAAATGGCCTGTTTCGATAAGATTTTCCTCCTTTCTAAATATTGTGAAGTAATTCTCATACTGCTAGTAGTAATGTTAATAAGAATAATCACACCACAGACATACACATATATTAGCTGGGTCCTTAAATTACTAAACCATCTATGTGTTAGAAGAACTGCTCTCGTTTATTAAATATAGGACATAGATCTACTACAGAATAAAAAAAAACCTTTTTTTAATTCTTCTCATTAACAAAGAATGGAAATCATAATATGATTTTTTCACTTACTACTTACAAACTCTAATACATATCACTCTTTTATAAGATACTTTATTAATAGGCAAGGTGTCGTGAAATACAATTATTTTTCAACAGATACATATACTTTTGGTATCACAAGTATGCACTGAAATAATTCATCATTAACTTGGCCTAGTTAACTAATTAATGTCATTTTCTTCCACTGATCTGATTTCTCTCTATCAACATGATAGTAAACATTAGACCAGATGAAGTAGAGAAAAGCTCTATAACTAAACTTCTTTAAAAAAAACAAAATCGGTATGGTTAAAATAAGTCTTCTAGGTTATTCTCAGAAATGAGAAACCAAATGTTAAAATTGTCTTTTAAATGCTCAGAATAAAATTTATGCCATTGTATCTCATGTTAGATAAATGTAAATAATATGCAATTAATTAGCACAGGCTCCCACAATTATAATCATCTTTTTCTTCCATTGACTGCTACCTGTTGTCCAGGGCTAGTTTCCAAATGCTGAGCCATGATGTGTGGAACTCCTTGCTGTAGAAGGCAGGCTCACCACAGGAATTTAGTTCAGAACACTGCTTTTGTCAAACTCCAGACTCCACCAGGTAGAGGATCATGGTCAGATTGTTGGCTAGGTGAGACACATGCTGGACGTTCCAGTCTAGTTAAAGACAAGGAAAAGTAAAGTCTTGATATTAACACAGAAGCTCAGTCAGGATGCCTCTTTTTCTTGTTCTTTAGTATTCTCTGAACTTCAAAGAAGTAGCTCTTAATCTGCAGGATTAAGGAATTTTGCATTAAGAAGTTTAGCTACTCCAAGACCTCTGTAGGTCCACCAGACCAAGTAAATCCAGGATTTGCTTGTATTTTATAGTTAAACTAAATACGTAACGACTCTGCTAATTATAAACCTTATCATTTAACCACCCTGTGTCGTCATGGTCTTTTCCGTGAAATGAAGGAATAGTACCTGCCTCATAGGCTAGTTATAAAATTAAGTTGGGTGTTACCCATGAAGCATATAAAAATGTGCTTACCACATAATATGTCCTCTGACTGTTATTTGTTATCAATATCATTTATTAATTAATAATCAATAACATAATCACTTTGTAGCTCTATGTAAATTTATTGCAATAACCTTGATTTTAGCCTTGTTTTCTCATTTCATTTCATTTTTTTTCCTACTCCACTTTAAATATCTATTACATGTTTCCTTTTACTCTTTAACTGTTAGCCATCCTATTATCTTCTCTAGTTTAATATACTGAAAAATAAAAGTAATAAGTGTACTTGTACAATTCCACGCTACAATGAATATTATTTAGAAATTAAGTTAAGGGCCCCACTTTAAGCACTACCACCTCTCAAGGGTATTATTGTGAATTGTTTGTGCATATCCTCCAAGAACTTCTATAAATATAAAAACTACTGTATGTATAGAATGTATTCATATATATACAATGTATTCATATATAGACACACACATATATGTGTTGCATAGATAAATGGATTTTTTAATATAACTTAGACTGTAGTTTTTTTACTGCTCTGCAACTTGCTTCCTTTTACTCAAAAGCATATGGTGGATATTGTTTGAGTTCAGTAGATATTGATCAGTTTAAATGTTTTTAAGAGCTGCACAGTATTCCATAGTTTTGTTAACTATTCTGTTATTGGGAAATATTTATATTGCCTGTACTTTTAAATAATTGGCATAATTTAAGTTAATGTCTATCAATTTATCTGTTTTTAGAAGCATATTCAAATATTTTCAGTTTTACTTCTCAGGTTCTGCCAAATTACTATACAAAAAGTTTGTATCAAATTATAATCCCAGCAGCAATATCTAATGTTTTATTTCCCATGCCCTACTTTAAATTGGCTATCTTCAGTAATTTTTATTATTGTTAAATATACTAGGTGAAAATATATCCTTGTCATTTTTATTTGCATGGCTAATCAGTTATAAAGTTGAATATGGCATTAGTTAGATTGACTTTTCTACAAACAACAGAAATATAATCTGGCTTATGATCCAAAATAGAGTTTACTGGAAAATGATGAAGTAGCTCATATAATTAATGGAAAAATGAAGAACTATGTTTCAGAAAGGATAGGAATCAGGACAATTTGAGGAAATTATGACTAAAAAGACAGAGTCCGTAGGAGTTACTGCTAAGAGAAATTGATTCCAATTGTTTCTGGTATTCTTGCTTTTATATTCAAAATTTATATCCCCAGGAGAAGCATATTTATTAGCCTCTCTTGTTTCCCATGCCACAGCCTTGGCTACTTTGGGATGGAGCATCTTGACTTAACAGTCCTATCAAGACTATTATCTAAATTGTTTGTCTCCTCAAAGCCAAATGAGGATGCTATATAACCTGAGGATGAAAGATGAATTCTCGGTGGGAATAAACAATAGGTGTTCACCACGGTCCAACCATTGAGTTATCCAATATCTCTTCTTTTCTGAACATAAAAGTTGAAAAAAAATACCATTCAACATATTGCTACTGCTAAATATGTAGCCAAAAATACACATCCTCCTAAAATGTAGACAATCCCAAGTCTCAGATTGTTACTATATCCAGCTTCCAGTCCTGGTTCTCTAAAACATCTCTGGAGATGACTATTTTCTCCTTTCCCTTCATCCATTTGGTCTCAATATACAGAAATGTAATGAGAAAATTACATATTTAACTCTAAATATGAATTTCATTAAATGATATTCTTAATAATACAAAGAATAAAACACATGTAAAGTCTATAGTCCTGGTTTCACTACTGATTGAAAACTGTAGCTGAAACATAAAACATTTCTCAGCTTCTTGGAAATGTTTCCCCAGCGTAGTGACTCAAATATTTTTGCCTGATAGGTCTGAGATTTTGGTAGTACTGCTTGTATAGGGCTGAATTTGTTTCTCGTGTGCCTTGAATGACAGGCATGGTAGTAGCTGACGGTATTAGTACTGTTTATCAAATATTTCCAGGTCTTCTGCCAGGCACTTGATCTTGATTTCAGTCCTTTCACCTTAGGTATTAAGAGTGGCTATATGGCTTTCTCTTACAATAAACTGTGAGCAGAAAGTAAATTTTCCACTCTTTCTTTTCCTCTACCACAGTGACCAGCAGTATTCAATATTGGCCTGTTGGTTAGCTTGGATGCCAGAGTGAAAACCACGCGAGAGAGCCCCTACCCCCAGCCCCGCTTACCCCACGTCCCTGTAGAATGGATGATAAAGAAGCCTCTGTGAGATTATGCCATGAAGATTTTGGGTTGTTTGTGACTGTATGTAACCTAGCCCTTACAACTAAACCAATGATCGGAGTAGAGGTCCTATTAGTACTCCCTTTTCCCATTATATAGCAGCAAACGTAATTTCTCCTTGGGAATCAGAGTCAGTTATACCAGTTAACATCCTATCTGTCTTTTTGCCTGTTAGTCTAGTGGTACGAGGAGCCTCAAAATGCCCAAGTGTTAGCTTCAATTCAATGAAAATTTTACTGTCTCATATGCTACCATTCCTCTTTGGTGTTAAAACATCTCAACCCTAAGAGTTCAAAACCAAGGGAATGTGAAGCAAAATATTTGAAAGTGAATGTATTAGTCAGTGTTCTTTAGTAAAACAGACCAATAGTACATATGTATAGAGAGAAATTTATTATAAGGAATTGGCTCACATGCTGATTGAGGTTGACAAATCCAAATCTGTAATTTGATCTTCCAGTTTGAGTCCAAAGGCTGGCAAGCTGCTGTAGAACCAGGAAGAATCAACATCCCAGTTCAAAGGTGATCAGGCTGGAGAATTTTCTCTTTCTTGGGTTAGGGTCTGCCTTTTGTTCTATCAGGCCTTCAGCTGATTAGATGGGGGTCACCCATGAGCGAGGGCAGTCTGCTTTATGAAGTCTACTGATTTAAATGTTAAATCTCATCTAAAAATACCCTCGCAGAAACACTCAAAATAATGCTTGATCAACTTTCTGGGCATCCGTGGCCCAGCCAATTTGACACATAAATTTAAGATTCACAGTGAGTATTAAGTGTAATTGTAAGTTTCCTCACCAAGCTTTACATTTAGGTCCCAGAACCATGTTTTGTGAATTGGGTAAAGCAGCATCGTATAGTTCAGAGCACATGATATAGCTGTTTGATCATACACCATTTAAGTGCCCCCACTGATTCAGTGATTGAGTCTTTAGTAGGTTATTTCAGTGTTCTATGGACAACTGTTTCTCCTTGATAAAACATATAAGAAGACCTTTATGTCACAGGGGCATCAGCCCACTGTCTTTCTTCCTTCTCTGTGACGGTATTCCTTGAAAGGAGACACTATGATAGTGGTTAAGGCATTCAGTAAGTCATTTGCTATGACCATTGACACAGGAATAATGGGAAAGAAAAGTAAATCCAATTGCTAGAACAAATGTCCAGTTAGTGAGGACAAATGGCTGCAGTTGCATTATGGAAAGGGTCCAGGGATTTTAGGCTACCCTTAAGTAGCTGGCTTAGGTTCCCTTGAGGTATAGCAACATATTGGAATTCACTAATTGGTTCATTTGATGACAGTTGAGTACTCCAGAGTCAGTACCTACTCTTCTTGTTGAAGATAAATTCATGTTGTTTATCCCTTCCAAAGCTTCCAACCCTACCAACATGAACATGAGTGTTTTGAACACTCACTGAGAGTGACTAAGAAAACTTGCTAACTGGCATTCCTTTGGAGCAATTAGACTCCCAATTATGGGTCCATGCTGAGAAATTCACTCATATAAATTTTGCTTCCATCACTAATTCTCCATTCTTATCCTTTCCGAGTCCTTAATAGTGTAAGAAATATTTGTTAGTCAGTACTATTAAATTAGTATGTTTCCTAAACTCTAAACATCTCTGTCCAGAAAAGGTAAACAGGACATTTTATTGTTTGAGATACTGCACAGAGGTCAAATGGCATTCTTTTCTGTCCTCAAATTATTCCCAGTTTATTTGTACTGCCATAGCAGCCTACCTCCAGCTACTTCTGATATATCATGGAGAGGCACTGGTAAATCTGTTTTTTTATCCTTAAACTGTGAGAATGGAGAACTCCCTATGAGGGCATAGGTATGGGTTGAAGGAGGTGTTGGGAGTACAGCCAGATTCAGAATATCTGAGTGGTGGGCTTAGGCACTTCAGTTTCTTAAAAGCTCCCCAGCTGATTATGTGGAGACAGCATGGAAAACCACTGATTTAGTAGATTAATTACTATATAATAGGTATTATAGGCCATATTGATATGCTACAATTAGAGTAACTTCCCCATTAAATTTATAATAATTACTATAAATTCTTAGACAAGCATTAGTTTTTTGCACCAGCAACCTATCGTGATCTTTGTGTTTCACATTTTTCAAATTTAGAAAAGAAGTGTCTCATAGGCCTAGGTTTGGCCACGTGCCTACCGCATTGTTTGGGTCAATGCAGTTGGTTTCCTTGTTTGATAGACGTACCAAAACTGCATTCAGCAGCATGTTTCCCCACAGTCAAATAAGGCAAAACCAACAGATGCTCCAAACAAGCATTTTGTCTTATATATACTAAACTTTTGATTTCTTATGTAAAGCGTATGCTGTTTTTTCTTTTTTTTAACATCTTTATTGGAGTATAATTGCTTTACAATGGTGTGTTAGTTTCTGCTTTATAACAAAGTGAATCAGCTATATATATATACATATATCCCCATATTTCTTCCCTCTTGCATCTCCCTCCCTCCCACCTTCCCTATCCCACCCCTCTAGGTGGTCACAAGGCACCGAGCTGATCTCCCTGTGCTGTGCGGCTGCTTCCCACTAGCTATCAGTTTTACACGTGTGCTCTTTTATTTGCCTATTTTCCTTCTGATTTGTCTTTTTTGTGTTCATTTTAAAATCTTATTGTATAAATATTATCATTTTATATATGTTGCAAGTGTTTTCTTCTCATTTGTTCTGTGTGCTTTCAGTTTGTATATTTTGTTCTTTTTCTTGTCCATATAAATATATAAAATTTTCATTGCTAATTCTACACTGAATGATTTCTCAACTTTATATTTTAGAAAAACCTTTACTCAAGCCAAAATTACTGAAATATTGTTATGTCTTTTATTAATTTTTCATTTTGTTTTCAGTTTCTAACCTTTAATCTTTAAAGATTACATTTTTCTGAGAGATGCGTTGACAGACTAGGATGATGTAGGCATGGAACATTTTTTTCCTTCAGATTGAAATCTAGCTGTCCCAACGAAAGCTGTTCATTTGTCCACTGTTTCACCACTGATTTGACGTACTTTATATATGGTGAAATAATATATATGTTAGACTGTTGCTTCCCTTTCCTTTGCTTCATGGATCTATTTGTTGATTCTCACTGGAGACTGTTTTATATAATGTAACTCCCTAATTATTCTCTCAAAATTTAATGACATTTACTCTCTTCAATGTGTTGTTATTGTCTCGAGTTTTTAAAGTATGAGTTTGAATGGAATTGTATTGAACTTCTACTTTCATCTCGATAACTATGAGAATGCCCTGTTTTATATCTGACGCCAGTGCCCAGGCTGCACGCCCAATGGTAGACGTGTACTTCTGTTAGAGAGCCGTTCCTCAGTTGTTATCCAGGAGGCAAACCCCCAGGTAGCTCCTCTGAAATGGGACCCTGGCCAGGCAATGCTGTAATCCTTCACTTAATCCCATAGCTGACCTCACGTGTCATAACTCTTCCCACCCCTGTTTCTAGCTGTGCCATCCCTGATCCTGGGTCAGCCATGGGGGCAGAGGGTGCCTTTTGCAGCAGTTCCCTTTCAATGTATTGCTTTCTAAGTTGTTCTATTCTGTAAGGTCTCTTTACTACTCTAATTTGTGATTTAATTTCATTTCTATTCCTGGTTTATTACTTCTCCAATGGTACTATAGATACACTTTTTAAAAAATATTTTATCTGCCACCCTGAGCCTGCAGTTATTCATTCCTTTAATTTCCTTTTTTTCCCCATTGTTCCTGTTTACCATACCAAATTTTTAGATCTTTTTGTATGCCTATCTTCTCTCATCCTATCTTTATTCTTCTTTTCTAACATTTTGTTTAGATGCTTTTCTTGATGTATTGAAACTCTGCTAATCCCTAGTGTAAATTATCTAGTAAATACCAAAACTCTCTGGTCACTTCCCTTTTTATCTTTGTTTTCAAGATAGAAATAGATGTTTATTTGTTTGTCTTTACTGTATCTCTTTACATAAATTCTCTCACTCTGATAATGACTGCTTAAAGGTATCTGAAACTAGAGTCTGTATCATGTAAGTTGTTTCTTCCTGATGAAGCATATTATGATATAATTGAATGAATGGTTTTGAGGTATAAATTAGTTGCAAAAATGAAATATAAAACATATATCGCTCATTGGTCTTCACAGAATGAGATTTTTTTTCCTTCACGACATTAAAATAAATATGCACATCTCTAGCTGTTATACCAACTGCATATGCTAATGTGACTTATGAAAAGTTAATATCAAGTTTTTTGTATACTCGTGATGTTGGTTGTTCCCTTCTGACTATCAGCTTCATGAAAGTACAGATGGCTTTTTCTCATATCATCCCTAAAATATTTAAGTAAAAAATAACAAGTATTTATTGAATTGAAAAAATATATAAGATAAATATTTTTAAATTATGTAACTTATTTTCCAGATTGTTCAGCATAGTGAACAGTCACAACAATGAATTGTTTGTGAAATAGGTGCTTTAAAAAAATCTTTGGGTTCATCTACCTGAACTAAATGTAAAACACATATAATTAAAAAAATAAAATTTAACAGTCAACATACAGATTCACATATTCCAAGTATCACACATATTTCCATAGTAAAGCCTTGGAATACATTCTCCTGTTAAAATAAATTTGTAATTTAGAAAACACATAACACATTCCACAGATTTCATTACTTTCTTAATTTAAAATATCATTTTATATAACAAAGTTTCTACCATATTTTACTTAAATAAAAACCCTCTTGAATCAGAACTATGACATATTACATATGTCTCTTGTTATGAAATCTTGTTGTGTCAGAGAGCTGAACAAAATCCTCAAAATGCTAAGAACATGTTCATCAAAATTCAATGCAGCTCTACTGCAAATTTCCAGGAAAAAAAATCGTTGCTTTGCTAATGTAAAAACAAAGCACTCAATTGACCCTTTCAGTCCTAATGATTAATCATAAAATATGATGCAGATTATTTTGCAATCCCCCCGAATTAAATGTGTGAGCATAATTTTGTCTCTGCCTTGATCAATGGAGTGACTGAGTTTGAGAAGCGATATGTGCATCTGTATTAAAGATCAACATGTCAAATACAGGTAACAAAATGTAACATGCTTTACAGTTAAAAGTCCTATAACTTCTAGCCTCGTGAAAGAATTTTGGGCATTACAAGTCTATAGTCACTTTCCACAAACATCAACAAATCGATTATTACTTTAAAGATGTTGAAAACTCTGAACTTTTGTTACTCAATTCACAGAGAAAAGAAGAGCTCAGTAACAGACTGTAGATCCATGCATTATTGTTTAGAGGTGATTTTTTATCCAAATTCCTTGAACACTCTAGAAGAATATTTTCTCCTAAGTTGGCTGTTGGAAATAACCAATGCATTTGTGTATATCCTTCTACCTGTTTCTTATTTTATTCTACAAAAGGCAAGTTTCTAATAAGTATCATAAACTATTTTATTTGACTATCGTCAGTTTGCTATTATTATCTAAGCCTGTCCAGCAAGCTCCCTGGCACAACTTTACCGTCAGCTCCAGGGAGTCAAATAACAGCATCTTACTAATGAGTGAAAATAAGAAAACTCATAGCAGATGATTATCTCAGAATCCTTTATTAATGATAATGTAGTAACATACTCCTATAATTTAATTAGAAATAATAACAGTGGACTATTGAATGTAGTCCACACTCAAACAGAATAATGATTCAACAACTAAGTAAAAGTGAAATGGTAGTTTAACAATAACAACAGCAATCAATATATATATAATAGTATTAGTAATATAAATTGATTCAGCATGTATTAATTCAATGGCTACCAGGTGTCAGGAAAAAGTCTTAGCACTGCCAATTCACTATGAACAAAAGAAACATCACTTCCTGGCCTCATGGTCTTAGTGGAGGAAGGCACACATTAAACTAATAAAATGTACACATGTCAACAGGGAAGGTAAACAGAGTGTATATTGGTAGTGAGTGTTCTGTGATGGTTATTTTAAATAGGCTGAGCAGGGAAAGACTCACTGAGTATAGACATGAAGGAGATGAGGAAGCAAGCCATTTGGTCATCACATAGAATCACATTTAAAGCAGAGGGAGGAGCAAGACGAAAAGCACCATGATGGGAGAATATTTGACACGACTGGGGAACATTAGCAGGAAGGCCCAGCATGGCTGGAGCGGAATGGATAGAGATAGCATATTAGAATAGCACTGACGGGCCAAATCACATAGGGTCTTAAAACTACTGCGACCATAATAATTAAGTTTACCCAGGACTCTTCTGGTTTATTCCTGGTGTCCCAGCATCCAACTCAATTTAGTATTAGCATAAGAATTTTGTATTTTTAGTTTAAGTATTATTATTAATGGATACATTATAATAAACTTGAGGGGTTTGAGAGCTAATTTGCACATTCCTGCTTCTGCTGTTATCCTCTAGTCAGATGTAAGACACTTACATGTCCAGTGAACACAGTTCTCACTTTAACCTATAATTATTTCATCTAAAAAAGCAAAAAAACTTTCTCTTCCCAATCCTTCCCACATATAAGCAACAACTTCTTGTGAAATACAGTGTACAGAGAATTCAAAGACAAAAATAAATGTTCACTGAAAGCCCTTGTTGGCCAACTGGTATACTTGTTATACCAGTCCATTATGCTGTGGCCTGTGCCTCTCCTCTCCTTGTGAGATGCAAATGGGAACAAATATAGCCATCAGCATTGTCAGTGGAGATGTGGGAAATCACAGGTTAGATGTACATGAAATATATGTGAGGAAGAGAAGATGAGCAGTCATGCCAAGAACGTTTAATGAAGTTTGAATACTCTTCCTTGGTGTCTTACAAATTAAACATTGTAGTTTATAAATATTGTGTTATATTATGCATTTTTATTTTGCAATAAAACTTTTCAGCAAATATATCTCAAAAATGAAAATGAATATTAAATGAAAAATTAAGTTCTGCATTTCTATGAATTTTTGTTTTAAAAAGTGTTGATGATGAATACATAACTTCTATGAAATATTTATCAATCTTTACTATCAGTGATGGGAGCTCTAGTGATATCACTGACCATGTGGAAACCATAAACACAAAAATGCTAAAGAAGCATCAGTATCTGCCTCAAATTAATAGCGAATTCTCTGCTTGAAGGCAATCATTGAAACTGCAGAAAATCCCTTTGTATAGAACTCTTTTAAGCATGATTTTTCATTTAGATCAAATGTGACTTTTAAATTAATGTGCATTTTCAATTTCAAGTTTTCTTATGTGTGTTGTAAGTGAAGTAATAGCTGTTAAGATTTTGGTCCACTAGCAAAAGAAGAACTTTAAAAAGATCCAGTAATGCCGTTTTTACATTAGAGTGATCAGATGTTTTAAATAGAAAATTCATTTATTGCAATAATGATTTGAGTGCATGCAACTTGTGGACCCCCAATCAAGTTTTTGGAAGTTCATTTGGATGATGGTAAAACATTGGACATTACTGATCATGTTATCACAGACTCAGTTAAAAAGTTCAGCGCTTAAGATTCAATTATTTGTTCCTATGGTGATAATTGGAATACAGAGTTTGGTGGAGCACATCATCATGACAAAAATACATGTTTTACTAATGTAAGAAACATACAGATAAGAATATATGCTTTGCATTGGTTTTGGTATGCACATAAATCATAATTGCTTTCAAAGACACTTTAATAGTCTATGAATTACAATGAAGGCCTTAATTGTCAAGTTGTATGCATGTGCACATGCACACACACACATTCACAAATTATTCAGTCATTCTCTTATTGATCCTACAGGTGCTAAGGGACCTTTTGGGGAAAAAAAAGTAAGACTCAAGTCTTAGGTCACTGAAGTAATGAAGTCTTTAACATTTCTATGGATAGTACTATACCAACTGGACTTTTTCAAATTATGCCCTGCTCTTGCATTTAAAACTCTAAAACTCAAGAAGCATGAAAGTTTAAGGCAATTTGATATAGAGGCAATCAGCTTATAGAAATCTACAATTTGATCTCATCTTTTTATCTCTTCATAAATATGTTATTCAAAATTGTTCATATGAAAAGCCAATAAATGGAAAATTTTTAAGTATATCAAGCTAATTAATTATTATGTTTTTATTCTAGATCATATGATGTCATATCTGTGAGCTATCTTAAATTTTCAGTTTGTTGTGATTTCTTATTTTAAATAACTATTTATGTATATATTCATATATTACATTTATATATTTATATATAATTTATCTAAACCTAAATTTATATACATTTTTTGCATATTTTTTCTTAAAGAGGGTTTCAGATTTTTCTAAACATCACATTCCACAAAACCAGTATTCGTCCCTGATCCTAATTAATCAATCAGAGGCCATGGCAAGTAAATTATTTAACTTATTTTCCTTACTCCTACCCTTATGAACACATTGATATTCATACCCATCCTGACTTCCTTCCCTCTCACTGGATGAGGCATCTCTCCTCCTAAATAAGGTGCATTCAACTTCTGTTCTGGGTCCCTGTTCCTCTTGGTTCTTTGATACTTAATTTATTATTCCCACCCTCTTATTATTACATCTTGAGCTGTTCCTATTCTAATGGCTTTTTAGCTCAAGTATGTAATCCCTTTTTAACATATGACTACTCTGTGTTAAAATGACTTGGATTAGTTTATGAAAACATGTGTGATGATGAAAGTGTTATAATAATCACAAATTACAACAGGAATGGATAAAGGATAGAGGTTCAAGACCAAAAGGAAAACAGAAAAACAATTCCCAGGTCATTGTGGAGTTGCAAAAACATGAGCAACATGTGAAATTGAGGATACTCTCATTTTTAATTTGAAAAATCTCTATGGATATGTATAGCTACTTACCTTCTCAACTCTTTTGTCTCTTCACAACTACATTCTTAATAAAATGGGCTATTCTTTCACTTTTCCATCACCTCTTCAGTGCAGTTGGGGTTTTGACTTTACTCTCCACTGACATTGCTATTGTCACTGATAAATTGCTAAGTGTTAAGTCACGTAGTTTTAGCTGTTTTCACCTATCTTAAAAGTCTCATCTCCCTTGGATATTAGAAAATCAATGTCTCCTATCTCTGAGGTGCTGCTTATTATATATCTGGATACATTCTCCTTAGTCACTTCTTTTAATATCATTTTTTCTTAGAATTTCACACTCAGAACTTCGTTCATTTCATGTATATATGCTTTCTTAATTTTATAATAATAATAGTGATTTGTTGGTTGTATGCTAGGGAATATGCAAAATACTATCACTTTAAGAGTTAAGCATTTTCTCCATTTGCCAATAAGGAAACTCATGATCAGGGAGCTTAAGATTTGCTCAAGGTTTTAGTCTCATAAAAGAGCAAATCCATGTACATGTCTGTTGTACTGTAACATGATCTTTTTTTTTTTTAATTTAAGTTATTGAAGAATAGTTGATTTACAATGTTGTGTTAATTTCTGATATACAGCAAAGTGATTTAGTTACATATATATATATATATATATAGTTTGCATTTGCTAATTCCAAACTCCCGATCAATCCCTCTCCCTCCCCCTTGGCAACCACAAGTCTGTTCTCTATGTCTGTGAGTCTGTTTCTGTTTCATAGGTAAGTTCATTTGTGTTATAATTTAGATTCCACATATAAGTGATATCATATGGTATTTGTCTTTCTCTTTCTGACTTACCTCATTTAATATGAGAATCTGTAGGTGCATCCATGTTGCTGCAAATTGTATTATCTCATTCTTTTTTATGGTGGAGTAGTATTCCATTGTATATATGTACCACATCTTCTTTATCCATTCCTCCATCGATGCACCTTTAGGTTGTTTCCATGTCTTGGCTATTGTAAATAGTGCTGCTATAAACATAGGGGTGCATGTATCTTTTCAAATTATAGTTTTGTCCAGATATATGCCCAGGAGTGGGATTGCTGGATAATATGGCAATTCTATTTTTAGTTTTTTGAAGTACTTGCGTACTGTTTTCCACAGTGGCTGTACCACTTTACATTCCCACCAACAGTGTGGGAGGGTTCCATTTTCTCCACTCTCTCTCCAGCAATTTTTTTTTAATATATTGGAGTGTAGTTTTTTTACAATGTTGTGTTAGTTTCAAATGTACAACAAAGTGCTTCAGTTATACATATTTTCAAATATACAACAAAGCGCTTCAGTTATACATATACATATATCTATTCTTTTTCAGATTCTTTTACCATATAGGTTATTACAGAGTATTGAGTAGAGTTCCCTGTGCTATACAGTAGGTCCTTGTTGATTATCTATTTTATATATAGTAGTGTGTATATATTAATCTCAACCTCCTAATTTATCCATCCCCCCACACCTTTCCCCTTTAGTAACCATAAGTTTGTTTTCTAAGTCTGCAAGTCTGTTTCTGTTTTGTAAATAAGTTTATTCATATCATTTATTTTAGATTCCGCATATAAGTAATACCATATGATATTTGTCTGTCTCTGTCTGACTTACTTCACTTAGTATGATAATCTCTAGGTCCATCCATGTAGTTGCAAATGTCATTATTTCATTCTTTTTTATGGCTGAGTAATATTCTATTGTATATATGTACCATATCTTCTTTATCTATTCCTCTGTCAATGGACATTTAGGTTGCTTTCATGTCTTGGCTATTGTAAATAGTGCTGTAGTGAACATTGGGGTGCAGGTATCTTTCCAAATTATGGTCTTCTCTGGATATATGTCTAGGAGTGGGATTGCTGGGTCATATAGTAGCCCTATTTTCAGTTGTTTAAGGAACCTTATGGTTTTCTTTGCTGCAATACAACTCTATGTTCCTTCTTCTTATTCTCTTTTCATGATTTTGATCATCAAGTGTACACGGATTGCTTCCGACTATCTTCTTCCATCTCAGATTTCTCTGTCCATGTAGGTTTATTTGACTTAGTCTACATTTCCATGTTAATGTCCCATAGGTATCTCAAATTTCACATTCTAATACTAAACTCATTTTCTCACCCTTTTCTAAACCTGTTCACTAGCTTTATTCACTAACTTGATGCATGGAAAGACCATTCACTTTCCCATCCCCTCTGACAATGCATTTATTCTCTTCTAGTTATTCTGCATTAACTGTTTTTAAAACATCCCATAGCAATGTGAATCAGATGTTTTCTTGTCTGCCTTCTCAATTAAGATACTTGACGGCAAGGACTCTTATCTTGCTTTTGAATCTCTGGACTCTAACCCAGTTCCTGATACACAGTTGTAGTTAATAAATGCATATTAAATAAGCAAATTGATGCAGGTGCTATATCTTTCATAAAATTACTTTTCTAGGTATATGGATTTTCCATGAAATGTATCTCTCTTTCTTAGGCATAGTTATTCTTTTGTATTTGATTCTAGTCAAAGTAATTTTTTTAAATAGATGTCTAGATGTATTTATTAATTCAAAATAACTTCTTCACATTCTAAAGTTAACTTGGTGGAATGATCTGATGCATATAAAATAAAACTCACTAAGTATTCCTTTGTTTTTATTCACTCACAACTGACTTGAAAGGGCTTCCCTGGTGGCGCAGTGGTTGAGAGTCCGCCTGCCGATGCAGGGGACACGGGTTCGTGCCCCGGTCCGGGAGGATCCCACATGCCGCGGAGCAGCTAGGCCCGTGAGCCATGGCCGCTGAGCCTGCGCATCCGGAGCCTGTGCTCCGCAACGGGAGAGGCCACAGCAGTGAGAGGCCCGCGTACCGCAAAAAGAAAAAAAAAAATGACTTGAAAGCATTTGATATTCATTTTAACACATTAATTTTCCAAAAAGTATGTGCACCATTCAAAGAAGGAACAAATATTTGGATTACTTTACAGAGCTTATTTATTGACTTCTATTTTGTATTACACTAAGGAGAATACTGAAGTTATTTAATGGCATAATATCATAGGTTTACCAAGAGTAAATATTCATTCATTTTCTGTCTCTTTTCTCTTTTTGTCATTTTTCTCTGCCTCTCTCCCTTTTTCTTCTAAAATACACATACGCGTACGAGATGTTTTTGAGATTTCCAGAGATAATGAAATTAAAGTTTCAATTATTAATGGCTCATTGGGATATATATTTTCTCAAATACTCTGAAAGTTTTTCTGAATATGATGAGAACAGCATTAAATTTTACTGGGTTCATAATGATGAGTCCAAATAACATTTTGTTTATAATCATTCCACTGTTTACATTAAATGCCCCCCCAAAACAGTATAAATTCATCTTCATACAATATCCTCAAAAGACTAGCCAAATTCGTTGAAACAGGTGAACTTCCTTATTTACCTAAACTTTGTAATTTATTGGTAAAATAGATTCAAGATGGGAAGACATAGTTATAATTAGTTTTACTTTAAGCTGAAATGATGGGGAAGGTACATTAAAGTTGATGAGTCATCACTTTGAAGCTGACATTATCAAAATCCACAGAAAAAGATGGCATATCCCCCATCCCTTTTTAAATATATAGCATAGAGAAATTTTGAGGGACATAATTGCTTCATGCATAGATTTTGTCAGAGTGGCTGCAGCAGCAGTAATAATATCAGTGACACCAAGGTATGTATAGATACAGTTTGGGTATTAGAAAACGAGTTGGAAGGTATTAAGAATTGGTTTTCTAGACCAAAAAAAAAAAAGTTTAATAAACAATAGCAACATCACAGACCAGAAAATTCTGCCTGATTTTAGTGAGACAGTTGTGAAGCCATCTAATCCTATAACTGTAAGAATAATATATAACTGTGTACATACAGGTGTGAATATGAATTGAGCTGAATAATAAGAGATAAGTATGCTGTATCTGGCTCAAAATGTTTAAATCAAAATGCAGACCTTTCTTAAGGCAAGCTCTTTAAGTAAACTATTTTTTCTAAAAGGGGAGGAAGAAGAAGAGGAAGAGAGTTGATGACATATGATAAAATCATTTTTGATCCTTCAGCCTTGTATTTCTTTAATACAAAGGGATGAATATGTACAATTAAATGAGTATTCACTCTGGAGTATTATGCTAACAGTATTTATCAATCGCACATTGGTTTCCTTTAAGTATTAAAGAATATAACTTTATAACATATAATGTACAATATGTACACTCTTTAGTAGCCATACATTTAGTATATTTATATGCTCAATCTGATACATCAAAATTAGATATAAATGGCAGGCATCACTTATTTTCCTTGAATAATAAAATGTGCTATTGGAATAAAAAGAAATTCCTACACATTGTCATTTAAGAAATCTCATTATTAGACACTTTCCAAGATAATGGAATCAGTACTGCAGTTTTTCTTTCTTAACGAGTTGTTGTAGTGTGCTTTTTAGATACTATTGTCAGACACTAATTTTTCTATATCAGTTTTATCCTAAAACTTATTTAAAATGGAAAGTAGACTTCTGAATCTTAGATGAAATATTTTGACTTGCTTTTAGTGGTATTAAACATTATAATCTTACCACCCACTTTTTTTTAGGATGTGCTATAGTGGTGACTGTTGAGCATATGTGATAAGAAGGCATTGGACACAGAGCTACTAAACATACATTAACATAGGTTCTTTTTTCAAATTTAGCTATCATGGATAAATTAGAAAACTCTCTAGGAGAACCAGTGCTATAATTACGAACACTGAAGACTCAAGAATCATTATCTGCTTTAAAAATCGTTTTAATTTTTTAAAATTTCCATAAAATGGCAAAAATAAATTCAGGAGCCCTGAATGATTATTTCATTACAAAATGTTCATACCTACTAGTTTTTCAAGTGAAATGTTGAAATTGATAGGTGGAACGTACAGTATACGGTACTAAAGTTTCCGCAAAGGGGAGTCTTCTCAGACGCTCCACATGGCTTCACCTTCCCCATCGTTAGGATGACCTATGAAGTGGGAGCCTCACATCTGCTGGTCTTTGCAGCTTAATGAATGAAAAGTCAATGGTCACATAAAGCCCTGCATTTTGACTCTTTCCACGTCTCTTGCATTTGTTTGTTCTCAGTCAGAGCTGTTATCATCTGAACTTACTGTCCCCAGGGCCATAAATAGGTCTCCTAATAGTATCAGCTTGGAGGTAGGAGAAGTCTCATCAATGTCCATCCAGCTTCACTTGTTAGAAAATTCTCTTGCTGACTGTTTTGCCAGAATGCTGTGGGTGGGAGAGGTGGTAAAATAGAGGAGTGGCAATCTGACCTATGAAATACGTTTACTACTTTTAATAAAGATAAAATTATTAAATTAATAATAACCTCTGGATAGTACCATGTAATTTACATACACACTTTGTTTATTCCTTAAAACAGCCCAACAAAGCAGGTGGTATTATTTTAATTTTAAAGATAAGAAAACTGAAGCTCAGAATGATTAAATAATTATCCAAGGCTACTATTCAAGGAATGAATGAAATAAGGAATGAATGACTCTCCAGGGAAAACTGCATGGATGAAGTGGATTAAGAAGTTAAGATAGAGAAGTCAATTTTTCAATCCATTTAGCAATCAACTTACAGAGAGTAAGCTGGTCTGAGAGTCACGTGGGGTTTATGTTTGGGGTTAGGATGCTGCTGAAGAACCAAAGATGACAATTTTAAAAGAAAACAGATGAAACATCATCATGGATGGAAGAGCGATGGTGAGTCCTGTGGATGGTTAGGCTTTCACCAGAAACAACTATGGTAAACTTTTCAGCTCTATGATAAACTTTTCAGCTCCTCGCTTAATTTGAAAAGCTTTTGTAGGTTTCAGTGACAAGGTCTTTGAAAACTTAGGAGATAGACAAATTAAAGCAGAAATGTAATTGGTAAAAACTGATTGAGAAAGAATTAGAAAATAGGATCTTTTTCAGTAATAATTAAAGGAATTGAAACAATTATTTAATACCTGTTAATTAAAAAAAAAGAAATCAAAGACTCACTAGAAATTGGATAGTTGATATGCAAGTGCTACCAGTTTTAAGGAACTTCCAAAATTATATAGATGCCTCCAAAAAATGGAAAATAAGGGCGGCATCTTCTACAGTTCATTTTATGAGACAGAAAAATTTTGATAAAAAGTTACAGATGGTATGAAGAAGAAAAATAGTCTGTTGTGTTCATGAATGTAGACAAAAACTTCTGAACAAAGTGTTAGCAAAGCAAAACCAGTTTTCTATAACAATATTAATAACAGTGTCCAATTTGGGTATATGAAAGTATTATAAGAATGTTTTAATAATGCAGAAATATGTAAGTGTATATGCCCACATTACCAATGAAATGAAATCATCTCAATATCTCACAAGGTGCAGAGAATATTAACATTGATTCATAATAAAAATTCTATATAACAGAAATAGAAGAAAACTTTATAATCTGTATGAAAGGTGTCGCTCAAAAAAGAAAAAGAAAAGAAAATCCGTACAACAAACATCATCCTAAGTTGGGAAATTATGAAAGTATTCCATTTAAATTCCGGGACAAGATATGGATATTCTGTATAAATACTCTAATTCAATAAAGTATTGAAGCTCTGGCCAGCACAATAAGACAGGGAGAGAAATAACAATTATAAGGATTGAAGATCACTAATAGTACCATTGTTATTAGCATATGATATAGTTCTTTACATAGAAATCCAAATGAATCTACAAACATTATATAGGCAATAGAAAAGAGGAGTAATGTGGCTGTTTTTGAGATCAATATATAAAAGTCAAATATATTTATATATACCAGCAACAAAAACATTAATTTTAATAAACAATTTAAGAATTTAAGATACCAACATAAACTTTAAGACAACCAAGAATAAATCTAACAATGACCTGCAAGCAAAAAAATGTTGTAATTTATTTAAGGATATTAAAGAATAAGTTGATTGAAAAATCCTATATTCATGGATGAGGAATTAACACCATATAGATGTTATTTCTCCTAAAACTGCTCAATAGACTTCATGTAATGCAATTTTTTAAAACATTTATGATTTTTGTGTGTGTGTTTTTATTTTCACCCTTATGGGATATGACAAGTTAAATTTAATATGTGTACAGTAAAGCAAAGAAAAAAATAATAGCTAAGATTTCATGTTCAATGAGACATAGATTAACTATAAAGCTATAGTGTTGTAAGAGTGTGGTACTGGTTCAGAGATGGACAAATTCATGAATAAAATAGAACAGATTCTAAAAAGAAAAATACCCATATATGGAAATTTGATTTATGATGGACTTGCATGATAGAAAACTGAATTATCCAAAACATGAAAAGATGGATTTAAAAATGAAAAGAAAAATAGTTGCACAACACTCAAAAGGACAGAAGAAAGGAGGCAAGAATAGGAGGAATGGAGAAAGAGAAAGGGAGGGCAGAGGGATGAAAGAAGGCAGTGAAGAAGGGAAAAGAAAAAAGGGATCACTACTAGACAGAACCACTCTAGAATATTGTGTATATTTTATATATATTATCCTATTCCAATAACTCACACCATCCTATCTTACATCACCACATAAAATTTCTATGTCAAAATTAAAACTAAGGGGCTTCCCTGGTGACTCAAGTGGTTAAGAATCCGCCTGCCAACGCAGGGGACACGGGTTCAAGCCGTGTGGGAAGATCCCACATGCCGCGGAGCAACTAAGCCTGTGCGCCACAACTACTGAGCCTGCGCTCTAGAACCCGCGAGCCACAACTACTCAGCCCACGTGCCACAACTACTGAAGTCTGCATGCCTAGAGCCTGTGCTCCACAACAAGAGAAGCCGCCGCAATGAGAAGCCCACGCACCGCAACGAAGAGTAGCCCCTGCTTGCCACAACTAGAGAAGCCCACGTGCAACAATGAAGACCCAACGCAACCAAAAATAAAATAAATTAAATAATTTTTTTAAAAAATTAAAACTGAAATTTTAGGAGAGTAAATGTGAACTCTCTTCTGTCCACTGAGGAAACATTGTTTGTTACACAAAGAGGCCAAAGTGCTAGCCATTTATCAAAAGATTGATAAACTTGAATACATTAAAACTAAAATGATACTTGTTAAAATATACATTAAGGAAAGTAAAAAACTTTAAACCTATAGGAAATATTTGCCCAAAGAAAGAGAAAAAAACCCAAAAGGATTAAAATCAAGAAGTAAAGAATTTTTACAAATCAACAAGTAAAAAAGGAGTAAAGATATGAAAAGGCATTTCACAAACGAGGAAACACATAAAATTACCAAGTATGACATTACAAGTGTTAGGATGGGCTCGGCACAGATTTTTTCCACCTTCTTTTACGTGCCTACATTGGTACAACTTCTATAGGAAACAGTTTGGCATGATATTGTAAAGTTGCAAAAGTGGTCACTGTCCATGAGCACCAGAAACTGTCGAAAATGCATTTTTTATGAGAACATAAAGCTAATCAATCCAAATATCCATTGTATGGATTTTAAAATGCATACCCGCATAAATGGTATTAAACACAGCAGTAGAAATAACTCTTCAACTACACGTGGATGGAAATTCAGCTACTACGTGGAGGAATGTTAGTAACAATGCTGAGATGAAAAAGCAACATACAATGTGTTGTTTATGGCATACACATGATAACCTGAAATTCAGAATAGTGGTCACCTTTGTTAACGAGGAAGGGGGTGCTATAGGGAAAGAACGCAGGTATATGTAAGTTATTAGGAATATTCTACTCTCTGGGTTGGGCAGCTGGTATATAGGTGTTTATTATATTGCTTATATAACAGCAAACTAACCAGTGATAGTCTGGAAGAAAATATTTCAACATGTCTAACGAAAGGTAAATGCCCACGATACAATGCATGAGGAAATACAGGAAATTTTCATGTTCTAAATATTTATGGCTCTTAGTATCAGGGGATGGGGTTTTAGTTGATTTGTTTACATTTCTATTATGTTTATGCACTGTTTGTATGACATTAACCAAATTTTTTTTCTAATGATGCTAATTTATATAAAAATATCACTCATAATACATAGAGTTTATAAGATAATAAAATGCAACTTATGGAAAAGAAGGACAAGGCTTTAAAGATGCAGTTCACAAAGGAGGTCACACATCTGTAAACCTACAAAAATATGTTCAACCCACTAGTAAACAGGCATGTGATTATGCAATAACAGCACCATGGTAGTTTTCACTTATTGAAGAAACATCATAAAGTTGTTTATATGTAGTGTTTTGGAGTTTCAAGGAAGTGGGCCCTTAATTTTCTACAGTGGGCGCCATTCAGAGGGTATCATAATGTTGTAGTGGAGTATTTCCCTTATAGAAGATTAGCTTTCAGAACATAATGCACTTGTTCACATAAATGTATTCAAATAATGTTAACTGCAATACCTGGTTTTTTGTGACAGTGAAACACTAAAGAGTTTAAAAGTACATGAAATGACTTATTTAATCATAGACTATATACCCTATTTAATATTCACTTGTAATAAATCTTTATATGTACACTGACACAGATCTCTGACGTTTTTAAGTCAAAAAATGCACACGGATAAATTAAAAGGATGTATAGCATAATCCTGTTTATGTTAAAAATATGTGTGTGATAAAATTTACATGTGTACATTTATATATGTAATCCTATAGAAAACTTTCTTGTGGTATCCACAAGAATACCTGGGGATGGTTTCCAGGACTCTCCAGATACCAAAATCCACAGATGCTCTTAGTCCCTTATATAAAAAGGCATAGTGTTTGCGCATACTTTAAATCGTCTTTAGGTTACTACAGTACGTAATAAAATGTAAATGATATGTAAATAGGTGTAAATACAATATAAATGTTTTGTAAATATATAGTTGCGGCTCACCAAATTTGAGTTTTGCTTTTTTGAAACTTTCTGGATATTTTTTGTTTTGTTTTGTTTTGTTTTTTTGCGATACGCAGGCCTCTCACTGTTGTGGCCTCTCCCGTTGCGGAGCACAGGCTCAGGACGCACAGGCTCAGCGGCCATGGCTCACGGGCCCAGCCGCTCCGCGGCATGTGGGATCTTCCCGGACCGGGGCACGTACCCGTGTCCCCTGCATCGGCAGGCGGACTCTCAACCACTGCGCCACCAGGGAAGCCCTGGATTTTTTTTTTAAGATTTTTGATCCCTGGTTGGTTGAATCTGCATATGTGGAACTTGTAGATATGGAGGGCCAACTGTATTATATTGTTACCATTGGGGCAAGAAAGGTGAAGAGGCACATTCTAAATATTCTGTCCTATTTCAATTCTTTTTTTTTTATATACAAGAAAATAGGCATGTATGATTGTATAACTGGAGGCACTACCTGCCTTTGTAATTTTCCCCAAGGTAGGTTGCATTAATAAGCACACTGCATGCAGTAGCAGCAGAAGCAGTGGACATTTATCACAGCTGACCCCGCAATTAGTCTTGAGTATTCCTGGGTGGCAAACACTGCCAGCCAGGTCAAAAGACAGGGGGAAGCCTGGCTTCTAGTTGCAGATTCAGTCAGAAGGAAACACTGAATACAGTTGGCTAAAACCTCATATGCAGTCTGATCATTTTCTCCCAGTAATGGAGAAGGCGAAAACTCTCAAAGACATATTTACTGACCTATTGGTCACATTTATATAATTATTCAAAAGAATTGTTTATCAATAAAAATTAGTAAATGAAACAATTTTGTATATGTCACTCTGCATTATGTGAACTGCATACCGCATATGGGAGTATATCTTAATGAAAATTATTATAATTTATTAACTTTATTTTTTTAACTTTAGAGTTGATAAAAGAAAAAATATATTTATTATAGAATATAGAGTATATAATGACAATGTTTAACTTAGGACATGTTAATACTTTTATTTTAGAATTCCATTCTACATAAGAATTTAACGTTTTTCAATAAAATCAAAATCTTTCATTAGATGAAATGCTAAATATACAAAACTAAAAATGTCCTAATTTTGAAATATCAATCATGTGCCATAACGTGCTTATTTTTCAGGTTAAGCTTTTTCCGTGATGTTCCTGATTTCAGAGTGTTAGCCTGCGGTGGAGATGGAACTGTGGGGTGGATTTTGGACTGCATAGGTAATGAAGACACACATTTAACGTAGCTGGGGTGAGAGTGGTAACCTTAAATTCTGTGTATTTTGTTTGTTTATTTAGTGCATCCATATCTTTGGATGTGGATGCATTAAATAAACAAAGTACATAGTGATACACTTAGACATCTGGAATGTTACACACTGTTTACTGGCTTAATTTATTCGTCTATATTTCAAATTTTTAACTGACAAAATAATTTACAAGTAACTAGAAATCCCTCTTTTCTCATTCATTTCTCTTGGAATTTAATAAACCCTCAAATATTTCTGGATCTGCATTGACCAATCTTTTTTAAAAATAGGCCTCTTCATAAAAAGGAAAGATTGATTCAAAAGAAGTTTTACTATCTATATATATTGAAGCAAACTTTTATTTAGTCAATGCAGTTGAGAATATTCTACCTTTTCATACTCTCAAAAATATTCAAATTAAAAATGAATACATATTGTCAGCACACTTTTGGTAAGCATCTAACGACTTTAACCTACTAACATTTTTAAAACAGGAAAAACAGGGAAAATTGTATTCTTTGGCCTTCCAATAAACAATGTCAGTAGTATTAATATATTTAAGGAGAAAACCAGAGTTCAAGAACTGCAAAAATTAAGGAGTTGCTTGAACAGTATCTGAGAACTTGTAAGAATCTTAGTGAAAACAGGAGGATATTGTTGGTTTGCATTAGCCCTCAAAATCTAAGCCTTGGCTAGTACGCTGTGGCACATCCCTACATAATCTATTCCCTCCCCGTTCCTACACACCCACATATGCTTACTTTGAAGGGCTGAGAAGGGAGAAGAATAAAGAAAACTAATATATGTTTGTGAGATTTGCTCAGTGATTCAAACAAAAGCATGTGGAATTTCAGTGGCAAATATCTTTACTGGACTCAAACACTATGTTGTATAATGTTGAACCTCAAACAAAACCAGGTAATCTTTTACGTCGTTGACTCTGACACAGAACAGCACAAAACCATTGTTAGCGTTTTACTAACCTTTAGAATTCCACTACTTTCAAAATATTTTATTCCTTCAAGTGTACCTCGAGTTGATGTTGCAAAGGACTTTTTATAGGAAGCTACTTCTCCACTCTGCTTACGTCCTTGTATGAATATTCCTGTGTTGTATGTACCTGCATCCTTGAGAATTTCAACGGAGTTAATTCAAACACGCTACAATTTTTAACTGAATTAACATATTTAAAAGGCTTTCCTCATGCATAAGTCTTGAAAATTCCTGTCACTCTGTGAATTTTGGTATTTATTTGTTTTATAAATTGCTAGAAATACATACAAATTAATCAATTTATAATTGTATATAACTATAAAATAGAACGTTTTATGTTTATAAGTACCTGGTGGAATGCCTTCCATGCCAAGCTGTGTTTATTTTATTGTTGTTCTGTCTGTGATCAAAAATTTATTTTATTTCAATTTTTCAATTCTACAGAAAAGGCAAATGTAGTCAAGCATCCTCCAGTGGCTATTCTGCCTCTCGGGACCGGCAATGATCTAGCAAGATGCCTGCGATGGGGAGGAGGTAAAATAGCTAAAAAAAAAAAAAAAAAAACTTAAAAAACAGAGATATAGTACAGAGCACCCTTCCCCCAAAAACTAAATCCAGCATTTCTTCACTGCATGACAGCTGCCATGTAATTTCAGCAAACATAATTGCTGTCAGATATGTAGTATAATTTTGAACAATCGTCTAGAGTAGAGAAACAAATAGTGGACCAAGAGTTAGACTGTGAGTGCTAATTATATACTTGATGGGGCAGGCAAGCTTCCAACCCTTTTTGGTTTGGGGGTTTCCAATTTAAGAAATGAGATAAGCATGGGTTAACTCTAAAATAATGTTCACATTTGTAATCTCTGAGTGTGTGAGAAAATCACAAACAAAGGAAAAGAACTGAAAGGCTAACAAATGACTTGTCCAGGAATAAGTACAAGAGGTAACACATTTTCTGAGACCCACTTTGCACCAGGTGGTGTCTTCTGCACTTGGGGTACAGGGTTAAGAATAGAAAGAAAACAATATCTGCTTTCAACGGAGCCTTAAATTCTAGTGGAACGTGAAGTCATGTGTAAATTGTGAGACTTCCTACTGACAAGTAATATAAATGATAATGATATCAACATATGATAATCAACATAATGAACGACCTCACCTAGGAATTGATGAGGTGACATAAGAAGAATCCTAATAGGTGGATAATGACGGAGCCATATAGAACTGGGGGTGGACATTATAGGCAGAGGGAACATCAAGTCCAAAGGCCCAGAGATACAAAGGCACTTAACATTACTGAAGGAACTGAAAATGGAATAGTGTAGATGGAACAGGTGAGTAAAGGGAGAATATTTCAAGATGAGATCTTAAAATAATTTGAAGTGTCATTAACAGGCTAAACTTACCAGAAGATATCAAAGAAAAGAAAACCATATTTTGCTAAATAAACAAGAACCTAATCCTAAATATTTTTAGCATCTAAACTCAGAGAAGTTTGAAAAGTGTCTAGTAAGACAGTGTAAATCAGAAGCCCTTGGGAAGCTTGTTAAAAATATAGTGGACCGACCTTACTTCAAATATGCTAAATGGAAATCTCTAGAGATGGGACCCGGGCAGTTGATTTTTTTTTTTAAGCAAACTCCCTAAGTAACTTGATTTACAACAAAATTTGAGAAGAATTGTTCCATGAATACCTGGGCAACTTGTGAACTCTAAGATGTATATACATTGTATTTGTGTATTTGACAGAATTTGAAACCAAGTTAAAAACATGGTATATGATATATTTGTAACTTTCATTAAGGATATAACTTAGTAGAAGAATATTATAAAATACTGAGTTAAATTGTATAGAATCTAAAGATAGATATAGATAGATAGATAGAATGAACCATTGCTTACGAGATGCTTATATTTGCCAATGTTAATATACGTGTATTGATTAAAAGGAAGAGAATCATGCATGTGGCTTCTTACGTATTCCTCTGGAAATATTTTTGATATTTGAAAATTAATAATTTTATTTTGGCTTCAAGCTGGCAAATGACTTAAATCTCAAAATTGATATAGAAGTTCCATTCAGGGCATCCTTTAATTATTTCCTTGTAAACAGTTTTAAAGATATTCTTATCAGTGGCCAAAGACACATGGATTATAGTATATGTCAAAGTGTATATTGATGATGAACTCTTTGTGCATGTCTAGCATGTGCTGGCACTGTTCTAGGTGATGGATATTAAATGAGAAAATAAATAAAGGGTTCTTACCCTTTTGGAGGTTACATTTTCATTGCGTACACAGACAATAAATCACTGAATAATGAAATATATAATTACAAAATAAGGTCAAGGATATGAAAGAATCAGAGTGTATTTTCAGAGAATAACCAAGGGGAACTATTCAGCTATATGGTCAAGAAGACCTCTCTGAGGAAGTAACATTTAAGCTGGATTTAAAATATGAGGAAGAAAGAGCGAGCTCTTTGTACTGAAAGGACTGAAGGAAGGCTGATGTAACTCTAAGAGGTCATGGGGCAGTGGGTAGGTATGGCCTCAGCGGGGTGAATAGGATGACGTTGGAGAGAGAATCTGGAGCCAGATTATGCAGGTCTTAATGGTCATGGTAAAAATTTTATGTGATTGACTTTGAAGTACACAGTGAAACTTTGGAAGAGTTTCAAAAGCAGAGTGGCACAGTGACATTTGTGTTTTCAAAATAGGTTAATTTGGGGGCATAAAAGACTGTTAAGAAAATGTGGCAATGTGGGGAATCATAGTTTTTGAAAGGAGAATTTGGATTACCATTGTATTTAGAGGATAAATGGGCTGGGCTAGGGCGGTGGTAGTACAAATGAGACAAGTGCACACACTGACATTTTCAGGGATAGACTGATACAACGTGCCAATGGATTGGGTAGGGACTTTGGGGAAAGTGAGGTATCAAGGGGGACTGCAAGATGCCCAAGGTGAGCAATTAGGAAAATGGAGGTGCGATCTGCTAGAGTTTACTAATAAAGAAACATGCTCTGGGGTGGCATTATTTCTTGTCAGGTGTCTAACTTTGAGCAAGTTGCTTAACAACTGTGTGCCTAAGACTCCTCATCAGAACTTGAAGAAAATAATGGTATCTGCCTTGGAGGTTCTTACACCCAACTATCAAATTGTTTCCCCAGTGTCTGGGCTGAGTCCTTCCTGTAATTATAGTAATTATCATTATGCTTAACATTTGGGAAAGAAATTACTTTATTCAACCAATAATCATTTTGTTCACGTAATATCACTGGAATCTATTGACTGGAAGCTTAATTTTTATGAGTATATTTACATATTTTGGAAAACATAACACTGTACAAATATAAGATGTTGTAGGACATTTGAAAAAAATACTTAATTTACATTCTCTTTGCAATTTTTCTGGCAATGATTAATCTCTCAAGCAAAATTCTGAAGTTTACTGCAAGAAAAATGTTGTTTTGTGAAGAGTAAGGGAGTAGGAGGCAGAATTTTACATGGAGCACACTCTTACAAATATATGTTGTTGCTTTTCTTTATGTGATTTTAAATTTGTAAAAATTCCTATGACATTTTAGATACAATCAGTCATTATGATAACATCATATCATTAAAGCAAAGATAAATACTAATTACGTTTTCATTTGGTTGCTTAGCCTAGAGTGATTATACGCTTTAAATCAAAATAATGGAAGCAAAATAGCATCATTCTTTTCTGGAACAAGCTTTGTTTGCATATTTAGTAAGTTTAATTTATCTTTTTTTAAAAAATATAATCTTTGAGTTCAGGAATCCTATTTATAGTTATGGATCATTATTAAACAAGCTTGAGCACAGATAAATCTAAACAAGTAGGGCATAGATATTTGTTAAATGGGGAACTACAATTTGGAATTCTTCACCTTTGAGAATTAGCACTGAACTGCAGGTATGATTCTCCAAATAGATTTATTGCCTCTCTCTTTCCATTTTTCCTTGGCTAGAAGACTGATTGATACCAGCCTTTTTCATACATAGCCATAAAAACTTTGAGAACATATCCAGTGCTAAAGAATTTAAGTTAATTGACCCTACTTAATCTAGCTGTATTAATTCTTTCATTAAATTCAATTCTATTATGTTGTCTCCTGGTCGGTTGCCGTTCCTACATTTTTCCGGTGTTATGCTGAACAATGCTTCTATTAACCTGAGATGTAGCTGAGGACAAGCTCAATGTTTGTTTTAGAGCATTATCATTTATTCATATTTCTGCTGAGTGGGTTTGTGTATAATACTGTATATTAAATATACTATATTTTCATACTATATTATACATTAGTTTAATGTATATAAATTCATTTATATCTAAAACGATCATACTTATTTTCAAACAAGAGTAGAATTTGGAAAATAGGTGAATATATTTAACTGTTTTTAATTCAATGCAATAGGTAAACATATATATATATATATAATTTATTTGGGGGGGCGTTAAAAGAAATTAAAAATTAAAAAGAAAATAAACATTGGGAATGAGGGTGGAACTATTAAGAAACACCTGAAAAATAAGTATGCTTAATTACTATACTCTTGTAGTTTAAACAATTCAGTGTTTTATCACTGAGTACAATTATATGTATATTATGTAAGTTCATAATTTTTGAATTATGCTATAAAATATGGTATGACATTTATTGAAATGGTTTTTAATACTTCTAATGTTTATATCTGTGTAGTCGTTGTTTGTTGTACTTTTTGCTGTGTGTATTGAATGGTGCATAATTAGTTTCTAGACCTGTGTAAGGTGAGAAGAGATGGTAGGCTCCAAGATACGTATTCCTGGTTTCTGGCTGCCTTGCCCCTCTAATAAGTTAATTCAACAAATACAGCATAAATGTAATTTAATCTTGCCGTATTACAGTGCCTATTCCCTTTTCTTTTAATCCAATCGGTTTTTCCAGAGTTATGTGTGCTAACACATCTAACGAGGACTCATAGCCTCTGGCATTTTCTTGTTCAACAAATAAATTATTAAAATATAGAATGAAGTTGGACACGGAAAAAAATCTATGAAAATATTGTTGCTACTCAAAATATCATTGTAAGAATGTGTATGGAGTTAGAAAGATTATTTAACTTAGTACATTTCAAATTCTAATGTCATTGTCAGTATTATTGTTGACAACTTTCTATTCTTTTGCCTTATATACTAAGACCTTTTATGCATTTTCTCATTTTTTTTCTCAATTAATTCTCACACCAAACCTAAGTTTTTACAGAGGAAGAAACTGTTTAGAATTTTAAAAGCAGACACTGAAGTAAATAACACAGCCAGGATTAGGCTACAGCCCTAATTAACTATAATGTTAGATACCTAAAGGTACATTTAAGAGAAAGTATAATATTAAGCAACAAGTTTCTTTTCTGGCCATCGTGGCTATCTATAGTAGATCTATTTAAAAATGGATTTGTTGGACATTTACTGTAGGGCACACCTGGTAAAAGGAACTTGTGGGGAGAAAAATGAAAATAACTATAGTGCACCATGCTCGTTCTACGGTAGGGCTAGTTTTGAGAACTGTGTACTCTGGTACTGTACAGAATCCATTATTTTGGGAGGGTGGCTTCTGGAAAAAAGTGTTATCAAATATAAAGCCTGCAGAGGGAGTAGAAGCAAGGGACAAGTGTAACATGGCATCCAGGCTTTTTACTATAGCAACTGGGTGGAGGGGAAAGTCGGCTGTTTTTCGGAGGGAGAGTTCACAGGAGGATGATACCAAAGCACATCATTAATTCCACTTTGAATAAATACATTGATAAAAAGTTTTGTGAGGGGTATGCATTAGAGATGTTCATTTGGCAGTTGGCTGTACTGTGAATTTGTCCCACAGGAGCGAAATATGAGTTACAAATTAAAGCTAAAGATAAAATATTAGTATGAGTATAATAAGATTATAGTTAATTCTTCAACCTGTGTTAGAATTTGCTTTAAAATGCATTATTTAGCTTTAGAATGATACACACATATTCACACGCTTAAACATATATAATTATAGCTTTTGTTATTTGGTTATATTTTTTCTCAAGATAATTTTTTTTTATTAGGTTATGAAGGTGAGAATCTGATGAAAATCTTAAAAGACATTGAAAACAGCACAGAAATCATGTTGGACAGGTGGAAGTTTGAAGTCATACCTAATGACAAAGATGAGAAGGGAGACCCAGTGCCTTACAGTATCATCAATAATTACTTTTCCATTGGCGTGGTAAGATTTTCCACTAACCATTCTTTTTTTACCAGTTCTGGATAATCACTGATGTAAACTCTTATACTATGAAGATTTACTGATTATAAATAATTTATTTTATCTTTGTGTCAGCAAAGCACCTCTTCTAATAGGTAATAGTAAAGCTTATGAATTTATTTAAAGTCAGAGAATCAGTGATGATTTTTTCATGTGTTAAACAAAGGAAAGAAACTATATTTTATGTAATTGGCTTGACCATTTGTGTTAGTAAAATGAAGCTTAGAATGGTTTATAAGGTAGTTATAAGTTTTAGAGTATAAGCTACAGTTTCACATTACTAAAAATGTGAAAACAATGCATCAAATTTTTTCTTATTTTGAAATCTACATTATAATATCATAACCTATTAGGTTTTTATTTATAGACATTATTTTAAAATTTATGGTTTAGTGTAAAGTCTAAGAAAAATGCTGCTAGTATTCTCAAGTGGTTAATAAGTCAAAAGGTTAATTTTTCACTTACTTTCTTGAAAAATTTGAGACCGAAATTAAAATATCTTTTGGCAATTTAAAGAGTTATTGAAATTTCAATCCCTAAGAAATTAATAATTTTAACAGTAATTTTACTTGTATTTATATATATATTACCCAGTAATTATGAAGTCTTAAAATATATTATCTACAGCATTACATTCCATTGAACATATTTTCCCAATATTAGTCTTACATCATGTCTCATTTCTCTCTTATGCATGTGCATGTGCACACATACACAACTAGCAAACTGTAAAAAGCATTGGTTGAGTCCATGAACTTAGGAGTCAAGCTACCTTTAGCAATTTTTTTTTCCTCTTAGTGTGCATTCATTTACCCGTATCATGGTAGTTATTATTTTCTCTCTCATAGTTGTAAATAATGTGATTATACATTTAAAGAGCCTCGTATAATGATGCATAATGAAGGCTAAATATACAATCTTTACTAATACTATGATAATGATTATTATTATTTGCAAGAAAAATGTAATGCATTTGATCCATTAAAATTCTATTTATATTTGATATGAATAACAATATTTTAACAGCTTTATTGGCAAATAACTTACACACAACCTAATTCATTCATTTTAAGTAAACCTTTTAATGATTTAATAAATCTATCCCATATTAGAGCGTTTTCATCACCAAGACAAGAACCCTCATGCCCACTTCTAGTCAATTCTGGGTCCTTTCCCCAGTTCCAAGCAAAGCTCTAATCTTTCTACCTCTAAGATTTGCCTTTTATGGATAGTTCATATAAAAGAAATAATACAATATATCTTTTTTTGCACCTGGCTTCTTTCACTTCACATAATGTTTTGAGGTTCACTTATATGAACTACATGAATACTGTATTCCTTTTATTGCTGAGTAGTAAGTATCCCATTGTGTGGATATATCATATATTGTTTATCTCTTCATGGGTTGATGTACATTTAGATTGCTTCTGGTCTTTGGATATTATGAATAATGCCACTGTCTTGAGTCCCTATAGTTAATTTTTTATTTTGCTTACTGTACTTTTTGACTCAAGAATTTCTATTTGGTTCTTTTTTAGATTTCTAGGTCTTTAATTGATATTTTCTATTTGAATAGTCATTGTTCTTATACTTTCCTTCATTATTTAAGCATAGTTTACATTAGTTTTTTTGATCAATTTATAATAGCTGTTTTGAAGTCTTTGTCTGCTAAGTCCAACATCTAGAGTCCATCAGAGACATTGTTTGCTTTTTCCAAAGTATGTGAAATACTTTCCCATTCCTCTGCATATTTGCTAGTTTTTTGTTGGAAACAAGAGATTTTATATAATATATTATAACAACTGTGGATTTGCATTCTCCCATAGGTGTTATGCTTGTTCCTGTGTTTGCTTAGGGATTTCCCTCCACTGATTATAAGGAGCCTTTCTCCCCTGTAGTGTATGGATATACTGATGCCTCAGTATTTTTGTTTTTGTTTTTTCTTCTTGCTTTTATATTAATCCTGGCTTCTAAGGATCATTCCTGTGTCAGCATGCTTGACCAACGTTTGTGCTTAAACACCTTGAGACAGTTCATCCTTTTGCCACTGAACCTGTATGTTCATTGGGGAACACATACAAACTGCAGGCAATTATTAATCTGATTCAGCTTTTAATATCTGCTGGCCTTTTTGTCTCTTCTGCTCATGTAGAAGGCCTCTCACTTAGCCAAAGATGTATAAATAACTATGGCCCTCTTTGGACTTTCCTGAACATATGTGCGACCTTGTACATTCATATAGCCTTTCAGACAGCCAGGAATATGACAGAATATCAAGGCCCATTATGGCTGTCTCATTCTCAAGATCTCCTTGAATATCTGGCTAGTTGGCTGGTTAGTTGCTTGCCTTAATCACTTTCGCAAACTGAGGCAAGCTGCTACATTTGCCACTGAGATCACTATTATTTTGGATAACTCTGGGTCATGGAGTTTCTCCAGCTTCCACTCCAAGTCACGTGAGCTCCCCCGACAGTAAAGTTGCTTGCTTTCATAACTTGCCCCACCCTGGTAGATCTTTAGTACTGATGGAGGTGGAAGGTAGGGTAGCCGCTCAAGGTTGAAACATCACAGATTGCCAGTGTTCTTCTCTTAGGTTCAGTAGTTTTTCTTGAATGAATAGTTCTCAGTTTGTTATATGCCTTTGATCAATTTTCAGTGATCCTCAACAGAAGTTATTTCCTTTCCATCCCAGGAGACATTTGGCAGTGTTTGGACACACATTTGATAGCCATGGCTAAGAGAGGATTCCTACTGGAAGCTAGTGGGTAGAGGATAGGGATGCTGATAAACACTCCCAGTTCATAGCATAGCCCCCAAATACATAAGAAAGAATTACATAGCTCAAAATGTCAATAGGGCTGAGGTTGAGAAACCTGGCATCAACAAACCAATATTAAATACAGAACTCAAGATGTTGGAAAAGGGGAAATAGCTAACACATGAAGAAAAGGAAAGCTGTAATAGAAATAAGACAGGACATACAGCAAAGAATAACAAGAGCAAAAAAAATTGAGTATGTTAGTGAAACCAAAAACTGGATCTTTGAAAGTAATTAATCAAATCTACTGCAAAATTGATTTTATAAAAATATTGTAAAGAGAATTGCAAATAAATAATATAGAGTGAAAAAAGACCAAAAATCTCCCCCGTAAAGACAAAACATAATATCCCAACTGAAAATATTTTAGGACTAAATAAGGAAGTGTAGCAAAGTTACTAAATATAAAATCAACTTAAATAGTCAATATTATTCTATTATATAAGCAATAATCTATACATTTACAAAAACAGGAACCAAAAAATTAGAACTATCCAAAAATTAATAAAGAATATACAAGACCTAAAAACAGAAACATTAAAACTCTCTACAAAGACATAAAAGATCAGAATAAACAGACATTTTCTATTCTTAGATGGGATAGCTTAATAATTTGTAATATGCAAATTAATATATACCTTTAACCTGTAAGTAATCAAAATTAGAGCTGGATTTTATGACAAATTTGAAAAACTTTTTCCAAAATATATATAACAAAGTAGCTCAGTCAATTTTAATAAAAAGAAATGGAGAACTGTTTTACCAAATAAGACATGTTACAAATGAATTGGATAATTATAATAAAATAGTGCAATGAATGATAGAGGAAGGACTCAGTGGAGAAGCAGAGAGACACATATCGAAACTCAGTATAGATGTGGCCCAAAATCTCATTGGAGAAATAATGGTGCTTAGTTGATAAGTGTTCAAAAACTACCTTTCTAGGGGGAGAAAATTTTGTTAGAACTCTACATTAGATAGGCAATTGCTGGATATATTGAAGTACTAAATTTGAAATGCAAGGTTTAGGACCTAATTCAAGAATATGTAATAGCATTCATTTATGATTTTAAGGTAGAACAGAACTAAACAAGGTAGATTTTGATTGCGTTTCTTTAGAAGGGTCCTGTTCCATTTAAGTTGGAGCCTCTTTCACTGAGTTTGACATGGGAAGAAGAGGTGTGAAGAGAGGGAGAGCATCCTTCCCTGAGATATTTGCCTCTGTCCCAGCAAGACGGAGGATCAACACTCAGGGTCACAATCAGACCAGTAGACCTTATAGAGAGTTCAAGCTTTGGCTGTCACTCAGCCAGGCCACCTTCTGTTTAGCAACTTACATTCCTCTGCCCCAGTGAGTGAATCCAGCAAACAACAAAAAGAAATGAATTGTGTACCTCAAGCTTATATATTCCTGAATATATAAGAAACAGTGGAACTGGAGCATTGAAAGAATAAGGGGGACATTTCAACTTTTTTTTTGTGTGTGTGTGTGTGTGTGTGTGGCACGCGGGCCTCTCACCGTTGTGGCCTGTCCCGTTGCGGAGCACAGGCTCCGGATGCGCAGGCCCAGCGGCCATGGCTCACGGGCCAAGCTTAAGATGGCACATAATTTGTACTTGAAATTATCTCTAGGAACCCTCCTACCTCCTAGTTACAAGGTGGTCTCAAAACTTGACTCTACTGTCAGTGTTGTTTTCATTATTTCAATGATTGCCTTTTATATACTGACTGTAAGTGATTTACAGTGTAAATAAAACCTTACTTCAAATTTTTAGAGAACCTGTGAGGCAAACCTCAAAATATTAGTGGTCTGACAACAACTAAAAATTAGTTCTTCCCTCACGTTAGGACAGCAGGGGTTGACTTCTGAGGAGAGGCTCTGCTCCACTTGGTCAGTCATTGACCCAGGGTCCTTCCATCTTGTGGCTCCACCCTCTTCTTGATACACGGAGCCCTCTCTATTTCAACAGTTGGGCAACAAAAGAGGGTGAAGTGTTGGCGTTTGTGGTTTTTTGTTTGTTTGTTTGTTTGTTTTTAATAGACCAGGCCTGTAAGATGTTCAGCTTGTAACCCATTGGCCATATCCAAATCAATTAGATGCACCTAATTGTAAGGAAGCTGGGAAAGGAATTCTGTCTGCCCAAGAAGAGAAGGGAAATTGGTGAATAACTAGCCAGTTTCTGCTAATTTCTTTTTGTAATGCCTTTCACTTTTAGCCAGAACAATTGGAAATAATTCTGAAATCATAATTAAATCTGAGAATAGGTATTCATCTACAGTGGTGATCCTTAAATAAAAAGCACATTTATTTATTACCTTCTATGTGCCAGATACCGTTTGAGGGTTGGCAGTGAACAAGAGAGAAAAAGTCTATATAATCACTAAACATATTATTGTGAGGTGAGAGAGAATACTCATGAGAAACTTAACAGCTGGATATTATATAGATTATAGAAGTTAATAAGAAAAACTGCTATGTTCTACCTTTCATTCTGATTTTGCACTTTAATAACTATAGATAATCTCAAAGATCACAGTTAGAAAATTGTTCACCCATTGCATCACCATGAAATTCATACATGCCATTAGTTTTATCCTCACTGTTGATTCTTCATTCATTTGCTTAATAAACAAAAAAACTAAGTACCTTTTTTGTTTGGTCAGGCCCTGGAGTTATAGAAGTGAATAAAAGAGATCACCTCATTATTAGAACTTGGAGTTTAATGGTAGAAAAAGCCTTGAAAAACAAATGCACAAATACAAGTTTTTTGGAAACTTATGATGTATACTGTGAAAGAAAACAAAAGTTGCCATGAGCTAGAATAAGGGACAACAACGTTAGGTCTCATGGTCAAGGAAGGCCTATATAAGGAAGATACATTTAAGAGAGGATCTATGGAATACACATAAATCAGGTGGACACCAAAGAGATGGAAAGAGCATACCAAGCAGGTATAACTGTATGTGAAAAGCTCAAGGAGAGAAAAGGCCCATTGTGTTCAAAGACCTATAAGGTCAGTGTGCCTGGAACATAAAGATAGAAGGTGGGAATGAATGACAAAAAAGGCAGTAGCAGAAGTGGCTGCTGCCATGTCTTGAAGACTTGGAAGCCAAGGTGTGGTGTCTGCCTTTTAAGAGAGGCCACTGAATGATGCAATGAATATAATCGGGAAATGAAATCCAATTTATGTACAGCAGGAGTTTGTCTACGAGAGGTAATAGTTAGACATTAATTAAAAGGTAAAACAAGTGTCATAAAAAAGGTACACATAGCTTTGGATATTTCATTTAACCTAAAACCTATAAATATAATTGAATTGACGAATTTTTTCTTATAGGTCCAGCTCATGTCCTTTCTTTAAATGTGCATCATCGACTGGGGTTCTACAAAGTTTGCTTGTATAAATCACATTCCATAATAAACCATCTGTGATTTCCATTTTTAGTTTCTTTTAAGTGGAACAAAAATTCAAAAGATACTTGTGAAGCAATCAGTATAAAATCCTTCTAGATTTTTACAATAGTTTAAAAAATCTTTTATAATGATTTTTCTTACATATGATTTTATAACAAAGAATATATAATTCTACAGCAGTTTTAGAATTGCATTTATATCAAATCTTCCCAAATCATCTTCGTTTTCATATAAAATACTTTCTTTTTGTAATCATATTTTCCATTTATATAATAGGTAATTGAATGATATAATAAAGACTAAAACTGGCATAAACAGTGTTGGGAACAACACAAATGACTGTTGGTAAGTGTAAACCTCAAAATGTGGAAACACTGCCAGATGTAGTAGCTGAGAGGGGCTGGCACTGAGTTACAGGCTGCTTCAATATCCACAGTGGGCAATAGGAAGGACGTAGATGGGCATGTCTCCCTCTGGGTCCCTGAGGAGACAGGACCACTGGGACCACTGCTAAGAAGGACTGAGGCCAGGTTACAGGGCTGCTTCAAGAGCCATAGTATGCATTTTACAAAGCAGTCACCTTTTCCAGTCTTTACTGACCGGCCTGGGCATAGAAACACCTTGCCGTAGCAGCTAAGGATTCTGAGGCTCTGTCGGATTTTTTCTATAGATGCACCTACTCCCCGCCTCTTGTTCCCTCTTTGGGAAGGTGGGGGGAGGCATTCTTAACATTGTTTGCTTTCTCTCCATCCCCCAAAGCCAGGGTGGGTGCTGAGAGCCTTCTGTGTGTTTCCCTTAGGGCAGAGCCCTGAAATGCGCATATCTGGGGAACTTCGGACAGTTCCGCGGAACTGAGCCATCCGTCCGCGCATGCTCACCAGCAATCCGCAGGGGCTCGGCCTCCCACGCGGCACACACGCATAGGGCACGCATGGCGCGTCAGCCAGGGGGCGGGGCGGGCTGAGGCACGCAGAGCGTGGCAGGCGCCAGGTGGGCTGAAATCATCAGTTGAAGCTTCCAGAGCAGCTTGTTCGCCAGCCTGCTGAAGGAGTCCGTGCTTTGGTCTGTAGGCTCCAGCGCCCCTTGTTGAGGTCCAGGCCCTTGTGGCTCTGAGTCCTCTCGCCTACCTGCTCCCAGCCTCTTCCGACACCGCAGCTTGTGCTGAGACCCTCGCTATTCCCGGTGAGGCAAGAAAGAAGTGGCCTTTGGGGCAGCGTCCTGGAGGCGTGGGAAGCTGAACACTCGCTCCCAACGCTCCCACTTTCCCCACCCCCGGGGAAAATCTCGGGCTTAGTGGAGCCTCTCTTGGCACTGAGCTGTGCCACTCTGGGGGAGAGGCCATGCAGGTAAAGGGAACAGTGTTCTTACCCCCTTCAATGGGTCTGATCTCGGATTTTTTGCTCAAGTGGTGTGCTGGAATTTCTCCGCTGGACTCCCCGACTCCCAACAAAGGTATTACTATCTATTCCTTAGTGGTTGTCAAAATCTATGTTCGTTTAGGCGGGGGTGGGGGGGTGATGGCTGAAAACGCCTCTTCCGCCATCTTGCTGACTCGTCTCTCCAAGAATTTGTTTTTTGTTTTTAAAACAAAAAGAAACACAGAGCATAATAAATTTGAAAATATAACCACAGCTATGGAAAATATTTAAATAATTATGAGTATATCCTGTGCATCTGTGCTAGTAAACTTTATCATGTGGAAGAAATTTGAGTATTGTCTGTCCAAATGAAGAAAGCTGAAATATGCTGAAGAGGAAGGGGTAGGAAATTTAAGGCAGTAGTTCTCAAACTTAAGCATGTATCAGAATCACCTGAAGGGCTTGTTAAAATGCAGACTGACGATCCTCAAACCCAGGCTTTCAGTAGGTCTGAGCTGGGGTCCAAGAATTTGTAGTTGTAACAAGCTCCCAGGTGATCCCAATATTTCCTATCCGTGGTCATACTTTGAGAACCATTTCTCTAAGCACATAGCCAAAGAGGAAGACGTACAAATGTAGTAAAAGAACTATTAAAACTGCTGTCATTTCAAATGATTTTTCATAGAACAAATAATTCTTACATTTTAAAAATTGTTCCAAAATATAGATTAACATGGAATGTTTTCCCATTCTTTTTACATAGCTGGCAAACCTCAGTATCAGTACCTCAAACACAACCCCCCAAAAGAGCATACATATGTGTATATAAATACAACAGTTGCAAACATCAAAATTAGCAAATAAATTCAGGTATTCTATTTAACTAAAACCTATTGACTGTGTAGGGTTTATTTCAATAAAGTCAAAATGGGTCAATGTTAGTATAATTATTTAAATAAAAAATAGGTTTGCTATTTTGTGTGTGTGTGTGTGTGTGTGTGTGTGTGTGGTACCCGGGCATCTCACTGTTGTGGCCTCTCCCGTTGCGGAGCGCAGGCTCAGCGGCCATGGCTCACGGGCCCAGCCACTCCGCGGCATGTGGGATCCTCCCAGACCCGAGCACGAACCCGTGTCCCCTGCATCGGCAGGCGGACCCTCAACCACTGCGCCACCAGGGAAGCCCAGGTTTGCTATATTTTATAATTAAAAACTACTGAAAATGTGTAAAACATTTTCTGCAAATTAATAGTTAATATTATAGTAGTAGTGGCATACTAGAGGCATCCCAAATAAAATCAGGAAGAAAACAGGGATTTTTCTATCACCACTCTAGTTAATCACTTTTAGAAAAGTGAGCTAATAATAATAAAAATTTAAATGTCATAAATATTGACAAGAGACAAGCTTATTGTTAATTGAAGATGATACGATGACGTATATAGTAAATATGCATCAACTAAAAATGAAACTAGTAAATCAACTTAAGCTGCCAAATACTAGATAAATATACAGAAAAATGACCCTGAAGCCTTCCTTTATAAAATTACCTGTTAGGGCTTCCCTGGTGGCGCAGTGGTTGAGAGTCCGCCTGCCGATGCAGGGGACGCGGGTTCGGGCCCTGGTCCGGGAGGATCCCACATGCCGCGGAGCGGCTGGGCACGTGAACCATGGCCGGCTGAGCCGGCGCGTCCGGGGCCTGTGCTCCGCAGCGGGAGAGGCCACTGCTAGCAGTGAGAGGCCCGCGTACCACCAAAAAGAAAAAAAAAGAAAAAATTTACCTGTTAGTATAAATTTAGTTAATGATATCAGAAAACTATGAAGTATCAAGGTTTACATCTAGTAAGAAAGACACCGAGCTTATAGGGAGAAAACTAATTTAATACAGAGTTATAAAATAAAACCTGAATAAGTCATCTCATGTTCCTGTGTGGGAAGAAATCAAGACTCCTCGAATTAATTTATAAATTTAGTCCATTGCTACTGAGAACTCTAGTAGGATTACTGGTAGTTGTTTTGATAAATGATAATTTACAATTATACAAAAATGCCTTTATATTTTTGAGATAATTAGTATCCTTTAATGGTCAGTTTCCTTGCCATGTGCAGAATACTATCAAGTTAATGTAACTAAAATATGATAGTACAAAAAATAGATGAATAGAAAATAATGTAAAGTTAGACCAAAACGATGACAAAGATATGCAGAGAATTTAGTACTTGTAAAATGTTGAAATTTCAGATCATTGGATAAAAATGAAGTGCACAGTAAATTAGGTGACAGAATTGGTTACTCTTTTGAATGAAAATAAACTTATATTTGCATTCATATCCATGTGAAATATACATCCACTAGATTAAAAATGCAAATTATATCTTATAAATTAATATATAGTATAAGATAATGTTAATATAATATAAGTAATACATTTATAAGATATTAGAAGAAAATATCAAAGTATATTGCTTAGGGTAGGAGAAACCTGTGTGAGGCAAACCAGAAACTTAGGACCCATAAAAGAAAAGGAAATTAAAATTACTTTTCATAATCTTTCATTTAAAAAAATATATTAAAACTCATTAACAAAAGTCAAAGAATATTTCCAACACAAGTAATAAACATGGTGTTAATAAATTAAAATGTTGAATTCTTAATAAAAAACATCTAATGGAAAAGTAGACTAAGACTATGAAAATTACAATGAATAGCCAGATAAAAAGATTCCTGTTACTAATTTATAAGGAAATGAAAAATTATACAATGGGTTATCTTGTTTCAGATTATTGAAAATTACAAAGAGTGGTAGTATCTAATGTCAATGAGTGTATACAAAAATAGGCACATTCGTAATTGTGTGGTGGGTCTATCAATTTAATCTTTTGGAGAGTAATTTGATTGTATCTGTTAAAATGTGAATACCCTTTGAGCCATCAGTCCCATTTCTAAGAATCCATTCTGCAGAAGTAAATAATACAAAAGCCTAAACTGTACCAATTATATTTAGTGACATACAGTTGGGAACAACCTAAAAGTTTATCATTTTGAACAGGAAAAGAGGTCTCAAAATTATAATGGTAAATCACAAAAGCAAATTGTCCGTAATTAAGCACTCTTTTTCCTATTCTTTAGAGAATGAGGATAATAGCTATCTTAAGGAAGTATTGGGGGTTGAGTGAGGGGCTCTTAAAACTCTTACAACAAACAGTATCTAGTGCTGATGCTCAATAAATGTTAAGAATGATGATGGTGATAAAATATGAACGGTTTTTTATGTAGCTTTGTCTCTAAGAACATATAAAAGAGTCAGCAAATGTATATGCCAAAATGTTAACGATATTAACATTCTTACATAGGGATTTGGAAAGGGAAATGATACTTTCTCTTCTTAATGTGATTCAAAATATTGTAAGACCATGGGCAATCTTTAAAATTTCACAGGATTTTTCAAATGTATCGAAGTCTCTAAACCTGCTACCATGATGCTTAAATTCTCCTTCAGATATTCACTCTGACCTGTTCTATATCCCTGCCTCTTATAAAAATTGTCTTAATAATGATTTGAGATTTGATGTGGTTTTATTTGCTTATTTTAAGTGGATAGACTTTACTAAATTATACTTGCCATTCTGTTGATTCTTGTTTCATACATTCTCATCTTTTCCTTAAATTTCTTTATGTTCACTATGTGCTGGACATTCTTTAAACGTTGGGTACTATAGTGAAAATCAGTATTGGAGAATAGAGCAGACATAACTTCAGTTCTTATTCAGTCTGCATTTTCATGGGGGGGGTGAGACAAACAAATGAATTTGAAGTAGTGGTAAGTGTTATGAAGGAAAAGATGCAAGGTACTATGATAGAAAGTGACTAAGCGTGTGCATGGTCTTTCACTGCTGAATGGAAAATATTTTCTGTTTTGTATGAGGTTATTTGGTGCACTTTGCACAGTGAATTCATCTGTTCTGGGCTGCCTGTACCAGACCATAACAAAGGCTTCTGTTTCAAGTGTTGTTGCCTTTGCTTCCTCTTGTTTTCTTTCTTTCTTTATTGAGGTATAATTGACATATAGCATTATGTTTGTTTCAGGTGTACAACGTGATTCAATATTTGTATACACTGCAAAATGAACATGACAGTAACTCTAGTTAACATCCATTACCATACACAATTTTTTTCTTTTTTTTGTCTTGTGATGAGAACTTTTAAGACCTACTTTCTTACTTAGTACCTTTGAAATATGCAGTGTGGTGTTACTGACTGTAGCCACCATGCTGTACATTACACTCCCATGACAATTATTTTATAGCTGGCGGTTTATACCTTTCGACCCCCTTCACCCATTTTGCATCCCCTCTCCTGGCATCCGCCAATCTGTTTTCTGTATCTATGAGCTTGGTTTTGTTTGTATTATTTTTTTAGATTCTACATACAAGTGAGATCATACAGTATTTGTCTTTCTCTGACTTAATCTCACTTAGCATAATGTTCTCAAGGTCCATCCATGGTGTCGCAAATGACAAGATTTCATTCTTTTTATGGCTAATATTCCATTGTGCACGTATACCACATCTCCTTTATCCATTCATCCATCAGTTCAACTTAGGTTGTTTCGATATCTTGGTTATTGTAAACAGTGCACGAATGAAATTGGAGGTGCATGTATCTTTTCAAATTAGTGTTTTCTCCATTTGCAACAGCTCCACTTTCTCTTTGGCCATCTCCCCTTTGCCGATTTGGCCTTATGCATCCCAAAGTTATCAAGGCCCTCATTGTTAGCCTTAAGACCACTGGCTCATTAATTTTACTTTTCACCTTTCTGGTTTTGTTGATAACTGTGACTTTCCCAGTCCATAACTACAGTGACCCTGACTTCTCATGTTTTTGTCCTTGTGGCTTTGAGCTGGAGAGTTAATTTCTGGAAAAGATACTGGTGGGAAACTTGAACATCGGGGAACTGTAGAACCCAGGCTCCATGGGAGTTCCCTGTTGAAAAACATTCACTTTTCTCACCAGTACAGAAAGCAAGAGAGATTATGTATTTAAAATGCAAATATAGTTCAAATTAATAATAGCTGCCTCACATACACAAAGGATCATTTTAAGTCCCTTTAACCATTAACTTTTTCCTGTCGTGTGAGTAATCATCCACCCAAGCAACACGTGCCATATTGCAATAAGTAGAGTATGAATGTGTAATGTCAGAGAAGGAAGGGTGTTAGAACACAAAGGTACTCCTAGTAGAGGATCCAGTTGAACAGAACAGCAGAATATTCCTCTTATGGGCCATTTACCAGGATTTATAAATGGCGTTGTTGAATAAATATTTCTTAACTTATGGTGTATACTGTACTTACATTAGTATAAAAAATTCTAAAATATTGAGTCATCGTGGTCATTTAGTACTCTAGTTCTGATTAGTATTTTAGTCAGAAAAGAGTTCATTTATTAGATTATTCCACAAATACTTATTCAGTGCCTGCTGTAATTCCTGGATAAGCGTTACAGTGGATACAAAGATGAACATCATGCCAGAAAGAAGTGTAAATTCCAGCATATTGGACGTAAAACATTACACACATGCATCTTCCCTTAAATGTGGCTACAAGAGATACAAATAAGTAACGTTTCAGGGAATTAATTTTTGTCCCTTTAAACTGTCAGCATATTTATCTTGTTATTTTAAATTTATGATATTAAGTTATTATAAAGAGCATAATTATTATAAAGAATATTTAGCCCTAGAAAAATAGATATAAAGGATTTTTAGGATGTATGTCAGCCATTACCTTACTGTTAATTGGGGCATCAGTGTATAATAAACCAAATACACAAACATCTGTATTACCTTTCAGTTTAATTTGTGGAGAAAAAATTTTAAGACTCATTTTGAGTTAGACTGCAGTAGCAATAGTGTGACATAGTATTTCAACCATAATAAATGTGAAAATAATAAAAGATTTAAGTAAACCTGTTTCTCACTAAGTATATCAGTGATCATCTTTGCAACTGAGAATATGCATAATTATGCATAATTAAAACCTATGAATCCCCACCCCCTAGGTCTCTGAGGCTGACTCTGAAAAGCCCATGGATTATATCCATGGAAATGCTTCTACTAACATAAATTATATCTGGCTTGCTGACATCGATAGATATTCAGCCACAGAATAGTGCTCATGTAAGATTGTCTTAGCCCAATTCTGTTTTCCCTACATAGAGTATTGATTTTGTAGCAGCTGTTAATCATCCCAGTAAGTTCCAATTTGGATACTCTTCAACACAGACGTCAGCACTGTGAGCAGAAACAAACAAGGCAGTAAGAATTTCAAAGGCTTCTGGAAAGGTCCTCCATTTTTTGTAGAACATATCCAGAAACAAGTTAGTATCGCACGCTGTGTAAAAAGTGAAAGCCAACATGAAATTTAAAACCTTTTCCATATTAGTACTTCTGAAATTGGAAGTGGGTCTGTGCGCTCTGTGGAATTACTCTCTGAGTCTGGAAGAAATCTGACAAAGACTAGTGGACTTCTAGTGCACCATTTATATTACCACCCAAATGTCCTATCAAATAGATACTTGCATAGTTATGATTTAATATCCTTCAGCCTTAGTCACTAAAAGCCTCTTACTCCTCCAGTGTAGCAAAAATGTGACTACTGAATTCTCATAATTATAAATTTCAAGTTAGTGGCATAGTTAGCAATCAGAATTCCTTTAGTTATTAGCCCTTTCTTACATTACTTATTTCCTTGTGCCTTTACTGAAGATACAAAGGAAGTATCTTAACCGTATAAATTTAGTTATGATCACAGACTGGTTAAGAACATAGAGTTTGGGGGCTTCCCTGGTGGCGCAGTGGTTGAAGGTCCGCCTGCCGATGCAGGGGACGCGGGTTCATGACCCGGTCCGGGGGGGGGGGGCCCGCACGCCACAGAGCGGCTAGGCCCGTGAGCTGTGGCCGCAGGGCCTGCGCGTCCGGAGCCTGTGCTCCGCAACGGGAGAGGCCACAGCAGTGAGAGGCCCGCGTACAGGGGAAAAAAAAAAAAAAAAGAGTTTTTGGTCTGGTCCTGAAATCAATAAAATTAGACTCTGAACATGATCAAATCTATTTTTTTAAATCTCATTTCCTTTTGTATATCCACTTCATCTATGATTTTATTATAAACATATAATTTTTAAGCTACCACCCTTTTATTACTTAACTTTAAATTTGTTTTGGCCAAATTCTGTTGGTCTAAAGATAATTCTGTTATTAAGCCAACAATAATTTATGTGTTTTCCTAAGTGAGGAACTTGGATTATACATTTGAGAAATTGAAAACATAAGTAAAGCCTATAATTCTCATTATAGAAAGACATTGTTTTCAAAAGTTTTGTTCCCATTTTATGACAAGAAGAAATTTATAATGACATTAATGCTGTATTGGATAATATGTTTTTCCTGGATAGTCTACTTCATACTTTCATTGGAAGATTCTGTTTCATAGGACATTTGTTTCTGAAATAGGTTATTTATCTTAAGAAAGATTCACGGTATTTGAATAAATTGTCAGTCACCAAAAGATTGCTAATCTCAAATGCTTGATAATTTTACCTCACAGCAGTTTATTTTACCTACAAAATTTCAATGTAAATTCAGTTCTAATCATTTTCTTACGATTCCATAGTGTTCTCTTTTTTTGGCTAGGCCACATTAAACTCTTCAGTAAATTATTTAAAAAATAATTAACTTACTCTTTACTGAATGATAAATAAGTTATTCATTAAGGATCAAGCAAAATATTGAGAATTTTTTCAAAACAGATTCATCATATAAAAACCGACAGTGAATACTATAATTTGATTTTACCCCCAAAACCAAAAACCCCAAACTAGAAATTTGAATCTAAAACTGAACAAAATTTTTCGTGTTTTATTAATAAATTTTCAAGTATTGCTCTTTCATTAAGCAACTGATTGCTGTATTTTCCAATTGTCTTTTTTTTCCCCACCAGGTATTCTTTTTTTTCTTTTTTTTTTCATGTGTAGACTTAAATACTTTTGAGTTACTTTTCCTGTACTTTCTTTATCACTCAAGAAAGTTTATAGTGGATTTTGATTATTGACACAAATTTTTGATCTCTGAAGATGATACAATGCAGTGTTTAAAATATTTAATTAAAATATAAAATATTTGGGGAAAGAAGAAAGTGCAAAACCCACATTACATTTAAAAAAGGAAATATTTATTCCCAGATAATTTCTGAGTCCAAAACAATTAATTTTAGTTGTCCCCACTTCATCTTGCATTTGCTGAACCAATGCAGGCTGGCTTTGTATCTTGCTACTTAGTGTCTCACACACTAACGTTCCTGAAACTTCTCCGTCTGTTGTTACCCTTGACCTTCAAATGTACCAGTTCAGTAACACTATCTTTCTCAATATTTTGCTTCATTTAACCTTGAATCACTTTCTATTTCTTGAACTTCTTTACTTACTTCCTTTGGCTTCCTCAACCCCATACCCTCTCAAAACTTATAATTCTTTTCTGACCACCTTGCTGAGTATGTGTCACCTTCATGTGCTTTTCTGACTTCATCTGCCCTTTAATTGTGAAAGATTACCAGGACTGCTTTTCAGTTCTCCTCTTTCCTCTCCGTATCTGCCTGGGTTATTTCATTCCCCATGATTTCAAACATCATCGGAAAATAGGCCAGCATTCTCTGTACCACTCACATAGATCTCATCTTGGAGTTTCACAAATCTCCAAACCTAATGGAGGACTTCTGATGATTCTGTATCTGAATATTCTCTAAGTATTTTCTTTTCCTTTTTTTTTTTTTAGCCCTGAAGGAGCTCAAACCCTTATCACCTCTAATTTTCACTATTGCAGTGCTTCCTTGTGGTTCTTCTCTGCCTCCAGTCCTAATTCTTCAGGTCCATGCCCTGCTTAGACAGCCATGCCTCTAGTGGCCCACTATTTCATACAGATGAATTCCAAGCTCCTTATCGTGTTCTGGCCCTGACACATCTTCAGCCTCATCTCCATTTTGGAAACTGCCAGTAGTTTCTAAAATGCTTCTTCGTGATCTGTAGTTTTACTCATATCATCAAGTCTGTCTGGGTGAAACCTATCCCCTTCATCCCTCCCCCAGCCCCGACCACTAACTTCTCACAAATATATCCACCCTTTTCTAGTTAGCAAATTATAAGGTCAGCAGCTGTCCATTTGTGAATAATCAACTCAGGCTCTTTTCCCCTTAAAAAGTCTTTCCTGAGCTATCAAAGTGGGTTTGCCACTCTTTTTTGGTACCTCATGTTACTCTTCACAGATCTTTATTTAACATTAATCACATTTTCATGTTTTTATAGTCATCTGTTTGTCTGTCTTTCCCTAGAATCTGAGCACCTTGAGGTCAGGAATGTAAGTTATTCAGGTGTGCCTACTCTGCACATACATTAGCATACAGCATTTCCCAATAGATAATTAAATGATCATTTACTGTGAATGAATAAATGTTCCACTCTCTTCCAGGCTACAGACAGATCTCTTTGGTTCCTCTTCTCGCTCGTATTTAATTAAGAACATTCTCATTGTTAGAGAAAAGCAAGCATTATAAAATTTCCATCATAATTTAAACAAAACTTTCTATATGTGTATAAAGGTTAGCATGTTATTCTTTTGACTATTTCTAACAATTTTAGAAAATAGGCATATTGAAAAGCTGCTTAATGTGCATAAAGGAATTCATAATGTGCTGTACATTTTCTGTACATGTATTTCAAAGCATGGGATCTTCCCCAAAAAAGCTATAAACGTAGGAGAGGCCTTTGTCTGACTTGAATGATTTTTAACAGAATTTTTATTTTATTTTTTTTTTACAGTCATTTAATTTCTGGGACATGGACTTTCCTAATGTTCCATAACTAATTTAATCTCACCTGGTTTTAGCTGTCATGTACTTTTAATGACTAAACTTGCAAAATGTATCGTAGCTAAGGAATTTTTTTTAATATTAAAAAAAAGCCCTACATACTTGCTAAGAGCTACAATGCTGCAAGTGACAATGATAAATGAGAGTGTATTCTTGAAGATGTAATTAATCTGCAGCAGGGTCAGAACAGCTCCTTAGGTAAATGAAACTAAATCAGCTGTGTAGTCTATAATTAACTTACAACCATATTAGTCCAAGTGTAATGTTATTCATTATATATGTAAGGTATTATTTTCTCCATACGAAAGTGGTAATTTGCTAAGTAATGATTAACAATCCATCTTAATACGTTAGTCATATTATCATAATATAATTGTCATACATTTGCATTTTATTCCATTTACCGTTTCTGTTTGAAAGGCAGGAGTAGATGTCTATTCTTTATATTGTATATACAGAAATGAATAAATTGAAGATAAAGCCTGATTTCTTGTGATTAGGTTAGTTCTCCCTTGCACTCCATGCATCAGGTCTATTTCGGATTATTTGAGAATGTGGAGATTTTTACAATAAGCATTAAAGCAGAGGTACGGCATTCCATCTGCACTGAGTACGTGTAAGAAAAATTCAAAGAAATAAAGTAAGGAATTAGTGACTTTTCAAACCCATAACCAGATTTTTATTCCATACGTATCATTCCATATTGAGCCCTGAATCTATAACAAGTTCAGGCATTCAGTGATTGTTACAGATATCAATTAACCAGGAAAGAGCTTACTTCATGCAAAGTATAGTGCTTTTCCAAGAACATTTTAGCAAATTAGGGAAACAAATGAGACTCAACACAGAAATAAAACATGTTTTCTAAGGACTGCTTGGGATTCACATGGCCAAAACCCCAGTCATGCTAGTTTAAGCTAAAATGGGAACATGTTGACTTAAATAACTGATCCAGGAGTGTTTCAGGCTTCAAGCTGGGTTTGGAGGCTCAACACAGTCATCGATACCATATTACTTATTCTGTCCCGTGGCTCAGTTGATCTTTGATTTATTTTCTAGCTTGGGTCCAGACAGTATTGTCTGGATTCAGTTTCTCTGTTTTCAGATCTGCTTACTACAGACTCATCCCATCTAGTGGAAGAAATCACTTCCTGAAATTCTACATCCATAGTAGAAAGATGCAGTCTTACCTCACAGTTCCAGCAGCAAACCCTAGGGAAGTATTTGATTGAAAAAGTTTTGGACATACACTGAAGATGGGCTACATAATTTGTAAGGCCCAGTGTAAAATGAAAAGAAAAAGCTTAACTTGTTCAAAAGTTAAGAGTTCAAGAATGAAGCAGTAGAAGCTGTTGAAAGGCCGTCCTGATGGTGAGGCTCCTTTTGATTACACAAGTCCTATGCCCCTGAAGCCCAGCCCTGCAGAGACTCATTCCTAAAGGAATCACTGTGTCCTGAGGTACTATTGCATCAAAGAAGGGTAGTCCTGATGGTGATGAGTTTATTTCTACTTGAGTCACAAGGGATAAGTTGTCCATTATAAAGAGAGATTTTATTCTGAAAAAGAGGGAAGGGATATTTGATAGGCAAAGCCAGATATATGCTCAGCAGAAGTCATTAAGAACTTGGGAAGTCACTTAAGAAGGAAACTGAAAGATTAATTCAAGTAAAAATCAATTCAAATCCTTGGTTTCTATATACATGCAAGTAATTGTCCTAGTTGGTAAGAATATTACTTAAGTACCATAGTAAGTGATATTTCCTCTAAAGAACATTGCAATATAGCTGAGAAGATTTGAAAAACTATGAAAAAATTGAGTTATTTTTGACTTTAGTTTTTTACAGATGCAGTTACTAGGTAAAAGCAGAATAACAAGTTAAATAAAAGTAATATGTATATTTGCCAAGATAGACTAGGTTATGCTGAGCAAACAAACCCTCAAAATCTAGGAGCTTAAAAAAAAAAAATCAAAGGTTTGTTTCTTGCTAATGTGTTATATATCCCTCATGGTCCAAAAGGCACTGTATTATAGGTCTGCTATTTCAGGGGACTCAGGCTGATAGAGTCTTCCCCTTCTGGAACATCTCCTTTCACTATGACAGGGGAATTGGTAAATTCATATTGGATTTTAAAGGCCTTTACCCAAAGCTGGCACGGAAGAGTTTTACATTTTATTACTAAAGGAAGTATGCAGCCACAGGTAACTACAAGGGGGCAGGGGAGTTTATTTTTACCGTAACCCGTTAGAAGAACAAGAATATTGAGGGATATGTCCAGTGATTATCAGAATCAGGTCTTTTGGTTAGAAAATACTCAGTTTAATCTCTGCCCCACACCCAGTACTGTCGTGCCCTGATCAAGGATGCTAACCCTATACTCCTAGTCAGTCATGTCCAAACTGGTCGGAGTCCACGATCTCAGCCTAATCAGACTTTTCTTCAGGAGGTGAGGAAGTAGTCTACCTCAGTTCTTTGGGTGACCTCTCTTGAGTTAGAAGCGTAGAATTAAAAATAACAATTGTCTGCCCTCTTTCTCACCTGATATATGGTGAATCAGGAACAGGATAACCGCAGTGCATGCTCCCAGAAAGGAAAAGAATGGAAGTCACCCAGCTGAGCCTGCTTTTTAGCGTTTCTTAAAGGTTGCTGAGCATATAACTGTGAGGATTCCAACACTGGGAATGTGAAATGGAAGCTAATTAAACCTTTTTTCTGCTTTGAAGGGACCCCGTTGTCCATTGTTCACAGTCCCTTTGCTTTAGTCTTTTTCATTGTCTTCTTTGGCTACATCTGGGATAGGCATTTAGAAACTGGTCTCTCTTGAGAGATGATATGTTTGCTCAGCACAGATTCTACTCATAGATTGTTGGGGCCTCATCGGTCATCTCAATCTTCTACACTTATCTCCTTTAGTTCATGCTTTTTAAAATATTTTGACTACTTAGTTGACTAGCTGTTCGATTCCAGTCAGCAACATGGTCTACTACCTACACCCAGAGTTCCTTTTAATTGAGGGTACTTTATTTATATAAACTTCAGCTATAGACACTCAACCTTAATCATTTTTTTCCTTGAGCCATCTTTTGCAATTAAAAGAATTTACTATGTGCCACACACATTAGCCTGACTTCTCTAATGAATGTTAATCTTTCAGAGGTTCTAAAAATGTGCATGAAGACTATAACTTGAATCACAGCCTTATCCTGAGTCAGTTTAATAAATTGAAAGTTTTTAATAATAGCTCTAAATCCATATTTTTTTCTTTACAAAAGCTGAGTTTTAATCTGCTTTCGTGTCTCTAAAGCTGTCTCAGTTTTATCTTGTACGGTTTGAGAAGTTTCCTCTTCCTGCCCTAATGAATTCTCTCTTTATATTCTTTTATTCTTCATTGCAAAATCTCCAGTTCTTTTTTGTGTTCATTTCTTCCTTGAAATACCTTGCCAGATACCAGCAGTGACAACCGACACAGAGTACCTACATTTTTTTTAAAACTTTTTCTCTTATAGCTCAAGATATTTAGTACATGATCCACTTTCACCAAAGTATAATGTGAATCATCACCTTGTTTCCTACTACCTCTGATAATAGTTTCCTCACTACATAGCATCCTACACCTAACAGCTAAGCCAATGTCGTATGTGGTTTTTTTTCTTTACTTAAAATATCATGATAACATCCTCCATAAGATAACAATTTCTGTTACAGTGTGGTAACAAAAAGCCCTCCAAGTCTCAGTGGATTAAAAACAGTTTATTTTTCATTCAAGCTGTGTGTCCAGCATATGTTGCCAGGATTCTCTGATCCATATCGTCCTCATTCATGGACCCATAATTGAATGTTGTCTCCACAACTTGGAAAGTTGATGGTTGCCGTGGCAGCAAAAAAAGAGATAGAGTGAATTACACACAGGCTCTTCAAGGGATCTGACTGACAGTGATATGTATCACTTTGGTTCACTTACTGTTTTTTTTCCTGTAACAAGTCACGTGTCCACTCCTAATTTCTGATAGTGCCCAGAGAAAGGAGACTGAAATATGGATAAACAGTCCTCATGACTATCCTAGCATGAATGCATAAAGAGGAGTAGAAGTAAATGCAGTTTAAGGAGAATCTGTGAAGGAGATAAAACATTGAGCAATAGAGGGAGTTAGAAGGGATGGTGATAGAAAGGGTGGAATAGCAGGTATAAAGGAAATGGGAAATGCTCAAAAGCTGAATTGAAAAAAAATACATATCTTGGCACGAGCATGAAGAAGCATCTGACAGTAGAAATACAAGTGGGAGTGAATGAAAGGGAAAATTGACATTTGGGAGCAAGCCTAGAAAGCAAAGAAAGAACTGACTTTTAGGGGGAAAAAATAGTGTGATAGGCCTAAAAAGCAAAAATGGAGTTCTATAAAAGAAAACGCCACTACTGAGGAATTTATTAACACCCTTGTCCTAGAAGAATTTTCCCATCAAAAACAGTGTGTGAAGTTTTATCATTACTATTTTCATGCCCCAGGATTTTTGACTATCCGTATAATCCAAATAATAAATGTGCCAGATAATCTGGATATTCTTTGAAAACTAACCTGAATTGTTTTCCATTAGACACAAAAATTTGGCTTGCGTATCAGCTATGTTAGGGGTCCATGAGAATAAAAGATGTTATTGACATTTTTTATACACAAAAATGAGTGACTCCAAACATGTGTTAATGAATTTTAAATTCCTATCATGAAGATTTTTGTATTGTTTAAATGATTCTGTATGTTAGGTTTATTCACTTTGTTTTATAAGCACATATCACTTGATAAATATCTTCAAGGCTTATGAAAACCACTGCTGTTCTACTACACATTTGCAAATACAAAATTCCAACTTCACTGAGATATAAATGATATCACATTGTCAGAGTTAAAGATGTACAGCATGTTTATTTGATACACTTACATAGTACAAAATGATTACCACCATAGAGTCAACTAACACCTGCACCACGTCACATAATTACTATTTCTTTTTGTGGTGAGAACATTTAAGATCTACTCTCTTAGCAACTTTCAGTGTATAAAACAGGGTTATTAACTATAATCACCATGTTCTACATTAGATCCCCAGGACTTAATTCATCTTATAGCTGGAAATTTGTGCTATTTGAAAAATGTCTCTCCATTTCCCCCGACCTTCAGCTGCTGGTAACTGCCATTCTAGTTTCTGTTTCTATGAGTTTGGCTTTTTTTAGATTCTGTATATAAGTGATATCATACAGTATTTGTCTTTCCCTGATTTATTTCACTTAGTGTAATGCCTTCCATGTCTAACCATGTCACAAACAGCAGAATGGCCTTTCTCATGGCTGAATAATATTCCATTTTATATTCCATTTGTGTGTGTGTGTGTGTATATATATATATACACACACACACACACACACATATACATACACACACCATATCTTCTTTAGATGGACATTTAGACTGTGTCTATATGTTGACTATTGTGAATAATGCTGCGGTAAGTATGGCAGTGCAGATCTCTCTTCAAGATACTGTTTTTATTTACCTGACATATATGCCCAGAAATGGGTTTGCTGGATCATATGGAAGTTCTACTTTTAATTTCTTAAGGAATTTCCATATTGTTTTCCATAGTGACCGTACCAGTTTACATTTCCACCAGCTAAATATTTATAAATACAAAATTATAAGAATTTATATTGTGTAATTTTTATTAGATGAGGTTAGTCAGTTAATATTCTCAGTGACTGCACCGAAATAGAAGGAATTTTCTTTCATTGTTATAACCTGTACCAACACAAAGACTTTCTTCTGATGTTCTGCTGAAATTTCCTAAATATATGTGATTACATATCTGATGGTTATCTTATAACTGTAACTTGAATATTTTTTAATTATCTCAAGGTCATTTGAAATTTCAGAATTAATGGCTAGATTATAGAGAAGTAAAAATTCTATCCTGAAAGCAATGTAATGTGTTTAATAATATATTAAAAAGAAATTTTAGTTAATATCTTTATTTTTTATCAAGATGAAATTTTAAAAAAATGCTTATGGTGTCCTACACTTAAAATCTTCTTTGTGTCCTTTTGAGATCCCTGAGGTATATGCAGTTGTGTCCAGAAAGAATTTGTGGAGCTTTCTCTCTAGCATGTACAACCGGTCATTACCTTCTGAGCTAGCGATATCTTGAGTTTTAAATTTATTACCATAATAATGAGCTTTTTATTGAGCTGCTACTATACGTGAGCGTATTTGGTACTAGATGCTTTACAAATTTTAATTCATTTAATTGTCTCCACATCACTGTGAGCTAGTCACTGCTACTCCTGTCTCATTTCTGCTGATGAGAAAACTGAGGTTCAGGGAGGTCAATTTTCTCATCTTCATGCAGCTGGTAAGGGGGAGGGCAATATCAAAATTCAGTCTTTTTTTCCATTCTTTCAGGTAGGTTTTCTGACTCCATGAACTCTAAAGTTAGTTCTTTCTTTGTAAACAAACCCTTTTTAAGTACCGTAGCCTTGATAAAATGGAAGTTTGTTCATCGTTGTGCATTTAGAAATTAGTTTAATTTCTGACCTTTTTAAGACAGAATAAAACATGACGTGGACCTGTAATGTGTTGTGGCCCATAGCATGAAACTGTGCAAATAAATCTTTATCTCAGATTCCTTAAATAGTTCCAGTGGACCTATCCACTCTTTTTTCGAAGCCATCACAGCAAAGTCAGGTAAACACACATTTGGGAGCAGTTTAGCTGTAGAGACAGGGCATTTTATTTGCGCACCACAATCTCCTGAAGTACCTTGACCTCAATGGTAACTTAGCTGGCAATCTGCTGGGGGAGGGGAGGGGAGGGGAGGGGAGGGGAGGGGAGGCGTGTTTGACGTCTCAGGAAGATAGTCCCAAGCAGAATCTTCCCCAACAGAAAATCCTCCAATTGTGTGCCTGGACCACTGGCAGGCAGAAGTGTTATATTCATATTTGAATATCTGAATCTTTTGCCTCTGCAAGAGAGAGGCAGCTACAGCTTGGTTCAGGTGACCAAGCAACGTAGTGAAATGCAAAACTGGTAAAATTATATGGAAAATCTTCTTCTCCTGGATTATTCCAGGGCATGTAGGAATTAAATAGGAAAATAAAGTATGCAAGAGTTTCCTGGGCAAGAAGAATGATGTGAGCAAAGTTATGAAGTGGGGAATTTAGGTAGCATGAACAGTGTTTAGGGGAGAGTGACCACTGTGACTTGACAGGTTTTTGCAGGTAGATGATCATGTGAGAGTTCAAAAACAGCAGTCTGGTTCACCATGAAGAAATTGATAAGGAGTTTGGAAGTTAAGATGTAGTCTATAAAGAACCATTGGAAGATTTTGGAAAAACATTGGAAAGGAATGGTATTTTAGGAAGAAGAATCTGACTTCAGCCAATAAAATGTATTTAAAAGTGCTGGCAGGGAGGCCAATAATGAGTTCAGAGGCTAGCAGTTTCCATGGTATGCAGTGATGATGTGATGAAACAGAACAGGATTTTTAGAATGGGAATATTAGAAATCAGTGTGCTAAGGACCACAGGAACAATTGAGAAATTCTGGTGATGGATCTGAATTGAGGTTGACATGGCTATTAAAGATGTTTTGACTTCAGAAACACTCTGGTACTGATTGAGTTGGAAATTCAGGTCTGTAACACAAAAGAGGATGTGGTGGTAAAAATTTGAGAGTAGGTTAATGTGGATGTGATTGGGAAAATCCTATAGAATGTAAAACAGTGGCCTGTGGCTGAGAGAATAAGTCATTTACATACTTTGGGAAATTTTTAAATCTTTAGGTTGCTTATGTATAGCTCTCTTTAAATATCAGTCTATTGTTTCTTAATATAAGAACTCTAAAACACAAATAATTACTTTAAAGTGTTATTCCATACATGTATTCATGGGGAAATATCAGTGATATTTTATCTTTTATTACTTGTTTACCCTCAGTGGGCTCAGTTCATTCTTGCTTCATTTGTTATGTTTAGCAAGTAGCAAGGTATATTTCCTACAGTCCCACGTTTCTATTTGGGCTCCAAGCCACTGCCAAATCTTCTAATCCAGTTTGGAAGCATTTCACTGTGCCTCACAAGTGAAATGGTACTATAACTGACCTGTGTTTGTGAATCATTTTTATTTCAGTGTTCATTAACATGAACGAATCATCGTTTTCATAATTCTCAAGTAAATTGCTCTTTACTTAAGTTATTGTCTGTTCCCATGAATGAAGGAATATCACAAATCTTTGGACAGGTTATCGCTTATAATATGAGTCTATCTGGAAGAAAAGAGACACAACATTTTTAATGCAGTATTTTTCAAAGTGTAAACCATGGACCACTAGTGGATCTTTATAACCTATCAAATGTCAACCAGGTGTCTGGTGGCTTCGATGAAACCACAGTGAAATTTTTTTCACATGTATTGCACAAATTTGAAAATAACATTAATTACTATTTTCATAGATACCCTATTACACTACTAAAAATAGTTGCATTTGAAAGGGTATATGCATGCTAAAAGGACAGTGTTGATCAGTTTATCCTAGAACATGTTCAGATAACAGGGTAAATTTCCTTTCACCTAATATTTTCATATTATTTGCATTTATTGCTTGTGTGTTTTAAATATGCATTTGTCATTTTTACAGTTACATTGAGTTTTATCCACAGTTCATTGGAAATTAATCAAAGCTTCAAAATAAACCATTCGAATATAAATATGATGAAATCAGTCATGAAGTTGTAACTCAAACTGTGAACCAAACTCTTACAGGTGTAGGAGGTAAAACTGAATATTCTCAGGGAAGCAAATTAACAAGTGTGATGACTTTGCACAAGTAGCCAAAACAGAAAATGATATGATAGGAATTATGAAGATAAAAATCTTTTAAAATTAGATTTTATTGTATTAATGATTTTTTTTGTAGCTCACCCTAGAGCTTTTTAGGTCAGATGTCTCTGACAATTGGGGGTATGAACTTTTGCTTAATTTTCAAACAAAACACAATAACCTCTCTGGTAAACCAATTGAGTTATTTCAGGACAATCATAATACAATGTTTACAAAATTGATTACTATTACTTTTGCCAAAGGCAAGGAAAAGACCAACATTTCAAAGGCATCATTAAAGTCACATTTTCATAGTAAATATGTCACACGGTTGCTGAGAGTATTATAACAACATCTGCAAGGTTAGTAAATTTTATACCCCAAAAATGATGTATGGGAAAATTCCTTTATCAAATGATACTGTTGACTGTGGCATAATGTCATTGGCCTACACCTTGCAAGAGCAAACCCAGGGTTTTTGCATACTATCAAATATTTCACTTAAGTGAAACCAATGATGTGATAACGGAAACGGGCTTGATGTTTTTTTCTGCTTATCACATGAAAATTCATGCTATAGGAGATTATTCAAAATTATTTTACAAATTATTACATAGAATTAAAAGTATATTGTGATCAATAATTTAAAAGTCTAAGTATTACATCCTGAAGGGTTTAACCCTAAAAGACAATCAGTCCACGTACTGTGACTATTTAATGGTCAAATATACACCTCTGGATCTTGATTAAGTGTAGAAGCAAATCAGTAATTTGAAGGTGACCAAAAGACATGTCCTAAGTATAAACCATTTTAGTGTGCTGTTTGAGGAACTGGATAGCAACTCCAGGATTGAGCTTTTATTACTGAATTACTATGGCTGTCAAGAAGAATGAGTATTACATGGGTCTTTTTGAAATTAAAAATGAAAAATTTTTAAATTGTGGATAATGTAAGTAATTTACTCAACTTTCATATCTCAGCAATATTTTTAAAACATTTAGGATATATAATTTACACACCATAGAATTAACCCATTTAAGGGTAAAGTTCAGTGATTTTTATTAAATTTATATAATTGTGCAACCATATGCATAAAACAGTTGTAAAACATTTCTGTCATCCCCAAAAGTTCCTCATGTTCTTGCAGTCAGTCTCTGCTCCCACCTCCAACCTTAGGCAGCCATGAGTCTCCTTTCTCTCTCTTTTGTTTCCTACTTTATTGCACTGGCTAGAATCCAGTGAGTAGGTATACTTTCCTTGTTTACAATATTAAGGAAGAGACACCCAGTCTTTGGCAATTAAATTTGAGTTTAGCAATTAAATTCCAGTGTCTTTAGCAAAGCTGAGGAAGTTCCTTGTTAATGCTAGATTGTTGATAGATTTTTTTATCCTGATGAGTTTTATTGCATTTTATCAAATGATTTTTCTGTATCTATAGAAATGATAGTTTTAGATACCAGTTTCCCTCTGTGCACTGCTTTACCTGCAACCCATACTTTTTTTTTATGTTTTGATATGTGTTCAGTTCAGAAATGTTCTAGTTTCCTTCATGATTTCCTTTTAGATCAATGGGTATTTAGAAGTGTGGTGTTTAAGAAATGTTTGAGGATTTCTCTTTTCTTTGTTTCTCATGTGGTTGATTTCCAGTTTCATGTCGTTGTAGTGGAAGTGCATCCTTTGGCCCATTACAGTAAATTTAAAATTGTTGATACTTTTTACTGGTTTAATGTATAGTTTATCTTGGATAGTACTCCTTGTGCACTTGAAAAGAATCTGTAGCTTCTGTTGGGTATAGTGTTCAAGAAATGTCAACTTAGTCGATATGGTTGGTAGTGTTGTTTTAGCCATCTATTTTTGAATTGTTTTACCTAATATTAAGAGTGGGGTATTTGACTCTCCAAATATAATTGTTAAATTGTCTGTTTTTCTTTCAATTTTGTCGCTTCTTATTTTATGTATCTTGGAATCTATTGTTATGTGTGCATACTTTATGAGTATTGTATCTTCCTTATGTTTGATAGTTTATTAATGTGATACCTCATTTTCTTGGCCTCTAACAATATTTCATGTTTTAAAGTTTATTTTCTTACATATTACTATGTTGACTCTAGCTCTCTTGTGGTTATTATTTACATGGTATAACTGTTTGTCACCCCTTTGCTTCCAACCTATTTGTGTCTTCGAATCTAAAGCCTGTTTCTTGTAGAGAGAATATAGTTGGATCTTGTTTTGTATCCAGACTGACCATCTCTACTTTTTGATGCAAGTGATGGTCCTTTCGTATTTCTATAATTACTGATATGGTTGTTTTCACATCTGCCATTTTGTCTTTATTTTCTATAGGTCTCATGAAATTTTGTTCCTTTGTTCCTCGTTTACTGCTCTTTTTTGGAGGGATTTTAACAAATTTCTGTTCTGTATCATTTTTATTCCTCTAATGTTTTTTTTAATAGCAATTGACGTATAATTTACATGGTCTAAGATTCAGTTATTTTAAGTGCACAGTTCAGTGGTTTCTTAGTGTTCATTTGAAGTTACTACCAACTCCCATCTTCAGTCACAGACTATCAGTGATATACTTTCTGTCTCTATAAATTTGTCTTGCCTAGACATTTTATTGAGATATAACTGACATCCAGCACTGTGTAAGTTTAAGGCATACAGCATAATGATTTGAATAATATACATTATGAAATGGTCACCACAATAAGTTTAGTGAACATCCATCATCTTATATAGATACAAAGTTAAAGAAGGAGAGAAAACATTTTTCCCTGTGCTGAGCTCTTCAGATTTATTCTCAACAACTTTCATATATAACATACAGCAGTGTTAATTATCATGTTGTACATTCCTGGTACTTATTTATCTTTTAACTGGAAGTTTGTACCTTTTGACTGCCTTCATCTAATTCCCACTCTCCCCACACCCACCTCTGGTAACCACAAGCCCGATCTCTTTTTCTGTGACTTTGTTGGTTTGTTTGTTTTTTTTTTTTTTTTAACATCTTTATTGGAGTATAATTGCTTTACAATGGTATGTTAGTTTCAGCTTCACAACAAAATGAATCAGTTATATATATACATATATTCCCATATCTCTTCCCGCTTGCGTCTCCCTCCCTCCCACCCTCCCTATCCCACCCCTCCAGGCGGTCACAAAGCACCGAGCTGATCTCCCTGTGCTATGCGGCTGCTTCCCACTAGCTATCTACCATACGTTTGGTAGTGTATATATGTCCATGCCTCTTTATCGCTTTGTCACCGTTTACCCTTCCCCCTCCCCATAGCCTCAAGTCCATTCTCTAGTAAGTCTGTGTCTTTATTCCTGTTTCACCCCTAGCTTTTTCATGACATTTTTTTTTTAATTCCATATATATGTGTTAGCATACGGTATTTGTCTCTCTCTTTCTGACTTACTTCACTCTGTATGACAGACTCTAGGTCTATCCACCTCATTACAAATAGCTCAATTTCGTCTCTTTTTATGGCTGAGTAATATTCCATTGTATATATGTGCCACATCTTCTTTATCCATTCATCCGATGATGGACACTTAGGTTGTTTCCATCTCTAGGCTATTGTAAATAGAGCTGCAATGAACATTTTGGTACATGACTCTTTTTGAATTATGGTTTTCTTAGGGTATATGCCCAGTAGTGGGATTGCTGGGTCATATGGTAGTTCTATTTGTAGCTTTTTAAGGAACCTCCATACTGTTCTCCACAGTGGCTGTATCAATTTACATTCCCACCAACAGTGTAAGAGTGTTCCCTTTTCTCCACACCCTCTCCAGCATTTATTGTTTCTAGATTTTTTGATGATGGCCATTCTGACTGGTGTGAGATGATATCTCATTGTAGTTTTGATTTGCATTTCTCTCATGATTAGTGATGTTGAGCATTCTTTCATGTGTTTGTTGGCACTCTGTATATCTTCTTTGGAGAAATGTCTATTTAGGTCTTCTGCCCATTTTTGGATTGGGTTGTTTGTTTTTTTGTTATTAAGCTGCATGAGCTGCTTATAAATTTTGGAGATCAATCCTTTGTCAGTTGCTTCATTTGCAAATATTTTCTCCCATTCTGAGGGTTGTCTTTTGGTCTTCTTTATGGTTTCCTTTGCTGCGCAAAAGCTTTTAAGTTTCATTAGGTCCCATTTGTTTACTCTTGTTTTTATTTCCATTTCTGTAGGAGGTGGGTCAAAAAGGACCTTGCTGTGATTTATGTCATAGAGTGTTCTGCCTATGTTTTCCTCTAAGAGTTTGATAGTTTCTGGCCTTACATTTAGGTCTTTAATCCATTTTGAGCTTATTTTTGTGTATGGTGTTAGGGAGTGATCTAATTTCATACTTTTACATGTAGCTGTCCAGTTTTCCCAGCACCACTTATTGAATAGGCTGTCCTTTCTCCACTGTACATTTCTGCCTCCTTTGTCAAAGATAAGGTGACCATATGTGCGTGGGTTTATCTCTGGGCATTCTATCCTGTTCCATTGATCTATCTTTCTGTTTTTGTGCCAGTACCATACCGTCTTGATAACTGTAGCTTTGTAGTATAGTCTGAAGTCTGGGAGCCTGATTCCTCCAGTTCCTTCTTTCGTTCTCAAGATTGCTTTGGCTAATCGGGGTCTTTTGTGTTTCCATACAAATTGCAAAATTTTTTGTTCTAGTTCTGTGAAAAATGCCAGTGGTAGTTTGATAGGGATTGCATTGAATCTATAGATTGCTTTCGGTAGTAGAGTCATTTTCACAATGTTGATTCTTCCAATCCAAGAACATGGTATATCTCTCCATCTATTTGTATCGTCTTTAATTTCTTTCATCAGTGTCTTATAATTTTCTGCATACAGATCTTTTGTCTCCTTAGGTAGGTTTATTCCTAGATATTTTATTCTTTTTGTTGCAATGGTAAATGGGAGTGTTTTCTTGATTTCACTTTCAGATTTTTCATCATTAGTATATAGGAATGCCAGAGATTTCTGTGCATTAATTTTGTATCCTGCCACTTTACCAAATTCATTGATTAGCTCTAGTAGTTTTCTGGTAGCATCTTTAGGGTTCTCTATGTATAGGATCATATCATCTGCAAACAGTGACAGCTTTACTTCTTCTTTTCCGATTTGGATTCCTTTTATTTTCTTTTCTTCTCTGATTGCTGTGGCTAAAACTTCCAAAACTATGTTGAATAAGAGTGGTGAGAGTGGGCAACCTTGTCTTGTTCCTGATCTTAGTGGAAATGCTTTCAGTTTTTCACCATTGAGGATGATGTTGGCTGTGGGCTTGTCATATATGGCCTTTATTATGTTGAGGAAAGTTCCCTCTATGCCTACTTTCTGCAGGGTTTTTATCATAAATGGGTGTTGAATTTTGTCAAAAGCTTTCTCTGCATCTATTGAGATGATCATATGGTTTTTCTCCTTCAATTTGTTAATATGGTTTATCACATTGATAGATTTGCGTATATTGAAGAATCCTTGCATTCCTGGAATAAACCCCACTTGATCATGGTGTATGATCCTTTTAATGTGCTGTTGGATTCTGTTTGCTAGTATTTTGTTGGGGATTTTTGCATCTATGTTCATCAGTGATATTGGCCTGTAGTTTTCTTTCTTTGTGACATCCTTGTCTGGTTTTGGTATCAAGGTGATGGTGGCCTCGTAGAAGGAGTTTGGGAGTGTTCCTCCCTCTGCTATATTTTGGAAGAGTTTGAGAAGGATAGGTGTTAGCTCTTCTCTAAATGTTTGATAGAATTCGCCTGTGAAGCCATCTGGTCCTGGGCTTTTCTTTGTTGGAAGATTTTTAATCACAGTTTCAATTTCAGTGCTTGTGATTGGTCTGTTCATATTTTCTATTTCTTCCTGATTCAGTCTTGGCAGGTTGTGCATTTCTAAGAATTTGTCCATTTCTTCCAGGTTGTCCATTTTATTGGCATAGAGTTGCTTGTAGTAATCTCTCATAATCTTTTGTATTTCTGCAGTGTCAGTTGTTACCTTTCCTTTTTCATTTCTAATTCTATTGATTTGAGTCTTCTCCCTTTTTTTCTTGATGAGTCTGGCTAGTGGTTTATCTATTTTGTTTATCTTCTCAAAGAACCAGCTTTTAGTTTTATTGATCTTTGCTATTGTTTCCTTCATTTCTTTTTCATTTATCTCTGATCTGATTTTTATGATTTCTTTCCTTCTGCTAGCTTTGGGGTTTTTTTGTTCTTCTTTCTCTAATTGCTTGAGGTGCAAGGTTAGGTTGTTTATTCGAGATGTTTCCTGCTTCTTAAGGTGGGCTTGTATTGCTATAAACTTCCCCCTTAGAACTGCTTTTGCTGCATCCCACAGGTTTTGGGTCGTTGTGTCTCCATTGTCATTTGTTTCTAGGTATTTTTTTATTTCCTCTTTGATTTCTTCAGTGATCACTTCATTATTAAGTAGTGTATTGTTTAGCCTCCATGTGTTTGTATTTTTCACAGATCTTTTCCTGTAATTGATATCTAGTCTCATGGCGTTGTGGTCAGAAAAGATACTTGATACAATTTCAATTTTCTTAAATTTACCAAGGCTTGATTTGTGACCCAAGATATGATCTATCCTGGAGAATGTTCCATGAGCACTTGAGAAAAATGTGTATTCTGTTGTTTTTGGATGGAATGTCCTATAAATGTCAATTAACTCCATCTCGTTTAATGTATCATTTAAAGCTTGTGTTTCCTTATTTATTTTCATTTTGGATGATCTGTCCATTGGTGAAAGTGGGGTGTTAAAGTCCCCTACTATGAATGTGTTACTGTCGATTTCCCCTTTTATGGTTGTCAGTATTTGCCTTATGTATTGAGGTGCACCTATGTTGGGTGCATAAATATTTACAATTGTTATATCTTCCTCTTGGATCAATCCCTTGATCATTATGTAGTGTCCTTCTTTGTCTCTTCTAATAGTCTTTGTTTTAAAGTCTATTTTGTCTGATATGAGAATTGCTACTCCAGCTTTCTTTTGGTTTCCATTTGCATGAAATACCTTGTTCCATCCCCTTACTTTCAGTCTGTATATGTCTCTAGGTCTGAAGTGGGTCTCTTGTAGACAGCAAATATATGGGTCTTGTTTTTGTATCCATTCAGCCAATCTGTGTCTTTTGGTGGGAGCATTTAGTCCATTTACATTTAAGGTAATTATCGATATGTGTGTTCCTATTCCCATTTTCTTAATTGTTTTGGGTTCGTTATTGTAGGTCCTTTCCTCCTTTTGTGTTTCTTGCCTAGAGAAGTTCCTTTAGCAGTTGTTGTAGAGCTGGTTTGGTGGTGCTGAACTCTCTCAGCTTTTGCTTGTCTCTAAAGGTTTTAATTTCTCCATCAAATCTGAATGAGATCCTTGCTGGGTAGAGTAATCTTGGTTGCAGGTTTTTCTCCTTCAACACTTTCAATATGTCCTGCCACTCCCTTCTGGCTTGCAGAGTTTCTGCTGAAAGATCAGCTGTTAACCTTATGGGGATTCCCTTGTGTGTTATTTGTTGTTTTTCCCTTGCTGCTTTTAATATGTTTTCTTTGTATTTAATTTTTGACAGTTTGATTAATATGTGTCTTGGCGTATTTCTCCTTGGATTTATCCTGTATGGGACTCTCTGTGCTTCCTGGACTTGATTAACTATTTCTTTTCCCATATTAGGGAAGTTTTCAACTATAATCTCTTCAAATATTTTCTCAGTCCCTTTCTTTTTCTCTTCTTCTTCTGGAACCCCTATAATTCGAATGTTGGTGCGTTTAATGTTGTCCCAGAGGTCTCTGAGACTGTCCTCAGTTCTTTTCATTCTTTTTTCTTTATTCTGCTCTGCAGTAGTTATTTCCACTATTTTATCTTCCAGGTCACTTATCCGTTCTTCTGCCTCAGTTATTCTGCTATTGATCCCATCTAGAGTACTTTTAATTTCATTTATTGTGTTGTTCATCGTTGCTTGTTTCATCTTTAGTTCTTCTAGGTCCTTGTTAACTGATTCTTGCAATTTGTCCATTCTATTGTCCATTCTATCTCCAAGATTTCGGATCAACCTTACTATCATTCTGAATTCTTTTTCAGGTAGACTGCCTATTTCCTCTTCATTTGTTAGGTCTGGTGGGTTTTTATCTTGCTCCTTCATCTGCTGTGTGTTTTTCTGTCTTTTCATTTTGCTTATCTTACTGTGTTTGGGGTCTCCTTTTTTGCAGGCTGAAGGTTCGTAGTTCCTGTTGTTTTTAGTGTCTGTCCCCAGTGGCTAAGGTTGGTTCAGTGGGTTGTGTAGGCTTCCTGGTGGAGGGTACTAGTGCCTGTGTTCTGGTGTATGAGGCTGGATCTTGTCTTTCTGGTGGGCAGGTCCACGTGTGGTGGTGTGTTTTGGGGTGTCTGTAGACTTACTATGATTTTGGGCAGCCTCTCTGCTACTGGGTGGGGTTGTGTTCCTGTCTTGCTAGTTGTTTGGCATAGGATGTCCAGCACTGTAGCTTGCTGGTCGTTGAGTGAAGCTGGGTGCTGGCGTTGAGATGGAGATCTCTCGGAGATTTTTGCTGTTTGATATTATGTGCAGCTGGGAGGCCTCTTGTGGACCAGTGTCCTGAAGTTGGCTCTCCCACCTCAGAGGCACAGCACTGAGTCCTGGCTGCAGCACCAAGAGCCTTTCATCCACAGGGCTCCTTAATTTGGGATGATTCCTTGTCTATTCAGGTATTCCACAGATGCAGGGTATATCAAGTTGATTGTGGAGGTTTAATCCGCTGCTTCTGAGGCTGCTGGGAGAGATTTCCCTTTCTCTTCTTTGTTCTGACAGTTCCCAGGGGCTCAGCTTTGGATTGGGCCCCGCCTGTGTGTGTAGGTCGCGGGAGGGCGTCTGTTCTTTGCTCAGACAGGACGGGGTTAAAGGAGCCGCTGATTCGGAGGCTCTGGCTCACCCAGGCCGGGGGGTAGGGAGGGTCACGGAGTGCGGGGCGGGCCTGCAGCGACAGAGGCCGGCGTGACGCTGCAGCCTGAGGCGCGCCGTGCGCTCTCCCGGGGGAGCCGTCCCTGGATCCCGGGACCCTGGCAGTGGCGGGCTGCACAGGCTCCCCGGAAGGGCGTGTGGCTAGTGACCTGTGTTCGCACACAGGCCTCCTGGCGGCGGCAGCAGCGGCCTTAGCGTCTCATGTCCGTCTCTGGGCTCCGCACTCTTAGCCGCGGCTCGCGCCCGTCCCTGGAGCTCTCTCAAGCAGCGTTCTTAATCCCCTCTCCTCGTGCACCAGGAAACAAAGAGGGACGTAAAAGTCTCTTGCCTCTTCGGCAGGTCCAGACCCCTCCCCGGACTCTCTCCCGGCCAGCCGCGGCGCACCAACGCCCTGCAGGCTGTGTTCACGCCGCCAACCTCAGTCCTCTCCCGGCGCTCCGACAAAAGCCGGAGCCTCAGCTCCCAGTCCCGCCCGCCCCGGCGGGCGAGCAGACAAGCCTCTCGGCTGGTGAGTGCCGGTCGGCCCGATCCTCTGCGCTGGAATCTGTCCGCTTTGCCCTCCGCACCCCTGTTGCTGTGCTCTCCTCCGCGGCTCCCAAGCTCCCCCACTCCGCCTCCCGAAGTCTCCACCCGCGAAGGGGCTTCCTAGTGTGTGGACACTTTTCCTCCTTCACAGTTCTCTCCCGCTGGTGCAGGACCCGTCCCTATCCTTTTGTCTCTGTTTAGTTTTTTCTTTTGCCCTAACCAGGTACGTGGGGGGTTCCTTGCCTTTTGGGAGGTCTGAGGTCTTCTGCCAGCGTTCAGTAGGTGCTCCGTAGGAGTTGTTCCACGCGTAGATGTATTTCTGGTGTATCTGTGGAGAGGAAGGTGATCTCCGCGTCTTACTCTTCCGCCATCTTCTATGGGACCGTTTGTTTGTTTTTGAAGTATAATTGATCTGCAACAATATGGTAGTTCCTGGTAAACAACATAGTGATTTGATATTTCTATACATTTCAAAATTATCACCACAATAAGTCTAGTTACCATCTGTCACCATACAAAGATATTATGTAATTATTGACTATTTTTCCCACACTGTACATTTTATAGCATGACTCATTTATTTTGTCAACTGGAAGTTTGTACCTCTTAATCTCCCTCCCCCATTTCTCTCCTCTCTCCACCCCTCCCCTCAGGCAACCACCTGCTTAGTCTCTGTATCGACTGTGTTTCTATTTTGTTATATTTGTTCATTTTTTGTGGTGTTTAGGTTCCATATATAAGTGAAATCCTACAGTATTTGTCTTTCTCTGTCTGACTTATTTTACTTAGCATAATACCCTCTAGGTACATTCATGTTGTTGCACAGGGCAAGATTTTGTCTTTTGTATGGCTGAGTAATATTCTATTATATATATGCATATATTTTTATGTGTCTTATATGTATATAAATTATATACACACACCACATCTTTATCCATTCGTCTATGGATGAACACTTAGCTTGATTGTGTATTTTGGCTATTGTAAATAATGCTGCAGGGAACATAAGGGTGCACATCTTTTCTAATTGGTGTTTTCGTTTTCTTTGGATAAGTACTCAGGTGTGGAAGTGCTGGATTTTATGGTGGTTCTATATTTAATTTTTTGAGGAATCTCCATACTATTTTCCATAGTGACTGTACCAATTTACATTCCACCAATAGATCAAGAAGTTTCCCTTTTCTCCACATCCTTGCCAACACTTGTTATTTGTTGTCTTTTTGATAATAGCCATTCTGACAGGTGTGAGGTGATATCTCATTGTGGTTTTGATTGGCATTTCCTTGCTGATTAGTGAAGTTGAACATTTTTTCATGTGCTTGTTGGCCACCTGTATGTCTACTTTGGAAAAATGTCTATAAACATTAATAGAATTAGAATCATAAATATGCAGTCTTTTGCATCTGGTTTCTTTCATTTAGCATAATGTTTTAAGTTCATTAATATTATAGCATACATCAGTAGTTCATTTTTTTAAAAATATTGAGTGGCGTTCTATATAGTTATATCAAGTAGTGTACATCCTTTCATTAATTAATGTGTATTTGGATTATTCCCAGTTTGGGCTGTTAGTATCATAAATAATGATGCATTCACATGCATTCCTTTGTGTGGACATATATCTTCATTGCTATTGGATAGACTCCTAGGAGTAGAATTGCTTAGTTGTTTGGCAAGTACCTGTTGAACAGTTTAAGAAACTGTGAAACTGTTTTTCAAAGGGGCTCTGTGTGCCATTTTACATTCCCACCTGCATTACATGAACAATTCAGTTTCTCCATATCATCACTAACTCTTGATATAGTCGTTTTTTGAGCCATTGTGGTAGGTGTGTAGTGGTATCTCATTATGATTTTAATTTGTATTTTCCTGATGACAAATGATCATTTATTCACATGCATGTTAGCCATTGATATATCTTTTTTGATTAAATACTCAAATCTTTGTTCCATTTTTAAAACTTGGGTCTTTAGTGTTGATTATAAGAGATCTTTATGTATTCTGGATATAATCCCATTATCAGATATATGTTTGAATATTTTCTTCCATTCTGTGACTTGTCTTCCATTTCTGAATGGTATATTTTGATGTACAACAGTTTTAATTTTAATGAAGTCCAATTTAAAAATTTTTTGGTGGATCATTGTTTTTTTGATGTCATGTCTAAGAACTCTTTGTCCAAAGGTCATGAAGATTTTCTCCTATATTTTCTTCCAGAAGTTCAGTAGTTTTAACTCATCTATTCAGATGTGGGATCCATTTTCAGTTAATTTTTGTATACGCTTTGAATGAAAAGCCTAAGTTCTTCTTCTTCTTTTTTTTTTTTTTGCATATTGTTATCCAGTTATCCCACTGTCATTTGCTAAAAATTCTGTCCTCTACCCCATTTGAACTAATTTGATGTCTTTGTCAAAATTCTGTTGACTATAAATGTAAGGGTTTATTTTGGGACTCGTAAATGTGTTCTCTTGGTCTGTGTGCCTATCCTTATACCAATACCATACTCCCCATTGCTATAGCTTTTTAGTAAGCTCTGAAATCAGAAAGTTTTAAGTCTTTCAATTTTCTTCTTTTAAAAAATCGTTTTGACTATCCTGGGTTCTTTTTATTTCCACATAGGTTATAGGATCATCTTGTCAATTTCTCCAAAATAAACTACTGGCATTTTGATAAGGATTTCATTAAATTTATAGGACATTTCTGTAAAATTGCTATCTTGACAATACTGTTTTCCAATCCATGAACGTAAACTATCTCTCACTTTATTTAGACTTTCTTCAGTTCTCTTAGCAATATTTTGTACAGGTTTTCCCCTTTATATGAAATGTATTTTTGAGAATTTAGTCCTAGGAACTATTATAAATAAAATTATTTTCTTGATTTTACTTTAAGATTGTTCATTACTAGTATATAGAAATAGAGTTGATTTTTCTAGATTGATTTTTGTATCTTGTTTTAGTAATTGTTTGTTGGGCTTGTTGGATTGGAATTTTCTACGATTACGTTATCTGCAAATAAAGTATAGTTTTCCTTTCTTCTTTCCAATTTGGATGTTTGTAATTCCTTTCTTTTCTTTATTGCTCTAGCTATAAACTCCAGTGGAATGTTTGAATATAAGTGGTGAAAGTGGATATTCCATTTAGTGTAGCAGTTTTTCAAGGGATAGATTAAAGTGCATTTGAGGACATAAACTTTCCTTTATATGCGTTTGCCAGTGTAAAAATGTAAAAATAATTGCAAAAATTTTTTGACAGACTATTAAATGGACTAAAATTACTTTCTTTTTATTCCATATTATATAGCAGGTTTTTATATGGTTTGCTTTAGATTTAGATTCTTTAGCTCTACTATATATTTTCTTAAGATACTTTATAGGGGAAACAGCCTAGATAAAATGAGCTGGAAAACTTTGTATCCATTTATGACATTTTCTGCTAGCTTCTTTATTTTCTGAGAAACGCCATCCTGTACTAGAGCAATGAATTAGTAGGGGAAAATGAAAACAAAGAAGAGGTTTAGTCTAATGGTAAATTACATAAATGATTCATGGTGCGATTGTTAAGAAGTGAGTTTGAGCCACCTTTGCTGTCTTTTGTGTGATGGCACATTTTTTCTCAGGAACCTGATGTAGTGGGTAGCTTGATCTCATGGATGTGTTCATGAGACGCCCAGTATTGTATGGTAAACTCACTTAAAGCATCTTTTCATATTTTATATATACCATTCACTTTTCAGCTTTCCTTTCTCATAAAGGAGACAGGAATTTTAAATTGTAGGCTGTATCAGTTGACAGGTGATCAAGGAAGAAGGCGACTTGAGATGAGTTATTGTGTACACAGAATGGCTAGCCATGTTAATTGCTTACTACCTCCCTTCCTCAGCCTGACCAAAGGCATTACCCAATGCATGATCTATATTTATTACCTCCCAATTTTTTATGCTTCATGAAACAGTGTATAGTAATTTATTTTAAAAATTAACAGTGGAACGATTCACTTTGGAAAAGCAATTATAAATAAGTTTTGGTTACAACATGAGAAAATATAGTCTCAGTAAAATGGCATTCCTGTCTTTGAAGGATTATTGATGTTTTTATATAAGACAGAAACCTTTAATGAGATCTCAATCAAAGAAAATACTTCATTAATGATAAGAGAATTAATCGATGCTGATCAAATAAATCTACCCCAGTCCATTTTGGATTTCACTTTATGAATAGCTGCTCAGGTTAAAAGATTAACAAGTTCGTAAGTGACTACTAATAGCATTTCATTTGACTATGCATTTGTATCTGGCTAACTATACAAGACAGTATTTGAAAGTACTTCAGATTGCAGTTTATTGTAGTGTAGAATTCCTTGGAGTAGGAACATAGCAGGCAAAACAATATAAATCAAGGCTCATAAATCAATAAATCAAATGCAAAAATACTTGAAGGTATATATTGTATTTCATGGGGCTGTGGCAGAACATAGAAAAATACTAAAAAATAGTAGCATTAAGACTATGTTGAAAAATTTAGCAAAGAATTTGAAAGTAACCAAGCTCCATTTTGATAGCGTTATCATTTCTTTGGATGCTGTCAACTCAGCCTTATCCTTTAGAGAAGGAATTTTTATCTATTGCTGAAAGACATTTTTTCATGGCAAATGATGGTATTAACACATTCTAGAGCTCCATGCCAACATTACATACAAAATGTCATCATAATTACTTTGTAATGGAATCAACATGATCTTTATTTCAGGGCTCATATTATTGGTTTTTTAATCATATTACTAAAGAAAAAATAGTTACTTAAAAGGTTTTACAGATTATTAATTTTTAGCACCATTCCTCAGCAAACACATATGTAAACCATATCCCATGAAATCCTTCTCCTGGTATCCTTGCCACTCCACAGTTTTTGTATTTGTTTAGGTTTCTGAATTCAGCCTGTATCAGACAACTTTTCAGGAGAGGATCCTTTATTATTCCCTTTCCAAACTTAAGGTTGAAGCTTTGAAAATAATTTTAAGTAAATATCTTTAGTGTGTTTCAGTACCATTTTAAATAGTTATCCAGACAGTTCTTATGTCACTTAGTAATTTCAGGAAGAGAAGACAGTGAGGGTGTATAAATGATTCCAACTTGGGTCCTACCAGTTAGTAATGAATTTAAGCTACACTCTTCATTTGGATTAAGCCACTAAAACCCAGTGCAAATGATCAATTTCTTAACTTTGTCTCCTTTGACCTTATAGTATTCATTCCACTTCTCTATCCCTGTCTCAGTTATTTGCCCTATCACGTTTTTTTGAAGTAATGTGCAAAGAAGCAGTCGCATAGCACAGGGAATCAGCTCGGTGCTTTGTGACCACCTAGAGGGGTGGGATGGGGGGGTGGGAGGGAGACGCAAGAGGGAAGAGAGATGGGAATATAAGTATATGTATAGCTGATTCACTTTGTTATACAACAGAAACTAACACAACAATGTAAAGCAATTATACTCCAATAAAGATGTTTAAAAAATGAGTATTAAAAGATACAATAGTATTCTGTATTTTATAGGTAAACCATAACAATTCCTATTTCAGAGACTGATTACCTATCTTGTAAAATATATATCCCCATTCCCATGTTTTTCTAATGAGTTGTATAATATTTTTGGTTACCCATATTTATGCTCTATTAGTATAAAGTATTGATTCTTTTCTGTCATCACTTTATAGAATATATATTACAATATAGGTATTCTGCAATTACTGTTGAGAACCACAATACAAATACCATTTCTACGGATTACTTCATAATTATACTTCAAGTTAGCATTTTTATATCTTGTAAGCCTACAGTTTAAAAGACAGGAATAATCAGATAATTAGTCTTTGATTACATAGTACTGACCCTGTTCTTAAATGTACTTAAATGGCCAGTAATTACCATGTAATTACAGAGCAATTATTGTAGTGCATTCACACCAGCATATGTAAGGCAGCATGTCAGTGATTTCATCCCCTATGTTTAGGGATTTATGACTCAGGCATGGAAAGGTCACTGCAGGCTGCCTTGGGGAAGAACTGCCTGAGCGAGTGGGCCATGTTGTGAAGGTGAGAGCAGGTGGCATTGCAGTATTAAAGTATTAAAGCCTATTAAAGTAGTGCTGACTGCTTTTTGAGATTTTTGACATGGATAATAAATACAAATATGTACAGAAAGAGAAAATCCAGAGTTTATATTAACTGTTGAAAATTTTGTAGTCCATCAGTTTGTTCATTTTTGCTAAAGTATCTCTTTTCATTTTACCCAAAGATGCTTTTTGGGAGGCTACTAATAGACCATTTTAAATTACACAGTACAAGGTTCACACACTAAAAATTTCCATCTCACTTTCTTATAGCAAGAAGTTTTAAGTGCCAGCACCTGGCACTCAGCAAAAGATCATAGTTAGCACATTTTCTTTTTATTGAGTTGTTGCATGGCAAGAATTGATAATTTTCCACTTTGAGAGTTAAATAAAAGTTGATGCTTTAAAAATAGCTTTACATGGTTGAATTTCCTACTGAACTATGTAATTCTTTTAATTCTGTAATGCTTTATTTTCTACATGTTTATTTTAATTACAGCCATGTTTGATTCAAAGAAATTGGCATTATTGGTGTTAACAGGGAAAAGTATATCCTAAACCGAATCAAACTTATAACATTTACGGTAATATTGTCCTGCACTTTCTTTGAAACTCCCCAAAGTAATTCAGACAGAGTCAGGCATGTATAAAAATTCCAGGAAAACTTTGAGTTGAAATCCGTTCTAACCTTAATTTGCTGGTGCCAAAAGTTGCTATTTCACCAGCAGTTGTGGATATTTACTTTTATTATTTATTTATTTATTTATTTATTTATTTATATTTTATATATATATATATTTTTTTGTGGTACGCGGGCCCCTCACTGCTGTGGCCTCTCCCGTTGCGGAGCACAGGCTCCGGACGCGCAGGCTCAGCGGCCGTGGCTCACGGGCCCAGCCGGTCCGCGGCACGTGGGATCCTCCCGGACCGGGGCACGAACCCACGTCCCCTGCATCGGCAGGCAGACTCTCAACCACTGCGTCACCAGGGAAGCCCTACTTTTATTATTTTTTAATTTTGGCTTTTCTTCCATGGAGACGCTAAAAGCTAAGGTGACTACAAAACAGGAAAAATGTTCCTCAGTTTAAGTCTTAAGTATTTACTCAGGCTTTATTCTGTTCCCAGTGCTTTTCCTTATACAGTGGACAATGCTAACCAAACGAGCTTCCTATGTAGTTGTAGAGATGAAATAAATCAACTAGAGATCAATGCTAAGATATGCAAGCATATTCAAGGTAGTTCAAGGCTATCTTTGAACATAAATGCTGAGTATATTTAGAATAAGATAAAGATCCTCAAAAGCCAAATAAATGAATATGTTATTACTTGTAGGCTTTGTAAATACATAAGAGTAAGTTCAGTTAGCTCTTCAAGTAACCATATTTAACATTATCACTTGATATTTTAAAAAGGATGGTGGGAGAAACAGGTGAAATGCTAGGTAAGTTAAAAGTCAGTTTACTCATATCAAAGTGTGTGTGTGTATTTACCAGTGACCAATTTTGGCTTTTATGTATGAAGGTTTAAAATTCATTCCTTTTCTGTGATGAACTGTTCTAGATGAAGGTATAGCAAAGCAAATTGATGAAAAATGCATTGGTTGCCATCCTACTATTTCCTGGGCTTTGTAAGCAACTTAGACTTTCAAGCAACAGCTCATTGTGGCGCTCTCTTAGAGATCCTCACATTCAGTACACATTACTTGAAATTATTTCGTTTAGAAATGTTTTTAGTCGAAAACCTATTTCTTACCGTAACGCCTTTCTCAAAATTCTTCATTTCTTTTTTTTTTTTTAATTTTATTTATTTTTTTGGCTGCACTGGGTCTTCGTTGCTGTGTGCGGGCTCTCTCTAGTTGCGGCGAGCAGGGGCTACTCTTCGTTGCTGCGCGTGGGCTTCTCATTGCAGTGGCCTCTCTTGCGTGCAGAGCACAGGCTCTGGGCGCTGGCTTCAGTAGTTGCGGCTCGCAGGCTGTAGAGCACAGGCTCACCAGCTGTGGCACATGGGCTCAGTTGCTCTGTCGCATGTGGGATCTTCCTGGACCAGGGCTTGAACCCGTGTCCCCTGCATTGGCAGGCAGATTCTTAACCACTGTGCCACCAGGGAAGCCCCTTCATTTCTTATTCTTGTTTAACTCTTGCTATTTTTTGAGTTATAATCCTTTGGTAGTAATTAGAATTTAGGTAGATGCAAAGCAATATGCCCCTTAAAGCATTGGTTCTCAACAGCGGGTAATTTTGTCTCCCCAGGGACATCTGGCAATGTCTGGAGACATTTTTGGTTATCATAGACTTGGTAGGAGGGATATTACTGACATCTGTTAAGTAGAAACCATGAATGTTCCTAAATATCCAACAATGCAATATCTACAGTATCTTCACTGTAGAGGGCTGTAGACAGCCCTCTATAATCTCTTAGAAATGGTTGTGCTGTTTGTGTTCATGGTAGGACCACCAAACTAGAGATAATGTTAAAACTATGTTATCACACACCATTGTAAAGCAATTATACTCCAATAAAGATGTTAAAAAAAAAAAAGGAAAAAGAAAAACAAAGTAGCCATAGTAAAAAAAAAAAAAAAAAAATTAACTTTTTACTCTGGAAACGTTCAACTACACCAGAAAATGGAGAGAAGAGTAAAATAAAGGTTATGTACATTTAAGCAGCTTCAATAATTATCAAAGTCTTGCCATCTTTATTTTACCTGTAAATATTTTAGTATGTGTCTCTAACTGCTAAAGGCATTATTATACAGTTACCGTACATTTATCATATCTAACAAAATTAACAATAATTCCTTAATATTTTAACAATCCTAATAGGAAACAGATGGCACCATTCAAATTGGGATAATTGAAAGTAGAGTTTAATGAATGAACTATTTTGAAATATGTAGGTGGGATCTGGGGATTTCACAAGTAACAAATAGCCTGGCTCATGTTTGGGAAAAGAGTGTTATTTTTACAATTCCCTTGTCTGGAATTCAGAAAGGAGTGAGAACAGTTACCTACACTCAGAGAAAGGAACTATGACCAATTCACTGGGAATGCTATTTCCCAAGAACATTGGCTTTTCTTTTTTTCAAACTTAAATTTAAACTGCTAGTGTGTTTCCTAAGAAACTATTTTGGAATATGAAATGCATCTTATATTTTGAATATAACACAATAAATATACAGTACAAAAATTTAATAGACAATCATTTCTCAGCTCTTATTAAATCAGTGTGAGATATTTCCAAAATGGCTATTTGAGGAGGTACAGAACAATCGGTTTATTCAGTATGCCTACATGCCTCCATTCAGAGCTAGGGGATGTAGAGAGAAGGGCAGTTATTACCTCTGGTCTATAATGTCAGATACTTTAATAAATATCTCTATGTAGTGTAGTATCATTTAGTTATTAGAGAAATACAGTATAGGTAATATTGCAATCCTTGTTAATAAGATGAGGAATCTAAAACAGAGAAGGGCTAAATCACCCAGCTAATAGGTAGTAGAGTTGGGATTCAAGCGCTGATAAGTCTGACTCTGAAACTCAAGGTCTTTCTACTGCAGTATTCAGTGTTTCATATGAAACATATTCAGCAGCAGTTTGATATCTTATGACTCATAATTATTTGCAGAGAACATTTGTATGTAATAATTATATCCAAACAAGATGGCATATGACTGTTTTATTGATATTATTCATATTACACTATGTTCTAATATATAAACATATTTTGTATGTAGCCTTGTTTTGGAGTGTAGTTTTAACGCAGATATTCTCAGGGATCCTGAGCTTACTGTAAGTAAGTCTACCTTCTGGACTGTTAACTGTATAAAGGAAGCAGTTCTTCAGAATAGAGGAATAACCTATTTTTTGTCAATCAAGAAGGCTGTACCTGTGACAAGCGTGCATGTGGAATGTCTTGTACCAGCTATTAGAAAGACTAATCTCTTCAGTTTAAACAACTTTCATGAACAAGGGAAATGGAAGTCTCTTTTCTCAGATGGTTTCCATGATACCTTCTGTCAAAGGAGATGTTATCAAAATTAAGTGATTTTTAGAGAACTTGTGACTGATAACTTAGTTTTTACCTTCAAATACGTTTTTAAAGAGAATTTATTATTTAGCAAAGAGAGGAAAGGGTGTTATCCATTTGATCTGGATTCACAGCTTCCTTTTATTGAAGGTTATCTTTTATTTTAGCATCAACAGCTATCGACTATAATAGTTCTGACTCCTTTGGCTCAGGAAGCATAATGAGATAGATGGTATGGGGCTGTTAAAGTTGGGTTTAGATTCAACTTGGTCAAAAACTATTAGTTCAGATCTGGTCAGTTTTATACTTTTTCTTGTCTCAATTTTTTCTTCTGCACAAAAAGAGGTCGGTTTCTTGATCTTAAAAACTTATTTTATTTTTTAGTAATCCTGTATAAATCAATCAAAAGTCAATGGATGGCATGACCAAGTGAGGGGTCAATAAATCCTTTCACCCCCAAAACAAGTATAAGGCTGGATAAACTTAATAGCAAACAGTTCTTTGCTCTAGGATTAAACCAAAAATATAAAGCGAAGGGTGCTGATTCATGAAAAATTTGAACTTAAGGCAAGAAAAATTTGAACTTAAGGCAAGAAAAATTCAAGTCTATCGTATTATTGCCTGGATATGCTATCACTCCCTTCCCCGGCTGTATCAATCTGGTAGTTAAATCAGGAGGGGCCTGCCTTGCTGCCACTGCCAAATGTGGCTCATTTAATTTGAAGTGTTGTCAGTTAAAGTGGTCAGCTCGGTAGCAAATGAACAAGGATGATTTAGTACTTTTCTAAGACTTAGTGTGCAAGCCCATATGGCATATGCCGGGCCAGTAGTGTGTCCAAAAACTTGACAGAGAAGTATGTGAGGGACAGACATAAAGGGCTTGGTAAACTTGCTATATATCACAAGTTGACAAAAACTTAAGCGCATGCTCTTAACAGAATAGTCCTAAGCAACCCACAGTCTCTGGCCTGTAGAGCCTCTGTCTGTGTGGCAGAGATGTCTTAGAGCCTTATAAGAAGTAAAACCCTGGACAAACTTGTAAACACAGTCTAAAGTTTAAATGTACTATCTGGGTCACAAATAGATCTATCAGCAAAAAATAAAAAACTTAATGGCCGAGGTAGGTGAGGACAAACTTTGACCAAGCTTCATTGGAACACTGAGGTATATGATCACAAAGGTGACTATTACAATGCCAGGTTTTAAAAAATACAAACAAACTGAACGATACATTATAGGACATCATGCATTGCTGGAGAGAGAGATTTCACAGATTTAGTCCAGGCAAGTTAGTTAAACAAACTAGCAAAACAACAATAACAATAGCCTTAAGAACAGAAACGCATAATCCATGATTGTTTTATTATCTAAAAAGTTCAGTATTCAACAAAATTATGAGATGTGCAAAGCAATAAAATGTGGGGCTTCCCTGGTGGCGCAGTGGTTGAGAGTCCGCCTGCCAATGCAGCAAACACGGGTTCGTGCCCCGGTCCGGGAAGATCCCACATGCCGCGGAGCAGCTGGGCCCGTGAGCCATGGCCGCTGAGCCTGCACATCCGGAGCCTGTGCTCCGCAACGGGAGAGGCCACAACAGTGAGAGGCCCGTGTACCGCAAAAAAAAAAAAAAAAAAAAAGAAATAAAATGTGACCCATTCTTAGGGGAAAAAAAGTCAGTAGAGAGTGCCTGAATTTTCCCAGATGTTGAAAATAGTAGACCAAGTTTTTGAAGTAGCTATTATAAATATGTTAAAAAATAAACTTTATTTAAAGAATTAAAATATATATGAAAATAATGACTCAGTGAATAGATTATATCAAAGGAGAAAAAATTATTTAAGAAGCAGTGGGAATTGTGGAATAGTACAGTAACAAAGATGAAAGGGCTCAATAGCAGATTGATGTAAAAAGAGAAGGAAAAAAGAACCAGTGAACATGAAAACAGATGAATGATAATTTTCTAATCTGAATGCACAAAAAGACTGAAGATAAATGAACAGAGTATGAAACTTTTGGGACAATATTACATATACCAATATACAGGTAATGAGAGTCCTAGAAGAAGAGGAAAGAGGGGCGGGGGGTAATTTGAGATACAGTGGTTGAAAACTCCCAAAACTTGATGAAAAAGAGTAATCTACAGATCCTGGAAATCAACAAATAAGCAAATAAGATAAATACTAAGTGAATCAAACTGAGACGTGCCATAATATGTCACATTATTAGAAGACAGTGAAAATCTTGAAAGTAGCAAGAGAGAAACAACTCATACAGGTGAATGACTACAGAAAATTGCTGACATCTGACCAGAAACAATGAAGATGAAAAGAGTGGAATAATGTATTCAGACTACTGCAAGGAAAAAAAACCGTCAATAAGAGTAATATATTGAGCAATATTATCCTTTAGTAATAAATGTGAATAAAGATCTTTCCAGATAAAGACTGAAAGATTTCATATAGGATTTCTTGCCATACAAAAAGTACTACAGGAAGTCTTTCACGATGAGAGAAAGTGACACCAGTGAATAACTCATTTACAGGAAGAAGTTAAGACTGCTGGAAATGATAAATGTATGAGTAAATATAAAAGTTTCTATAAATTTGTTTTTTTCTTGTTCTATTACTTTAAAATACATAATATGGTATAAAGCAATTATTATAATTTGGCATTATTATATAGAGAGATTATTGTAATATATTGATTATAACAATACATATGGCAATAATAACATAAAATGGAGAGGGGGAAAAGGAGATATATTGGAGCAAAATTTCTGTATTTTAGCAGAATTAAGTTGAATTAGATTTAGATAAGCTTAGATACATATTGTTATCGCTAACAAAACCACTGAGAAAAGTATCATTTTTTAAATCAGCAGAGAGGTTGAACTGATACACTGAATATATTTGTCACAAAATAAGGCAGTAAATGAGAAACAAAAGAGTAAAATGTCATTAGACAAGAAGAAACAGTAACAAAATAGCAGACATAAATTCAGCCTTATTAATACTTATATTAAATGGGAATGGACTAAATACCCAAATCAAAAAGTAGAGATTGTTAGACTGGATTTTAAAAATCCAATTATATAGGGCTTCCCTGGTGGTGCAGTAGTTAAGAATCCGCCTGCCAATGCAGCGGACATGGGTTCAAGCCCTGGTCTGGGAAGATCGCACATGCGGTGGAGCGGCTAAGCCCATGAGCCACAACTCTTGAGCCTGAGCGCTACAGCCTGCGAGCCACAACTACTGAAGCCCGCACGCCTAAAGCCCATGCTCCGCCACAAGAGAAGCCACTGCAGTGAGAACCCTGCGCACTGCAACTAGAGAAAGCCTGTGTGCAGCAACGAAGAGCCAACGCAGCCAAAAATAAATTAAATAAATAAAATTTTAAAAATTCCAATTGTCGGGCTTCCCTGGTGGCGCAGTGGTTGAGAGTCCGCCTGCCGATGCAGGGGACACGAGTTCGTGCCCCGGTCTGGGAGGATCCCACATGCCGCGGAGCGGCTGGGCCCGTGAGCCATGGCCGCTGAGCCTGCGCGTCCGGAGCCTGTGCTCTGCAACGGGAGAGGCCACAACAGTGAGAGCCCTGCATACCGCAAAAAAAAAAAAAAAAAAAAGAAAAAAAAACCAATTGTCTATATGTTATATACGAGACTCACGTTAAATTCAAATGCACGAATAGGCTACAAGTAAAAGAATAGTAAAAGATATACCATGCAAACAGTAACCATAAGAGAACTGGGGTGTTAAAGATGACAAATGACAGTACATCAGGACTATATAAGACTTAAAAATGTATATGCACCCTTGGAATACAGGATGCAAATGTACATGCACTTCTAAATGTATAGAACCCCTATATATATGAAGCAAGAACTGAAAGATTAAAAGAAGAAATGAAAACTTTAACAACATTGCCTGGATTTTTCGATCCTTCACTCTTCGTAATTTATAGGAAAACTAGACAGAAAATAGCAACGATATAGGAGTCTTCAACAACACTGTCAACCAACTATGTTAAATTGGCATATAGAGAACACTCCACCAAATGACTGCAGAATACACATTCTGTTCACTCACTCACACTCACGGACCATTTTACAGTAGAAACAGTTTGCTGTTCTGCAAAACAAGTCTCAATGAATGTAAAAATATTGACATACAAGGCGTTGCTTTGACCACAGCAAAATTATATTAAAAATCTACAACAGAAGGAAATCTGGGAAGACCCCAAATAGTGGAAATTAAACGAGATGCTTCTAATCATACATGATCAAAGGAAAAAATCACAAAGAAAATTTAAAGTATTTTTAACTGAATGAAAATAAACCCCCAGCATATGAAAACTTATAGGATGTAGCTAAAGCAGTGTTTAGAAGGGAATTTATAGATTTAAATGCCTATATTAGAAGAGAAGAAATGTCTCAAATCAATAACGTAAGTTTCCACCATAAGAAACCAAACTAAATCCAAAGCAAACAGAAGGAATGAAATAATAAATATTAGAGCAGAAATCAATGAAATAGAAGCTAGAAAAGTAATAGAAAAAAATCAGTGAAACCAATCAAAGATTTAGTCTCTGATAAAATGAACAAAACTGATGAAATCTAGCTAGACCAAGAAAATACGAGAAAAGATACAAGTTACCAAAATCCAGAATAATAACTAAAAATATAGAGGAAAACTGGTGAACATCTTTGTGACTTTGGGTTAGGCAAAGTGTACTTAGACACAGTAGTGAAAGCATGACCCATGAACTAAAAATTGATAAATTGGAGTCCAATAAAAGTAAAAATGCTTGCGCTTTAAAAGACACCATTAAGAAAATAAAAAGACAAGCTATAGTGGGGAAAATATTTGCAAATCATGTCTGATAAATGACTTTTATCCATATAATATAAATAACTATCATCCAAGAATAATAAGACAACTCCATATATAAAATGGACAAATGACTTGAATAGACATTTCACCAAAAAAGCTATTTTTAAAAGCTAATAAGCAGATGAAGAACACAACATGATTAATCTTTAGGAAAATGCAAAGTAAAATTCCAGTAATATACTGCTGCATACCTACTAGGAAGTCTGTAATCAAAAGCCAGATAATACTAAGTGATGGAGGGAATATGCAAAACCCGAAACCCTCATTAATTTCTGATGGGTTATGTGAATCAGCCACTTTCCAAAAGTTAGGCAGTTTCTTAAAAATTTAATTCATTCAAGAGAAATGAAAAGTTACGTCCATGTAAATACTTGTATTGATGTTTTACTTCAGTAACGTTTAAAAATTTTAATGGAGTCTTAAGATTTGTTACTTTTCGTTAAAAAAGAAGATAGGACAATGTACATCAGGGTAGCAGCAGTAGCACCATCACCTGGGAACTTGTTGGAAATGCAGATTATCAGACCTTTACCCCAGACCTACTGAATCAGAAACTTCGGGCAACGGATGCAGCAATCTGCATTTTTAACAAGGCTTCTAGGTGATTCTGCTACATGCTAAAATTTGGGAGCCACATACCTTCATATTCCAATAGTAGTGTGGTTGTCTGTCTCTTTGGGAAAAAATTCTTACCTCCTGAGTCCCCGCAACCCCAAGAGCTATTTTTAGTTGTTTTTTTTTTTTTAATGTTTTAAAGTGCAAACACTTTTTAAACAGAAGTATTCCGTATAAAATTCAAATTTCGTGTTTCCCTTGGAAAATCACAAGATGAGATAGTACTCCTCTGGTCTTCCCTACATGGCAGTATTGAGCTGGAGGAGATTCTGTGTATCCCTTGAGACAAAATGGGCTCTTCAGTGTGCATCTGTCCCACACAGCTTTCTTCATGCATCTTCATTATCTGCCTGGCCCATTTGGGTCTAATTTGTTTACTCTTGATCTTCAATTAAAACCCAAACTACTCGAGTGCAAATTACAGATTTTGGAAAGTACATTGAATTCTCCAAGTATGCAAGAAAGTATTTTTAAGATAGTACTGTTATAATGGCTCTGGAAGAATATGTAGAGTTTGATTTTTATAGCTGTATTTTCAGTTAGTTCAGTGACTTTGTTCAAATTATGTGCTCTTTGGGGGGAGGATTACTTTTTGTTTTATGTCCCAGGAATCTCAATAATAGTTTACTTATTCTTAGAGTGGATAGATTGTTTTTTACTTGTGTTGTAAAACAATTGGTTTTGCCTTTAAAAAAATAGGACTTCTGTGATAGCAATTTGAAATGAGAAATCTTCTTACATTTCTGCAATAACCATGTCATTTATTTATAATCTAAGTAGGTTTAAGAAAAATAGCCAACGTAATTATTCAAAGAATTTAATGATAAAGTTCTTATTTCTAGATGAAAAGGCAGAAGGTTGAGATGTTGCACAGGTTGTAGCAATGCTGTGTGAATACTTTGGTATTAGACGCTTGAAATGTGAAATTTATTGATTTTTTCCCTCTCCCCCTTTCATACATTTTTTGATAAAGTGCCTAAGTCCTTTTTGAAAACAGTGATATTCTAGTTAATAGACTAATGAAAAGATAGTTTAATAACTTTAAATTATTAAACATGTTAACTTGTTTGAATCAGTTTCTGGTTTGTTCATAATAATGGGGGAGGGGTGGGGGGGAGTGTCTGATCTGCCCGTCAGGAGCACCTAAGAGACAATCCATCTCAAAGCAAACAGCTCCCTTCCGTATTTTGAGATCTTGAACACTGCCACTGCTGATTTCATTATTCTCCTGGCAAATAGTCACAGAATCTGCTATAATCAATTTCCTCAAAGATGTTGAATGATTTTCCTGAAATTGCTAATGAAATAGAAAAAAATGAAACAATATATTCATGTCATAATGAGTGTTCCCATTTTTAATTTTTGTTACCTGATTTTAATATTTTAACTGACTTTATAATGTTCTAAACATGAGAACCATTAGTTAAGAAATCTTTATTGTTGAGGGAATGTCCCACCTCTGAGTGGGAAGTTAGTAGCACCTTTCTTGTAAAGTTGTAGTAAAAATTAATTCAGAGCATTCTTTTTATTACTATACTTAATACAGGGTAAAATTAAAAATAGGTTCATTTGATTAAAAAAATAGCTCAGTATGTTAATATCTTTGAGATTCTGATAAGCATGTTTTGCTCATAAATATTTAATTACTTGTTTTATAATTAGATTACCAATCCATAATACATTTTATATTCAGATATTTAAATAAAAGATTACTTGCAGTTACAATCAAATTCTGTGGAGTGCAAGTAATAGTTGGAAATATCCATACATTGTTCAAATAATGCAGTTGATAGTTCTACTTGTGTATAGCTTTTAAGAAAGTCAAGTTAATGTCCTATTTTTTAAGTTATTTTCAGGTGGGAATGTGATCCTTATGTATTTTCATTTGTCAATTCTGAACTAAAATTTTTGAATTTTGGAAAACAGCTTTTTTTTACGGTGGGTGGGTACCTGCATAATTTTAAAAGAAGATCAAAGTTTGGTTTATTATTTACATCACAATTTAGAAAGATGTTATAGGAGTATTTCATTGGCTAGAACTAAAAAGCGTGATTTAAATAGCATCTGAAATATAATCAGTTCTCATGTTAATTAGTAGGGTTTTCATTGGCGCTTTTATACATTTAACATTTATAATTTATCTCATGAGTTTAAAGATTTTAATTTGCCTTGTAAAGAAATGAAACTTTAAAACAAGAATCAGATTACTTTTTGGTAATTAACTGCCTAGAAATGTCTGTAGCTCAAAAGCAGAACCAACAAATTTAGGCACAAAATAGCAGGTAGAACATTTTAACCACTAGTAATCAGTGGAACATAGTAACTGCATAGAGGACTTTTATATTTAGAAAATCATCCATATGTTCACCATTCTAGTTTCATTTTAACACTCTTTTATTAAATGAAACATTATGCCACGTCCCAAGGAGTATACAAAGATGAACATGTAGTTCTACCTGTAAAAACAGTTACAACCTAGTAAAAAAATGTATTTCAATATAAAATTTTGACAACACTCATGATAAAAAAATTGGCATTCAACTATAGTGTTTAAAATCCAGTAGGTATGTTGAAAAAATCTTGTTTTAGTAAAACCATTGTGTTGGTATAACAGGAAAGTACAGGTAATAATTATTTGTCCTAACTGCTTCCAGAATTAGACTGTGTGACTGTGTCTTTAAAGTGAATAAATTCTCAAAAAACGTCCCCTCATGCTCACAGAGCTAATTCATTTTGTTATTTTTTTAGTGAGAAAGTGAAAATTATACAACAAATTTGCATTCAGTAAAAGCAGAATAAGCTGTTGACATAAATATGATTGCTCTAAATGGACACAGGCATCTACTATGTCCTATAGAGATTTAAAAAAATGTTTTTTAGTTTTATTCTTAATTACATGTAATACCCCCAAATGTGGTCAAACCTACTTAATACATGTAGAAGATAGAATAATAAAGTATGGATTCTGTCTTAATCACTTTGCTCTATTAAATATTAAAGGTCTGTTATTAATAGCACTTTTGTAATGGATGACATTTTCTACCGTGAATGAAAATCTCATCTCCTTTCATGTATTCATTGCAGAAGTTATATAATCTTTTCAATTCTGAATCTGGTACCAAAGGAATTTTCTTTTGGCTACGTACTGTATTTTCTTTGTATTCAATAACTGCCCCAGTTCTTGACATGTAATAAATGCTCAACAGTTACTTGGTGAATGCATAAATGACCATATGATTGAATGATGGAAGGAATAAAAAAAGTAAATGAATTGTCACAGAGCAAATAAGCTGTTTTCAGGTTTTGGTGTGTAAACTTCTGCTGTCAGGGAGATTTTATGATTTGTGGTCTTTCAGAACCTCTGTAATGGTTAGCTGTGTTATAATTGAGTTCTGCAATATATTAATGGACAGGGAGTCTCTTAGTTACATTTAGTAGGGAAAATTGACGAAACAGTCAGTTTTTACCAGTTGTATACCTTAATTATAATTTGAGAAATCTGTAAAGTACTCTACTAGATTCTTTGTTTGAGGAATGGCTGTAAGCCACTTTCTAAAATCTGAGCTATCTATAGGAATGTTTTAAGACAAATTAAAAATAAAAGAAACTGAGTTTTTAGGGTGAAATTTTAGAAGATTCAAGCAACCTTAGGGCATTCTAATCCTATCTGATATCCAAGTAAACTTCAAGAGTAAACCTATTTCTTAACATTTTAGTATCTTTCAAGAAAAACAAAGTTATGATTGCAAAAACTTTACTCTCTGGGTAGGCTCTGAATATATGTCACTTATACAAATCCTCTTTGGTAATCAAATGTAGCCAAATAATTCCATCTTGTAGGAAAATAAGGATTAAAGTAGACTTCTCAAACGCCAGTTTCTGTGACTATGTTTGATGTTCTGCAAACGTGAATGTGTTACACTGGAAGTATGTATTCATTATTTGGTAAACAAAATACATCTATAGACAATGGACATAAATTGACTGGAATCAAGATTCAAACGGTAGTGAGGTGTCTAATCATAGAAGAGACTAAATGTGTGTACTATATGCTATGGAATTTAAGAAAATTATGGAAATGTAACATGATTTAACCAGCCACTTAGAAAGGACAATTTATTTTCTCCATTCTCGTTTGAAATCTTGCACTTACATGCTAGTAGTCATTTAATAAATGGTCTCTTGAAAATTGAATATAATATTCCTATTCACATCTTTAACTCTAAAAGTTAAATAAACGAACTAGTTCAAGTCTGTAAAATGGCAGGATGATAGGATAATAACAATAGCACTGGATTTGGGCTCAAGAGACCTGAGTTAAATATATTACTCACTCACTCTGAACATATTAAATACGTTATCTAGGTCCTGAATTAATTTTCTATTTTCAACCTCAAGAAGTTCAGTATCAACTTATTTAATAGATGTTCTCTATAAAACCAATTTAATAGGAATTGTCCTCAGTACAGCTTATGAGTAAGGTGAAGGGATTCTGGGGGTCTTTCCCACTAGGTCCTGAGGGCCTTTGCTGCAATAATTACACCTCATCTATCCCCCAAATCCAAAGTCTTCTGTTCTATTTTCCCTAATAAAACATTTTCCTTCTAACAGGCACCTTCAGGAGATAAAATAGCTTAACCTAACTAAGTGGCAATAATTTAAGAAATTTCAGGCAAACTGCCAAGACAGCAGGGAAGGCATTCTGTAAGTGGGTGATCCATTTAAAGATCCTCAAATCATGGACTGTCCATTTCTTGTGCTCACAGGTCCAATCCTGATAATAAAGTTGACTGGTTTTAAAACAATACAGTTTTGATCACACAGACGTAAGGGTCAAAGATGAGTATTTAACAGCCACAGTTTGAAGCCTGCTGTGCAGTCTTTGGTCCTAGCATACAGTTTATTGACATTTGTCTTCTGTTTTTATTGCACAGTATATATGAATAAAGCCAAGATACACTTTTTCCATTTATTTAAAACTGATTTAGTTAGAAACAGTTTTTTTTTAAACGTCTTGCCTATTTGTCTTTTGAAGAGTCACCTGGGTAATGACAAAAGATTGAACACCAAGCTTTGTGGAGTTATTGCCTCGTAGCTATCCTCAGCAGCCAAAGGTGGCTTTAAAAAATATTTTATAAAATTAATCTGTCAGTGCTAGATTATTGTTGACAAATCTGCGTGTCTGTAAGTATGTACTGTAAGCTTAGGATGGACAAGTGTTTGGACTTTCATGTCTGGGAATTATGCCATCAGTACCCACAGTTGATTCACATGTTTTTTTTGGCTCTTTCCCCCATACCATCTGTGTGTTTGGCATTCTGCCTGCTTGCAAGTTGGTCAGACCTGTGCCAACATAATGGAATGTAGATAGATGGTACGTAGAATGCTGCAAAATGTAGCATTTTAAAGAGGAAAACTTACTTCGGGGGGTACCACGTTGGTTCAACATATGGCCTTCTGTGGATACCTGAGGAGAAAGGGTGAACAAAGACATGGAATCCACAGATACTCCCAAATGGCATCAAAAATAAGAACACTGTGAAAATCTCTATGCAAGTACAAAATGAAAACATGCTCACACACCTTATGGCTTGACATATTTAACATTAAGTCATATGTGGATTCTCCATGAAAATACTGATTAGTAATAGACCATTAAGGATTTTACATGGCACATTTAATATTTCAGGAGCATCTCTAACAGTATGCTCAGGAGAGTTATGTATTCCATTAAAATTGCAACGTTCCTTGGAGAAAATATCAGAGCTTAAATGCTTACGTTTTGAGGGCCAGAGAATAAGATGCTAGGTTTTGGAATTGTCATGAAAAGCACTGACTGATGTTAATTTTTTATGTCAGTGAGTGAGAATTTTAATATTATATAGTTTGAATTAAGCATGTTATGCTAGGTTATGCTGCAAGAAAAAAACAAGCCTTTAAATCTCTATCGCTTAACCCAGTAGAAGTTATATCTTGTCCATGGGTTAGATAGTTGTCCTCTAAATAGCCCAGGTACTTGCAGCCAGTACCTGTGCTATATTGTAAGTACAGTGTCACCTTGGCAGCATCCAGCCTACAGATGGAGTGGGAAACAGGGCAAAAAGAAGGAATCCTGGACAGGTAACTACTCCTGGTTACAGGTGATACTTATTGCCCCTGTTTCCTCCAGTTACAATCTACTGGCCAGAACTAGTCAATGGTTAAGCTGCTAGGAAATACAGAAGAGAACAGAATATCAAGGAATATCAACAGCCACTTCTATAGCAGAGGATGTCAGCACTAAATCTTTTTTGTGTGGAAAATCCAACGGAGTAATGATGTTCCTACCCATTCACCTACTAACAGAATCTTGAATTTCCAGGTACCCTAGGCATCCCAGGTGTGATCTCCTCAGAGGTCTGTGTATTGGACTTCTAATTCTGTGTTTCCAGGGCCTTGCGCAGCCTATGGCATATCTTTGTTTTGTGAATGAATGAAATCTGAACTCCTGTTTTACTAATCAGAAGCGATTAAGTGATTCTCATAAATTCCCAGACTTAAGCAGATCTTCTGACTCCCGGTGTCACGCTGTGCCAATACAGGGACACTTTATTTGCATATTTTCTACCTTTTTTTTTTTTTTTTTGCGTAAATGTTTTGAGACTAGAGGACATATTTATTCCCTTTAAAAAGTTTAAAAAACGATTAAGTAGTAGTTTTTGACTGTAGGAGTTTGCCGTTTTGCCTCCCCAAAATGTACTTTGCGTGGAGGTCTGGACTTGCTCTGAGCATGCTCTGCGGAGTCAGGACAACATCCGTCCTGCGGTGGGTTTACATTTATTGGTTTGGGGAAGGCCTGGAATTTTGTTCTTCCCTAATACGAGGATTCTGCCAAAATCTTTATTCCGAGTTACCAGGAAGTGTGGTTAGTCATAGTGTTAGTGCACACTGTAAGCTAGAGAATATGCGTTTAATAATGCCATAGGTCCTGCCTTGTAGTACTTACACTTGAAAATATGATGCAGACCTACAGAAGTATCTGGCTGTAGCTCAAAGCGAAAGCATTTTAAATCACATTACTGGCAGGGGAAGAATGTTGCTCTGTCTTTAGAATCAGCAGTAAAGAGATCTAGAAATTAAACAAGTACACTGCAGATCAGAGAGAGGATAGAGAATTTATATGAGGACATTGTAAAGAAGCAAATAAACTGGGGTTTTGAGCTTCATTCACATTTGTACTTCACCAGCACTTTTCTATTTCCATATCTTCTTGAGGAAGATCTGCTAAAGATTTGTTTTCTGTTTCAAGAAGAGGAAGAGGCTAAAGGACATTTAATCAAACTCCAAGGCAAATAATTATATACATATACATTTAGGAGGCAATTTTAAACTGATTTTTGGAGGTGGAAGTTGGAAAACATGGACTAAGCTTTTTTTTTTTTTCAGATGTTGGGGATAGGAGTTTATTAATTAATTTATTTATTTTTGCTGTGTTGGGTCTTCGTTTCTGTGCGAGGGCTTTCTCTAGTTGTGGCAAGGGGGGGCCACTCACTATTGCGGCCTCTCTCGTTGTGGAGCACAGGCTCCAGACGCGCAGGCTCAGTAGTTGTGGCTCACGGGCCTAGTTGCTCCGCGGCATGTGGGATCCTCCCAGACCAGGGCTCGAACCCGTGTCCCCTGGATTAGCAGGCAGACTCTCAACCACTGCGCCACCAGGGAAGCCCCGAGGACTAAGCATTTTTAACATCTTCACAAAGGCAGTGAACTTGTGACAAGTAGAAGGTAGTCTGCAGGATAAGGGAGGATGAGGATGAGAGTGGGAAATAAGGTTAGGCAATCCTGAAACAAAATGAAACCAAAAAAATTTAGTACGTGAAATAAATAGTTGACCAGTTCAAAACATGGGATATTATTTCTGAGCTCTATGCTTTGACTGCAGCAGGGGGTAAAGGAAGAACATTGGCGAGCTTTACTGTAATGTGAAGGCTTGTTTTCTGCTTCTGCCCTTTAGAGAGTAACAGGTATTGAATTCAAGTTCTTGTTACCTTGAGGATTTGAAAAAGTTTTAGCATGTTCAAGGGATGATTACATACAGAATTAACTAACTTACATTGATACACTTTATCTAGTTTGTTAGGTTGAAAGAAATTTAGTTTGCTGTGACATGTAAACTAGTGTAGCTACAGTCAAATCTTGCAAATTATTCACTACAATACTTGCAAGGAAGAGTCTTTAAATAAAAGTCAATTTCAGTTCAACTATAAACTTTTCCTGAGAATCATGTCTTTCTCTGTTTGGTTTAAAGAAAAACAGTACTTTTTGGTGATGCTTTTGTTTTCATATAGTGACAACTTATTGATGCATGTGACTACTTGCTTTTGGAATATTTGTTCACTTTAAAAACAGTAATGGAAGAGTACTTAAAATTTTATAGTACATTAGTAATCACACATCTCAAATAGATGAATGATACCCTGTGAATCACAAGGAGAAAGCTATAGGGGAAAAAAGTCAACAAGTTCATTTCTAGATACCTCTTAGCTATAAACCTCTAAGCACTCTTCATTTGTCAATACCGAAGTTTAATGAGTCCGGATAAGAAGCTAGTCAATGGATATCCATTTAGCTGGAGATAATCTGAACTCCAGCTGATTGTCCTAGCAGCTGTGTGACTTCATTACCATTAGAAAGGCATACAGCCAAGCCAGCTGGTGCCCAAACCGGCTACTCAATACACAGAGCATATCTATTTGTTGGTTTACATATCAGAATTACACAGGCTCCATGAAAAGTTTGGAGTATGAAATAGAATCTGCATAAAGATTTAATTTAAAGGGCTTATCATTACTATGCCAAGTACAGCTAGTTTATTTTGTTTCTGCTACGATACAGTGTATTGTGGTTGTTTTTGGTTCTTCCATAAATGCAGCCTACATGCAGAATTTGTATTTAGATACCAAACATAACTGCACATCATAATTTCCCAGTTAAGAAAACATCTTTTTGGTTGTTTGCTTTAGTGCTTACAACAGTGCATTTTCATTTTTTGAAGGCAGCTTTAATAGAAAACAGTTGCAGGAACGTATTAATAGCTAGTTTAGCTTCCATCTGTCCCCTCCTTTCCATCCCCAATTCCACTGTCTAGATCAGGCTTCTGGTGGCTCTCCTTTGCACTTTTGCAAAGGTTTTCTAACTGGATCTGCTCTCTAGTCTCTCACCGCTTTATGTTACTATTAGAAAATTGTCTTGACTCTCATCCGCATTGCACAGAACAGTGTTTACAGTATAGTTTCTGGACCAGAAACATCTGGAGTGCAGATTTTAACCCCATTCCAGATCTCCTGAATAAATCTAAGAGATGATCTTATTTATATTAATCTTTGAAAATCACTCTATAATAAGAATACCGCAGGTAATTCTTCCTTAAAACGTACTCCCAATTTAATAAAATGATTAACACTTTTACTTAAGTAAAAACGAGTCAAAATATAGATCGTAAGTTCAAAGTATGTGACAAATCAGTATATGTAAGTAATCCATGCAGTGTTATAGTAGAGAGCAAGAGGTTTGTTAATCTCCTCTTAAGGGTAACACAATATACAAGGATGGATCAGTTCCTGGAGGAGATAGTCACACAAATATGGAGTTTGTGCAAGCATGCAGATGTTTCTAAAGTAAGGACTAACAACATACAGTCACTTACATAAATTAAATCCTGGAGAGGCACAAAATCACAAGGGGAAAAAAAGACAGGAACTTAATTGCTGGAGTGAAAGTAAAAAATCAAAAGAACAGCACAAACCCTTTGAAATCTTAAGCTGTCTAGTGGTGCTTTCATTGATTCTAGTTTTCTATAAGTAAACTGATCCTTGAAGGGAAGATTGGAGTTCAAGCTGAGGGTAGTAGAAAGTTCTTAAGTGAAGGAGAAAGGAAGTCTGAGAGTCAGAATACTAGGTAAGGTTTTTCAAAGATGGTAGGAATTGTGCTGGGCTTTGAATGATAAGTACAGGTACCAAGAGGGTTTTTGCAGTTGGGATGCACTTTGATGGGAGCAGTGGTATAGGTCGTATCATATTTTCAAGGACTGTGTACTGGCCTTTTAACTGCAATTATAAAACCCAAGGCAATGGAAACTAAACTTTGAATTAAGTTGTCAATCTAATGTCAAATTTTATGATGTTTTTATTTCTGTCAACTGCATGTAAGGCTGCAACTTTTATAAATTGCATTTTAGTGCCCGAAAAAACAACTATTACCAAAAGTATTTTAGAATCATAAGTGAATACTATAGGTGTGTTTGGCTTGAGTTATTTATTGTTGTGTAACACACTACTTCAAACTGTAAGGACTTAAAATGACAATTTTATCTTACTCGCAGTTTTGTAGGGCAGGGATTTGGAAAGTGATCAGTGGGTGATTTATCTCTGATTCATGGACATTAGCTCTGGCAGCTGGGCTGGAGGATCCAATTACAAAACAGTTTCTTCACCCACATGTCTGGTACCTTGGTACTTGACTTTTCTCTCTCCCTCCAGGATGCTTGACTTATCTCTCTCCCTTCAGGGTGGGAAGGCCTCTTCTCTCACTTCTCACATCATGGAGGTCTCAAGTTAGTTGAGCTTCTTACTTGGAGGTTGGGTGGGTCCCCTGGAAAGCACACATTTCAGAAACAGCTTTCCAAGAGACAAAGGTGGAAGCTTCAAGGCCTAGATTGTCACTTCCACTGCATTCTGTCAGTTAGGCCCAGGTTCAGAAAGATGGAAATAGACTGTACCTTTCATTGGGGTATGACATGTGATCAGATAGGCATAGAATCTATTGACATCTGCTATTGAGAGAAGCTGCAGCATTCACCCTCTCCCCCCCACAAATTTATGGCCATATCACACACAAAATATACTATCTCCCAAGACCCTCAAAAACCTCATCGATTATGACATCAGCTCAAATTCCAGAAGCTTGTTATTTAAATCAGGTGCAGGCATAGATGAGGTTCCTGAGTGCACTTCCTCTAGTACAGCTCCTTGAGTATGATTTATCTTGAAATAAAGATCTGTTAACTATAGAGACAAATTATCTCTACGCTCTATACACACCCAACATACAATGGTGTGGGATAATAGGCCATAGACACTTCCATTCAAAAAGTAAGCAAATGCAAAGTACATAGCAGTTACTGGTTCTTAATAATTCTGAAATTCAGCAGAGCACATATTGTCAGTTTCTTGTTTACTACCTAGCTCAGCTTCCTGGAGATGATTCTCTTAACTCTTCGTTCTGCTGTCTGAGACACTATGTCTTTTCCAGAAAAAAATAGCCCATGTTTTCTGTTAAACAGTTTTCTCAGCCTGCTACCTTCCCATATAGTAGGTTGGAGCTTCAACAACTTCTTTTCATTTTGTACTGTCTCTGTCCCCATCAGTCCAATTGGAAGAGTTCCTTTAAGAACTTTTCATGCTTCCTGTGTGTCAAATTATAAATCCACTCCACTAGACAACAGACCATACCCCTATATATCTTCCTGATAGACTTTTCTCTAACTTGGGTTGCCTAAGAGCATGCTGTGGGAGGATTCCCTTAAGATTCTTAAAAACCCTATTACCTGAAAGTCTATAAAGAGTCTATAAAGACTCTTTAGAAGATCCACTAAGCAAGACCTTAAAATTTTTTAGGTCTTAACAAACAATTTTAGTAACAACTTGGTGATCTTAAGCCTGAGTTCATGTGTTATTTGTAGTGCCTGGATTTTATCTTCTCTCTGAAGCCAGTTCTTGAGAATCTTTTGATGGGAGGGGCTGAAAATGAGAAACAGTTTTTTCAAACCGATGAAGTCCTGGCTCATTAATTTTTTTCTTTAAATTTTGCTTTAAAACTTAAGTTCCTTTGTTATTTGTTCCATCTTTCCCTCCCTCCCTCCCTCCCTACCTCTCTCTCTCTCTCTCTCCCCCCCCTCCCTCCCTCCCTCCCTCTCTCTCTCTCTCTCTCTCTCTCTCTCTCTCTCTCTCTCATTTTACTATAGGCAGCTGGAAGATGTGAAATTGTTTTTTACATTTTGCCTAGAAATTTTCGCAGCTGTATTCATAAGTTTATTAGGTACCATTCCTATCTTACATGTAACAAGAAGGAGAAATGTTGCTAGACAGTTTACCACTCTACAACACAGGTCCTCTTTTCTCCAGTTCCCAGTAAAATTTTCCGCACTGTATTCAGATCCCCACCAGTAGACTCCCTGATGTCCTTTGAGCATCTGCCCACCAGCCAGTCCGCAGACCAACACTTCCAGGCAAAATGCTTACAATACCTCTAGATTGCTTATGTTTAGGAGTAGTATATATCATTTAGTTTTAATTTATATTATTGTTAACAATAATAGTAAAATCAAAAGGGTGGAGTTGAGATTTCACAAAGTATACGAAAATGCTACTAGAGTTACTTCTTGTACTTCTGATTATTCCACTTTAGGAAAGTTACGATAGCAACAGGAAAGCAAGGAGCTCTTCAATCATGTCTGTTTTCTTATCTCAAGCCCTTACTCTGGTACCAAACATATATTAAAAATTAACTGAATAAGTGAATTAATAGTAAACTATGAGCAATTTTTAAATGCAGAGAAAGGTAAAATAATTTTATTTGAAAGGTTGATCAATAAAAATATGAAAGTCTTATGAACTTTTTATCCAAAACGTTGAAGTTTAAGATAACTTGTAGTCTAGGTCGGTAAAGTTATAAGGGCAAAGATGTTAATCAAACTAAAAATACAAGAAAATAAGCCATTGTTTGATTCTTAAAAGTTAACATTGACTTATAGCAAATAAACAGTCAAGAATATTCATAGGAGCATATAAAATTGGGAAACAAAAATATATACAAATATTCAAAAAAGCTAGAACAAATTCATGAATAATAACTCCACAGGGGCAAACAGGCTGTTGAGTTATAGTCTCAATTCAGCTTATTTTCCAATTTTGAGATTGACCTGTGGGAGAAGAAATGTGTCCTCTTCTTACTGCCATGGCCAGAAAGAAAACACTGGGATGAGCTGGCTGTCTGATCCACTTTGGCAGTTCTTAGGTTTTCTGTTTTCAGTATGTGGAAAAGTATTTAATTGTTCTATCCTTTATCTTAACTTCACTCAGCCGTGCTTTGAGCAACTTCTGCCACTCACTTTTCAGAAGGTATTTGATTTAGTTATTTACTACTAGGCCTTAAAGTTAGATTATGTAGTCTAAGGGTGTACACTAGGAATCAAGAGACAGTTATCTCTGCCACAGCTCATTAACTATTTGCAAATCATTCCATTCAGGGTATTTCCCCCAGTTTTCTTGCTTGTAAAAGAAATTTTCCAACAAGATGATCTGTGAGATTACATCTTTATGATTCAGTTAATCTATCCCTGATCTGGGATATCTTATTTTCATTTTTGGTATTCAAGAAGACTTGGAGCAGAAGACAGAGGAGTCAAACCAAAAGTGAATCTTTCAGAAGTGATATTGATAGCCAATAAAAATCATGTCTTTGTAGATTGTGGGAGCAAAAAAACCTCACCCATCTCTCTCTTGAAGAGTTCCAAATGAGCAAAACGTACTGAAAAAATGGAACCATATATTATTTTAATCAAATGAAGCCTTGCGTCCCACCAGAGCTGGTAATGCTCTGCCCCAGACAACTACTTCATGCCGTCTCGGATCAAACTGAGTTATACTGCTGGGCAAAAACCAGTAAAAAGGACAGAAAAGGAAGTTTGAGCATAAATACATTTGGAGCATTATTTGCTACACGTTACAGCTTCAGAAGCATGTAAAAGCCTTTTATTCATGTAGTAATAAGGTAACCTTTCCAAAACAGAGTCACAGCTGTCTTTTTAGATTGAGGCCCATCTCTAAGTATACGTTTCCCCTCCCTCTGTTCAAGAACTTACGATGAGGACTCAATCGTCAATCAAATCAAATTAAAACTCTACCTTCACATTGTCAAAGCCTTTCATGTTGACACAAATGTCTTTTCTTTCTCTTCAAAATCCAGTTTTTTTCTAGCTTCATCTCCAAGTGATTCCTCTCCTTCCCTATCAATTATAATTTGTTCCCCACATGGGAGCAATTAATACATTTACGTATTAATTAAGGCAAGTATATAGATATACCACTATTTAAAGTAATTAGTAGTTTTGACGTTTTCAGTCTGTTGGGAAGAATGTCTTCTCATTGTACAATCCAAATTAGTTTGGTCCTGTGTGTTCTTGCTAGCAAAAAGCTGACAAATGCCTATGGATAAATCCTAGTACTCGTTGATAGAATTTTACGCTTTTTGAGGCAGAAAAACTCCAAACACAACAAATTGATAATTCCCTGAAGTTACATTAAGTGACTTTAATTCAGATGATTTAACGTAAAATAGAAAGAATGCCTGCATTTTAATTTAGAAGGCTTTTGTTGTACTCCTGGTTCAGCACTAACATTTAGACAGGTTATTTTACTCTCTGAATCTCTGAGTTTGAATCTCTAAAAACTCTTCAAGTTTTTAGAATTCAATAGCTTATTCCCTGTGCTGTTTTTCTTTTCGATTTGTATCTCTATAATTTTATAAAACTGTGTTAATTAAGTTAGCTATATTAATGCATCATTAGTAGAGCAGTTTTTAAAAATGGAACACATATTTGTGAATATATTTTAATGAGCTTTAAAGACATTTAAGCAAGGTAAGCATCTTCAACAAATGCTATGAAGGAGAATGTGTAAGGCAGCAAATTTGCTTTACCAAGACAATGTTTATTTGCTTTAAAAGATACTTTTCACAAATTGAGGAATAGATATAACTTACATGCCTTTTGACAGAAAATATTCCTGTACTGACCTAAACCCTTCAAATAGAATAAAACGTGATTATTTTCCCATGTATTTTAAAAGTATAAGAATTTAATTCAGTACAAATGGGATGTAAAAATCTAAAATAAGTAAAAATATGTTTTTATTAATAAAGTTAAATGTACAACCAAACTTTTGCTTTGAGGTTTAGTAGTGATAGAACATCAGTTGTCCTTCCTTCAGTGGCACTTGGTGATAGACAGCAGTTCTTTCAGCGCTCAGTGATATTGTGTAAATAAGATAACCAGCCGTCTCCTAGAAGAGAGCTGAGTTTGAATACCATTTGAAGCCAGATACTGATTTTGCAACATTGCATGATTTACCCAGCATTGTTGAACATCAGTTTGCTCAACCATATGTATAGTAATATCCAACTTTCGATACCTTCAGTAGATTATTTTTTTATTTTTATTTTTTAATTAATTTTTATTGGAGTACAGTTGATTTTCAATGTTGTGTTAGTTTCAGGTGTCCAGCAAAGTGAATCAGTTATACGTATACATATATCCACTCTTTTTTAGATTATTTTCCCATATAGGTCATTACAGAGTATTGAGTAGAGTTTCCTGTGCTATATAGTAGGTTCTTATTATTTATTTTACATATAGTAGGGTGTATATGTCAATCCCAATCTCCCAATTTATCCCTTCCCTCCCCTTACCCCCTTGGTAACCATAAGTTTGTTTTCTACATCTGTGACTCTATTTCTGTTCTGTAAATACGTTCATTTGTCCCATTTTTTTTTAGCTTCCACATATAAGCAATATCATATGATATTTGTCTCTGACTTACTTCACTCAGTATGGCAATGTCTATGTCCATCCATGTTACTGCAGATGGTATTATTTCATTCCTTTTTATGGCCGAGTAATATTCCATTGTATATAGGTACCACATCTTCTTTATCCATTCCTCTGTTGATTGACATTTAGGTTGCTTCCATGTCCTGGCTATTGTAAATAACGCTGCAGTGAACATTGGGGTGCATGTATCTTTTTGAATTATGGTTTTCTCTGGTTATTATTCTCGGTGATCCTGCCATGTTCCAATTCTTGCCTATAAGCTCTGGGTCATTTGGTGTTCTCTTATGTAGCAGAGGCTCTTTAAGCTCACTTGTGCCTGTCTAGATGTGTACTAGGGAATATAGTGACACATTTTGTTAAGTTGCCCTGTTTGAAGAACCCAGGAGCATAGCGTTGACCAAAGAAGACATTCTCTGTATTGTGGGGAATGGAATTCAGAGTTTGGTGTAGTTTTCCCAAAAGAATAATGTAATGTCAACATGGAGGGCTAGTGTTGAAAACTAAAGATTTTCACTTTTCATACCACTCTCCTGCCTTGTACAGTCTATATCTTGAAGCACCCTCACACATTTTTAGAAATACATTCCTATTAGGTATATTGATTTTTGATACCTTACCTGAAAATAGAATTGCATAATCACTGACATAATTTTAGTAGTAATTGAACTTCTGTAAATATCTGAAGCAACTCTGCTCATCTTCTGTTTTCAGTTTTATTGCAAAAAATACTGCTTCTACTGTTCCCAAGAATTTCAGAGTATTGTTCCTGCCTCTTTGTCAGTGTTGCATCCCCAGTGAGGCTCAAAGAAAAATAAGACAGGGAAGTAGAGATGTACAACTTTTGTGATTTTCCTAAGCACAGGTCTAAGTGTATTTAATGTTGTCAACTTGGAACCAAGCACAATGTTTGGCCAATAGTAGGTGCTCAATAAATATTTATTCAAGAAATGACTTTGAAAGTTAGTTTTATGAAAATGGTCATTCTGAACAAAGTATCTATAATAATATACCACTGCACCATTCTTTTTTTGCCTGAAACACTCTGATTTTAATAAAAGAACCCTAAAGGTGCTCTGTTTGTAAAGAAATAAAAGCCATTTGTTACTGAGAGACAAATACTCATCCATCGTACTGTCTTATCACCTTTTATATTTTTAATATGCCACTGAGATTTATCTTTAAAAATCCAAGAACAAATTGCTTCAGGCAGTTATTATAAGTTTGACCATATGGGCATTACGTCTGCAATCTACATTTGAAATAGGAAAACAAATCTTTTGCACATGTTTTAGAAAACATGAACTATTTATTAAAGGTAAGGCAAGAAAATGCTACTTCAATAAATTTTAAAAAATTGCAAGTCAGTAGGTTAAATATTAATTTCAATGTCTACAATAATGGGTACCTCTCCTATTTAAGGGAGTCATTATTCTACTGTGTAGTCAACAAGCATATTGATTAGAATTAATTCCCTGCAAAAAGTCTCCAATCATTTTTAACATAAGTTTTTCCTCTTTAACAGTAGCCTGAAGCTTGTCTCTTTTTTTGAGTGTGGTCAATTTAGCAACAAATTTGCAATTAATCATTTGCTGATTGCAATGAATGGTCTGTCAATAAGATGCAACTCACATTGCTAAAAGGATTATACTGAGCTTTGTTGTTTTCTTTTTGTCTCTGGAATGCTTTGTCTAACTATATTTCCTAGAATGGATTTAAATAGTTGTTTTGAGGTAATGCATGCCAGTTTTAAAGAGACACCACAGGCTGCTCTGAGGGTATTAATCAAGATATGCCCTAACTCTCTTTTGGCATTACAATATTTGGACATCTGTTCTGACTCCTTATATGTGAAATAAAACTCATACCAGATAGCAGAATAAATGAAGGGTTTCATTATCTTAAATGTCATAACATTTGTTTGAATTATCATTTGTAAATTTTAAATGCTGAAATTGTCATTTTGGTTTTGTTTCATCTATTTTTCTGTCCTTTCAAAAGACTATAAGCCTGAAAAATTCTTTTTTCTATTGAATTAATAATTTAAAAGAAATAATTTACTATTTTACGCAACAAGAGTGAAATTGTTGTGGATGAGCTATATAGTCTGGTAATTTATAAAAGCATAAATATTTTACTGAGAGAAACATACCCTTTTAAAGCACAAAAGGTTTTTTGTTATAATGGCAGTGTATTTAGTGACAAATAGTACATTTTTAAAAAGCCATTTGTTGACTCTTATTATAGTTCTCTTTGTGTAATGGTATTATAGAGTCTTAGGTATTCACTTATTAAAGTCTTTTCCATTGTGTGTATCAGGAAAGACTTGTTTCTGGATTCTGTGGTGCCACTAATTAGTGGCAACTGCATCTAGATGTTCACAGGTCAACTTGAAATATAATAGGAATGTATTTGGACTTTTCATTTAAACAACAAAAATAAATAATTTGATTGTGGTAGATATCGAGAATAATGTCAAACTTGACTTAAACTACCTCTTAATACCTTTGCCTTTCTCAAGAGCTGTTTTTTGTTTGTTTGTTGAACCAGTATTGTTAATTATGGGAAGATAACTGTTTATCATGAAGCCATATCACATACATCCACTAGGCTTGCAAACACTAGTAGTACTAGATACTGGTTTAGTGTCTGTATTTTTTTTTCATTTCACATTAGAGCGAAAGAATAGCATATAATTTGACATACAGAAAATGATTTAACTAAATCATGGAAGCAAAGTACTGTTTTACAAATGTATAATTTTGAATATCTTTAGAAAGTCATACGCGCTTTCATTCTTCTGTTCACTTTGCATATTTGATGTCAGAGAGTCAGTGATGTTTTGCCTAGCAAAACATTTCAGTCCAAGGTGCCCCATAATATTTTGTTTATGAGACTAATTTTAAGTGGTTATAATTCTTAATTGAAAACCATTTTTATAAATGTTTATTTGAAAAGAGGTGAACAAAGTTTAGATTAAATTTATATCTTACATTGGCAAAAACTGAGAAATTTTGTACCTCTTTTAGATAGTGGGGTCCTGAATTAAAATCAGCACAAAGCAGGAAAAAAAATTATCCCATTTGAAGTATTAAATATGGTTTGTCTGAAGCTGTGCATACATTTTGAGTGAGACATCAAAAATCTTGTTATTTTATAAAGCACTAAATAAACTAAAATGCCACATTACCATATAAGATTAAATGGTAAATACTAAATGAGATAAAATACTGAATGTAGTAGAAAATTCATTCTTTAAAGGAAAACTTTTATAAGACAGTATATTTTAGCCATACATCTTCTCTAAGCAGGGAGAATATATAATTTTAGTTGAAGAACATTTTTATATGTTTGAACCTTCAAAGCCCTTAAAAGATTGACACTAATATGTTGGTGCCAAAATACTTGGAACTTTTTGCCCATTCATGTATTTATAGATCTTGTATTGGATTATGGCATTTGATTAAGATCACATTTCTGTTTATTTACCCTGATGAGTAAATAGCTACAATATGTAATTCTGTGATGAATTTTTTTGTACCTAGAGTTAAAAGTGATAGTTTTATATGTGGAACTTTTCATGGTGAATTAAGTCCAGAGACATAGAAAGTTCTTTTTAGTTTTCAAACAGCAATGTGGAACATGAAACTCATTTTTAATCCGCAATTTATTCAAATAAATGTAATTGAACATTTATGTCTCCTTAATCATAGAACCATTTTGCTAAACACATTGATATAAAATGATTTTATCAGAAGTAGCAACACTAGGCAAATATGTCTCTAAAAGTGTTTGCATAGGTTAAGCATTCAAAGTAGATATATTGAAAATGGTTATGTCTGTATATGTGATAGTTTTACTTCTACAAAATTTGACTGTGGTTATAACTATTCATTAAACATACAAAGAATATGAATAATATTTTTTTACTTTTTCAACTCAAGTTTATTTCCATGTACTATAAATATATAATTTTTATGATTTGTATTGCTATTGAATATGAAATATCCAGGTGACTTAAATTTCTTGTCACCTATTTCTTTTTTTTTTTTGGCGATACGCGGGCCTCTCGCTGTTGTGGCTTCCCCCATTGCGGAGCACAGGCTCCAGATGTGCAGGCTCAGGGGCCATGGTTCACGGGCCCAGCCGCTCCACGGCATGTGGGATCTTCCCGGACCGGGGCACGAACCCATGTCCCCTGCATCGGCAGGCGGACTCTGAACCACTGCGCCACCAGGGAAGCCCGTATCACATAAGTTTTGATTTGAGATTCTAATATTCTTCTTAATATTTAGTTAACACAGACTCTAAATATTCTCATTAACCATCAATCTAGTCCACTGTTTGTTTAATTATTTAAAAGTTATTAACACACACCATCACGTAATTATAGTTGCACATAAGTTCATGAATGCCAGAAATAACTTTAAATAGGCTTTTAGCCATTCAGCCTTTCAAAGACATAGGCAGTGACTCTAGTCAAATCTCATATTTTACCATAATATTTAGGTGAGGCTATTATTCTTTGTGTGTGTGTGTGTGTAATTTTTATGGATGACCTACACTTGAGTCAAGTGAACACTCACTAGAAAATGTTATAGGACTAAAAGTCAACTTCTTATGATGGGACTGGACTTCTGGAGACTACACAAATGTGCTATTTTTTTTTCAATCTGGATGTTGGTTACACAGTTGTGTCCATTTATTCACTGTATATACTTTTTTAAACTAGATGTTAAATTTCACTGAAAAGTTAAGCAAAAAGCTTCATTGTGACCAAAGAAGACTTTGTCATCTCTGATGAACTTCCAGTTCTTATTCTGTCTCACTTGGAGGCCCCATATCAATCAAATTACTCAAACCCAAAACCAGCGAGTCATTTCTGATACTTTCCTCCTACTTAGCACTCAATCAATCAATCATCAAAGTCAGTATTTATCTCTTAAATATGTCATGAATATTCCTTTCCATCCACACTACTACTATTACTACTGTTCTAATTCAGCAGTTATTTTATATCTTCCTAACATTGAGCCCACCAAAAAAATCATTCATAGTGTCCAAGTAATTGTTCTAAAATGCAAATAAGATGCGCTGTTTAAAACATTTCTGTAGTGTCTTGTTTTTGAAATCAAGTCTCATCTCCCTAACATGAGTAGCCTTTCCTTTTCAGACCCACTTGTGTAGAGTTAGAAAAAAGAATATGAGGACAGAATTCCAAGGAAAGCCATTATTGAAGAGATAGGCAGGAGAGCAACCAAGTAAACTGAGATGAAATGGCCTGGAAAATAGGAGGAAAACTAGGAGTTGGTCTGATCCTAGTCAAGGAAAGAGTGTTAAAGAAAGGAGGGAAACAAATTAGAGTCAAATTTGCCTCAGGATCGAGGATATCAGTTATAATGGAGTGATAAATTACACTCTAGATGGCAGTAGGATAGGGAGTAAAAGTTAGTAGAGAAAGCAAAGAGAGAAATCATAGTTGAAAATTTTAAGTTGTGATGTAGAAAGCCAGACTTCAGTAGGGTCAGAGGGAGTGAGGAAGTGAAGTCAGAAATTCTAGTCAGTATTTTTCAGAAGTTTGGGTAAAACGAAAGTGCCAGTATTTTGCAAGCACAGGAGGTTAAGGGATTTTTGTTTACATTATAGATACCTGAAGAATCTTAATGTTATGGAAAAAGAGCCTATAAAGAAGCAGAGGATGAAGTACTGGAGAGAAAGGATATAAACTCCTAATGTATTGTGATTCCTAAGAGATGGATAAGGGATAGGATCCAAGCACGGGTCAGGGGACTGGTCTTGGAATGGAGGAAGGGGACCTGTGATGTAACAGAGGGAAGGAGAACCAGGTATGTTTGGAAAGTTCCTTTGGTTAGCTGTGTTTGTGATGGAGATGAGCCCACCTTCATAGGTGTAAAAAGAGTGAGAAAGTCTAATATGTCCAAAAAGTCAAAGTTTGTGTGTGAAACACTATTGACCAACTAGCTTATTTTGGAGCAAAGTTGAATTTAAAGGATGACCCAAAACAGAATCTTTCATCTATATTCACATTTCCCTTGAACACAACTCATATGAACATTGTTGGTCCACTCCCGTTCTCCAGCACCTCTCAACTCTCCAATTCCAACAGCACTCACTGGTTTCCCTTCCATTATGTTGCCTTCTCTTGATCCGTTCACTCTTTTTGATGACACACCCCCACAGGGTGTGCATCGGATGTACTATATTCCCTTTCAGATGTGTTATATTCCCATTCAGGTGTATTGTATTCCCCCTCTGGGGATAGTAATTATTTTTATGTTATTTTATTTTATTGTGGAAAGAACACTGAGATCCAGCCTCTTAACAAAATTTTAAGTGTCCAGTATATTATTGACTCAGGTACAGTGTTGTACAGCAGATCTCTAAAGTTTATTCACCTTGTTTGAAGCTTTATACCCTTTAATTAATAACTCTGTTTTTCCTCTCCCCAGCCCCTGCCAACAACCATTCCACTGTTTGATTCTATGAAGTTGACTCTTTTAGATATCTCATAAGAAATGTAATTTTTTTTTTTAGTGCTTTTCTCCAGAAAGTCAGTTTAAGAGGCATCTGAACTTTCTTTTTGCAGTAGATAGGGGAAGAGGGAAAAAAATCAGTGGGCAAACAGCAGAGGAGGAAGTTGTGAGTCCTTGTGTGTTAACAGTTTGTGTTCTATCACAAATAGTGTTGTATACATTATAAGATTTAAGGGTTATATGTCTTTATTTGCCACTATGATAAATCTTGTGGGACACACAGTACTGAATCGTGTGTAATAACTGCTCAGGAATGGCATGTGGAAGATATTTAGGAGTTTGAGATTTTACTACCTCTCTTCTTATGGACATCCCAGGAATACTTCACAGGGGTTCATGATTTGTGCAAGGCAGAGATTAAAGTAATGTCTCTAATATTCATTAATTCTATACGTCTGTGTAATCTGTAATATACTAATAAATGTGACAACTGTGTTTACTTATCTTCAAACAAGCCAAAATGCAAGATACTTTCCCTTGCATAAGGATTAGGCCTTTACTTTTAGGTTGGAAAAACATGACCAAATATTTTAAATGTTACTGAAGCAATTTTGATATGTTCTTTTATTTTTATTTATGGATTTTCCTTTAGTGCTTTCAACTAGAGCTATCATCTCCGCCCCAGACTCTAGCTCCCCCCTCCTTCCCAGTAGGATTGCTCCTGCCTTCAGTAAATAAAACCTGTTGAAAAGATTGCTACTTTCTCTGCTGCCCATCACAAGGCCCTTAATAGACTACTTACAGCCCTCTTTTGGAGTTGTAAAAAGCAGACAAACAGGAATTACTTTCTCTTATAATTTTAATTTTTTTTAAGATACTGAGTAGACTTTAATTTTTATATTACATTAGAAGAAAAGTAATTTTATCTCTGAAATCTTTTGCAAATTCACTTACCAATATTATTCATTCATAAGGGTGATGAATATAGCCCTTTATCCTCTTTAAAGTACTAGTTTACTGATGTGGGAGTTCTGTAGTCACTTTGTATGATGTCCTTTATAGCATCAAGGCTTGAGGTAGTTTTGCTGAGTGATTTTGGAGTCAGGTTCTTCTAACTTAAGTTAGATAAATTAGGAGCCTCTGATTATGGTCTCAAGCTACTGACTTACTGATTTTATTCTCTTGAAGGAGAAAATATGATTTTTTATTCTCTTCGAGAAAATATGATTACAAGAAAGGACAGTTAACATTATATTTGTTCTTGAGGACAAATAATAAGGACAGATGTATTTATTTAACAATTACCAATCAACATCATTTTGTTTCCCAACATCACCTAGGAAATACATCATTAATTAAATGAAACCTACTATTAGATTACAAATAGAATTATGGATGCAAGCAGCTTCTCCTGATTTTCTGAATAATATTAGTTGTTTTAGGAAATATGATATGCTAATGGCATTAACAGCAGTTAATGTTGAAACACCTCTTGACAAGAACGTGATCAAAAGGAACGTTAAGTGAATATCCATATTTCTGGGTTAAATAAGGGAGTCACACCCTGAGCCACGGATTGCCCTTCTGGAGAGCTGCATAACCTCAGGAAAGGCTAGTAAACCCAGATAGATCCTTTCATTCTGAAATAAAGATATGACTATCTGTCTGTTTCTGTCAAAAAAGCCAACTATCTAATTTAGCAAAAGAATCAGGTGAAAACAGATAATTTTCCAGAAATCCCTTAGAAATCATGTCTCTGTATAAATATAACATTGTAATTTTAAGCATAAGGAAAGATTATTGAGTTAAATATTTCCCAGCAATCACCATTACAGAATCTGCAGACTCCCTGACTTTGTGTTTTCAGAGGAATGATTTGCTAGGGAATGTATCACCTTATTTTTTCGTTATTTTGTGTTTGGCTTCATGGAGCAATAACAAAATTACAAGTTAGGGGATTCTTTTCTCGGGAGGACATCTGGAGGAAGTCACTTCAGAGCTACTGTGGCCATCAAGATGTTCTAAAGGACCAGGCTCCTTATTTTTTCCCTTGCAGTTTTCAGCAGTGACCTTTATCCTTAACTTATCTGCTTATACCTCTTAGGAATTACATCCACTTTCCTGCAAGTAAATTGGTGGTGGTGGTGGTGATGGTGGGTAGATAGGAACTATATCTGTATGACCATTCTTTGCTATAAAGAGGAACCCTGAGGATTTAGGGTTTGTTTGCTTGTTTGCTTGCTTGCTTGTTTATTAGCTGGGTATATGGCTGGCCAGATGAAATAAGAGTTCTGTTGGTTAAAAAGAGGAGGGAAGGGCTTCCCTGGTGGCGCGGTGGTTGAGAGTCCGCCTGCCGATGCAGGGGACACAGGTTCGCGCCCCAGTCCGGGAGGTTCCCACATGCCGCGAAGCGGCTGGGCCCGTGAACCATGGCCACTGAGCCTGCGCGTCCGGAGCCTGTGCTCCGCAACGGGAGAGGCCACAAGAGTGAGAGGCCCGCGTACCGCAAAAAAAAAAAAAAGAGGAGGGAAATAGATATTGGGAAGGCAACAAGCAGCATCTGCCACAGCCCAGTTTTACCCACTTAGAACCATATCCCTTGGGTAGGTGTACAGTTCTAGGAAAGGAATATTTTATAGAAAAAAAGATGAAATCTACCTAAGGAACTTTCCTATGTGATGACAGATAGATAGGAAGGAGAAGGTGGAGGGACAGGAGTAGGAAAGAGGAAAGAGCATGAAACGTAGTGCAATACTCTTCAATGAGTTTTTCCCCTAAGACAGACCAAATAAAAACATATGCTGTCACTTTCAAATACCTTACTGAGATCAACCAACCAAATTAGTATCATCATTTTTCAGATATAAAGAACATAATCTTATTTGGAAACAATTCCTGTAATAAAGCTAGAATCATTTTGGAAGCAATTGGCCAGAGACAGTGGACTACATGACTAGAAACTATTTATATGTATGTGTGTGTGTATATATATATATGTATGTATGGCTACTCCAACTTGCTGACTTATGATAGGTTATACAAACTGATGAACCCTTCAGTATTTTGTTTTATCATCGTATTTACCTTATAGATTTAAATAGGATAAAGACTATATAATTGCACCTTGTACTAATGCTTGGTGCATCATTGGGACTACTGGCATTCATTGACTTTATGAATGTTTTATAGAGAGCCTTACTTTTATACTTTTTCCATGAAAATCATACTAGTTCTCTTTTTGGTTTTGTTAAACTACTTATCTCCCAGCATCACTGTTGTCCTCCAGGGGACTCCCCCCACCTCCTGTTTTACATGCAGGCTTACTTCCACCCTCATTCTAACAACTACTCTCTTCCCTACTTACAGACAGTAAATAAAAATCCTGTTGTTTTCAAACTTTCAGTACCCCTCTTCCTTCGTGTCCACCTCAGCTCCTTCTCCTGCCCATTTCACTACATCTTCCTTCACCCCGTCTCACTCCAATTTTCTTGGTGCACTCATATCAACTTGGTCATTCTCACCTTCAGTTTAATGACTGGTAATCATACACCAGGTGTCAAATTAGATTTATTTTGCTAAAGCAAGAATTATTCCTTATTTGAGATATTATGGAAATGGTCCCTGTCTTGTGTCCTTATGCTGTAACATCATGTGCAGTATTCCAGGTTCTCATGCCCTGGGGTCCTGACCTGGTATCATTGACTCTGGTCCTATCCTACACCTTAACTGTGAAACAAGAGTTGACTTCTTTCTTGTCGGTCATGGGGAGGGTATCTTCCTATTATACTAACTCATATTCACCTCTGTAGTCCCTTCTGACTCCATCTGAACCCTCTGAAAGGGAATATCTAGGGTTTCCCTTTCCAGGACTGCTCTGTAACACTACAGTACCTCTTGAGAAGTTCAGGTTTACATCAGGTTTTAGGCATGTTGATTTTCTCTACTAGAGTAATTTAATCAGGGCATCACCAAAACTATGAAAGTTGATTTAAATATTCCCGTGCTACTAAGGTATCAACTTCTGTGTCTTTATTATATAAACTGCACACCTTTTCTTTAGTTCTCATCTTAGGCTCTATAGAAAGAGAGCTCCTGATCTAATGATTAGCTATTACTAAAAGTGTTATTAATTGGGCTTTCAGGGATTTTTATTGAAGTACAGTTGATTTACGATGTTGTGTTAGTTTCGGGTGTACAGCAAAGTGATTCAGTTATATATATATAAAATGTATATATATATATATATATTCTTTTACAGATTCCTTTCCCTTATAGGTTATTACGAACTATTGTGCTATACAGTAGGTCCTTGTTGGTTATCTATTTTATGTATAGTAGTGTGTATATGTTAATCCCAAACTCCTAATTTATCCCTGCCTCCTTTCCCCTTTGGTAACTATTTTTTTGTTTTCTCTGTCTGTGGGTCTATGTCTGTTTTGTATATAAGGTCATTTGCATCATTTTTTTTTTTTGCATTTTTGAGTGTTTTATTTCTATCAAACTGGATAAAATGTGTGTATTTCTCAGACAGAAAAGACATGTTGAGGTAGAAATATACCTTTCAACTATTCATGGGTACACAGGTACACTGGGGAGATGGTAAAAGTGCAGATTGTGATTCAGTAGGTCTGGTGGGCCTGCGTTCTGTTTTATTCACAAGCTCATTTTTTACTAGTGATGCCACAGTCTCTGATTCATTAACCACAATTGTGAATAGCAGAGACATAATTATAAAGGTAAAAATTCATATTTAACTTTGAACTTAAAGTGTTTTATGGATTTTACACGTTTAATAGAGTAGTAAGCACAGCAGCAACAATCATTTGTGATATTTACTGTAGACTGTGTATCTTTTTTTATTTTTTTAACATCTTTATTGGAGTATAATTGCTTTACAATGGTGTGTTAGTTTCTGCTTTATAACAAAGTGAATCAGCTATACATATGTTCCCATATCTCTTCCCTCTTGCGTCTCCCTTCCTCCCACTGTTCCTATCCCACCCCTCTAGGTGGTCACAAAGCACCGAGCTGATCTCCCTGTGCTATGCATCTGTTTCCCACTAGCTATCTGTTTTACGTTTGGTAGTGTATATATGTCCATGCCACTCTCTCACTTTGTCACAGCTTACCCTTCCCCCTCCCCATATCCTCAAGTCTATTCTCTAGTAGGTCTGTGTCTTTATTCCCATCTTACCCCTAGGTTCTTCATGACCCTTTTTTTTCCCTTAGATTCCATATATATATATATGTTAGCATACGGTGTTTGTCTTTCTCTTTCTGAACTACTTGCTCTGTATGACAGACTCTAGGTCCATCCTCCTCACTACAAATAATTCAATTTCGTTTCTTTTTATGGCTGAGTAATATTCTATTGTATATATGTGCCACATCTTCTTTATCCATTCATCTGTTGATGGATACTTAGGTTGCTTCCATGTCCTGGCTATTGTAAATAGAGCATCATTTTTTTAGATTCCATATGTAAGCAATATCATATGATATTTGTCTTTCTCTGTCTGACTTACTTCACTTAGTAAGATAACCTCTGGGTCCATCCATGTTGCTACAGATGGCATTATTTAATTCTTTTTGATGGCTGAGTAATATTCCATTGTATAAATATACCACATCTTCTTTATTCATTCATCTGTCGATGGACATTTAGATGCTTTCATGTCTTGGGTGTTGTAAATAGTGCTGCAGTGAACATTGGGGAGTGCATGTATCTTTTCGAATTATGGTGTTCATGGATTTTTCAAGATCTCCTTACATCATTTCCTGTTAGGAATCAAACTGAAATTATAAAAGCAATCATTTGGATTACACTTCAGTCACCAATTATGTTATCTATACTGTTTACTAAATTTGAGATTTCTTGGCCTTCAAATTTAGGAATTTTTAACCAAAAGAAGCACTTTGAGAGAAATTTAGTTTTTTTTTTCTTTCAGTTAAAAACCAGTCAGGAATGGTGAAGTAAAACAAAATTATATATAAGGGAGCATTTTGACCATAGAAATCATACAGTTGTGATACTAGTAAGTGTATAGTAAGTTTATTATTCTTTCTACAAATTTGTTCACAGAATTTAAGGTTAATATGAACTGTTCTAGAAGTTTTCTGGCACTGCTAATCCCATGTATTGTGTGTGACAAAGAGCAGGATCAGGACTTGTGATTTAAGTGCTTTTCTTGGCTTGTGTCTCTCTATTCCCTATAGTCAAATCATCTTTCCAGTGACCTGAACTAGTCTGTCTGGTTTCATGAGCTCTTCTGCTCTGTAAACAGGAGGAATTTTCAGTAAGATTGTTAAAATTTAGGTGAAATCTTCTCATTTTACTACATAATTTTAGGTATGGGTGTTCTGTTTTGGAATTTAAACTCGGACTAATCATTTGTACTTTTCATTTGTACTTTTTCACTCTTGTCAAAATCTCTTACAATTTTAACAGATTTTTATTTATAGGAGATGAAAAATATAATACTTACATTCCGGTAATGTTTATCAAAGATAATTTTAAATAGCTTTGGCTTTTTGGAATAAAATGGCAATCTAGGAAGTTGAGTACAATAAAATGCTTAGGAATAGTTATAGTAATGAACTGTAATTTCATGCACAGAATTCCTGAAATTCACTTATAGGGGAACACTATAGACTCTTCTACCACCTTTTATCCTTATTGACCATATTCCAGACCTGTATTGGCTTTGTTTAATCTACTTTGCTCATCTAGGTTATGAGCAGTGTTTGAGGTTAATTCTATATTTAAAATTCTAAGGTTCTATTTCTTCTCAAAATATGAAAAGTGGGATTATGAAACAGAAGGAAACTGCTAGGGACAGGCCTGTTTTTTGGAGCAAAAATGAAAGATAATAGTTTAACATGATTCAAGAGGAAAGGAATGAAAAATCCTAAGAAAACTAGGAAACACCACAACATAGCAGTCTGGAGTCATTCAGTGTAGAGTGAACAGCCCTTCACCCGAAGTCTGTGATATTTAATAGGTTGACCCTAGCCATTAGGAGTAGCTTAAAGGTGATGCTATGTATCAATTTCAATGAGATAAAATATTAAATTAATCTATAAGTTAAATTTACATATTTCATAAAATACTTTTTAATCCCAAATTAATAAAGTTTAAAAGTCTAGTGTATAACATATGGTGGTAATATATTTATGTGGAATACATCATTCTTTGATAAAGCCAGAAAATTTGATGAAGCCAGGCATGTGGCTTTTTAAAATAAGAAAGTTCAGTGTTTATTTTCAGGTACCATGTAATACTGTTTTATTTAATTAATCCAAAATTTTATATATCATTTTGTAATCATATGTATATTATATACATACATATATAGACACAATTTATACTTTATAGTCAATGGACATCTTAGTTGTCAATTATTTTTTATATATTTGGTGCTTATGCTTCTTAGACTTTTCTGTTCTTATACATAGTTTTCCATTCTGCTGTAAGCACTGAATCTTTAGGACTAAGTCCTCCATTCTGGATTGTTTGTGTGCCTCTCTAGATTCTCTCTCTGCCTTTCTCCATCTTTCTTTCTTCTTGAGCAGTGTCCTGTACAGACATCAGATTCCTCTTGCCCTCTTCCTTCTGATTTGCTTGGCCAGTTGCGAGCCCCAGGGGGAGATGGAAGGGAGGAAAATACGGTTAGTGTATTTATATTCCTGCTTACCTCAATGAAAACTCACCTGCAACTGGATGTCTTTTTCTTTCAAGGCCTTCTTCTCCAGGTAACTCTCTTCTTCTGGGTCTGGTAACTGCCTCCTCACATTGTCTGAAGGACTTAAGTCCTTAACAGCTTCCATTTACTTATCCCAGTATTCTGCATGAGGCTGTTAGTTTTCCAAAGACTTTTTGATAATCATTTAATGAGAATAAACTTTCCTTCATTTAGGATAAATGTACCTTGTCAGATTAGTGTATATCATCTCTTTTTTGATGGAATACTGATGATGTACTTTCTTTCAGTGTAAAGCTGCCATTTCCCCAAGGGTCTCTTCATAAATGGGAGACAGAGTGGAAAGACGCTGAAGTGGGAATGGGCCTCATCTCACTTATAATTCCAAGTCTCACCTCCCTCTGCAACAGGGTCACCTAGAGTGGCATGACTCTCTCCAACTTCATTAAATAATTGGGGAAAAGAAAAGAAAACTAAAGAGTATTATAAAATTTGAATGCAATAATTTAAGCTAAATGCTAAATTTAACATTTGTCATCATCCAAGAGAAAGTAATTTAAAGAAATTTCTTAATTTAAAAAATTAAGTAATTCACGAGAAGCCAGCTCAAAGTGAAGACTTTTTGCAAAAGTCTCCCATTGAAAACTCTGCTTTTGAATCTGTGTCTACCATTTAGCAAATCCTGTATCCTACCCCAAGGACTGACTTTATTCTAAGACCTTTCTTCTTGCTCTCAGTCATGTATATCTCTAAGTCTGAGTTTTTAATTCTAGAAAAATGCCCTGGTTGTCCCAGGAATGTAATCCAAAGCTAACTAACAGAGGTCCACAATGGGTTCCATCTAAAGTACTCACAGCAGGATAAGTTGCAGATACACAACTTGTTGTCTCTGAGTTCCTTTGGAATCACATACACATATGCACATGCACACACCTACATACTAAAAACCAGTTCCGAGACAGTAAATGCAATCTAATAGAGAAAAGTCCACCTGTTTCCACTGGTACTCAAGTTCAGAAGAAACTTACCACCCCTCACATCTTTGAACCCCAACTCCTTAAGTCATTGCAGCTCAGGATGGTATGCATTTCCATTGATTTTTCTTCTGTTTCCTTCAGTACTTCTCATTTTTTTCTGTGGGACTTGCAATGGTAGGTTTTTTTTCTCCTTGATGTTTGTAATTGTTGTTATCGTGAATGGGATTAATTTTCCCTTACTTTGTTTTAATGTAGTTAGTTCTACTAATTTTATATGCTATTCGTATATGTGTATAACTCTTTAAACTCTTAACTTACGTGGATCTCAAATGAGTCCTTTGGATTTTCTATATAGGGCATTATGTCATCTATAAATAATTATAGTTTTTCTCTTTCTTCGTAATACTTACACCTTTCCTTATTTTTTCCTTGACCTATTGCATTTCTAAAGACCTCCAATGCAATGTTAATAAATACTAATCAGGGTTTTCTAAGGTTGAATTCTTTCTTGTCCAAGCAAGAGATTCTGTTTGACTGTTTCATCCCGCTGTATGTATTTGACATATAGAATTTGTTATGCCTATTTTAATCTTCTCATATGCCTTTTTGCTAAATTACAGGTTCCAAACATCATGTTAAATATAAAAAATAATGCAGTTAGAATTGAGAATAAAAATAACTGGATTCAGACAAAATTAAAATATTGTTAGATAATGCTTTTCTCAAAAAAACTGTGGGAATAGACGATGTATTAGTTTCCTATGCCTGCTGTAAGAAATTACCCCAGACTTGTGGCTTAAAACAGCAGATATTTATTCTCTCACAATTAGAGAGACTATAAGGCCAAATTTAGTATCCTTGGGCAGGAATCAAGGTGTCAACAGGTTTGTGCTCCTTCTGGAGGCTGTAGAGGAGAATACATTCCTTGCCACTTGCAGCTTCTGGTAGCTGCCAGCATTCCTTGACTTGTGCTTGTATCACTCCAGTCTCTGCCTCATCCTCTTCGGTCTGTAAAATTTCTCTCTGTCTCTGTCTCACGAGAACACTTGTAAGGGCATTTAGGTCCCACCTGGATAATTCAGAATAATCTCCTCTTTTCGTGATCCTTGGTTGAATCACATTTGCAAAGGGTTTACCATATAAGGTAACATTTCTAGGTTCCAAGGATTAGTGACAGATATATTTAGGGGTTACCATTCATCCCACTACTGTCTGCGTTCTGACCCCAAAAGATTCAATTCTGTCCCACTTGCAAAATGTTTTCACATTATCTGAGTATCTCCAATGTCTCAATCTGTTATATTATCAACTCAAGTCAAAAGTCTTATCTGAATATCATCACCTCAGAGTCCCAAATCCTATCTCTTAAATCATCAAAATCAGTTATAGGTGAGACTCAGTATTATGCATTCCGAGGAAAAATTGTGAACTTGTAAAACTAGAAAACAAGTTATCTGCTTTAAACAGTGATGAAACAAGCATAGTATAACAGTTAGTCATTCCTACTCTAAAAGAAAGAAAGAATAAGATAGAAAGGAGTCACCGGCCCCAAGCAATGTTAATACTTGACTTGATCACATCTGCAAAAACTTTACAAGGTTCCAAGGATTAGGTTTTGATACCTTTGGAGGGCCACCATTCAGCCCACTGCAGATGACATCGTGAAAAATATTAACTTACATATAAAGAGAAAACCTAAATAGATCATAGAAATTTAAAAAAATTGTCATAATGTTGCTTCCAAAAACCACCAGGCCAGCGATTCACAAATGATTCTTTAAAATCTTCAAAGAACAAATCCTATGCACTATTAACTATTCTGAAACATAAAAATGGAAACCTTCTGATTCCCTTTATTAAGCCAACACAATAAATATCAATATCTGACAAAATCTGCCTATGAAACAATCCCATTTGTAGCTATTGGTGTAATTTTCTTAAATAATATATTAACAGAGAGGACACTATGTAATTCGGACATTCAGGTAAAGATTGTCAGGAGAGCAAAGATTGTTTATTGCAGATGGTAAATATATTATGGGACTCTAATCTCATATTTAAAATTTCAAAATCTAACCTTGGAAAACATGTTCTTTGTAGTGTTAACCTATCTTTCTTTAAGTCAGTATTCATATGTACTAGTACAGAAATATGTGAATTTTACAGTATGTTGTTCCCTCTGGGTTTGTTATTTAATGTGTCACATATGCACAGGATAGCCTTTTTAAAGTCCACAGAGTTTTAAATAGCAAAGCACAGCTGTCTCTAGGTACTTCATCCAATGCACATAGGAATTTATTTAATTTACTATATCAATAAACCAAAAGAGAAAATCATGTGAATCTTAAAATGATAACTATATTTCTATAGTAATAAGAGCTAACATTTATTTCCTTGCTTTATACATGCCAGATGCTGTTTTAGCTATCTTCCCGGTATTAGAACATCACATCTTCATAATAAAGCAGGTACTATTAGTATCATTCCTATTTTAAAGGTAGGAAATTAGAAACACTGATATCCTGAGAAACTTTTCAAGGTCAAAGATCCGTTAATTTTAGAGCCAGGTCTTGAACCCAGACATTTTAACTCCAGAGTCCAAGTTCTTAACCTCTCTGCTATGCACATTGTCAGTCAGTATCTGGTGGTCATTTTAATCATTTGTCCATTCATTCAGTCAGTCACAATTTGAGTGCTTGGTCTTTCCTAGGCTAGTAATATGATATGATATCTAGTTCTGTGATATGGCAATGAATAAAACATGTCATGTCCTCATAGAGCTTACATAACCTTACACAAAGCTTAAGAGGAGAAGATGATTAAAAAGCTGCAAAAGAAAAATACATAGCATGTCAGATTGTGTTAACATGCTGTATGTTAAGATGGTAATGGGTATGGAAAAATATATCAAGAAAGGGAGACAAACTCTTAATAAAATATAACTAGATGAATCATTTCCAAGCCTGATAAAAACTTAATTTCTCAAAAGTAAAGCATTTTTTTTACATCTTTATTGGAGTATAATTGCTTTACAATGGTGTGTTGGTTTCTGCTTTATAACAAAGTGAAGTTATACATATACTTATGTTCCCATATCTCTTCCCTCTTGCGTCTCCCTCCCTCCCACCCTCCCTATCCCACCCCTCCAGTGGTCACAAAGCACCGAGCTGATCTCCCTGTGCTATGCGAAAGCCAGCATTTTGATTAATAATAATATACTGCATATAGTCTCATTAAATTAAATCTGCAAAAGCATACCAGCATTTCCATTTGGTATTGTTCTGCATGTACTATATAAAGCAATTAGATAAGAAAAAAAGACTTAGAGATGGAAATGTTTGAACAGAGCCATAGCATGTATCATTATTTATAGATGATAGGACTGTATTCCCAGAAAAATATGAATCAATTGAAAGGAACCATAAAATAACAGAATTATAAGGTTTAAAAGATTAATAATAATCAAAATGTTTTTTGGGCTTCCCTGGTGGCACAGTGGTTGAGGGTCCGCCTGCCGATGCAGGGGACGCGGGTTCGTGCTCCGGTCCGGGAAGATCCCACGTGCCGCGGAGTGGCTAGGCCCGTGAGCCATGGCCGCTGAGCCTGCTCGTCCGGAGCCTGTGCTCCGCAACGGGAGAGGCCGCGGCAGTGAGAGGCCCGTGTACCGCGCCAAAAAAAAAAATGTTTTCTATATAAAACATAGCCAGTTAAAAAGATAAAATAAGAAAGGGGTATATTACAGTAGATACAAAAGTAAGATACATATGTATGAAATTAACATAAATACATTGGACTTAATATGAAGGAAACTTTGGCGCCTACTAAGAATCATATGAGAAAACATAGTAAGCAGGAAAATATATATTTTAAAAGATAGGACCTGATACTATAAAATATCCCAGTTCTCCCAAAATTTATCTATCAAATCAGATCTAATTGCAATACCAAAGGATTTTGGCTGGGTATTCATAGCAAGGTAATTTGAATAAAAATGATGTCACATTTTACCAGAAAGTACAAATCTTCTATATAACCATAAAATTTTTTAAGAGTGAAATAAATGGGGAATGTGACACTTGCCCATCCAGATATGAAAATTGATTACAAAACTACATTTAAAATAGTTTAGTATACTGGTTCAGAGTAACAGAGATGCAGAGATGGAAATTTATTATGTAATAAATTGTGTCTTTCAAACAGAGGGAAAAGTAAATTATTCAAAAACCCTATTAATATACATAATATGTACTTTGGAAAAAATTTGGCAAGATTTCTACTTAACTCTTATGCCAAAATAATACAAAATGATTCAAATATTACACTGCAAAATATGAAGTCATAAAGGCCAAAACATACAAAAAGTAGTAGTATTCCTAATTCTGGAGAAAAGAAAGATGTTTCTAAGCATGACTCAAAGCTCAGAAAGAAAATGTTGATATATCTGAAATAAAAACATTTAAAACTCTACAAGGAACAACAAAGTAAAAAAACAAACTTGTAAAATATTTGCAATGCATGACTTTGTCTACACTAGTAAAAAGCATAAAATGCCTGGGTTCTAGAGGCAGTTTCCTGTATTCAACTGTTAATTCCACAACCTCTTCCTGTATGGTCTAGAATGATTCTAAGATCCACAATCCTCAGTTTTCTCATTCATAACACATAGGTAACAATAGATAGCTCATAAAAATTGTTATGAGGTTAAATGAAATACTACATGTAAAGCTTTTAAAACAGTGCTTTAACAGTAGTAAATATTTAATTATTCATTGTTATCATTATGGTTATTAATATAAATAAATGTTTCCTTAATGTACACAGACAAAATGGATAATGTACTTGAATAGGTAGTCCACATAAGAATAAATATGAACAAAGCATATGAAAAGATAGTCAATTTCAATCAACAATAATGAAAATTTATTTAAACAATTGTGACATACCTTTTAGCCCGTCAAATTCAGAAATTGATAAACTTAATGATAACCAGTCATCTTAGACACTACTAGTGGGAATATGTTAACTTTTTGGAGAATAATTTTTCACTCTATAGTAAAATGTAATATTTACATACACTTTTAGCCAGGAATTCCACTTGAGTATTTGTTGTAAAGAAATATTGACAGAGCTGCATAAAGGTTGTATAGAATTTGTTATCAAAATATTAAACAACATCAAATTTGGTAGCAAAATATTAAACCCAAACCACTACCGGTAGGAAAATAGCTACATAAATAATGGCACATCCATTAAAGGGAAGAGGTTCCTGACATTAAAAACTTCAGGAAAATACCAGTTTACTGATATAACAAGATGTCTGAGCTTTATTTATAAGTGAAAAAAACCCCAGTTTCAGCACAGTTTGTATAATATTAACCTATTTTTGTAAATATACATATGTGCATATATATTTTCATACATGTATACTTTATATATAGACAGTTTTCAAAATAATGCATGAGAAAGGGTCTTGGTTATTATCTCTAGGAATTAAAATTGGGGAAATGTGAGACTCACTTTTCATTTCATATACTTTTATATATATTGAATTTTTTTAACATTACTTTTATTTAAAGTATAGTTTAACCAAAGAAAAAGATCATAATCAATTTGAGAGCTCAGAGTTCTTCAAGGGAGACCCTAAGCACATATTCTCTGAATATCTTTTGGAGGAATTTAATAGAAAAAAAATTCTTTGAAACCCTTGAGGTTGTGCGTGCGGTGAGTGTGGGGTTGAATGCACAAATGGACTTCCAGAGACTGCTCATTGCTATTTTGGAATTGTTGAACAGCATAAATGAGAAAATATACTAAAAGCTGTGAAGATGAATCAATTGGGATGGAACTGGGAACATTTATTAAGTCTGTACCAGAAGTTTCATATCGTATAGTTTCATCAGAGTTGGCAGACCTCTGTGCCGAAGCAGATGGTGCTGACTCATAAGGGTTAAGGTTCCAAGAAAGGATACCACTGCATATTTATTAGGATGGTAAAATTAAAAAGACTGTCAAGAGTTAGTGTAGATGTGGAGTGTTGGTAAAGATGTGGAGTAACTGGAACTCTCATACTTTACTAGTAGGAATGCAAAATGGTACAAGTACTTTGAAAAATAATGTGGCAGTTTCTTATAAAGTTAAATATACACATACCATATAACTCAGCGGTCTCATTCCTAAGTGTTTACCCAAAAGACATAATCACACATGTCTACAAAAAGAATTGTGCTGAAAAGTTCATAGCAGCTTTATACATAAAAGCCAAATGTCAGCAACTAATGAATAAACAGATTGTGGTATACTTATTTAATAGAATACTACTTAGCAATAAAAAGGAACAAACCACTGACACTGGAACAAATGGCTGAATCTCAAAAGCATTATAGTAAGTGAAAGAAGCCAGACATAAGAGAGTACTTTTAAATTCCATTTATAGGAAATATTAGAAAAGGCAAACTATAATGACAGCAGATCAGTGATTTTTAAGGGTGGAGGAGTGTTTGTGTGTGTGTGTGTGTATATATATATATATATATACACACATACACGCATACATATACATATACGTGTGTGTGTGTTTGTGTGTATATAAATGTAAAGGGCCTTAGGGAACTTTTGGGGGTGATGGAAATTTTCTATATCATGATTGTGAAAGTGGTTATTGATACCTCTGTCTAACATTTAATTGTACACTTAAAATTGCTTTATTGTATGTAAATAATACCTCAAAAATTCAGTTGGAAATCTTTAAAAATATTCAACAAGTAAAACACCACAAACTTCAGCTTTTGAAGCTCCTTAGCAAAGTGCAATTATTAAAGGAAAAAAAGCTCACACACAGGAAGATGTTGTGATTTATCCATCCAAAAGTAAGGAGGAACTGAACTATTTCAAGAAATCAATGAAAATTCATTCACCTAGCATACAAGGTTCAGTTTTAAATTCTGTGATTGCATTTTGGAATAACTCTTGATAATACTTATTTGTAATTGGCTAGATTTATATTCTATCCTAAAATGGAATGAATTGAGAAGATATTTAATTTGGTATAATAATAATACAGTTTCCAGAAATACAAATTATTTGGCAAGTTTTGTAAAAATATTTGTCAGATAAAGTTTCTTTAAATGGATTAAAAAATATAGTACCTATTACGTATTTAGGCAAATATATTTTACACTTCAAGAAAAAGATTAGTATTGATAATGTCCTCCTCTTAGTAGAATTCGCTGTATATAGGTATCTAGCACTTTTATTTTCTCAATTTAAAATGTTATGATCCACAGAAAATAATGAAGTTTTTCAAATTAATAACTTAAAATGCAATTTTGGGGATTTAGGGTAAGTTTATTTTAAAAAAAAAACAATGATAAGCCCTTACAGGAAAAGAAAAAAATCAGTCTTTAGAAAAATACCAGTGCAGAGTATTAAAGGCAGATGTGGCTAAGAAGCTGATTCTCTGATATATGTATACCTGTGTGTGTGTGTGTGTGTGTGTGTGTGTATACACACACACACGCGCACATATTTGCATATATATAAAGTAACATACAAATTACTACACAGACTACTTTGAAAATGAACATAATGGGATTTATTTTTTTTACTTTAATAAAGATGGATATGTTTTAGTTCTTAGATCTGATTTTATTTTTTAAATTAAAACGAAAGTATAAATTCAGGAAATAATAAAACCAAATTGAGAGTCAGTAAATACATCTTTCATATTTATGCAATTCAACTCTTTTTTAGCACCCTCTTTTTACTTTAAGTAACATTCTAGTATGGATATAGAATATATGAACACCCCAGCTATAACAGAACACTACTGCAATTGCTATACAGAATAATCTCAGAAAATCTCACTACAATACTATAAAGGGGTATCAGTATCCTCTTTTAAAGATAGGAAGCTGTGACTCATGGTAAATAAGCAATTTGCTCACAGTCACAAGTCTTGGAAGTGAAAGTCTGTCCAAATTCAAAGTTTATCCGTTCTAGGATATGAAAGTGATGCCAATTTAATTTCTGTTTCCTACAAACTGCAGTGCATAGAGACCGAAAGTGCAAAGTTTATGTAAAAAACCAAGATTACTTTAGCTTTTTCTTGTTTGGTCTCTTTTTAGAGACCCGTTAGTGCCCCTGAAATATGGCTGCTGGATAAGTTTGCAGGGTTTGGCAGTTCTCTTTCAAGCCTCTTGGGGTTATGCCAAAAGGACAGGGTCCCATGGGAATTTGGTCTGAATTTTCATCCAAATGAACACCTGCTGTCATTGTTCCTTATCCATCCTGTAGTCAGCAAGGCCAGCTCTCTCTTTGTGGGTGGGACCCATTCAACACACGGAAAAGGCATACCAGTGTTCCTCACGAGTTTTTATTTTTCCCCTCTCTTTCCTACATGATTCTTTGCCGGAGTGTCTTGGAGATAGAGGAGCGAAGGTTAAGTTTATCTTTGGCCATTTGGTGTTCTGTATTTCTGGGAATTTAGGCAGTTATAGTCTAGTCTACATAAATGGTCTTCTTTTGATACTCTCTCTTTCCTCCTTCCTCCTCTCTTTTCCTTTCTCCCTCTCTCTGTACTATTTGTGTTGCTTTGGAAAGGAAGAGATCTGTTTATTGCAAAAGTGTACGCTTATAAAGCAAATTATCCGACACAATCTGCTTTTAAAAGTTTCAGTGCTATAACTTACGGAAACAAATAATTCAAGCAGAGGTAAATTCAATGATAGTCTCCCTGTGGATAACTAATATTGATCATTCATTCTTAGTACTTGATTCATATTTCTTTACTTTTGTTTATTTAACTGGTCTGTTGGATGTATGCATTTAATTATAAGGTATTCCAGATTGATTTTGAACCAGATTAGGGATAAAGTCAAAATAAGTGATTTTTAAAATTAATGATAATGCCACATAATATACCATACTCAGATTTTTTCTATAATTTTGTACCACAGTAAGACAAGTGCACATTCTCAAAAAAGTATATTTATGACTTATTAGTGAGAATTTTTTAAAAAGGAAGAAACTCTGTGACTGGGTTTTAGAGCTGTTGAGCCAATAGACGTGAACACCTTGATATTCTTACTTAGCAAACCAGGAAATTGACCACACATATATAACAGAGTTATATCTTAGGATATCAAACCATAGAATTTTTAAATAACTTTTTTTATTTTACAAGTGTTGTTTCAGTATGCACCTATCTATACCTTTGTGTCCTTTATACGTGGATTAATTCAATTCCTCAACAATTTTTAGAGGATAAAATTGTACAGAAGAAACTAGAGTTCTATCAGCTCTATCTTGCAGGGAAAAGCAGCTCTCGGTCTGCCATCTGCAGCGGGCATTGGTCCCTCTCTTGTTGTGCCTCATGCTTTGTTATGCATGAGTAAGCACATTAGCCTTTTCATTTCATTCATTAGACTTTTAATCCTTGATTAGTGTTTTCAGGATTCTCTCAAATACACAACTTCTTTATTTCCTTTGTGTTTGGTTTTTCTTTTTCTTTTATCTCTACTATGAAACGAAATTAACCGTTAATCTCTAAAATAGCCCCATTTCCTTTGAGATTACTGGTAAATATATTAGTTTCTCATTGGAGTGATTAATCATGTGTAGATGAAGCATGGGAAATTATCTCCCTGCTTGGAATAACAGGGCCAACTATTAAAAGTCAGCAAGAACAGTCTGTACTTGAAAAGCCTGAATCAAAGTATTCTACCAATCTCACACGTTGTGTGATTCTGTATCATAGAAACTCTGAATGAATTTCCTAAAAGGGAGAAACATCCATTAGGGTGCAGAACTGGTGCATTTGAGGTCTCAGAGTTCAGTTACACTTGTCCCCAGTTCTCCAAAAATAAATTTTTCCCTTTGTTGTTTTTCTCCATTAAGCAAGATATGTCAGAAAGTAACTTGTGGAATGAACAGTTAATAATTACACATCCAGTACACTCTTAGCCAACTTTGAAGCCACATATTATACTTACCTTTACTAGATATGCACCCTCAAATGATACTTTTACCCATAATTAATCTCAAAGGACTAGGAGCTTCTCCACCTGATCATTTCTCCACTTAAGCCATTCTTCTAGTTTTTGTGTAACAATATTTTCAACTACCTTTTGACATTTATGTTCATATGAACTATCTTAAACATACTTTAAGCATGAGGCCAAAACCAATTATTAAAGGAGATATATAAATTAAATAGAAATCAGGGCTTTCCCTGGTGGCGCAGTGGTTGAGAGTCTGCCTGCCGATGCAGGGGACACGGGTTCGTGCCCTGGTCCAGGAAGATCCCACATGCCGGGGAGCGGCTAGGCCCGTGAGCCATGGCCGCGGGGCCTGTGCGTCCGCAATGGGAGAGGTCACAGCAGTGAGAGGCCCGCATACTGCCAAAAAAAAAAATTAAATAGAAATCAATTCCTAGAAGTAAATATGAAAAGTAACCAATGGTGACTAAATCACACTTGCACAGAATTTATGTGGATTACACATTTCTGCCTAATAGCAGAATATCTTCTTTGCAATGACATTGTTTAGGAAAAGTTAATTTAAAATATTAGTCTTCAATTTTTTCTCTTTTAATCGTTATTTCCACAAGATAATAGGATCATAAACTTTTATTTTTCGTTTCTGTTTCTCTTCTTAGGATGCTTCCATTGCTCACAGATTCCACATCATGAGAGAAAAACACCCAGAAAAATTCAATAGTAGGTAAGATAACATATTTTAATTATGGTTGCTGTTGATGAACTATGTCATAAAAGAGATCACTATATGGTATAAAGCACTTTACATATAATGACTGAATAAGGCTTGGTGTATGTGTAAATATTAAGACAAAAGTGTTCATTTTTCTTGTTAGGTTTTAGTGAGGTTATAATGAGGAATACAGTGTGGTCATATCTAAGCCCATTCTTATGTGCTGAGAAGAAAGATTTCAAGTGTGAGGTGAAAATCGTACCTTATTAAGATATACTGGAAGTCTTTACATGGCTAAGTATATGAGGAGCGATCATCCTAAATCCCAAGGAAAAACATGAGGCTCTGATTTGATCATGATGAGTAACTGTACATTGCGTAGGTATCATATAAGACCTTTAATCTTTGTACTATCAGTCCTATATGGGCCTCAGCTAAATGGAAAATAAACCAGAGAAATATCAGTGCTGACAAAAACTACTTTTAAAGACTTTGTCTTCACAGTGAAAAAGGCTTGAAAACCAAAATAGGCAGAAATTATTTCCTCTAAAATGTAGGTGTTGACTTTTTTCTGATACTCAGGGAGGTAGAGAAAGCTTTGGCTTTGTTATCTTCCCCATTTCTAGAAGGAAATATGGCTATCTCCACCCCACTAGCCAGGAAAAATTGGGCAGAAGCAGTGAATCATCTTTTGCTTCAGTTATATGCATTTCTACTCTGTTCATTTCACAGAGGTACAAAATCATAATCAGCATTTACATAGAGTTATTTAAGTGCTTTATATATTACTGTTCAAAGTCAATATGGTCTCTGTATTTGGCTAGATTGACATTGTACCATAAACGTTACAGAACACATAAGACAACTGCTCCTGGAAATTCTTATGTTTATTTCAGTTTTGTCATACACTAGTAGATTGACATAGTTTTCTTCCATGTAGTTTCATAATAAATAAATGCTGTTGAAATGTATTTTTAAATCTGTTTTAGATTTTTCTTAACTGTAGACTTTAGTGTACTACTTTATACAAGAATCATCATATTAAATAGTTTCATGGTTAGTGAGACCCTATCTGATTTTTCATTATATTGATCTATTTAAATGTTTTAGCAAGACATATGAAAACATATTTGTAAAATGTGCCTTAGGTATTGCCTTAATGATAAATCATGATGCTGTGGTTTGCTCTTTCTTTCATAGTTCAGACATCTATGATTTTTGTTTTAAGGAAAATGGAAAAAGTGTATAATGAATATGTGTATGTGCACATAATATCTTTAGAAGGATTCACAAAAATCTTTTAACTTTGGTTTCTTCTGGAAAAGAGAACCAAGTGCTTGGGATGGATACTGAATTTTTATTGTACTGTTTGAATTTTATGCCATGTATATTACAAAATGAAAAGTCAAAAGTAATTTCATTAAAATTGTGCACCTGTTTTTTTATATCTAGAATAGACACTTTCATTTTACAAGATTTAATTTTATTTCATGAAGTCTATGAAAAAAATTGATGTAACAATGAAATTATATTCACTTTGTAGTATATTTCAGCACTTGATGACCCATCTTGAATGTTCTGGAAATGAACATATTTATTAATGCACATAAAGCCATATTATAGAATCAACTATCCTATGCTTACCCCAGTACCATTCTGTGAAGCATTCATGTGTTGATATTCATATATTAAAATAGGTTTCTAGCAAAAAAAAAAATGCTATTTGAAAAATGCTGCATGCAGTGTGCCCCACCAGGAGTTTTACAGTTTAAAAGCCCATTAAAGGAATTAAGAAATGCTTAAGGGGGAAAATTTTTGTCCCAAACTTATTCAGCAGAGGGAGGAGAGAAGAGAGAAGGAGGGAGGGGAGAAAACCAGAGAAACAGAGAAAGAGAGACATGGGGGAGGGAGGATGTATCAGTATGTTTAGGTGATGCTCAAATTTGACAGCCTATATTTAAGAATGCCAGTATTTATGATCCTCCCTCAAGTATAAAAGGTAATCAGTTCTGTTCTCCAGAATAATTTTAATTCTTTTTAATAAGACTTCTGTTATTTACTTATATCTATTTAAGTTTTTATTTTCAATTACAGTACTAATTTATGACATTGCTCACTGCCCAACATGTGGTTAGATGCCATTTACTACTAATGTGTTTCCTAATGTGTTTATATACCCCAATGAATTTATAAGATGTAAAATTACATCTTATTGAAACTTGTAAATTTAAGTCACAAGTAAATCTTGCTTATATAGTTTAAAGGGGATATTTCATTTGGAACAGTAATAACATAGAAAACACCCTCTAGATTGTTATAGGTCACATGTTTCTGTTGTGAGTTCAAAGAATGCCAGGTATATCAGTGGATGCTCAGTAAATTATCGCCAGCTGTTTTTGAAGATAACAATCAACCCTAAATTTATATACATCACCAAGTTAATTATCCATATACATTTCAATCTGTACTTTTGTAGGTTGTCTTCACTCAGCGTTACAAGCATTTAGGTAATTCTCTAAACTGCAATACAGCATATTCAGATTATGAAAATGTTCTAATAAATTTCTATGAGGAAGACATGCCAAGCTTGTGCACAAGCAGTTTCATACTTACAAGGACAGGTTTCCAGATTTCAACATTGAGATAGGTTCGGCTATAGCACTTTCATATTTTCAGGAATTTGCAAATGGATTTTTTTAAGTACTCCGAATAATGGTGTTTCAGATCAGATCTCTTGTCACAATAAATCACACGCCATTAATATTATCCTCTAGCATGCTCACCTTGAAATTCATTTATATTTTAAAGAACATGATGTTTCTAACATTATCTTAAGGAAATTAATTACCAAAATATATAGTTCTGCTCTCTATGCTTCTTATGACAGAAATTGAAAGAACTGGGAAAGATAATGATTTTTCCGGTGGTGCTTAAGAGAGTGCTAGTTGAGAGGTTTATATCATATTCTTTTCCAAATTTCTACGTAAATCTAAGTTAACTGTTAAAAGGAAATATGCTGTTCAACTTTCTAAACTTTAAGATAGTCTTCAAACTGAATTTAAATAAATATTTCTGTTGTTTTAAGCTGGAAAAAATAATTCTTAAAGTATCTATGCTACTATTTAAAACCAGTTATTACATAATATTGGTATTTAAAATATTTATATAACTTGACTATTACTATTTACCATCACACTGATGCTCATAATTCAAATATATTACACCTTTCTGGGTTTTATTTAGTAAAAGCATTTTATGTTCTTGCTTTTTTTAAAAAAGATATTAACAATTGTACATAAACACACTATAATATCTATTAACATTATAATTATGAAGGGTTATAATAATTTCGGAGAAAATGTAAAATGGTTGAATTCCACGTGTAAATCTGTGTATCATTGACAAGGACTTATAGGTAATATGCAAAATGGAACTAAGTATAGAAAAAGTATCGGTGGTTTACAAAGATTTTTTAATATTGTAGTCATAGCTTGTTTTTAAAGAACCAATTCAAATTCTTAATACACAACACTTAATACACCTGCTAGCAAACACTGAGGGTTAGCAATACTGCACAAAGATACTATTTCATTGTCACATTGATCACTTAAAATGATCTGGTCGGGCTTCCCTGGTGGTGCAGTGGTTGAGGGTCCGCCTGCCGATGCAGGGGACACGGATTCGTGCCCTGGTAGGAAGGTCCCACATGCCGCGGAGCGGCTGGGCCCGTGAGCCATGGCCGCTGGGCCTGCGCATCCGGAGCCTGTGCTCCGCAGCCGGGAGAGGCCGCGGCAGTGAGAGGCACGCGTACTGCAAAAAAAAACCCAAAAAACTATCTGGTCTCTAACTCCCTGAATGACACAAAGATCGTTTTCTTAGCCCTCTGTTCAAGAGGTATGTGCCTTATTTCTGTACTACTTTCAGCTTTTTTGTGAAGACATCTACAACTAGAAAACTGAAACAGATATGTAAATTTAAATAAGGCAGTTTAACTCAGACTCTAGGTAGTGATATAAGATATGCCAGAGGGCCTTGCCTTCTAAATGTGTGAGAAGAAACAAAACTGAAAAATTGGTGTTCCAGACTGATAATTTGATGTTACTATATTAATAAAACCTAATTTTGAAAAAATTCTGTGCTCTGCACATTACTCAAGAAATTAAATTAGTCTACATGAATTTAGAAAATGTGCCTATGCCTTTAAGATGACACTCATTCTGTGGAATGATTCTTGATTTTTTTTTCTGACAATAGGCTTTAAGATCATGGAATGAGACTCTTTGGGACGTTAGTATCTACACAGTGCATGGTATATAATGAGCACTCAATAGATACTTGCTAAATGTATTCATTACATTATTTATTAGTAAGTGGTATATTTGTTTCAAAATATCTTACTATTTTTATAGTTTGTGCTTTTTATAGTGCCAAAAAAGATAATACAAAGAGAGTTGAAATATGCCTAGAATGAGTCTTGATCCTCAATAACTATTCTTTTAGGTACTAAAAGGTATTTTGGTATTCTTTTTTTTTTTTTTTTTTTTTTTGCTGTACGGGGGCCTCTCACCGTTGTGGCCTCTCCCGCTACGGAGCACAGGCTCCGGACGCGCAGGACGCGCAGGCCCAGCGGCCAAGGCTCACGGGCCCAGCCGCTCCGCGGCACGTGGGATCCCCCCGGACCGGGGCACGAACCCGCGTCCCCTGCATTGGCAGGCGGACTCCCAAGCACTGCGCCACCAGGGAAGCCCTGGTATTCTTGTATTTAATATCCAAGGACTCCAGCCAGCAGTGTTAACAAACAAAAATTTTACAATATAAATCCCTGAGCTCTGTGAATGCCTTGTTAATGAATGCTTACTTATTGATTTGTTTTAGCACTTGTATTATTAACTTTATCAGTTAGCAATAATTCTTAATGATTATTAATTATTTATTAGTCAAAACAGGTCACAATATATTCTTGCAATTCAACAAAATAAATGTTCAAATCTTCACAAGCAGTGTTTAAATTCTGTGTGGCATTTTATTTTAGGCATTTGACCTCACTTTTGCATCCATCAGTCAAGACAACTTCATTATTGTATAGTGAAGCATTTTTTTCTATTTAAAAATGTAAATTATGTTTCATTGTAAACTTCCACATTTGTAAATGGTACCATCTTTTATAAACCAACTAGGGAAATGGCACTCTTGATATTAAAAGTTTAAACATCTGTCTTGTTAAGTTTTCGGAATAAAATCTCTATTGATTAGAATTGTTCACATTGTACAGGGACCTTTTGGACAAAATTATATAGTCATGAGACTCCCATGAGCTAAGGTATTTTTTATTTCTTTATTTTCTGTGTACGTACCCAACTTTGGTCTATTTTTAAAAATGAAACTTACTCATTTTTCATTATCACTTAGCATGACTACTCAATTATATCCTTTAAATAACGTTTCTTGAATTTTTTTGTGTAAGCGTTATTAAGTCAGCTTTTCCAGATGATGAAACTATTATCCTCATATAAGCCATATAGTGTGTAGATAAATAGATGGGTAGATAATATATAGATTTATACATGTGTGTACATATATATATATGTGTGATGCATATTTATTTATTTGTGTATGTATATGCTACATACATTTTCTGTGAGTTTCAGCTTTTCATATTATCATATTTATGTAAGCTTTTCATAATATGTATTCTTGCTACAATATAGTTCTAATATAAGACCTTTAAAATAATTTACTAACTATGCTATTCTCTCCATATAGTTTCATTTGTATGTTGAGACTCATTTAAATATGTCTGATCTGAGCAGATGAAAATATGGTTAAGTGAGAGCTGTGTGCACATTGATGCAAGGGATTCAGTTCACCTGAATCTTTCTGCATTATTTCCTGGTATCACTGAACCATAATGCTCACTTTTATGTCCGAGCTGTTCAAAATCATGTTTGTAAGATAGTTCTTTGGAATAGAGTGCATGAGAACTGGAGGGTAAATTAGGAAGAGATTCAGTAACTTTTCTTCGTTCTTTACCTCTCACTCCGTCTTTTCTTCATTCTCTCCAGATTTCTTATTCCTGCTCTCTTGTTTTCTTTCCTTTATTTTTGACACTGCAGGGGAGTAACAAAAGGATCAGTGAAGGTCCTGAAGTTTGGATAAAACATTGCTGTCTCCTATTGATTTGGTTGATTATTCTGCAGACATTTAATGAGTTCTTTTTAAATGATGGGCATCCAGCTAGACCCTGTATTTTTTGACTCTCTAAGGCAAATGAGGAAAATGAATTTGGGGTTACATATAAACCTTAGATGGTTACAGGTTCTGCAGAAGAATGTAAACTGAAAGAAAAGTCTACATTGTAACAGTACAGATGGGTATTTTCTGGGACTCCTAAGTTAAGGTGAGCGTTGAGCTCTAAAGGGTATATGTTGAAGTAAGGGTTGCTTATATATTCTCTGATTTAGTTGAAGAAGAAACATTTATTTCTAGTTTTTGTTTGCAAGATACTTACATTTTATTAGTATCATCTCCATGCAAATATTCTAAATTTTTTCTTCCTTGATTTTGCCTTTCTATTCCCAGGATTTGTGTTTTTGCTTTACATGAATTTGCAAGTGTTTTATGCAAAAATTTTATATACATACACACCCACTTCCTAGGATACCAAATTAAAAAACAAGATTTGTGAAGTAACAGTAGTTAATTCAGAAATGTCCGAAAAATCACAACTGAATAATCCAAGATATACAGTGTTTTCTTATAGGGAAGGGTACTAAACAGAAGGCAGTTTAAGAAAAAAATTTCTGCTCATTATTATAGGTCCTGTGCCTACATGGAAACTTACAGGAAATAATTATCAAATTAAAAGTAAATTATTTCTTGTTTATTATAAGCTGACAGCAAATATATATATATAATATATAAATTTATACATATTATAGATATATAGATATATAATTTCAAGTAGTCCTTAATGAATTATCACTTTTAAGGGAAAAACCAACTTAGCCAGCAGTTAAAGCTGCTGTTTCTAAGAACCCTGTCCTCAATTTACCAAGTGTTTTTGTGTTGAAAACACTGAAGCTTCTGTTTCCTTTGTGTTCAGACCTACTCCCTGGCTTAGCATTAGTCTCTCTAACTGTAACAAGAACCAGGTGTGCTCTGGGGGCTGAGGGGATCCACTAAAGTAATTAGACAGTGGACAGCTGACTTTGGGGAATGAGCCTGTAACACTGACCAGTGTGAACAGCAGAAATGTTTTTTCCTTTGATTTTGCAGATAATCTAGAGGCTAGCATTTGTAATTCGTTAGAGTTCAGTTGTTACATTCTTTAGTATAAAGTTAGTTCCATATAAGTTAGTTAATTTGATATGAAGTGTAAATGCCTAATTTATAGTATCTAGATGCTTTACGATTTATTCCATCAATAATGTAAGCATTTTGGGTTCTTCTAGAATAAAATCTGTTGATTCTTGTTAGAAATTATCCCTGGCGTGGAACCTTGAGGACCTTTATTATACCACTTCTATATAGGATATATTAAGTATAAAGTAAGTCTATCTTGAACTCTTTCCAAAGAGGTTAATCACCTCATTATAAGGTAATTTTACCTGGAAAGTAATCCTCTGGCATGGCTAATTGGAACTGATTAGGTGCTCTCCATTGTTTCTTGCTCCACCTAAGCATTAGTTACTAATGCTTTTCCTTTTCGAATACACGTTCTTATAAGGATGTGTTCAGCATTATTTTCTGACTGAATATAATAATTCTAAAATATTAACTTTGAATGGTAGGTTTACTTTTTAAAAACAGGCTTCCTCACATACATTTTTCTTTGAAGAGAAAGATAATATTCTTGAATATGCAGCATTTTGAAGTTTGTATTTTCTGCTTTGTATTTCTACATGAGCAGTGTTTTCACAAAGTAGGGAATCTTATTTAAGCCACCCTCATAATTCTGTGTAGTAGCCCTAAAATATGAAGAAAATATTTCCTTAATGGGTAAATTTCTGAGGAGACTTAGAAAGTAGAAATACAAAATCTTGATTTATTATGAATTTTTAAGTTTAATATCTTAAAAATCTCTTCCTCCCCACCTCAGCTTCTAGCAAGAAAAATAGCAGACATGCTATAACTTTATTGTATTTTTAAAGATTTTATTTGACAAACACTTATAAGGGGCCAAAAATATGCTAATTGCCAAGGTATTCCCTTTACTATTGCTCCATAGCAAGCTTTCTGCCACCATATAATGAGTTCAGTTTCTTCCCCTCTCCCATAGGATTGTTCCTACATTGTTCAAGCCCTCACTAGCAGTATCCTAAGGCTGGGCAGTGTCCTCCTGTCTCTTCCAGGTTCTTCTCACCCTTCAGTTCCAAAGCAAATGTCACATGTTTTCTGTTTTTGTTGTGGCGGCCATTCACTTCCACATATCAAAATCTGTTTTGCTTACTATTGCTAAATAATGAACTACTTGAGGGCTTGGCAATGTAAAACGATCATTTTATTACATGCATAGCTTCTGTGGGTCAGCAGTTCAAACAGGGTGAAGCAAGGATGGCTTGTCTTTGCTTCATCATGTCTGGGCCTCCAGCTGGGAAGACTCGCTGGTTGGAAGTTATTTGATAGCTAGTGGATGGAATCTTGGTTACTCTCATGTCTGGTGGCTGATGCTGGACTAAAAAGTCCAAGAATCTACCTTCTGCAATCTGGAGACCCAGGAAGGCAGTGGTGTAATTCAGCCTGAGTCCAAAGGCCTAAGAACCAGGGGAGCAGATGGTGTTAATCTCAGTTGGAAGGTCAGATGTCCCAGTTCAGTCGGTGAGGCAGGGGAAAGGGGGCAGATTCCTCCTTCATCTGCCTTTTATTCTATTCAGACCCTTCACAGTATGGGTGATGCCTACCCACACTGGGGAGGGTAATTTACTTTACTGAGTCCAACAATTCAAATGCTAATCTCATCCAGAAACACTCTCACAAACACACCTAGAAATAATGTTTAATTTGAGCACCCTGTAGCCAAATTGTCACGTAAAATCAACTATCACAAGTACCTACAAAATGGCGTCTCCATGTGGCCTAGGCATTTTCAAAGTGTGGTGGCCTAGGATAGCCAGACTTCTGACATGGCAGCTCAGGCCTCTAAAAGTTAGTATCCTGAGAGAACAGGGAAAAGCTCTATGACATTTTCTTCACTTAGCTTTGGAAGTCACAGAGTTTCATATTCACTGTACTTTTTATTGATTGAAGTGGTCAAAAGCTCACTCAGATTCAAAGGGAGGGGATATAGATAACACTTTTCAATCGGAGGACTGTTAAAACATGTTCTATAACGTTCACAGAGGGGATTCAATGATGAATAATACTAGGTTCTTGTTTCAAAGGAGCTTAGAGTTTAATGGCAATAATATTGCAACATACAATTATAATAAAGGCTACTATTTATTTAGGAATAACATTTCCACCTCCTTAACTCATTTTTATCATATGATGTCTTCTTTAATCCTCAAAGTAAGTCTACTCTGTAACAGTTGCTATTTTCATTTTATGGAGGTGAATACTGTCCACATAATACTTCATAGTAGGAAAACCAGAAGCTCATGCTCTTAATACATATGCACAGTCAGGAGTAAACTGTGCCTCTACAATGTCTCCTTGTTTCTCCATGTCCTGCCCTTGTTCCTATGGCACTTACTTTCTTTTGGTTCTTGACTTAAAGCTTCTGTTGGAATTCCCAATTGTCTTCTTCATTTTCTGGGTCCCTCTGCATCTGGTAGCATTTCAGTAATCTTAATGCTGGTTGCATTTCACTAACAGCAGCTACTGCTAAACACTGATGCTGACCTTGAGACCTGTCCTGTACACCCATATCTTCACCGCGCTAGGCCTGATCATAGGGTGCCTATAATTTGCTAAGGATTGGTGAGGGTGGCAAACAGAATGCTAGATTTTATGTATAATCATCTTCAGATAGATTATATAGGTGACATAGAAACGGATTCATCTCTATAGACAGAACTGAAATGATCTGGTTTGGAAAATAGGCTACTGTAACTTAAAGGACAACTTAAATTTTAAAAACAACTTCTTATTTTTGGGCAACTACTGGCACTTTATCTCCAACTCTATTGGGTTAATGACTTTCATCTCAGACCTTCTGAAGAAGGAACAACTGCTTCAGTGATCCTAGGCATAGAGTCTTTCCAGAAACTGAGCAACTCTCCTCCACATCAGTGCTAATCCTGCTGTGTCAGATGTTCCACCAGCATGACTCTGTCATGTGAATTGTGGCCATTGGTGCCATTTTGTCTTATCATCTAGGGTAAAAGTATACATTATATTTTATATAAATACAAATGTATACATTTGTTTACGTATTACTTATATTTTATCTAAATAAACATTGTTATAATAAATCATATATAAATAATAAACAAATAAAATTTTAAAATAAATATATATTTGTCAAAAATAAGCATATAATAAATTTTTAACTTTATGTAGCTCTGTATATAATAATTATAAGATATAAATAGGTAAATATATAGTATACTTATATACAAGTTTTTGTCCTTTTATATTTTTATTTAACAGGTTTAAGGTACTGTCTAGAAGTCTTCATTTTTGTTAAATAAATCTAGAAATTGTGAAAAACATGGTCTAAGAGCTACTCTTTAAGGAGCACAACTTTAGATTACTCCTTAGAAACTTCTGTAGCTTGACTGTTCAAAATAAATTCCCTTGATCACAGCAATAAGGTACCAAGCAGAATTTATCCAGCTTCTGTGTATAAACACCATCGTATGTAGTATTTGCTGTTTGAAAGTTTGGACCTCAGCTGTATGGATACCTGCTATATCCAGAGTAGGCACTGCATCAGAACTTGGCAATATGTTTTGACTGACTTACTGACACATGAAACCAGTTTGATTTTCTCATTCCTATGCTTTGTCCACCTAACCACTGACAACTCCTGCCTGGTTTAAATTCCCTTGGGTTTATGGTCCCTGGAAGTAGCTTTGGAGCTGAAATAATTAAAATTTAAATAATAATACCTTGTTTATTCAGAATATTTCTTTGGAAATGGTACTTAAGCTCTCCAAACCCGTAAGATCTAAAGGAGAGCTATATGGAAAATATTGACCTCAGGGTTCCTGAGGCCACCTTGTGCATTTATTCATGATCTTCTCACAGTTGATGGCTCAGTTCTGTCCTCAGGCCAGTTTGTGTGAACATCCAAACGTCTATTTGCAACTCATGAAAATCCGGTGGATTATGTCTCCTATAAAGTCTTAATATTTGTGGTGTATGCGAACAGCTAGGAGTGGCACTCGTTATATATCATATGAAGCAGTGAGCTGTATTTCACCATGCACTTAGAACTAATAAGCAGGGAATCTTGAAAAGCCTTACGTGTATCTCCTTGACTAAATTCTTTTCTCCCCCAGACAGACACGTATGTGTGCTAGTTAGAGCTCTGGAGCCTGTCTTCCTGGCTTCAGATCTTGGCTCTTCCCGTTCAGAAATCAGTTGTGTGACTTCTGAAAGACTGCTCATCTTTCTGTGCCCCAAATCTTTAATCACGTAACGAGGATTGTTACTAATAGCACTGGTCGTGGGGGGTTGTTTCTACGTAAGAAGCAGTGGATGAAGAGCACTCTAGGGATAAGACGGGAATAAAGACACAGACCTACTAGAGAATGGATTGAAGCTATGGGGAGGGGGAGGGGTAAGCTGGGACAAAGCGAGAGAGAGGCATGGACATATATACACTACCAAACATAAGGTAGATAGCTAGTGGGAAGCAGCCGCGTAGCACAGGGAGATCAGCTCGGTGCTTTGTGACCACCTAGAGGGGTGGGATAGGAACAGTGGGAGGAAGGGAGACGCAAGAGGGAAGAGATATGGGAACATATGTATATGTATAACTGATTCACTTTGTTATAAAGCAGAAACTAACACACCATTGTAAAGCAATTATACTCCAATAAAGATGTAAAAAAAAAATAAACTAAACTAAAAAAAAACAGTGACTAGCGAATACCAAGTTCCTGATGAGTATGAGCAGTTACGATTTATGACCTCTTCACTCACTGCCTACAACCCCCACAGGACACGTCAGCGCTCTCTCTCACACTGTCTTCACCTTGCCTCTCTGATTTTTCTTAGAGAGTCTGAGTTTACCTTCAAGGCCTTTCTCGCAGACTCCTATTCCTGGTGAATGGCAAGGAATATGACCTCTAATAAAGCCAGACCTGGACCCCTGCAACATGTATGCTCGGCAACTCTTAGTGTCTGTGTTTGGTTACCTGAACTTCAGGCCAAGTTTGATCCAAAGATAAATAAAATTATTAGGTCCTACTTTCATTTTTCTTTTATTTTCTGGTCTTTGTCCTGCTTCATATGTTAACTTAGTCCTCAGACAGACTTAGGTTATAGTAGTCAAATATTTCCAAGATTTACAACTACAAACCCACACTGTCTAGAGAGAAAGAGAGAAAGGAAGTTCTGATTGTCACTCTTATTGGCTCTGCATCTGTTACATGCCTGCCGCTGGACCGGTCACTTTCACCAGAGGATGGAAATGACTTCCCTTAGAACCATGTAGATCTCTAGATGGCAACAGAGTGATTGGGGATTGGGAAATAGATGCTGCTGTGTTCACTGTACATACTAATAAGCAATTATAATCATCAGTTACTAAACTTGGATCCTTATGTTACAACATTTTTACTTTCTTTTTGACTTTTTCTAAACCTGTTCTTTTGTACATAAATCTTAATACTACCTTACAGAGTCTGGTCTGAAAGTGTCATTCACTAGAAAATACCTGATGCTGTTCTTACATGTTTATTATTTCAACCACTGTTGCCAATAAGCTAAACTTATTTCCTCTTCTACTGATTTCCATTGGCGAAAGCTTAGCTCTGTATTTACCCAGTTGACTTCCTTCCCCATAACTCATTGGGATGTTGAACTTTACTGCAGAAAATCACAAAACAAGACCAAACTTATCTGAGTGTTCAGTAACGAATGGTAATCCTACATCTATTTGCTTATCCAGTTCCTTCTCTCCACCTCCACAACACCACCCATTTCCAACATTACTCACTCTATACAAACCTTTCCTCCTGGTAATGATTCTGATTTATACTGCAATGAAAAAAATATTGATAGAAATAGAAACCACAAGTTAAACAGTGATTAACCCAACTCCCAAATCACAAACCAATAGTCTATCTACATCAACGTCCATCTTTCCCTCGTCCTTTCTAACATAACAGATAAGTTAGCCATCCGTTAACCTAGGGCCAATCCCTACCTCATGTGAGCCATATCTCTTCCATACCACCACCATCTTCTCTTTCTCTATACCTGAAGCATACTTTATTCCTCTCTCCCAGATCTTCTATATCCTACTATTTCAAGCTCTTTCCTAACATCTTCCCGTCAAGTTCTACCTAGGTTTTCTCTTTATACTTAAAAAAAAAGAGAGAAAAAAAATCAGTCTCCTGATCTTCCTTTTTTTCCATCTGTACCTGATCCAGCTTAATCTGTTTATAACCAAACTCTTTTAATAAGTTTTATACACTTTCCCATTGTCCGTTCATTCCCTTATGAAAACCAATTTGATGTGGATTCTCTTTCCATTGGAAGGGAAAATGTTCTCATTAAGGTCACAGAAGATCTCTCACTCTATCCAATATATAGATTTTTTTTTTTTTACCTCTACAGAAATTGACTTTGAATTTGTCAGTTACTCTCTTTCTAAACCTTGTGTTGTCTTAATCCATAAAACATACCATCTTACCTATTCCTACTAAGTTTTTAGTTTTATTTATGGCTGCTTCTGCTGTCTAACCAAGCCATAATTGTTAGCGATCCTCAGAATTCTGGGAGTTTATGCTCTCTTCTCTAGTCTCTTGCAACTTCTTTGAGAGTGATCTTTTTAAAAAGCTAACTTACCTTGCTTTATCAAACTCATTAATTTCTCAAACTTTACTAGTTTACAAGGCGATCTAAGATCTGGTTCCTGGCCTGACTTTTGACCTTTTCTCTGTCCTTTGCTGTTTCTGCCCTTCCCTGAGTTTTAGATTGGCTGTTTCTATTCATTAGATTGAATCCACTCAATTGCTGCTTCCTAAGGATCATTCGCTATCCTTAGAAACAAATTTTCATTATAAATTTATTTATTTTTGGCTGTGTTGGGTCTTCGTTGCAGTGCGCAGGCTTCTCTTGTTGTGGAGCACGGGCTCTAGGCATGCAGACTTCAGTAGTTGTGGCACACAGGCTCAATAGTTGTGGCGCACAGACTCAGTAGTTGTGGCACACAGGCTCAGTAGTTGTGGCGCACAGGCTTAGTTGCTCCACGGCATGTGGGATCTTCCCAGACCAGGGCTCGAACCCATGTCCCCAGCACTGGCAGGTGGATTCTTAACCACTGCGCCAGCAGGCAAGTCCTCCTTGAAGAATTTTGATTTAACTTCCTGGCCCTTCCTTTTTCCAAACTGTATTTTAATGCAACTACTACTTCATGATAGGGTTAAAAAGGAAGGGATCACAATTCTCAGTTATTAAATTTCAAAAGACTTGAAATTCATGTCAGAGACAAAAGTTTGAGAGTAGATTTGAAAATTTCATAATTCTGGTTTGTGAATATCAAAAGTGGAGGCCTGAAGGACTCAGGGCATGAAATTTATGTTATAATCATAATTCTGATATTACAGAGTCTCTGAAGTGATCTCAAACAATAGAAAAGCTTTATTTAAAAAATGCATGTATTTTTTATGACCCTTCAAAGGAATTTGGCAATAAAGAGCAAAGTACTTAAACAGGAAACTAATGTTGGAGTTGGTGGTGCACAGGGAAGAATGCCAACTGCGTTAGGCCATAAAAACATTAAAAATAAAGGAAGATCTTACTGATTGCTATTTCCAATGTTCTTTCTAGTTGTTAGAATTTTCTATTTTTACTTTTTAAATCTGATTATGGTTGTTTCAGAATTCCAAATTTTCAGAGTTTTCAAACTTCAGTTTTTTAATGTAAGCTTCATCATATACAAAACCTAACAACTTTGTAGAATTCTTTATGCAGAATAAAAACTCTTTTTATTTATGTAAACACATTTATATGGCTTTTGTTAAAGCCACAAGACTGAAGCCAGATGTTTATTTTGTTTTAGGGAATTTTTTTCAAAATTTGATATTTTGTATTTTAACTATTTGTTTTTAATTGTGGTAAAATGTATATAACAAAAAATGAACCACTTTAACTACTTTTATGTGTACAGTTTAGTGGCATTTGGTACATTCACATTGCTGTGCAGCCATTACCACCACCCATCTCCAGAACTTTTCTTTCTTTCCAAACTAAAGCTCTGTACCCTTTAAACAAATAACTCGCCTTTCTCCCCCGCCTCCAGTTGTCCCTGGCAACCACCATTCTACTTTCTGTCTCTGTAATCTGACTACCTCATATAAGTGGAACCATACAATATTTGTCGTTCAGATTTGTCCCTTCTTTCACTTAGCATGATGTCTTCAAGGTTAATCCATATTGTAGCATTTTGTAGCGTATTGTAGTCAGAATTTCTTTCCATTTTAAGGCTGAATAGTATTCTGTTGTATGTATATACTACATTTTGTTTATTCATTCATCTGTTGATGGACATTTGGGTTCTTTTCACCTTTGAGCTAGTGTGAATAATGCTACTATGAATATTGGTATATAAGTATCTGTCCAAGTCCTAAGCTCATTTATAAAAGTACTTTTAAACTTTCTGAAAATTTAAAAGCAGTTACGATCTACATTAAAATAATTTTATTCTATAAAAGACATTGGATAGGGTCTAGCATACCTGAATCCGCAAATAATTAGGTAATGTGGATCTTCAAATAATTAAGTAAATGTGTATTCTTTGGGTTTGATTTTTTTTCCTGATCTCTCTTTCTGTTTCTCTCTGTCTCTCCTCTCTGTCTTTGACGTGGAACAGAAAAAGAAGTATTTATTCAACACTGATTTTTGTTTATAGCTTATATTTTATTTTAATATTTATTTGACTTGCTGTGTAACACATCTTTTAAAAGTAGGTTTCTGCTCTGCTCTTCTCAGAAAATCTTTCTAAGTGCTGAGGGAAACTTGAGTATAAGTATTCAAGAAACTGTTTAATCATCAAATAGATTTACCATATAACCAAAATAGAAATGTTTCAGGCATACACATCAAATATATATCATTTTCTTAGGCAAATATTGACCTCAGAAAATTAAGCAATTCTTAGTTTATGGCCCAATGTTTTAATATTCTAAGAATACTAATATATTATTTATTCAGTAAAGAGTTACAGTTTTACACAGTTATATCCTTTTACTTATAAAAACAAAATGATTACTACCAAATTTTGAAAAACAAAAAAACCCCACAACTTTAACACAAAAACCCTTAACGCAATTTCATATTTTTTCCGTTATTTTTAATGTGTAACATGAGAGAAATAGTTACTACAGGCAGGTCTGTAATGTAAAAGTGCTTGGAAGATAAATAAGGTTAATAATTAAATATCCTTCCTGCCCTTGAAAAGCCTGCAGGCCAGTGGGGAAGACAAACCAAACATGTAATCACAATAAAATGTGGTAAAAACTATCACTGAAGTTAAGTGCAAAATTAAGTACATTGTGCTACCAGAAGGATGTGTCTGTTTCTGTCTGAGGTGAGAAAGAAAGAGGTTATCCCCCCCAAAAGATAGTCTTCTCATACCCATGTCCACTGCTTACAGCATCGTCACCAAGTTCCTCCACTGAAAGTCACACATGTCACTTCTGCTCACGTTATGACTTAGTGAAGCAGCCATCCTGCAAGACAAGAGCTCAGGAAAATGTGGTCTCCCACTGTGGGGTCATGGGCCCACCTAAAGCCTGGGAGGCTCTAGTACACACAGAAAGAAAGGAAAATGGAAGTTGATTAGCAGTCTCTGCCAAAATCGTCACGTATTGTGAAAGTGAGTTGGGCTGTTCATAGACTTTAGGATTCTTAGTTCACTCTCTTGGGTTTAGGAAGCCACTTACATCTAAATTTCTGTGGTCCTCATCTTCTATTGCATCTGTTTAATGTAGTAAAAATACAGATACTATGAGAAAACATTATATAATAAAACCTGTTTGTAGTGCAAGCAGTCAGTCCCACATTTATCACCTTTGTAACTTTAAATCTTTATATGTCCATTTATTTCTAGGCAGGGCACATGCCACTTATGCCACCCTTCTAATTTGCTGATAAGTTTATTATTCACTGTGATGGCATAATTTGTTTAGTTTTTACACACAGACCTAATCAGTTCTTTACATGTGTTTTTTGCATATTTATTTTCATTAACTTTTTTCTTATTCATTCTGCTTTAATTTTTAAGACATATTCAAATTACAAAGGTCATTTGTAGTTTCTGTAACTTCTAAGGTACAGAAACATTCATGTCCTGTAATTCATGTAATCTGTGAATTTATTAATATGAAATATATTTATATTCATGCTCAATTACTTTACATTATCAGCTTTTTTACATTTCAAACTAGATGTTTTAGCCTGTTTTGTATGTGCTTAATGATCTAAACTATATTCAAATATACATAAACTAACTGAAACTATTATATGAGGGAAAGAATGCAAAGTCTAATGAAAACTCTATTGATTTCTCTTTATCTGTTAATCTTATCAATCTTTATGAGAAAAATTATTGCATTAAGGAAAAAAACTTGGGTTACCATGATCCCTTAAAATAATGTCACGATAGTTAGTACCCATCTTATTTTCATTATGAATTCTTGTAGCCGAGTAGTTATAAATCTAATAGTTGTCTTTTGTTCTAACAATGTACTATAATAAAACTCATCACTAGTATGTTTTAAAGGCTGCACTGTGTTCCAGATACTCTACCAAATTGTTTTCCTGGATTATTTTATTTAAGTCATACACAACCCTAGGAGATGGTTACTATTATTATTCCCACTCTGTATATTAGAAAACAGAGTTAGAATTTTAAGGAACTTCTCTAGGATACATACGCAGCAAGTTACTAACCATTCTGTACAGATGAACAGTCATTTAATACATATCTACTAACCAGAAAATATTTTTATTGTTCAGGGTAACAGATGAGTTTGATACCATTCCAGCCTCTTAGAGTTTGTGGCTTAGTAGGGGAAAGATACATGCAAACAATACGTGTAGTACGTGAGATGAATGCAGTAACCAAAATATCATACCTAAGTATACAAAGAAGAAAATAATTTTCATGTGGTGGTGGTGTGGTGGTGCGAGGGAAAACTTTGTAGAAAACATAATTCCTGAACATGGTTCTAAAAGATGATTAGATGCTTTACAAGTGACTGTGGAGTTAATAGAAGCAATGTCATGTATTAAGGTAAAGCGGCATAAAACATACCAGTATGTGGTGGGAACCATAAATAGTTCCAGGTAGGTAGGTAGGTGGATGGATGGATGGATGGATGGATGGATGGATGGATGGATGGATGGATGGATAGATAGATAGTGTTTGAAATGTAAGAAACGGAAAATTGAAGGGGATTTGTTGATCATACTCAGATCACAGAGAACTTGAATAGTCCCATTGGAAGCTGGAACTTATATCCCTTGAGGTAATATGAAACAACTGTAGGGTTTAAAACAAGGACATAAGACTAAGGAAATGAATTTTTAGAAGAGGAGAGTGACTACTGTTATCAAATTTAGTAATTGATACGGCTGTGAATGTGGATGTTGAAGGGAATGGTGAATGAAAGCAGAATGGTAGCAACACCACCCAAGAGGTGAATGTAGGAAGAAGAGGTGGTATGTGGGCAGAAGATTATGAATTTGATGTTGTGCTTGTCGAATGTGAGGTATCTATCTGTGGAATATCCAGGTCAGTTCCATAGACAGTAGATCCTTTTACTGATGCATGGCATTACGTGGGATGTCTGGGATTGAGATGAACAGCTAGTAAAATAAGAGTCATTTTTTGCTCCATCATCTGTAAACTGGAGCATTGGTAAAATCCAGATTAGTGAAAACTGGGTTATGTGACTGGGTTTGGTTATTTTGAACTATACTTGTTATAATCAACTATGCTTTTTGAAGACACTGACTTAAGTCATTGGTGAATTATATTTTCATATATTATGAGATAAAATTATATTACATATAATTATAGTAATATATGTAATTGCATACATTATTATTAATAGTTTTATCAGAGGCATTTATTTAGCATTTATTTAGATTGTTTTATTTATTTGCTTATTTAGACTATTTTATCAGAAGCATTTATTTATTATTTAAGCATATTAACTTATTAAATTGTTTCTTTAACTTTTAGGATAAGGAATGTAAGAATCTACCTTTATTGTGACCCTCACAGAAAGCTTCCTTTTATTAGAATTCTTGGAATTAAGTTTAAAGTTCAAATTCTTATATAGTTTCCATAGATCCTTAATTACAGAAAGAAAGAAGCTTTAGGACATCATTATAAGCAAGTCTTGAAAAGATTCTCTAAGTACTTTAAAGAAGTTGAAGAATCCAACCAGCAGAGGGCGATGGCCTACATGCACTCAGTCATTGCAGCAATCCTTGAGCTCAAGACAAGGCGGGAAGAGTCCTTTCTTAATAAGCACACTGGCAAAGTAATTGTTTTGCTGAGTGTTGCGTTAATGGCAGAGGTAGATATTTATACCAGTAGCCCTTCTCTTGTGTAAATATGCATCTCTTTTAGCAAAGTGTAATTTGAGTTTTATTTGAATGCCGGCCAACGGACTTGAGAGTTTGTTACAAAAAGCCAAAATCTGAGCAATCTGTGTTGAGAGGTCAAAGGCCATTTGTGTACCATAGTCCTGCTAACTAATTAAGGAGGTTTTGATCACATTTGATAGACAAGACCAGTTTTAATTTGATGTGGGAAGGACATTACTTAAGTCAAACTGAAAGTCAGAGTTTTGATACTTTCTTAATTGTAGCATTACTAATTAAATAAAAGCCATAATGTCTGTAACAGTTTTCTTATTGGAACTGAGGGCATTCTAAAAAAATTCTTAGAATAATTAAAATATTAATAATTAAATAATAATTATAATAATAAGAATAATTAAAAATTAATTAAAAATTCTTAGATAATTAAAGCTAGGAAAAATAGCATTACTATGATATAATACATTAATTATTTATAAGACTTTTTCAACATACCTCTTTGGTTTAGAATATTTAATGATCTTGCAAAAATTTCATTTTATAAATATTTTAAAAAGTAATACTGTATTTCTTCAGAATGCATTTTAGCAAATCTCTTATTTTACATATATTTATTATTATAATTTTCTTAAATTTTCCATTTAGATAAGAAAATAAGGAAAACAGTTATTTGTTAAGCACATAGAAGCTTTTTGATGTACAGAAATTATTGGCAACTGTGTGTTTTAGGTAATTGCTTAATAATATCAATTAGTTTTTAATGATGCAGGCCCTTTTACATGCCATCTTTACTAGTACATGATGATTTCTTGTTATTGTAACATGCAGCATACTTTTAAACTGTGTACAATTAAATATATGATATATCTGTGTAGTGTCTGAAATCTGTTTACTTTTAAAAGATGTGAAATATGTTTGCTTTGTATGTTATAAAGAGAACTTAATGCTGTCATTTCTACTTTATGATCCAACACAGTGAAAGTGTAGTAAACTGTTTAGAAACCTGTGGGAAGTTAATTTTAATGTTTAATAGTGTGAGGGGGGTCCCGTCTCTTTTCTTCATTTCATGAAGCTTATAACAATTTTATTTGCCAAGATGATGATTATTTAATAAAGTGACAAACTGTCCCACTGATAGGATACATTAATTTGCCCCTAAAGCTGTTCCTTGTCCTCCATAATAAGGTGATAATTAGGTTTTCAGATTAGAATAAAATAATCATGTCAGTTATGTAGATGCTTGTTAAAATATATTTAATCCTTTATATAAACTTGAAAAAGTTAAAAGCTATAAAATATGTTTCTATGTGAACTTTCAGGTGAATACAGCTAATATACCAAGTTAATTTTAAGCTAGCATGACTCATTGGAAGGTTAACAATTGAAAAAATAACGTGAGAGGTGATTAACTTTTCAAGTAAAGCAATAGTGTTAGGCTTTGCTGGAACATCTACGTAGTAAAACTGCACTCATTCATATCCTAATTTAATTTCTTGCTCTGTCCACAAAGGGTGTGCAGTTTAATCTTTCAGAAGTCACATAGAATCAGTTTGTGCATGTATATTAGCAGCCTCAATTTCTAATATTGTTGAGGGCTTAAATTGCTGTCAGATACTACAAATGATTACATTTCAAGTTTAGCTTTATATTACACAAAATTAACTCATTCCCACAGGTAAGAGTCTAAAAAATACTATATGGTGTTTGAATTTCCAACAGTGAAAACACAATTTACAAAAGCAAAACAGTGACTTTTTGAAAAGAAAGACTCTTTTCATTGCCTTGGGCTTGATGATAGCACATTGTCTTAAAGTTCTAAAGCCCAATTTTCTCTAGCTTTAAATAACGAAAGGTAATTTCCTCTTAAAGTTTGCAGGGTATTAAAAACTTTCCTAAATCTATTTCCTGAACCAAGTTGGAGACTGTTCAGTGCACATTCATTTAAAATACCTTTAAACGTTCTGATTCGATTACTTTTAATAGAGTGGAGAAAGTTTGGTGTAGCTTTGAGTGCACAGCATGAAAGGTGGGGTTTTAGTTAGGAAACATACAGAATTAGTTCCTGTGCAAAGGTAATCTCTAGAGAACTGTAAGTAACCAGAAAACCTTGTTGGAGACCATTACATGTACTGCTAATGTCATGTACTTTCTTTGTACATGTTATGTACAGAATTACAACATAAATGCAGTTGTGGTAAGACACTGGCAAGATAAAATAAAAAGATATTTTTGTTGATAATATGCAAAAATGCCACATCTGGTTTTTTTTCATTCTGCAATTATTTCTCTGAGGGAGATTTTATATAGCTGTGAAAACCTGGAGAGTTTTGTACAAAACAACTTGACAAGTGTTCATGATTCCACACCAATGAAATGTGTTTTAATTTCATTCAGAATGTTTCAAGCTCTTTAGCTCATAAACAGTAATAAAACTCATATTGAAGTTATTTCTGTGATTTTTAACTTTATTGTTTAAATGATGCAAGCAAGTTTTCCTGGTCCTCATTAAGAAATACAGAGAATTCTAAGCAGAGTTTACATAAGAAAAAGTATATTGACGATTTGGAGGTTGGGAACTGGTATGTCTTGATGTCATACAAAGTGCACACAACGTGTGAATTCTGATTCTGCTTCTTACCAGCTCTGAAACTTTGTGCAAATTATTTAGAATTACCTCCATTTTATCACCTGTAACAACAGAAACATTTCCAGAATAACAACAGAATTCCTAGTTCTCAGGATTGTTAAAAGATTACATTAAATTGAATAATGCATAGGATATAGCTAAAGTAATACCACTTTCTTTCCTTTTTATCCCCATCAGAATGTACTGTCAAAACTATCATTTGAATGAAGTGCATGAGGAACAGTGATGTCCTCATTACAGGGGCCAATAATTCTTTAGGAATTTAGGAAGGCAGGTCAGAAGTACTAAGTGATTTGTAGGAAGTGGAAAATGGAGTAGGAAGTTTTTGAACACCACTTTAGTATTTAAGAGGTAGCAAGTATCTGATAATAATCACATACGGTTTTTCTGTGTAATTCAAAAACTATGTTATATAGTAACACGAGCAGAGACTTTAGATTAAGAAGCTATATTAGGGCTTCCCTGGTGGCGCAGTGGTTGAGAGTCCGCCTGCCGATGCAGGGGACACGGGTTCGTGCCCCGGTCTGGGAAGTTCCCGCATGCCGCGGAGCGGCTGGGCCCGTGAGCCATGGCCGCTGAGCCTGCGTGTCCGGAGCCTGTGCTCCGCAGAGGGAGGGGCCACAACAGTGAGAGGCTCGTGTACTGCAAAAAAAAAAGAAGAAGCTATATTATTATTCCTGGTTGTGGGAGTAACCTCCTCTGTAAATTGGAATGATTTTGGTCAGGCACCTCACAGGGTTATTGTAGCTATCTAGTGTGATAATGTTTGTGAAAATACCGACTATCCAAGAACTGGCCCAAGATGATTTTCCAGTAAAAATCATGGTCAAAAGAGAAGATAAAATTAATAGAGACATACAGGGAATGCTGTAGAATTAAGTGGCTTCTCTAGATGGGAGAGCATTTTCAAATTATACTTCCCTCCCAAAAGGCAGCACAAGATATAAACACTTCCCAATGTAGCATAGCAAGATATATTAGGGACCGGAAAACTATGGTACACGCACCAATTCCAGTCCTCTGCTTGCTTTGTGAAAAAAGTTTTGTTGGAACACACCCAAGCTCATGGGTTTTCCTGCTCTCTATGTCTGTGTTCAAACCACAAGGGCAGAGTTGAATTGTGACAGAGACCACGTGATCCTCATAGCCTAAATATTTACTATCTGGTCCTTTACAGAAGAAATTTACCCCCTGGAATATATGGAAAACTGTAACTATGGAGAAAATGTTCAAAAGAGTGTGGACAGATATCAGAGCATATGAAAGGAGGGGAAATCTCAAGTTCTAGAACATAGGGACATAAACAATAGATATAATTGAGAAATACAGGTTTCCCTCGCTATCCAAAAGTAGACCGTTTTTATGAAATCTTTTGTAAGCCAAAATAGCGTAAAGCGAAGAGGCTTGCTAGTGGATGCACAAAATAATTCAAGATAAAGCACAGATGCTCACACACACAGTTTAAAGCTACGGTGACTTGATACTGAGATGCTGAGTTCAGTTCCCAGGGAAGGAGCTTGGAGGTGTTACTCTGCGGCTAGGGTGCCCGCTTCTTGCTGCAAAACAAATCTGAACGCTATTTTTGCTTTTGTCTTTTTTTTTGTAAAAGTGAAAATCCTCTTAGGCTTTCTTTAGGTTAGGGAGAACAGGTACTCGTGTAGGTCTTTTGCAAAAGTGAAGTGACGTAAAGCAAACGTTCAAAAAGTGGGTGCTGTTTGTACAGTGGATGAGGAATTTAAGTAGACTTCTCATCTTAAGTAGTGTGTGAAATTTGAGCAATTGTGGAGAAACTGAGATGCTATGCAAAAAGTAACACATTCTAGTTCAGATCTATGTGTGTTACACAAAATTGTGCACTAGGACAATATGTGAAATAGATACTCTTGAGTGTTCAGTCGTATCTGTGTCAGCTTTGTTTATTCGTTTGTTAGGAAAAGCAGTATGTACCAGAACCATTTAATTTGATCTTTGAAATGGCTATAGTGGTGACAAGGACACACTCTGGAACCTGACAGCCTAAATCTAAATCCAGGCTTCTTTGCTTACCAGTTGGGTGACCCTGGGCAAAGAGCTTAGCCCTCTCTGTGCCTCAGTTTCCTTCTCTGTAAAAAAAGGCATGACAGTAGTTCCTACCCTGGAGAGTAGAAAGGAGTATGTAAGTCAATGTAAAACTCAGAGAACAGTGACTGGCATGTAGTAACCGTGATATGCATGAGCCGTTACTACTTCCATTTCTATGCACATGCATATATTAGTTTATATTAGCTGTTTCATTTTTATTTACTATTGATGATTTTCATTGTGTAGTGTGAATTCAGTCAGTCTCATTTGGTCCGTTTTTTGTCTTCATAGGGCTCTGATTTAAATTTACCTTCAGATAGATATATCTGTTTGGACAAATGGCATCTTATCTAAAAATTTCAGTCAAGGAAGTGTATTATAAAATGATTTGCAAACAATAGTTATCCAACTGTTAGTTGCTATATAAATACTTCTTTGGGGCCTTAATAAATGAAGTGAAGCATAAATACTTTTGTACTAAATGACACAATTTGCAGATCAAGGGTCACAGGTTTTTCCTTAATTTCAAAATAAATATTGTCTTGTAATGCATAGTTGAATAATTTGGAATTCATATGAGAATAAAGTTGTTAACCTATCCTAAGTAATTATTTGCTTGTTTTTATGTTCTAAGAAAATTTTTTGACCCTTATCATTATTGTTTAAATAATAAAACACATGTGCCTGCTGATTTACAGTTTTAAATTTGCTTTTTATGCATTATTTTATGTGATCTTGAGATGTTTAAGCACAGAGATGTATGCCATGCATGCTCTTTTCTGTTTGGCAGGAAGTATTGCAAGCTTATTGATGGTGATAATTAATATTTTCTAAACAGTCAGAAAACAGGTGTACCTTTCCAAATAAATCCAAATAAATTTCAAAACAAACTTGTTGAAAGACTTCAAAAAGAACTTTAAAAAAGTAGAAATTGTCTTTAAAGTCTTCAAATTAGGAATATTGTTAGAAATAATTACTATGTTAAATTTTTAAATATAAGAATCATGCTTTATTCATCTTTGTATCTTCTCTGCTTATCAGGTGCCTAACACACAGTAGGTATTCAACGGGTTTTAAATGATACACATTATAGGGCTTCCCTGGTGGCGCAGTGGTTGAGAGTCCGCCTGCTGATGCAGGGGACACGGGTTCGTGCCCCGGTCTGGGAAGATCCCACGTGCCACGGAGCGGCTAGGCTCGTGAGCCATGGCCGCTGAGCCTGCGCGTCCAGAGCCTGTGCTCCACAACGGGAGAGGCCACACCAGTGAGAGGCCTGCATACTGCAAAAAAAAAAAAAAAACAAAAGATACACATTTTAAACTTCTCTTGTTATCTTTCAGTGGAAGTTTTAATGATCTCTAAGTATTTGTGGGCTAGAGGTAATGGTAAGAGTAGCTAAGTTAATTTCACATTATTATATAAAAATTACAAGCCTTGACAATAGCCATATTAATACAAGCAGTAAAATATAAAGCAATCATAAATTACATGTGCAAAAGAGTGCCTTTCTTTAATTTCTATTTTTCTTTTTGTGGTACGCGGACCTCTCACTGTTGTGACCTCTCCCGTTGCGGAGCACAGGCTCCGGACGCGCAGGCTCAGCGGCCACAGCTCACGGGCCTAGCCTCTCCGCGGCATGTGGGATCTTCCCGGACCGGGGCACGAACCCGTGTTGCCTGCATCGGCAGGTGGCCTCCCAAGCACTGTGCCACCAGGGAAGCCCTAATTTCTATTATTGATCTCATCTTGTTTTTGAGTCCCCATTCTCACTGATGGAATAAACAATTGGTTCTGTCAATTAAAATGCTTGTCTTTTCTGATTTAAAATTTTTTTCTCTTTCATTTAACAACCCAGTTTTTCTAGGTATCAGTCTCTATTCACTGGCTTTGTCCTGCCTGCTTTCCTTCCCAGAACAATATTTGGATGCGAAGGGAATAATCCATTTCCTGTTAACCTAGGAAAAACCTCTCTTTGCTCTCTATTAGGTGGTCTCTCTCTCTGATGAAGTGTAGCAGAAGTCAGGCGGTCCTCGGGCATCTTCCCCTGGTATTCTCTGTGGAGACCCACTTGGTAGTTTAGGCATCTGGCTGATACCTGCTCCCCATGATTGTGGACTGTGTAAACTGCCTTCTTTCTCAGTGGTCCACACACTCAACCACCAACTTATCCTAAATCTGTGGCTCCTCCTCCTTCATCCTCTTAACACTTTTGAGTCCACGTTGTGGAAGGGTCTTATAATTCCAAGATGCTTATTCACCACAGTAAGGTCTCTGCGACCCTCAGGGGCTTTCTCCAGATCCATGTGACTGGACACCTCCTTCACCATTGCTACTTCACTGAGCCTATGCCATGTAGGGCACAGAATTATGAAAACATTGTTCTTTCCACCCACAGGTAGGATATCCCAAGGCTATTCTTAGGTTCTTTGATTGTCTCATCCTACTTAGGTATTTTCCTTTCCTACTCTGAGGGGTTGACCTGAAGAATGAGGAGGCCAACACTTATATCTAATCTCTTGTCTTTCCATTACCAGCATTTTGGCTCCCATCTTGTCACCCATCACTTCCACCCAGCAATACCAGGGCTTTGCCCTTCTAGTTTAGCAGAAATCCCCACTGTGTATCCTTATTCTATAGCTTCCATGCATTAATTCTTCTCAGTTTTCTGACACCTGTCTCTTGATCTGTAAATCCCAGCTCTGGAAATACAAAGAAGGCCCTTTATCTTTCAGCTAGGCCTGATTTTTGCAGAGGTCAAAAATGCATGTCTTTAGATTAGTTTATAACCTGGATAATGCCATCCCCACAAAGTTATGCATATTTACACAAGTAGTAGGGATTCACAGGCATGCAGGATTTTGTTATTAGCCAGGATGACAATACATGCATTTCATATTTCAAAAATTAGAAGAAATTCTCTGTTGGATCTCTTTTGCATAATCATAAAATGTGTTCTTGTCATATTTTTATTTTTTATTCTATGAAACTGTTCATCAAAAATATCATAAGATCACAATTAGTTGTTGTTGCCTAGAAAGTAAACCATGCTCAACTTTGAAAATCGAAGTGCACTGATTTAATTAAACAGTTTACTACATTGTTTACTTTCTACGCTATGTAGTATGTCCATGAAGCATCCAATTAGATAGTTGCACTGAGTGTTCTCCATGAGAGTTTGGCACAACACCGAGATCAGAATAACTAACTGGGTTGGCTAAACATTTTGATCCAAGAGCCCACACACAAATTCAAAGTTAATTCTCTTACTCTTTTGAAGCTGATATTTCCTTAATCTGTCGTGAAAGAAAAGCTTGCAAGAATATGCATTAAGGGAATGTAGATGTTTGAGGGGAGGTTAAATACCACTATCAGATATTTAGAAAATATCTTGTCTTATGGATTTTGTAATGGTAAAATATGTCAGCTGTGCTCAAGAAAGTGGATGTAGAGATTACAGGCAACTGAAAGTAGTAGGTGGTTATTTTAGCTGGAATGCCTCCCAGAACAGATGGTTTTTTAGGAGTTTTTGAAGGAGAAGAGCAAGGTGGCCTGCCTGCCTGGCGTATATTAATTGAGTTCCTGTTCCAAGTGTAGGGGGTGGTTGGAAGAATGTGTGATATCTTGAGTGGGCGAATGGTACAAACAGGCATAACTTCAAAATAACCTGGAATTTATATCCCACAAAGCTTACAGACAATTCACAAAGACACAGTTTCGGCTGTAAGGAATCAGTAAAATGTGAAGTTACACAAACAGAAAGTTAACGCCACGTAGAATAGAACCTAGCAAACCGTGGTCAATATTTTCACATTTAACACTTGGCTGTTGCTTTTCAACAAAAATTAATTTCCTAATTAGGAAAACCATACTAAAACTACTTCTGAGTTTGAGTTTTAAAAGAACAGATTTTATCAAGCATTTAAAAGATATGATTATTAACTTCTAATGTTTTATGTGTATTTGTACACATAGATTCTTTGAGAAGTGACATGGTTTAACTTATCGTATCGTCATTATATTCCGTTTTTTGAGTTCATAATGACTCTTGAATTTTTCCCATTCAGCCATTACTTACAGCCCCAATTCTGGTTTAAATCACATTACCCCATGCAAGTACTGCTGAAAATTCTTCTAACTGAAGTCCATTCCCAGCCTTTCCAGTTCTTTTAAGACACCTTTATGTTGCACTCAGATTGATTTTCTTAAAGATTTGTTTTGCTCATTCATTCACTTGATAGAGTCATGGATAAGAACATAGAACCTGGTTGAGTCCCAGTCCTGCCTCTCCTAGTTGGGACCTTGGGCAACTTACTTAACTTCTCAGTTTCTTAGCTCTTTAACTATGTATCATGTACATGGATGATAAAATTAGTTACCTTACAGAGTTGTTATTGATGCGGAAAACTCAGCTTCTGTGCCCCAGTGCCAAATCAAATCTGAGACAGAGTTTCGAGTGAGGTATAAAAGAATACCTTTATTGCTTTGCCAGGCAAAGAGGGACCACAGCGGGCTTGTGCCGTCAAAAACTGTGTGTCCCAACCTGGGGGCGATTTAGTGAGGAGTTTTATAGCAGTGGTTGGAGGGCAGGGTTGCTGTTAAGGATCAGGGTGTGTTCAGGGCCTGCATTCCTCTAATCTGGCCTCCGGTTGTCTCTTGATGAGCGTCTGTGATTTTCAAGGTTATCAAACTGTGACCTTCTCTCTGGAATGAAGAAGGCTTCATCAGGTAGTTAATGTCTTCCATTTGTTGGGGGTTTTAGTTCTGTGGAAGAGCTCAAAGATATTGTTATATGTATCCCTTGAAGTGGAACCGGGACCCTGCCCCAAGGCCGCACGGTTGTTTCTTGACTGCTCTTCCATTGTCTCTCCATCCCCTCCCTTCCCTGATTAGCAACTCTTTGAACCTGCCCTTTGGAACTCAGGGAAGGTCATGGAGGCTGAAGCCTATTTTCTACAAACAAGAAACGGGAGACACACAGAGAAAGGCTTCTGTGCCCAGGGTCCTACTCGGTTTCATCGTGAAGAATAAATGCGTTATTATTCGCAAACGATTTTAAACAATGCTGGACACCTCACAAGTGTAAGTGTTTAGCTAAAGGTCATGATCATGCTTAGGAAACTTTAGGACTCCCTGTTGCATAACAGAAATTTCAGAATTCTTAGTAAGGCATTCAAGGTCTTTTCAACTGTCTGTGTTTGATTTTCCTGCCTTAACCAACCTTGTTTGCACAGGCAAGCATTCTAGTGTCAGTATTCCATTCCTTTTGTATTTTCTTGCTTGCATCTTTTAACCTGTAGCTTCCTCAAACTAGGTTGCTGATCAGCCTTCCAATACTACACCCGTATCCACCCACAAGCTATATATTACATCACGCACAACATTCAGAGGTCTACTTTAACCCATCTCCTGTATAATGGTTTTCTTTTTCACACTCTTCCTGTGTGATCTTCCCCTTCCAAATTCCTCCAACACTAATAGCCTAAACTACACATATAAAAACATTAAGTTGTACTAAGTTGTTTCTGTAATTCATAGTATATCTCCAGCTAAGTTGCTAAATTCTTAATGAGCATAGCATCAACACTTAGTGTATGTCCTTGCACCCAAAAGGTGCTCCTAAGTATATGGTGAATAAGGAAATGAATAAGCAGATAAGTAAATACATGCATAAATTGGAGTATCCAACAAAGGGATTTCTTGTGTTTTAAAGAGATTAGATGGTCTAAGTTTCTTGGAATTTCAGTGTCACTCTGTCAGGCTTTAGATAATATCTCTTTAGTCAAGAGCTTACTAAAAATCAGATACATGGTCTAAAATTTCCAGTGAAGGTACAGAGTTAGTGTTGCTTGAGATGACCAAAGTCAGGGAAATATTCTAATACACATAGAAGCTTAGAAACAGCTAATGGGTTTTATCTTCTAGAATGCCAGTGGGTGTGCTGTGACAGAAGCAGCTGTGGTAGCCGTTGCATGATTATCAGCATAGGTCTGTTCATATCTGGAAGGGTTTTCAATATTTCAAGTCTGAGAACCGGATGTGCTGGTAGTTGTACTTTTAGTACCCAGTGACTGAGACAATATAAGGTTATACAAAGTAACATAAATATACCAATGCTTTAAAATGAGTGCATCTTATACTCTAATTAAAATAAATATCTCTGAAAATTATCAGTGTATATAGGTGCGACATAGTATTTCTACAGTTGTTTTTCTGCATATGTGAATTTTCAGGCCCATTGTAATATATTGATGTACCCGACCCATGATCCACATTTTGGAAGCTTTTGGAATTGAGCCTGGCATTAATGAGGCCAAATTTATGAGCTTTTTTTTTTTTTTTTTAATTGAAGTATAGTTGATTTACAATGTTGTGTTAGTGTTACTGAACCCAAGTTTGTGTGCCCCACACACAGTGAGGCCAAACGAACCAAAACGTTGGAGCTTGGAGCAGAGAAGGGTTTATTACAGGGCCAAGCAAGGAGAATAGGTGTCTTGTGCTCAAAAACCCTGAACTTATGGTTTTCAGGGAGAAGTTTCTAAAGGCAAAATTTGTTGTGAGGGCTGCAGGGTGTGTGACTTTCTTCTGATTGGCTGGTGGTGAGGTAACAGGGTGGTGTTCCAGGAATCTTGTGTTCACTGTGTTCAGCTTGAAGTTACCATCTTCCACCTGGGTTGGGGCCTTAGTTCCTACAGAAGAGCTCAAAGATAATGTTGTGTATATTCCTTCAGGAGGAACCAGGACCCTGCCCCAAGGCTGTAATTGACTGCTCCTCCTTTCTTTCTGCATTTCCTCCCTTCCCTGATTAGCAACTGTCTGAATCTGCCCTTTAGAATGCAGGAAAGGTCAAGGGGGCTGAATGAAGCTTATTTTCTACAGACAAGAAACAGGGGACATGGACAGAATGTGTACCAGGGAGGGCCCTTACAGGGTCCTGCTCCATCTCATTGGTTTCTAGTGTACAGCAAAGTGATTCAGTTTTATATACATCAATACACATATATATTTCAGATTCTTTTCCATTATAGTTTATTACAAGGTATTCAATAAGTTCCCTTGCTGTACAGCAGATCCTTGTTGCTTATCTATTTTATACATAGTAGTGTGTATCTGCTAATCCCAAACTCTTAATTTATCCTTCCCCCAACTTTTCCCCTTTGGTAACCATAAGTTTGTTTTCTATGTCCATGAGTCTGTTTCTGTTTTGTAAATAGGCTCATTTGTATCATTTTTTTTTAGATTCCACATATAAGTGATATCATATATTTGTCTTTCTGTGTCTGACTTCATTTAGTATGAATATCTCTAGGTCCATCCATGTTGCTGCAACATTCTTTTTTATGACTGAATAATATTCCCTTATATAAATATACCACATCTTTATCCACTCATCTGTAGGTGAACACTTAGGTTGCTTCCATGTCTTGGCTATTTTAATAGTGCTGCTATGAACATTGGGGTGCATGTATCTTTTTTAATTAGAATTTTCTCTGGATATATGCCCAGGAGTGGGATTGCTGGATCATATGGTGGCTCTGTTTCTAGTTTTTGAAGGAACCTCCATACTGTTTTCCATAGTGGCTGCACCAATTTGCATTCCCAGCAACAGTGTAGGAAGGTTCCCATTTCTCTGCAACCTCTCCAACATTTATTGTTTGTAGACTTTTTAATGATGGCCATTCTGACCTGTGGGAGATGATATCTATGAGCTTGTTTTTATTTGACCCTCTACATGCCCTTGGACAAATTCTTACCCAGAACCCTGGAGGAGGGACTTCACATGTGTCCTTAGATACAAATTGAGCAAATGGTAAGCTGGGTAAGAGAGAAATACAGAAAGCTCTTAGAACACATGGAATAGAAGTTGGTGTTTTATCATAATTTATTGTATATATCATTAGTCAAAGATTTGATCATTTGTCAATGTTTAGTTGAATTGTTTTTTAAATTGGCATTCATGATAACACTCAGTTTCTGGCTGCATGCCATGTGTTAAAGTAATATGTGGAGTGTGTAAAAGCTAACAAAGCAAGTTTCTATTAAAGAAAACTATACCTCTTTTCCCTATTGTATCACTCTTAAGGAGTTAATAGAGCAGCTGATAAAAAACTAAGTAAACCAATTTACCTAAGTTCTCAGGAAGGTTTGATGAGGATCTTAGAAGTGGTTTTAAGGATGTACAAATAACTGTCCTAGAAAAGAATACACTTTGTTTGAGTGGTACATTAGTTAAGCTTTTCAAAATACAAAAAGTGCGTATGGCACTCGGGTCCACTGTTGACAGGATTTTCTCCATGCCTTTTAGAGCACAAACTGACTTCAAAGGGAATCCTTTTATGAAGTATGGAGAGACCCTATACCTTTACTAAACAGGAGATTGCTAGAAGTGTTTGGAGACAATTTTGGTTGTCATGTGTATAAAAGACAGGCTAAACAGCCAAGGAAGTCAGTGAAACATGGCTTTTCCTCATGTTACAAATTATGGTGATTGAAGTTTAACTTAAAAGTAAAAAGAAAAAAAGCCTAACAATTCGGTGTAGACATCCTCTTCTGATAGGACTTTGAACTCTAGGGAATTTCTGCAGCAAAAAGTAGTTGAGTTTCACAGAAGGCATTACTTTTAGGCTTGCTTTTTTGGAAAATCACAATTCTAACCAAAAAAAAAAATAGCTTTTTGATAGATGCCTTGGTTTATAAGGAACATGAAACTTGTGGCTGTGTTTAATGTATATATGTCATTAGGGATACTTTACCTTTTAAGATGCAGGGTTCTCTTTATGATCCTTGGAAACAGGTTCTACCTTTTAAGATGAAAAATGATTTATCTAGTCTTGTAATCACAGTTAATTAAAGCCAAACTTCATGCATTTTAGCCTCATTTTGGGCTCCATTATTATGGCCTTCTCTCCATTATTTCCTTTGTGCTTGTTCTTCTTATTTAAGTATATTTCTGAATTTTGTGTGTCCTAGTAAAACGTCGTTAAATAATTTGGAAAAATAAAAAGAAATATGGTTGACAAACTAAGAAAAAAGACTATAGCAAAATCGGGATATTTCTACTTGGATTTTTTTTTTCGGTATAGATCAACTTTTGCTTTGATAATGATTACTAATTTCACCTTGCACATAATAATGCAATGGAATGTGGGCAGTCTTTGAGACAGTGTATCCAAAATATATTGTGAAGATACAGGAAATTAAGAGATCAGAGGATTTACTTCTTTATTTTCATCACAGTTTGTCATCCTAGAAGACATGCAGGTTTTAAAAGACACATCATGACAAGGTACCACAAAGAAAAACAGCAAGAATTAAGAAACAAGCTAGGGAAAAGATTAGTTCAAATTTTTAAGAACCATTTTCTCTGAAATGATTTTACAGTAGGTAATGAGTTGATGTTAGAGTTTTTGTACAGCTGGGGCATTAGTACTTGGGAACTTTTTCCCAATTTTCTTTCCTATTAAATGTCTGTACAGAATAGTCACCTGCTAAAAGATGTTGCTAAAATTTGCCCTCACAAATTTTTCCTGGGAATGTTTAATGAATTTTTTATTAAATTGGCCATAATAACTTCTAATGAGCATTCTAAATGCTCATTTATCTTTGGACAATTCCCTGAAAATAGTCCTCTTGATGAAGGTCCAGTGTAGTTTATATGATTATACGAACTTAAAGTAAGGAATCATTCAAGGATTAACATTGTGAGTGACTGTTGATAGTTGCTTTGTTTTCTATAAGTTTTAAAATTCTTCAGATGTTCAGATGTGTGATCCTATGTATTAGTCAATCTTTCTAATTAAAATTTTATTTTCTTTTGTCTTCCATGTTTTGTAATTTAAATGCCTTCATTTTATAACCAATAGATATGTATTTGTTTTGATATGTTTTATAGTACTTCAGACTCATTCAGTGAAGGAAAAACAATAAATACAGTCCTTTTTCATTTATAACGTGGAAAATATGAGATGATACTTTTTATAAAAATGATCATAATTTATAGACCCTATACTTTAGAAAAATAAGATTAGCCTTCTCTCCTTGATTTTTATTATTTTGACCTTCAAAATATACTCTGCTATTCATTTTTTGTTAGTGTAAGAAAACCTAGGAATTGGTATCAGGTAACCATAATGATCAGAAAAGAAATTAGTCTTGGATCTTATAGGCAGAGAAAGGAACCATCATGATGGCTAGTAAAGGAAGCATTAAGAGTATACAAATGACAGAGGTGTGGGGGACAATAGTGGTAGTGATAGATAGTCTGAAATAGATTAAGGATTAATGCCATTTCTCTATCACTCATTAATTGGAAAAGAAGCATTTTTTATTTAGTAACCAAAGAGTTAATTATTGTATTTCTCAAATGAAGTTGCTACAGGGAATAAACAGGTATATTCAGTGGTGGTTTAGGGCATTTCAGATATGATAATATATTATTTATTATGTTTATGCCTTTTTAAATAGCACTCCTAAGATCACAGTATTCATGAGTTTATATGGAAATTGTAGGGATTTAAAGTTAGTAATACTAGCTATAATAATACGTAAGAATAACAAATACTATTTCTTGGGGCATTTATAATGTAGTAAGTATTAAGCTAAGGGCTTTACATGCATCATATATATTTGTAAAGTGGGAGTAACAATAGGACCTCCTTTGTAGTCTCCTACAATGAAAATGTCTGATCAATATCAAATACTTAGTGCAGTGTTCAGTAAATGCCCAGTGTTATCTATTTCGTTGTTGTTGTTGTTATTGTTGTTGTTGTTACTTTAGCACCTAATGCTACAATATTTAGTATCCAAATTTTCCAGATTAGGAACTGAAGGTAAGAGAGGTCGGGTAAGTTGTAAAACTTGTATTGTTGGATACAACATCTGAATTCTTATCTATCCATCTTTAAAATCTGTCCATCTTCAAAGTGTATGCATTTGGCAACCATGCTATAATGTTGTTAATGAACACATACCTTATCTTTTTGTCACACACGACATTGCTATAACATTAAAGTTTTACTAAGAAAAATAGTATAAAATTATCAGTAAGAAAAAAATAGTACTAATACATTGCAACTGAATAATACTAAAAATTATAACTACCATATACAATATCAAAATCTGACACAAAAATTTAGAAATTTTGGGGATGGAAAATTTTAAAACCTCATGTGACTTTATTTCATCTTACAGATGAGTAATCATTATGAATATTGTTGAGAACCATTATTATCAAATTGCTACAGTTGTAGCTATAAAAAGGATTTATAAAATTTGGTAGTATGATAACCAAAATTGTTGACATCATCATCTAACATATATGCATATAAAGGAGAGTATTTGCAGTGAACGAGGTGATTTTAAATTATATGTATAAAGTATAATTATTTTATAATTATTTTAATAATACAATAATTTATAATAATTATTTTAATAATAATATAATAGCCAATGTTTATAAACTTCTTTTCCAAAGTCAGAAATGCAAATAATTAAATATAGTCTTTTATTTCTTGGCATTGTGGTGGATAGATGTCCTGAAAACCCTCAAACCAAACACTTAAAAATGCTGGGTAAAATATAAATGCCTAGCTATGATAAAATGCAAAATATAAATGCATGGGGCTTCCCTGGTGGCGTAGTGGTTGAGGGTCTGCCTGCCGATGCAGGGGACACGGGTTCATGCCCCGGTCCAGGAAGATCCCACATGCCGCGGAGCGGCTGGGCCCGTGAGCCATGGCCACTGAGCCTGCGCGTCCGGAGCCTGTGCTCCGCAACGGGAGAGGCCACAGCAGTGAGAGGCCCGCGTATCGAAAAAAAAAAAAATATATATATATATGTGTGTGTGTAAATGCATGGCTATGTTGCAAGTAAGAGGGAATTTCTCAGTGTTCAAGAACTGAGAGGGGAAAATTGGTGATCTAAGTTTAACTGGAAGTGAAGCTGCTTTGGGCATGTCTACAAAATTTAGTTTTCTCAAATATTTCATTTTATCTGTTCCATTGGGGTCATAAGACAAGATCCTCAACCCCTTTAATTTGGTGTTAGAAGGTTACCTTCACACAAAGCTAAGCGTTTGAAATGCTCTAAACTGAATGAAAAGACAGAGTCGAAAGAAAAATCCATCCTCAGCAAGAAGAAATGACAAAAGATACTTGTTTCAGCCTGGACACAAAGCTGGTACAGTAAAAATTCATGTAGAAGTAAAAACCACAGAGTGAACTTCCTGCAAATTTGGAACTGAAGTTTCTACACTCTCTGGAGGTATAAAAAAAACCCAAGGTGAGAATTTAAAGTAATTCTGGGTTGATATCACCACTGGTTACCTTGCAGAGCCAAAAGCAAATTCTACCTGGAGAGATTAACTCTCAACGTAGGACTTGTACAGTTCCCACCCATAAAATAAGAAGCCTCAATGAATAAGAAGTCACAATAGAAAATTTAAAAGTGGTTGAGAATATAAATTGTCATGAACAAAAGACAGGAGAAACAGAACGAAGCAGATTTATACCAAAAGAAAAAAAACTCCCAAAAGATATAATACTAAAATTAGCAGAAATTAAAAGTATTTTTTAAAGGTTAACAATTAAAAAAAATAAAAACTTGAGAAAGAAACATAATTATTTAAAAAAATACCAATCAGTCTGGAAAACAAACTAAATACAATGTCTATAAATATAAAATATGGTTATTGAAATTTGTAAAAGAATTCTCAATGGAGGATTAATAAGCATATTAGAACACAGCTGAAGATAGTATTAGTGAAATGAAAGATAGAACAACACATGGGGAAACAAATTTTAAAAATGAGAAATAATTAAATGTTAACTAGAGAAGCATGTGATTGGATTCTAGAAGTAGATAATAAAGAGGTGAGAGAACTAATATTGGTAATGATAGTGCAAAAACATTTTGCGGAGTTAACAAAGAACATAAATTCTGAATCCAGAAATCATAATAAATTCTTTGCAGGATAATGACAACACAAAAACAAAGAAGGAAACAAAACTTCCAGATTCATCTTAGTTAAAACTACAGAGTACCAGAGAAAGAGAAACAGAGAATGAGAGAACCTTAAAAGTGCCAGAGAGAAAGGACAAATTATCTTCAAAAGAATACAACACAAGGGACACTTGATTATTCAACATCAACAATAAAAGCCAGAGTACTGCAGAATATCTTCACATTTCTGAGAAAGTAATTGTCAACCCATGATTTGAAAATCAGCTGACTTAACATTTTGGCACTAGAAGGCACATGAAAACATGTATCTACAAAAGCTAAGAGAGCTTATCTGCAATAAACTTTCACTTCAGGAAGTTCTCAATTTAATGTATTCTCAGAATAAAAGATTTAGCATGTGAGAAGAAAAGAAATTTGTATAAAAGTAGACATATCTAAATAAGCATTGGATGAATAAATCAGTAATATCTAACTGAGAAGTAGACAACAAAGTATAATTCAAACATGTGAGTTGAGAGAGAAATGATGGGATTTAAAGGTTCTAAGTTTACCGTATGCTTTAGAAGTAGAACCCTACTTCCAAACCAGTAAAGGAAAAAATAAGGAAATAAATGTCAAGTAAAGCAAAGGAAGGTAACAGGATTTATAAAAGATCCCTAGAAAAGGCAATAAAAATAGAAAACACAAAGGCAGATACAAAACAGGGATTGGCAGTTTGTGTTTATCAAATTGACCAATATGTAAATGATGCTACATTTTCAAGAATCATTATCATGTAAACTGTATTTTCATACAAAAAGTTAATCATTGAAATCAATTACCATATAGAACAGAAAGAAAATATGTAAAACCCTTATTTAGAAATTCAAAATTACATATAAATTGTAGATCAAAGAAAGTAGTCATATGGACAGTAGAAAATATTTAGAAATGAAGCATAATGAAAATATATATTAAAACTTTTGTGATAGAGTTACTGTGTAATTAAAGGAAAGTTATAGCTGTAAATGCTTATTTTAGGGGAAAAGCAAAAATTTAATGAGCCAATCATTTAACTTAAAAAGTTAGAATACACTCAAATAAATTTGAAGATATCTTAAAATATTTGTAAGAGATGGTATTAAAGATATAGAACAAAACCTAAATTCAAAACATGTTAAATATTTGTTTATGGAAAAGACAAAAATTCTAGCAAGATAGGTCACACAGAAATAATAAAGAATTTCAGGAATTTTATAAGAGAATTAAAATGCAGAAGTAAAAATAATAAATATAAAATAATATTATAGTAAAGAACTTTATTATAGTGCATTTGAAAAAAACGATTTACAAGAATAATACAATTTTTGAAACTGTTAACCAAAGAAAATTTATTAGACATAAAATAAAGTAATTAAATCAGTAGTTAAAAATTAATACACCCTTTCATTCACTGATGTGTTTTAAAACAACTTTGAACAAGTACTCAAGGAAGTGTTAATTTAAATAGCACGCATACCAACTAGAGGGTATATAAGAGGAAACTCTTACCCACTCACTTTATGTTTGAACATATTGATAAACGTAATCTAAGACAGGATGAGAAAGGAAAATTAAATCTAATTTCAAATATTAATATAGATGTAAAATTCTAAGAAAATACATGGAAATCAAATCCTAAAACAAATACGTTTTAAAGTATGAACTACATCATAATCAAGTTGGATTATCCCAAGAATACAAGAGCGGTTCAAAATTAGGATATTATAGTAGACATATATCAAAAGTGAACATGTTTTAAAATAATTTATTAAATAGCTCATTAAAATGAAAAAAGAAAGGCTGTAAATAAAATTAAGTATCCACTAATTAAAATTCTTAGCAACTGGGAGTAAAAGATGAAGAATAACTATTAGAAAATCTAACAAGCCTGATACATAATGATGAAAATTGAAGGTACATCCTTATGATTGAGGAATGATACAAAGATGCTTACAATCTAATTAGTTCTGTAGAACACTGTACTAGAACTTATCAGTAAGTCAAAAACACGAAGTAAAACAAAATAAAATTTATTATGACTGGGAAAGAAGAAACTAGATTGTCCTTATTTGTCATTTGTCATATACATGATTCTATGGAAAACATTAACTAGTCTACCTTCAAATTATTAGAAATAATATGAGCCATCTGATATTTAACAGGTAGTTATCATATATAATTGAAAGGAAAGAGAATTAGGTCCTATTTACAGATATGCCAGAAAATACAAATTACATTGGAATAAATCTAACAAAGTTGCATAAGACCTTCAAGAACAAAAAAATGATGCATTTATGGAAAGGTGTTAAAACCCTATTCATTGGTAAGAAGACTATCATCAAAATGTCAGTTCTCCTCGTTTTTTAATTCATTTATAATCCTAAAAGAATATTTTTTGAAAGGAACTGGACAAGCTTATCTTAAAATGTATATGGAAGGCAAATGTTTAAAAACAATCAAGACAGAGTTCGAGAGTTTTTCTTACCAAATACCAATATGTATTAAGAAGCTGTGATAATTAAGGTTATATGGAATGTGGCATTGGTGCAAGCATAGAAAAATACTATTTAGAAAGGAGTGCCTGGAAACACGCCCCCTCCATAGGAAAGCATGTCTATAACTGACAAAGGATTATTATTTAGAATATGAAGAGGCTTTCTGTGGTTATAAACAGAAAAGTGAGTTTTTTTTTTAATTAAAATGGGCAGAAGATATGAAAACAGCATTTCTAAAAGAGGAAAAATGAATACCCAGTAAACACAAGAAAAACTATTCAGTTGATTTCAATTAAGAAAAAGGAAATGAAAAGCTACCATTTTATAGCTATCAGAATAATTAAAAGTCTGACAATACCAAATGTTGGCATGCATGAGGAGCAAAGGCAAATCTTAAACACTGCCTATCATGTTTTTGTTGATAGAAACACTTTGAAGAGCAGTTTTTCAGTTAGATATAAAGTTAAAGATGTGCATATGCTAAGACCCAGCACTTCTGTTCCTAGCTATGTATTCTAGAGAAATTCTCACATATGTATACCATGAGACTTGTTTTAAAATGTCACTCTTTGCATTGTTTATACTTGCAAGATAAATTCAAGTCATCCTACTGTGCCGTCAACAGTAGGTCAGTAAGTAAAGTGTGGTAGCAAATTCAAACAATGGAATATCATTCAACAATGATAATGAAAGAATCTGAGTTACATCTGTCAACCTGAATGTATCTCACAAACCCCAATGCTGGATTTGAAAGAGCAAAGTACAGAAAAATACATATCTCTGAAAACATTTTCAGAAAAGTTTTAAAACTTGCAAAATTTTTTATATGTTTTAGAGATTCATACATGTATAGAGAAAGCATAATTCATGTAAATGACAAATGTCAAACTAAAGAAAGTGGTTATGTGGAGACACGAGGGGAACTATGTGAGGGGAATACAGGTATTTTTATATTATTTTCATTTATCATTTTATATCTGACATATTCTATGATAATCTTTCAATAGAAATAAAAATATTTATTGCCTTTATATTGAAATTCTTCTTCAACAAACATTTGCAAATGCCGTAAAAACCTCATTTTCTTCTCTACTGAAGTAGGAGTAATATTAACAGTACATCAGCTTATATCAGGAATGAGTGTTATGAAGAATAAATATAAAGAGGCAGTTTGGATATAAGTACATGTAATAAAAGCAAGCCTACCTTAGGAAAACCACACCCCCCTTTCATGTTTGTTTCCCTTAAACACACTTTAGTTGGAGAAGTCTCATCTGGCTATGTTTTCAATGATATATAAGGCACTCTTGCCTTGGAAAGAGCCTGGATTAAAAAAAAAAATAGTAAGGCTTTCCCTACTGTTATGTAATTTCTTCATCATTATAGGATTTGAAACGTTTAAAAAATCCTAGAAATTGTTAAAGTTTAGAGAGTATATTCAGGTCACTGTATTTTTTTCTCATTACTTAGATTTTAGAACATGGAAGTTTTAACCTTTCAAAAGCTATAGAGAAGATAATTAGGTGATACTTAATTGTCTGTTTCTTTAAGGAATATATTTCTAGATTGAAACCTATTCTTGCTGCCAACACTTACTTAGATTGCTAGAAGGACATCTTGCTTCACAATGTCAGCTCTAATTTGAGATGAAATAATGCACCTAACTATGCTGTCATCTATAATTCATGGCCACTTCTAAGTGTAGTTCATTGAAATCTCACGCATGCCCCAACCTCTGTCACTCCAGGAAGCAAGATTCACTACACTTTCTGTTTTTATCTAAATTACTATGTTAACTGTATAATGGGTTTGGGTAGTAAATTGTTCTCAGTAACACATAAGTCTAAATTGATAGTATCCCTTTAATAGTATCCCTTGATAGTATCCCTTTAATAAGAGAGTCTGCATTTACTTTTTTTTCCTGCTTTTTAAAACATGAATACAAAAATAACAGTATTTTTGATGGTTTTTCTACTAAGTCCTCTTCCAAATGTCACATGTTTGGTTAGACTGTTTTAAAAAAAAAAAAAAAAGACTGCCTTTGCTCTCTTGACTTACTAATGTGAATCCATCAGGCTCACTAAGCAATGACAGGGTACCTGATACCAAGGCAGAGAGCTTGAGCCCCACTTTCTTAATTCTGGCTCTTTTAGTGCTAGACTGACAAGTTGGATCAGCAATCTGTCAAGTTTGAATTAATTTGTCCTAGTATCCCTGAGTTTCTATTTGATTTAGGTACATACTTATAGAATAAAATACTTAAAAACTTCACAAACTTCAGGCTTGACAATAAGGCTTTGCCATCTAGGTACTATCACATATTAATGGTTTTAGTCATTTTGGTATCTTGCAATAAAAGACTTAATTTTGTAATTTCATCTTTCCTATGCTGAGGGGAAAATATTAAACTCTAAGCTTCAATTTCTTTGCCTTATTTTTCAGTTACTTAAAGGCCAATAAATTCTGCCTTTAAAATGCTTTCCCTAGAATTCTCTAAGGCACAATCTTCTTATTTCCTAAGAAGGACTTAAAGGAGAATGCTAGGGGCAATTTGGGGGGTTATAGAGTAAGTTGGGAATTAACTTTTGAAAGTCTCATGATAAATTGTTGAAAATATTTTAACTCCCCAGAGATTACCTTGAAGACAATTCTCTGTGTTGAAGATTCCCTTTAAAGATGCCAATTAACATAATTATCTTAGTTGAAAACGTATTTGGGAGATATGCAATCAAAATAATAAATCAGTTAAAGAAAGCTGGCATGTGCAGTCACATTTGCTAAGTAAATAATTTCTAATGAGAAACTTTAAGGAATATGTTTAGCATACTTTTAAGAGTGGAACGTATTTTCTGTAGAGTCAGTATTGCTCCTCAGCTTAAACTAAATTTTACTTTTTTAATCCAGAAACCAGTAAATGTGGAGGGAACTCGAAATCAGTATAAAAGCATGAATAGTTTTAGGATTATCAAAGTCATTTTATGTTAATTCTGCAATACTTGAGTAAGGTAAAAATTGATTCTCTACTCTCATGGATTTGGTTACTGAATCAATCCAGCTTAATTTTTAATTACAATCACTTTTTCTGGGTCTTAATATAAGGATGTTTTTTCTGTTGTTATCGTTTCAGCTCCCTTGTATATTTAAAAATGAAATGCATCTCCATAAATCATAGTGTCTTGGTTCCCAGAAAAGTGTTTTGTGTATAAAAGTGAAATTTATGGTTTGCTGAGGTTGCAGTTCTTTACTGCAGAAACACACAAATAAGCAAAAAGAAAATCAGAAAAGAGATAGAAAAGCCTACATGCAAACTGAGTAAGTTCATCAAGGAAGGTGAAATTAGTTGTCTTAGTAAATTCTGTGAAAGCATTTTAACAATGATATAGTCATTAATAGTTCACTTAAGTAATTTCACTCTGAGATTCCATTAAATATTTTCAAGGATTATGCTCGCTTTTTTGTTTTCCAGTACTTTTAATAATATAATACTGCAAACCCTCTACTTAAAACAAAGGTCAGCCTCCTAGAGTTTGAGCTAAGGCAAGACTACCTTAAATGAATTTTATTGTAGAAATAGGTATACAACTTGCAGATGAATCACTAGGAAGTCACTGAGTGAAATGAAAAACTTAGTTTAAAAACAAAACACTGTGTTTTTTTAAAAAGGGTGGCCTCTCTGACAGAAGGCTAGAGAGCGGTCAGGGCTTTATGGCACCCTGTCCCCAAGTGGATGACATGCCAATGTAACTATCCAAGGAGTCAGAAATGCCTATGAAGACAGGGAGCAAGAATTCTCAGTCCTCAGCCAGACAGGAGGTGTGATATCCATTCTGTTGCTAAATAAATCCAACTATTGTAATAAATATTAGTTTGATGAATTTAATTTTTAGCTTCTATTTATTTTATAATGGTCTTTGCTCAGAGTTAAACATTCAGTACTCTTAAAAATAAATAGGAAATAATGATTGGTATTGGGAATTAATTTTTTAAATTCTGCAATTTCTAAATAATATGCTAATACATGTAATGGGTACAGTTAGGCATTAAATTCCATTTGAAATACTCTCTGCCTGAAGAACACTGATAATTTCTGTTGATCTTTTCTTTGATATTTTTCTAAATCATAATCAATAACAATACTCATTTGCCCTATATTTCCGGAAAAGAAATATTAGTACAATATGTGCCAAAAATTTACAACTATACCTTATTCTTGGGAGCTTGGAATACATTTCCAGAGATTGCTCTCATAAGTAAATTCAGAAAACTTGCTTTCTGTCATGATTTACAATAGAAAATTGAATATTATTTTTAAATATAATTAAATTTTCCAATTGATAAAAGCAAGTAATTTCACTTTTTTTCTTGCACAAGGGAAATAGCGTAAATTAGAAAAATATGTGGACATGAGCAAATAAACCATTGAAGATAATATGACATTCAGTATCATGTTGGGAGCATTGTCAAGGCATTATTTATTAATTTCATTGATTCTTGTAATAAAAAATAATTAAAAATCATTTATTAATAAACTGTAAGTTTATTTTTCTATTTAGTTGCCACAGTACTTTAAGTGCATTTACTGTAGTCAAAATCACCCTGTTGGGTCAGTGTATCCTGCTTTTCAGAAGAGGTAATTGTGACTTAGACATTGAAATAAACTTCTGGACATCAGATACTGACCAAACAGGGGAGCAAAAACTGAACTTAGGTCTGTCTGACTTCACTTAGTCCTGTGCATATTGCCTCCTTATCCAGAACTTAGTCTTATGTTCAAATCACATACAAATGTAGAGATTTCTTTAATTGTGATTGATCAACAGATGGTTAGTTAAGATTATAGTTTTTCTTTGTGATATGAATAAGCAACAACGAAAAGGAAGTGAGAGCAATGCTTATTTCTGGAGAAATATGAAGAGAAAAGTTAACTTAGGTAGGGGTTGATAAGAGCTAAAAATCTAGATCAAGAGCTAATTTCAGATAACTGGGTGCTGATATTAAGCCCCCCAAAAAATAAAGTAACAAACAAAAGTAGGGAAATAAACTTTTCTGATGTTCCTCCACGTGATAGTTTTATAGACTGGGAACAACATCACTTTTCTGGTGTATGTGTGAATTTGAAGGGAGGTGGGGAGAAGAGGGCACATTGGAAGGGCAAGAGAATGGAACTGGCTGAACAAGCTTAGAGTGGGAAAAGTATGATGCAGATTTTATTCAACCATTGGCGTAGAACAAATATATTTTAGTCCAGTCATTTATGTTTTTCTTTCACTGTTTTCCCAACCTTATCAGACCTAGACCTGGTTTAGTTCTTGAGAATCTTACTGTGAGTCATGAAGTTTGTACTAGTTTTCTCTTGCTACTGTATAAATTACCTCAAACCTAGTGGCTTAAAACAACACAAAGCTTTATTATTTTGCAGTTCTCTAGGTCAGATACTTTTGACAGACTGTGTTAAGGACAAGGTAAGGACAAGGTATTTCTGTAGGCTCTAGAGAAGAATCCATTTCCATGACTTTTCCAGCATAACCTCCTTTCTCCATCTTCAAATCCATCAACGACATGGAAGATGTGATGTGAGTTCTTCTCACATCACATCTTCTAATCTCTTTTGTAGTGTCACATATCCCTTTGATGTTCTTCTGCCTCCTACTTTTAAGAACTCTTGTGTTCATAGTGAGCTCACCCAGATATCCAGAATAATCTCCCCATCTCAAAGTCCTAAATTTAATCATACCTGCAAAGCTCTTTTGACTAAGTAGACTCACAAATTCATAGGTTCAGGGGGTGAGGACATAAAAAGATTGGACAACTTTGGGGAAGGTAGGGGTTATTCTGCCTGATACAAAGAGTAAGCTTTCCTGGTCAAAATAAAGATAACTCAGCAGTGTCAAACTGCTTGTCTAGCTTTAGTTTATTGGTCCAGTTAAAATAACTGAAGATCCTTTTGATTCTGAGATGACTATCTTATATTCCAAAAATTGTAATTAGTTGTTTTTAATTATCAGTATATGTGCTTGATTGCCCTCTGATTTTCTTCAACCTCTCTAAAGTTAGAAAGGGATTTTTTTTTAATTATTGAGGATCTCTTCTGCAAAATGATGTGTTTTAAATATATTATTTAATTTTTCACTTAAGTCATTTTTTCCAGATAGTCAGGTTACACAAGTCCATGGTGTCATTCTCATAAAATACAATACCATTGCCTTCATGTTACCATTTTTTGTTGATAGAAGCTGAGGAAACTGAAAAGCCAAAGGTCACAGAGCAAGTTAAAATTGCTTGGTTTCAAACCCAGATTTCTCTGACCCCAAAGCCTATAGTTTCAAGTCAAGTTCCCTAGAAAAAAGATTTCTGACATGGAGATTTGTTTACAGGAAATGCATTGGTATCAACACTGCTGAGGGAACAAAAGAAATTGGATTGGAAATTGGAATTTTAACTAAATCTCAAAAAGGCTTCAGCTGATCCCATGGAGAGCTCTAGAGCAGGAATGGTCCATGAGAATCATTCTTAAAACAAAGGGTGAAACTTTTTTGTCTTGGATTGACCAGTTATCTTCTTCCCTGGGAGAAGCTATGATGTAGGCCTAAGAGGTTCTTCCCTGCCCAGCTGTTGTCAGCTATCAGTATTTCCAGCAGCTCTACAGCAGAAACTAACACAACATTATAAAGCAATTGTACTCCAATAAAGATGTTTAAATAAAATTAAAATAAATACATGAAAGAAGGTAATGGTTGGGCTTTCTTGGTGGTGCAGTGGTTGAGAGTCCGCCTGCCGATGCAGGGGACACGGGTTTGTGCCCCGGTCCGGGAAGATCCCACATGCCGTGGAGCGGCTGGGCCCGTGAGCCATGGCCGCTGAGCCTGCGCGTCCGGAGCCTGTGCTCCACAACGGGAGAGACCGCAACAGTGAGAGGCCCGTGTACCGTTAAAAAAAAAAAAAAGAAAACTTTAGTCTTCAGAGGTGGGAACTGGGAAGATCCCCAAAACACTCATGTGCTCTTTCTATCTGTGCTTATTGGAGTTCCTTCCATTCACTGCATTTGATTTTCTTCCCTAGGACTGGTTTCTGGGCTTCATATTTCCTTATCCCTCCTAGATGGCACATCTGGAATGTGTCACTTGAGAAAGAAAAATGGCTCTGGAGCATACTGTAAAAAAGGAAGGAGGAGGAGAGATAGAAAGGGAAGTATGAGGTGAGGGAAATGGAGGAAATGAAATCAGAGCAAGGCTAAAGAAATCAAAACTTTGGCAGTGAGTGGAAGCACGTGGGAACCACTCCTGAAATTCCTTCTTTGGGTGATTATGGTTAATTGACTGGCTCTTAGAGGTCAATTTCTGTGTATACCTTTTAAAAGTAGTAGCAAGCCAAGAAATATAGTGGGTAGAATTAAAGTCAAAGGCCATGAAGGGTAATTGAAAATCTTTCGGGGACATGAGAGCCACAGACCAAACCTGGGGAAGTAGTCGAATCATGAATAAGAAACAGAGAAGAGTTGGAAACAGTTTGGGGCTGAATCAGTTTACAAGTATTTCCTGAAAGAGCAAAGACATTTGGAAAAGACTGCCACACACATTGGTAGTGTTTGCAGCCATTTCACTGAAAGGACGTGGTGGTGGTACATGAGTACATGACTCAAGGAAGGGTTATTATATGGACTTCTCATTACTTTCTCTTTGAAAATTGTAACAATTCATAGAGTGACAGAACATTTTATAGGAGCCATAGTGCAACAACAAGGACAGAAAGTTACAAAGGGAAATATTTCTGATTTGATGGTAGCAATTTCTTTACCTACTAGCAAGAAACCAATAATTGCAAGGGATTTTGCAAACTGGGAATTTTGCATATATGAAAGCATATTGAAGTCTATTTTTATCAACAGAAATAAAAATATGTAACTATTAGGAGAAGAGACATCATCATTTTTATATTTCTGGGCAAGCACTTACATTTTCCACTGAAGCATATCTGGCATAGCCTTTCACAGTTAACAAATGTCAAGACATTGCAAAACGTACACTTATAAGTAATAATATAAATGTGCAAGTGAAGAGCATAATAAAGACATGATCTCTCATACCATGTATTCATGTGGCCTTCCCATGATTACATACATATAAATTATTTTTGCTGCAGTATAATTTTTATGAGCAATCTCATATAAATCAATATATACATCTTTTTCCTCAAGAATTTATCAATACTTTAGTAATATATGTATAACTTAATCAATTTAATTATTGGATTAAGTATAAATCTTTAAAATATTGTCAGAAAATTTATGGTTAATAATTATAGATAAAGCTTAACGATTAAGGCTGCTACAGCATTGCCTTAAAGAAGGTAAATACTTAGTGTTATCTGAAGATAATGTAAAAGTCTACTATGTAAGAGCTATCAGATTGTTCCTTTTAGTTCATGAAATGGTTTCAGAGAGTTGAAGTAGAGTAGTTTGAATTTCCAAACATTTTCAGCAGCACAGTTTACGTCTATCCTTAAGATTAGGTTGATCCAATTAAATTCCTGTTATTCAGCCACTTGTTCACTTTTTAATTATAACATAATGATTCAATACTTTTATAGATTATATTCCATTTAAAGTTATTATAAAATACTGACTATATTCCCTGTACTGTACAGTGTATCCTTGTAACATTTATTTTACATATGGTAGTTAGTATCTCTTAATCTCCTATCTCTACATTGCCCCTTCCCCTTCCCCTCTCCCCACTGGTAACCACTAGTTCGTTCTCTGTATCTGTGAATCTATTTCTGTTTTGTTATATTCATTCATTTATTTTACTTAATGTTTTGGCCATACCAAAGATTTCCTTTTTGTTGTTTTTTTGGTCACACTGTGCAGCATGTTGGATCTTAGTTCCCCAACCGGGGGTCGAACCTGTGCCACCTGCATTGAGAGTAGTGTGGAGTGTTAACCGCTGGACTGCAGGGGACGTCCGCATTCATTTACTTTTTTATATTCCACATATAAGCAATAGTATACAGTATTTGTCTTTCTCTCTCTGACTTACTTCACTAGGCACAATACCATCTAGGTCCATCCATGTTGCAAATGGCAAATTTTCATTCTTTTTTATGGCTGAGTTGTATTCCATTGTGTATATTTACCACATCATCTTTATCCATTCATCTGTTGATGGACACTTAGGTTGCATCCATATCTTGGCTATTGTAAATAATGCTGCTATGAACATTGGGGTGCATACATCTTTTAGAATTAGTATTTTCTTTTCCTTGGATGTATACTCAGGTGTGGAATTGCTGAATCATATGGTAGTTCTGTTTTTAGTGTTTTGAGGAATGGCCATGCTATATTCTATTGTGGTTGTACCAATTTATGTTCCCACCATGAGTGTACTAAGGTTCTCTTTTTTCCATGTCCTCACCAACACTTGTTATTTGTGTTCATTTTGATGATAGCCATTCTGACAGGTTTGAGATGATATCTCATCATTTTGATTTGCATTTCTCTGATGATTAGTTGTGTTCAGCATCTTTTTATTTGCTTGTTGGCCATCTGTATGTCTTCTTTGGAAAACTGTCTATTCAGGTCTGCTGCCCATTTTTTAATTGAGTTTGTTTGATATTGAGTTCTATGATCTGTTTATTTCGGGTATTAACCCCTTATTGGTCATAGGTCATATCCTATGCAAATATTTTCTCCCATTCAGTAGGTTGTGTATTCGTTTTGTCAGTGGTTTCCTTTGCTGTGCAAAAAGCATTTATATTTAATTAGGTCCCATTTGTTTATTTTTATTTTTGTTTCCTTTGATTAAGGAGACAGAGCCAAAAAAATATTCCTGCAATTTATATCAAAGAGTGTTCTTGCCTACATTTTCTTCTAGGAGTTTTATGGTTTCCAGTCTTACGTTTAGGTCTTTAATCCATTTAGAGTTCATTTTTGTATATGGTATGAGAAAATGTACTAACTTCATTCTTTTACATGTAGCTGTCCAGTTTTCCCACCACCACTTACTGAAGAGAGGATCTTTCCCCCTTGTATATGCTTGCTCCCTTTGTTGTAGATTAATTGACCATAAGTGCATGGGTTTATTTCTGAGCTCTCTGTTCTGTTCCATTGATCTATGTGTCTGTTTTTGTGCCAGTACTATAACTTTGTAGAATAGTCTGAAGTAAGGAAGTGTAACACCTTCAACTTTCTTTTTTCTCAAAATTGCTTTGGCTATTCAGGATCTTTTGTGGTTCTGTATAAATTTTAGGATCATTCTAGTTTTGTGGAAAATGTTGTGGCTATTTTGTTAGGGATTGCATTAAATCTATATATTGCTTTGGGTAGTATGGACATTTAAAAATACTAATTTTTCCAGTCCTTGAAAACGGGATATCTTTTCATTTCTTTATATCTTCAGTTTCCTTCATCAGTGTTTTATAGTTTTTCATAGTTTTTCAGAGTACAGGTCTTTCTTTTCACCTCCTTGGTTAAGTTTATTCCTGGGTTTTTTATCTTTTTGATGCAATTTTAAACTGGATTGTTTCTTTGTCTTTCTCTCTCAGATAATTCATTATTAGTGAACAGAATAGCAACAGATTTCTGTTTATTAATCTTATATCCTGCAACTTTACTGAATTCATTTATCAGTTCTAATAGTTTTTTGGTGGAGACGTTAGGGTTTTCTATATATGGTATGATGTCATCTGCAAATAGTGACACTTTTACTTCTTCCCTTCCAGTTTTGATGCCCTTTATTTGTGTTTTGCCTGATCGCTATGGAGGACTTTTGATACTATGTTAAATAGAAGCGGTGGGAATGTGAAATATTTTTTAAAGATTAGTGTATATTAGGATATAAGAGCGTAGGTCTTGTTCTGAGTCTTACTTCGTTTTGCTCAGAAAGGTGCCATTGATATGTGGAAGTGCAAGCTAACCATCATCCTGCCAGGGGCCAAAATCAGCCAAAAAAAGGACTTAGCATATTTTAACAACAGAATACAGTCTAAGCTAACCCAACAATGAAAGAATGAAGTAAGAAGTGTAGAAAAGGCAAAGAATGAGTAAATCCAATGGTTTACTAAGGGAAGCCAGAAGGATATGTGTTAAAACTAGTAGGCTTGCCGTTATTTCCCCCAAATAGGTTTTCTTACGTATTCTAGAGCCCATCAGAAAGTAGAAAAATCCCAGGGTGAAGTGTAGATTATTAAATATCTTTAATATGTATGTTAAATATCTTAAAGATATTTATTACATGTGACAAGGATTAAAGACATCCATAGCATTCATAAATTACTATCATTAATAACACAAAAATTCCTCTATTTCCTATCAAAATAGATTTTTTCCTTCCCAAGACAACTGTCCTGGTTATTAATTCTCTGAAGGTCTCTGGCTACAAGGCTCAATTTCTTTTGCTCTCAGGTCTTCCCTTAATCTGAATCAGTAACTATCAAGATTAAAGGAGGAGGGGGTTTATAATGTAATACACAAATGCATACATGCACACGCTTACGCAAATATCTATTTCTGCCCTAACAAGCTTTCTCTAAATCAGGACAAAAAGGTCTCTGCTCTTCTGAAGTAGAATCCCCAACTCATCCCCATGGTCCAAATGAAGTAAATACTTCACTTAAGATGAATAATGAAGAAAACGTACCAGTACAGACTATACAATGATACAGGAATAGAAAAAGGGAGAAAAATACAGGCTGAGAAAGCCCACCAGGAAAATATTGCATGAGCAGAAAGTAATCACATCTGTCTTATTATCACGAAACATCCACTCACCCAGGCCCATCAAAAGCCTCAGTGCAACAAGTCAAGGGAAAAATTCAATATCTCAGGACGTACAAAGATAAAATCTGAACTGGAAGAGGGAAATTGAGAAAGGCATGGAAGATGTATGTATATAAAACAATTACAGAAATGAAGCCAAAATGAGAGTAGCACAAAAAAGGCACTGATGGAAGGAGTAAGGGATGCAGAGAACAGAATTGATGAAGCAAAGCAAACTGAAATGAAATAAAAGTGGAAGTGAATAACACTGTAGTGAGAAGTTTTTCCATCATGTATATATATATGTATATATGTATATACACACACACACACATACATACATACATACACAGAAAAGGTTATAAAACAGAGTCTAGAACAGTCATTGCCTAGTGCATAACAACAGTAAGTCCTTATTATTGCTAAATGCCAGTTGAACAAATGAATAAACCAATACAAAATTGATGTTCTGAAAGAAAACAACCACATACATAAAAAAAATACAAATATATACTTTTAAAAATTTCCAGAAATGAATGTAAACTTGAATTTATAGTTTTAAAGGGCTAAATGTGTTTAAAGACAGTTTAAAATGAAATGACTGACATGAAAACATATCATATTACATTAGGTTTGAAATATTGAAAAAGACTCTCTGGAGTATCTGGGCCAAAAATTTCAAGTTGATCCTAAAGATTTTTGGTTGGTCTCAGACTTGTCACAAAAAGCATACATTTTTAGAAGATAGTAGGAAGATTTACCTACAAAATTCTTAAATATGTAAAAAGTGAGGCCCCAAATTTTTAACCAGCTAAAATGTTGCTTGGACACAAATATTTTGGAACATGCAAAAAACATTCCTAACAATACTATGATGAAAGAACTACAAGTTGCATACAAGTTATTTAATAAGACTGATAATTATATTCTGTAAATATTATTTATAAAACAAATGAAAATATAAATAAAAACAAATAGAAGCTGGAAAGTTAATAGATTTTGTTTAAGAAAATTCAGCTGAGTGAATTTGAGGATCTAACCAGCTTTATTCAGCAATTCATGAATCAGGCAGCATCCTATCTAGCAAGAAGAAGGGCACTGGGAAGTGCTGTACAAAATGGAAGGCTTTTATAGGCAGAAACAGGGTTGGACAAGAGGGGTATTAGCAAAAGTAAAGAACAGATTGTTTCAGACAAGATCACCTTCCCTTAGGGAACAGGAAGTACAGGGGTCTTATCAGGCAGATTATTCACTAATATGGATCAGGAAATTCCAGACTGATAGGTTTAAAATTCTACTAGGAGAGGCTAAAACAAAACTGCAGTTCGGTTAGGTATTAAGTCTTGATGGGGCTAAGCATAAGTGACTCCATTTTGGGTCACTTGTTTCTCTTTAACAATTTTATTTAAATAATGAAATATAGGTGTATAAATTTATTTAATAATATATGAAGTACATTTATTATTATTTATGATAGTATATAAAGTAATTTATTATAAGCTTAACTATTTTAATTTATCTTAGTTAAAATTTTAGTTGAAATCATAAGCAAGTCAGAAAAGCCTTCATACAGAGACTTCAAGAAAGTTGTTCAAATAAGTGCTTTTGAGAAATGAAAGTACTTAGTTCCTTTGTCTTAGCCAGCTGCATTTAATCAATCCTTATTTGAGAAGAATTGGATCTAAGATGTCAAGATTCATGTAAATATGCATAATAAAATATTTCATAGGGACAACTTTATGATTAGAAACAGCAAAGTGGTCACCGATTTATATTAAGCATTGTTTTAGTGTTTATATGAACATTATGGTCAGATTTAATTTTCACATTGGAGATATGAGTTATTCAAACTAAACTGTCAAACAAATAAAATATTATAAAACAATTCAAGCCAAAACAAATGCAAGTTAATGGAAACTTGAATAGATCGAATTAAAGTAAAATAAATAAAGAATAAGGAAAAGGCTTAATTAACTACCTTAAGTTGGAAAGACTCTTAAATGATACCTTTTAGTGATATAAGAAATATTTAATTATTTCAGGCCTTGAATCCCTACATTTTTTTTTCTTTCTGCAGATAGATTTGTTTCAAATCATGTTTTTATTAAAAAAAAGGTCAGGTAATTTTTCAGTCATTAAACAATAAAACAATGATGAAACAAACGGATTTAGAGATATGACTGTCCTTAAGTAAAAATAAAGTTTCAGTAGTAGTATTGATTAATACAGAGTTGGTAGAAGTAATTGTACTAGATTCAACAAACTTTAAACTCAACGCTCAGTGATAGCTTTCATGAGGATCTGTAATCTGCTTAATAGTTTGTCTTTACTCATAATTTGAGGAGAAATGACTGGAATAATTCATTATCAAGAAATCACTTAGGGCTTCCCTGGTGGCGCAGTGGTTGAGAGTCCGCCTGCCGATGCAGGGGACACGGGTTCGTGCCCCAGTCTGGGAAGATCCCACATGCCGCGGAGCGGCTGGGCCCGTGAGCCATGGCCGCTGAGCATGCGTCTCTGGAGCCTGTGCTCCGCAACGGGAGAGGCCACAACAGTGAGAGGCCTGCGTACCGCAAAAAAAACAAAATTAAACAAACAGACAAACAAAAAAAGAAATCACTTAAAACTGAGGCAGGGCAGAGGGGTGATGGGGTAAGGTGTAAGATCTTTTAGTCAAGTCATTTTGCAAAGGCTTGTTATTTCCCTCTGTGCCCTTAATTATTGTGATGGGTAGCTTTCTTTTGCGATGAAGTCATGTCATCCATTCATACATTCATTTAACAAACATTTATTGACCTCCTGCTGTATTCCAGGGGGAGTTTATTTATATAGTAAAGCATCAGGTTTTGATTTCATATATCTCACATGCAGATTGCATGGCTTCAAATCATTTAGCTTAGTATACAGATTTCTAAGTCCAGTTTTACCCTTTAATACACAAATAGCAAATTTCTATTGTAATGAGCTTGTATTGCCAAAAGTAGACTGAACAACCTTCTCAAATGCCTACAGGTAATTTGGGGTAGGTAATTCATGAAACTACATATGAGGACTACACATGAAACTGGTCTGTGGTATATTCCTCTTGAATCAAATATTCCTTTTTCTATTTATATAAATATATGTCCACAATGGTGGCTTAAATCTAGATTTAAAAATCAACAACAAAAGGAGTTTGAGGTTAAAAGTCCAATTTCAGTAATCCTAAATACTTGTAGCATTTTTTTTTTCAAACTATTGCAGAAAAATTCAGATGAAAATGTTGTTATTTGGGAACGCTTTGAGAGGAATGGAGTAAAACTGTTATTACTAATACTAACTTAAAATGATGTAAAATATTCCTTTTTGTGTGCTGATATGGGACTATACTTATTAGGCACCAAAGACACTTGTAATCATCTTTAATACAAGTCTGATTACAGCATAATGTTAATGACACACTGCAGAATGTTGTCACAAGACAGCTTGTCTTCTTTCTCCTGCTATTGGATAAATGTTGAGAAAATAGGAGATAACTAATCTTGTAACCAAGTTCTAGTTTAATGACTTTATGTGTAATAGGGACTATGAGATTATTGTTTATAGCTGATTGGTTCCGTGTGTTGGATGTAGATAGACCAGGTACATCTCACTATATCTTTGTATAAATTTATAAATGTATGTCCTTTTTGTTAGATTATGTTTGATTCTAGTGTATAAATGGGATTTTTCACCCATGATAATTATTAAATTCAATGAAATATGTAAAGGCTGGTTTATGTATAAAACAAATGTATTGCACAATCGATCTTTATCTTTCACTAAATATACAAGCAATAAAAGATAATTTGTGTTATGGCCTTAATGCCAGTGGTACATTACAAAGATTCTAAAAGAATATGCTTTATATTATGGTTAAAGGTGTATTTAAAGGGTTTCCTAGTTTTTATTTTAGAGAAATTTTAATTCAGTTGCCCAGTATGGACATTGAAAAATGAGAAGTTTAGCAGTTATGTTATTAAGAGGATAGAATGAATTAGCCAGTAAAAGAAGGAAAAATCAATGGGAATCGTAAAGCGCAACTCTAAATAATTTCTAAGATAAAGTCAGTATTAGTAATGTTCTTTATAATATGAATACTTTTCTTATATTTCTACCCCAACCAAACCATAGAACTGAAATAATCATTTACTTACATGAGACTTGGGTAAGTAAGTAAAAACCCAGAATACATGCAGAGTGAACACGTTTTATCTTTAGATGTTGATTGCCAGTAGTGACAATGTCTCCTCTTCCTTAAGAAGGCAGTGTGATGCAGGGGAGTAATCGCCAGATTTGTTCAACCTGGGTTTGAATCCCTTTTCTACCATCTACTTGCTGTGTGGTCTTGAACAATTATCTTGAACTCTTCACCGTCATGTCCCCCTTTGTAAAACGGGGAGAATTCTGAAGAATAAACAGGATTGGGTAGTTGATAAAGAGCAAGGGCTGAAGAATCTGGAGACCCAGTTTGAATCTTAGCCACATGTCTAGATTATTGTGTAAATTTTAGAAAGTTACTTAACTTCTCCAGTCTTCTGGTTGAAAGAGAAAGAGTAAAACCTACTTCTTCGAATTGTTCTGAAGATTATGAGATAGTGTAAATAATACATTTAGCAGAGTGCCTGGGATATTAATATAATAAAGATTCCAGATAGAGAGTTGATGGAGCTTAACTGTTTTGTATAAGGGAGGTCAAAGAAGGCTTTTTGCTAAATGGCATTTGGGCAGAGAGTTAGAAAAGGGAAGAGGATGTGACATACAGAAGATCTGGAGGGAAGAGTATTTTGAGCAGCGAGGAGAACTGGTATGAAGGTCCAGGAACAAATCCAGGCTTGGTATATTCAAGGCAAGGGGGCAATGAGGTAGGAGCAGAGTGAGCAAGAGGAAAAATGGGAGTGGGGAGAATGAAGACAGAAGAGCAGACATCCAGGCCACTTACGGCCTCATAGTGATGAGCATTAGGTTTTACTGATTGGTGGGGTTTGGCAAGTTGTACCAGGTCAGCTCTGGTTTCTGCATGGAATAATGACTGAATGGGAATAAGGATTTAAGTGGCAAGACCAGTTACGAGACTGTCACCAAGTCTAGGTAGGGAGTGATGCTGGTTGGAGTAAGCAGTGATGGTGGTGAGTGAAGGGGATGGGATGAGGCTGGATTCTGGATATGTTTTGAAGGTGATATTAATGGGATTCACTGATTGATTATATGTGGGGTATGAAAGAGAAATAGTAGTAAATTTTAAAATTTAGGCCTGAACAACTAGAAGAGTAGAGGAACCATTTATTAAGGGGAGAATATTATAGGAGAACCAGATTGATGAAGAAGAGATCAAGAGTTTTATTTTCAATTTATTTCCATGTACCAGATTCAAAGATTGGAGCAGTTATAAATGTTAAATGTATGTCAGTGGTTTAGATGTAATCATCATTGTGTGAAATGTCAACGATTTCAGTTAACTTTTTTCAGAAATTCTCCTTTCTGAATTTTAGTTCAGCTTTATATGGAATAACATTCTTGTGAGTTGAAAGATGCAAACCTATTACTAATTCTTTCAAAATATTTCCAAACCAGTTTAATGAACTACTAAGGAGTAATTACACAGTTAAATAAAAAATTTATGCATAACTAGATTCATTGGCTTTTATATACTAATTATGGACCAGATGATATTTGAGCACCTATTTGGTAAAGACTAAAAGTGTAAGAGTTATGAAGCCATTTAAAACTTCTTAAATGTCAGATAATTTTATTAGTGTTCATGTAATTAATATTCCATTGCTGATTTCAAAAGGTAAATAGCATTATTCTTTTCGACAGTTATTTTAAAGATAGGACATTTTTTTTATCTTACCTTTCAGACTGGAATACAAAGGTGTGTAATAAACTTAAAGACTGATTTCTAGAATGACAAAAAATATTATGAATTTGAAAATCACAAAGAGATATTGTATTATTTACTGTCTGGCCATCTGGCTGTCTTGTCATCTAGTTATCCATCTATTCCTTGGATCAGCTATACTGTTGCTATTGTTAGGACCTTTAATTTACCAAATCATAATGGTGTTCTTCTAGAAGAGAGGTAGGTAGAGCATGATCATGAAATGCAGGCTTTATCCTCAGAATAAAATTTGAGTCCCAGCGTTTTCCAGTGTTTAGCTATACAATACTGTATCAGTCATTTTGTACCCTAGTGCCCTGTTTTCCCATCAAAATATACATTGACCTCATAGAGTTATTTTGGTAATTTAATGAGATAATGAATATAAAGAACTTTAACACTGTACCAGAGATATAGAAAGTACTCAATAAAAGGTACTTGCTATTAGTATTCCTTGTATTGTTATTAATCATCCTCATCATTATTATTAGATTTTGAAGATTCTATTCTATCCATAGAATTTTTAATGGCCCAAACTCATGCATGAATAACACGGCCTTAAGCACTAAAAATGTCTTAATGGGAGAACTTTTTAGCAGTTAAGATTAAAAATATCCTGTGGGAGAAATAGAATCTTAAAACTGTACTATCACGTAAAATACAACAAAGACATTTTCTTTTCAAGAGGGTCCTTTGATATTTGAAACAAATAAAGCCTGGGAGTTCTCTTTGTTACCTTGGTACTGTATGTGAGTGACTGTGGGAAAATTGGATGGTCTTTTACCTGAATAAAATGTTTATGAATTTCAAGTTTTTCTGATTCTAAAGTAATCATCTAAAGACAATATATATATTTCCTATTATGTCTCTTCATTTATTTAATAGAATAGCAGAGTTTCTGTTTGCATACAGTTTTTGCAACGGCAGTGCTTAACAATAACGACACAAAAATAAACTTCAAAAAATATATATGAGTTTATTCCCATTGAAGGGGATTGGTCCTTCTCTTGATTTTTCTAGAGGCCAGCAAGCAAATTCTGAAGTAGTACTTTGTTGACACTAGATTAATCATATTTAGAAACAATTGAAAGGACACTGAATTTAATTGTATTTTTCCTTTTAGGTTAATGGAACTGAAGAAGGTAATACGATTCAGCAAATTGATAAAGGAGATTAGTTGTCACAAGTGCATTTTTAAAAATAAGTAAACATAATATATCAATATTTATATGTATACATTCTATAAATATTCTTATTATTTTCCCAGGAGGCTGTAATAGCTTTTTTGGATGCTAAGTAGTGCCTGAAGTGAATTTTTATGGCCCATTATAAACTCCTAAAAGAAGGGTTTATAATGGGAACATGGTGAGACATTTAATATCAGCACTGAAATAGGTACTTTTGAGTTCCACATTTGTTTGAGAATAGTAACAGCAGTCAGAGTTTCTCCCAAAGGTATATTTTCTTTAGCTGCATGTCTAAGTATGTCTGATTACAGGAGTATGCTTTTGCCTATTCAATGTTGATACTAAACATTGTTTTCCATTACAATATTCTTATTTTAGAGCTTTTAAAATATACTCTACCCAATAAAATATCAGTGGAAATTATATTTTGAGATTGAGTGAAATGTTTTTCCATTGATAAGGATTGAAAGGCAAAATGTTTCTTTCTTTTTTAAACAGAAATTCTAGAGACAGTTGACCCAAGACGTTTGAATAACTTGTTTTAGAACAAATATCTACTTTCTACTTTATCTGACTGGAAAAAAAAAAAAAAGGTCAATAACAAGTGATAAATTATGTAATCGTTTACAGTTTACTAAGTACTTTTCACATAAATTATTTTATTAAGCCTGAACAAAATCCTGTTTAATGTGTTATCTTTATCATTCTGTCTATCTACCTGTCTGTATATCTATCTATAAAAGTCATTTGTTTATGGCCAAACAGCTAGTAACTAGCAGATACAAGGCTTCACTATTTAAAGCCATTTGAATATCAGAGTCCCTGTTCTTTAGAGTTATTAACTTTTCCAAACTACCATGAGACTTTTCAGTGACTGAACAAGTAAAATTCTGAGACACTAATTTAAAAATTAAAACAAGCATATACATTTGTAAAGTATGAGTGATTGGCTTCTTTCTCATCAGCTAGATAAGGATTTAGTTACTTAATATCTGAATTGAAATAAATCAACATCTTAGCCATATGTAGTTGAAGCCTAAATTTAAAGTTTAAGGTAAATGAAACTGTGTGCAGTATGCAACGTCTTTGAGAATTTCTACCTGAGGCTTCTGAATTTATATCATGGATGAGGTAGAACATTAAGGACAGTGCAGTCACTTTCACATTCAAATCTACTGTGGTGATTCAGTTCAGAAATACACAGAAAAAACGTTCTGAAAGCTGTATTGGAATAAATGAGACAGAGACCCCAAAAGTCTGCTCACTGAATTTATAGTAAGCAGACAGGTATTTTACCTGGATTCTCTCTAAAGTGATTTTCTAGAATATATATTGGCAAATGAATTGAAACTGAAATCTGAAAACCCTCCTGCATATTATCTTTGAAAGACTGAGGGTCAGTGAGAAAAGGATTCTTCACAAGATTCAAAATATATTTTTTAGTCATATCACAATGAAAATATTGCCACCTAAATTCATCTTTGATATAGAGTAGATAATATATATATTTTTCTCCCATGAAATCATTTTTAGGAGCTTTACTCTCATGTAGCAAGTCTAGAATATGAACCTTTTTTTAAACACCAGTTTTCGGTGCCTAGGGCTGCATTTTAGTTCAAATTTTTTTAATATATAAAATAAGCAAAAATATTGACGGTTGTCCCTTGAAGTTTCAGTTTGGATATATTTAAAGTGTCAAATGTATCTGTCAAGTAAAAGTGCTGCAGTACACGACATTACTTAAGAAGTTGCATGATCTCCTCCCTCCCCCCCCCACCCCATGTTCCAAGTACCGTGTAGAATGTCCATTTCATTTTTTGATCTGACCAAGTATGTATCTCTTCGGCAACACATAGACCACAGTTAGGGAGCATAGGGTGGACTTTTTGGACTGTTATTTGATATTTAGCACTCTTTTTTCACATACTTTGTATCTTGATAGGGAGAGGGCCATTTTTTAGAGCTAATTAAGAGCCTCTAGATCTAATTCAATTGTTAGTGAACCACTTCCTGGTCATGGTTTCATTAAAATTTGTAGAACACCATCAGTGCTTCTCCAATATTGTTTTCAAATTAAATATCTTTACTTTGAATAATTTCAACACAGTTTCACAGAGAACATCCAGTTTAGTGATGATCACCAGGCCCAAACCAAATAACATTTTTTTCACTTTGTCTTTGGCCACATAGCAAGTATCAACAAATAGATGATTACAATCTCCTTCATTACGACTAAAAGCCAAAAAGGAATTATGATCTGAGCTTTTGCAAAACTGAAGTTTGTATCTCCCAAACTCAGTAGTTTTATAGTTGACAAGAACTGGATAAAAAATATTGTAGAATGTCTACATATATATTCCTAAAGTTGTTTTTTCATTTTTTTTCGTTTTATAATTTTTTTTTTAATTGAAGTATAGTTGATTTACAATGTTGTGTTACTTTCTGGTTTATAGCAAAGTGATTCAGTTATATATATTTATAACTATATATATATTCTTTTTTCATAATTTTCCATTATAGTTTATTATAAGATATTGAATATAGTTCCCTGTGCTTTATAGTAGGACCTTGTAGTTTATCTATTTTGTATATAGTAGTTTATATCTGATAATCCCAACCTCCTAATTTTCTCCCCTCCCCTCCTACCCTTTCCCACCTGGTAACCATAAGTTTGTTTTCTATGTCTGTGGGTCTTTTCCTATTTTGTGAATAAGTTCATTTGTATCATTTTTTAGATTCCTCATATAAATGATAATGTGATATTTGTCTTTGTTTGACTTACTTAGTATGATAATTTATAGTTCAACCCATGTTGCTGCAAATAGCATTATTTTATTCATTTTGATGGCTGAGTAATATTCCATTGTGTGTGTGTGTGTGTGTGTGTGTGTGTGTGTGTGTTGTGTGTATACACACATCTTCTTTATCCATTCATCTGTCAATGGACTTTTAGGTTGCTTCCCTGTCTTGGCTGTTGTAAACAGTGCTGCTGTGAACATTGGGGTGCATGTTATCTTTTTGAATTAGAATTTTCTCCAGATATGTGCCCAGGAATGGGATTGCTGAATCATATGGCAGCTCTATTTTTAGTGGGGTTTTTTTGCGATACGCAGGCCTCTCACTGTTGTGGCCTCTCCCGTTGCGGAGCACACGTTCCGGGCGCACAGGCTCAGCGGCCATGGCTCATGGGCCCAGCCGCTCCGCGGCATGTGAAATCTTCCCAGACCGGGGCACGAACCCGTGTCCCCTGCATCGGCAGGCAGACTCTCAACCACTGCACCACCAGGGAAGCCCAATGATGGGCTTCTTAATGGAGGTGGGTCCTGTCTCTGCGATGAGCTATGCAGAACATATGACCTGGAATGTTGTGAGTGTTTACAGATGTTTGTAGTTCAAGAAGCAACCTTATTTCCTGATTTCAGGTTCAGCTAGCTGTTATTGAATGCCTTCTATGTTATTAGACCATTTCACGTATTTTTATCACCTTGATTTTTTATTTATTTCTCATAAATCTGTGAGGTAAATATTATTGTTCCCACTTGGTATCTAACAGAAGTTCAGAGGGATAACAAGGATAATGAATCTAACACAGCTAGTAATTAACATACCCAGCATTAAACCCAGGAGTTTTTTTACTCCAAAGCTAATCATCTTCAGCATAGTTCAGAGTAGTTTGTGTGTTTATTTGTATTTACAGCAGAACAATAGATTAAAAATAAATGAGTGGATTGATATAAACTTTCCATGGTTATTTAACAGTAATAATGATAACCAACAATTATAAAGTAGTTGCTGTGTATCAGACACTGTTTTGCTTTGCACTGTATGCTTTATTATTTTAATTAGAGGGAATTGAGATTATATACCCTGCCATAAAGGAAACATAGAGATCTTTCCCTCCCTGCCCCGTCCCCCCACCCATGTATATTCACACACACACACACAGGTATATGTACATTTATATGTATATATATAATTTAGACATATTTTAGGGAAACATCTGGAAGCATTATAATCTGTACTTAAGTCAGAGACATAGAGACCTACACGGGGTGCTACAAATACCACTGTGCTGCAGAAAACTACATTCATTCATAAACAAAGATGACTTGGCATAATCAAGCCCAAGTTTACTTAATGTTTGTAACTCCCTGATTTTTCAAAAAACATCAAATGAGTACATAATATATTCAGTGTTTGTATTCAAGCTAGGTTAAAAGTTTTTTGTTTTCTTTCCTTTGTTGCTGAATGTTATATACCCTCAAATTTCCAGAAGACACAGCTATCCAAACCATCCTACTCATCCAAAATTCTGGAAAAGATAGCTTTACTGACGTTTACTTTGAATTTCTTCCTAGCATTCTTGGCAAGATAAATGTATAGTATGCACATTACAAAGTAAAATAATTACCAGAAAAATTTATTATAAGTCCCAATTGTCACATGCCGATGCAGAATTTTAAGCAAAATTGAACTGTAGATCATTATTTATAAAGTTCCTTAAATTGAGTGAATGATTTTTTTTCTTCTCGGTACGCGGGCCTCACTGCTGTGGCCTCTCCCTTTGCGGAGCACAGGCTCTGGACACACAGGCTCAGCGGCCATGGCTCACGGGCCCAGCCACTCCGCGGCATGTGGGATCCTCCCAGACCGGGGCACGAACCCGTGTCCCCTGCAACGGCAGGTGGACTTTCAACCACTGAGCCACCAGGGAAGCCCGAGTGAATGATTTTTATTTTATTTTTTTTTTGCGGTACGCGGGCCTCTCACTGTTGTGGCCTCTCCTGTTGCGGAGCACAGGCTCCGGACACACAGGCTCAGCGGCTGTGCCTCACGGGCCCAGCCACTCCACGGCATGTGGGATCTTCCCAGACCGGGGCACCAACCCGTGTCCCCTGCATCGGCAGGCGGACTCTCAACCACTGCACCACCAGGGAAGCCCCCGAGTGAATGATTTTTTAAAATTTTTTATTGGAGTATAGTTGATTTACAATGTTTTGGTAGTTTCAGGTGTACAGAAAAGTGAATCCATTATGCATATACATATATCCACTCTTTTTTAGATTCCTTTCTCACATAGGCCATTACAGAGTACTGAGTAGAGTTCCCTGTGCTATATAGCAGATTCTCATTAGTTATCTATTTTATATCCAGTAGTATATATATGTCAGTCCCAGCCTCCCAGTTTATCCCTTTCCCCTTATCTCTGGTAACCGTAAGTTTGCTTTCTACATATGTGACTCTACTTCCATTTTGTAAATAAGTTCATTTGTGTGGTGAATGATTTTTAATCATTGTAAATGTTATTTATCAAATCTCTTTGTTGAAGTTCAAAAATAATGTTTCCCAAGTGAAGTAAACAAGGAAAACATTGAGAAACTATATCAAAATATTTATATTCTGAATTAGTAGATACTTCCTAATTCCAATGGCTCTTACTACTCAAAAATTTCATAGCTTATCTCACTGAACCAAGATAACAGTATGTTTTGTCATGTTTCCTGAAGTGTTGTATGTGAATATTGAAGTTGCTGGTTATTTCACAGTTTTTGTTTTATTCTAGTACAGTGTCTACATATAACAACATCAAGATATGTGTAAACAAGGAAATCTTTGATATTATGGAATTAATCATCATAAATATACTCAAAAATGTAGAATCCTATAACTTTAGATGGAGTGGGATTTCAGAAAACACTTAATCTTTACTAAAAACAGTAGAGGAGCAGAGAACTTAAATGTCTTCCCCAAGGTCATAGAGCGCTTTATTGGAAAAGCTAAAATATAATATCTGTTCCTATGATCCTAGTCCTTTCCATTAGATATATGTACCTTTCATATCAATGATATGCATGTTAACTGTTACGGTGCAGTAGTATCGGATACTTAGCATGAAGGAAGAAAGTCATCCCATGAGTGATGCCTGGTGAGCAGAGCATAGCCTTGACCAGTAAAGGCATGAGTTGCAGCTTAGAAAAGTTTTCAGTGGGTCACCAGAGGAAATGTTGAGTAAATTTACTTGGAGCTATAGAAGTGAACTAATTTAAACTCTTCAAGAACGAATTTAAGGCTAAGAGCAATATTCTGATCCTGATACATAATCTTAAGAACATTTTAAAGTATATACTTTCAAACAGTATATAGTTTACAAAGTTAAGAGATAATTGTTAAGAATGGAAGTGGATTCCTCTTCCAAAATTTCAGAATTTACCTAGTTCTATGAAACACAGCTGAGAAGAAGCACCACAGAATTTTATTCATTTATATATAATGAAATCAAAGTAAAGCCCTATTTAAAAATACATAAATATAATGTGACTCAAAGTTAATCATTATTTCTTGCAGAAAGCCAAACCAATTTTAATACTTACTAGAAAATAAAACTTCCAGAAAAGAATAGATGTATTTACTTATAATTACTTTATATGTCATCCGTTCACTATTTTTTACATGCTTATTTTAATATGTTTACTTCAAGAAATACATGTGTTAGCTTTCTAAACTCATTCTTTACTGATACTCTATTGTAGCGTTTTGTTGGTTTAAACGTAGATGTCATTAAAAAGTCTTAAAATGACTAGCTGTCTTATTCAGAGTATTTAAATTGTATGTAGTTGTAAAGTTATGTGCACAAGAGATAGGATTTTAATGGATAAAGTTACACAGGGGATAAAGTCAAATGACTCAGCTTGTCAGAAATGTGAAGTGCCCTTCACACATCCCTAAGTCTGGAGAATGTCATTTCACACCTCTATTCAGAATTAAGCCAAGGAATGTGTGGAGCTTTTATTTCCAGTTACCCAGGGACCTACAATAAAAAGTTCTGATAATATCATGCTATACAGATCCTTAAGGTTGCAGCAGTGTTTTCTTGTTTTTGTTTTGTTTTGTTTTCTTGCAGCATAGCTTTACTCTTCTTTTGGTAGCAGAAGTAAAGAATTTTAATGTTGTAAGAGGCAGATAATACAGGAAAATTCTTTAATTACACATGTAAAGAAACTAAAGCTTAGATTAATTAAATGACAAACAAGTGCCCCTCGTTATCGTTGGCAGAGAGGAGAGCAAACCCTTGTATCTGACTTTTGGAGCCGTAGGGGGTGGGGGGGTGGGCTTTAGCTGTACCATACTGTACCATCTCCAGAACAATTTGGATGTCACATAGTAGTGAAACTGCCTTCTTGATATCATGGGATTCTTTTCATCTGTCTTTTAATTGTTCAAATACATTTAAAAATCTTTCCAAAGTCTGCTCTGTTCTTCTTTCAGAGGGTAAATAAACTTTGCTTAACGCCCTTCATACTCCTTATACTCAACTTATCTCTGACCTGTCCCACCCCAGTCTCTTAAGTGAGCTTTCACTTTCCAAGCTCTAGACATTTGGAAAGGATGCACATTAGTCCTTAATATTCATCTACTTCATCTTTTTATTGTTAGGTATTGAAATATCTTTTACTAGAATTTATTTAATTTTTTCTTGAATTACCTGTGAAAGATTGTAACCCTGTAAACTTGAAATATGTACAATCTATTTCAAACAGTATGAATACTGTTGATTTAGTTCTTCTCCCCATTTTTAATAGGATTGTTTGTTTTTTTGATGTTGAGTTGTATGAGCTGTTTATATATGTTGAATATTAACCCCTTATTGGTCATATCATTTGCAAATATCTTCTCCATTCAGTAGGTTGTCTTTTGGTTTTGTCAGTAGTTTTCTTTGCAGTGCGAAAGGTTTTAAGCTTAACTAGGTCCCATTTGTTTATTTTTGCTTTTTTGTGTGTGTGATGGATACAAAAATATATTGTTGTGATTTTTTTTCAATGTATTTATTTTTGGCTGCGTTGGGTCCTCATTGCTGCGTGCGGGCTTTCTTTAGTTGCGGCGAGCAGGGGCTACTATTTGTTGTGGTGTGAGGGCTGCTCATTGCGGTGGCTTCTCTTGTTGCGGAGCATGGGCTCTAGGCGCGCAGGCTTCAGTAGCTGTGGCTTGCGGGCTCTAGAGTGCAGACTCAGTAATTGTGGTGCACGGGCTTAGTTGCTCCATGGTATGTGGGCTCTTCCTGGATCAGGGCTTGAACCTGTGTCCCCTGCATTGGCAGGCGGATTCTTAACCCCTGCACCACCAGGGAAGCCCTATAGTTGCAGTTTTTATCAGAGTGTTCTGCCTGTGTTTTCCCGTAGGAGTTTTATAGGACCGGTCTTACATTTAGGTCTTTAATCCATTTTGAGTTTATTTTTGTATCTGATGTTAGAGAATGTTCTGATTTCATTGTTTTGCAAGTAGCTGCCCAGTGTTCCCAGCATCACTTATTGTAGAGACTGTCTTTTCTCCGTTGCACTTCTTGCTCCTTTGTCATAGAGTAATTGACGACAAAGGGGCTTATTTCTGGTCTCGATTACTGTAGATTTAGCCTTTAACTTCTAAGAGCAAATCTCCATTCTTAATATGCCCAAATCTCTATCATTAGAAAACAAATTCTTTTCTTTGCATAGCGTGTGCCCTTCTAGCTAATATTCTTTATTGCCTCTCTTCTTTATAGCTAAAATGCTGAAGGTGTTCTCTACATTTTCTGTTTTCACTAGTCAAGTCTCATCCAATCTTGTCTACATGGATCTCTCTTGCTCTGGGTGCCAGTGACCTTCATGTCACTTTCTTCAGTGAGATTTCTTTTAACTGCCTCTTACATGAGCTCCCTGCAGGATTCATTACAGTTGGATACTTCTAGAAACACTTCTTTTTTCACTCGGCTACTGTGATACCATATCTCTAGCCACTTCTGCTCTATCACTTCTTCAGGATTGTTCTCCTTTTATCTGGAATAGCTAAAGACTTGTTATTAGGCCCTTTTAACTTTATTGACCCCTTATGTAATTCCCAAATCTATATACAATCCAGATCTCAGAACCAGGCTAATTTATCCAACTGCCTCATTGGCATCTGCTCTTGCATATTTTGAAGGTAATTCAAGGTCAGGATATGTAAAACTGAATTAATAATTTTCCTTCTGAAACTTGATGCTCTTCCAACATTTCCCAGCTCGTGAATGGCAGCACTGTTCTCATTATGCAACTTAGGGTCCTGTAAACCACCTTCATCGGCTCCTTCGCACTCAGTATCAGTCCCGTTCTGTGCCTGGCCCTGTACCGAGCACTTAAGTGACTTATTGTTTTTTATTTCTCGTAACTCCAGAAGGAAGATATTACAATTTTCTTTCCTCTGCACTCTCCGTATCCAATCCATTGCTATATAATTTTAGTTTTGCCTTATAAGTAACTTCTAGATCCATCACTTCATTCTATTTCTCCCAACCCCTTCCTGATCTAGGGTCCTGTAATCTCTTCCTTGCATCACTCAGGTAACTTCACCGTTCTCTTCACTGAGTTGCTCACCTTCAATCTGTAGCCAGAGTAATGTTTTTCAAACAGATCTTTGATCATTTCACCTATATGAACACCTCCTTAAACCTTAATAACGCCCTGTAAGCCCTGTGGGATCTGTCACTCACCTGACCCTCTAGCCTCACTGGATACAGTGCTTATCTATTAAAACCACGCTGAAGTCCCTTGCATTTTTCCAACTCGGGGCATTCTCTGAGCTATCTTTCATCCAGTTTTTACTGTGTATATCCTGTTCTTCCTTCAGATTTCAGTTTCATTCTGTCTTTAGTAGGGAAGCCTGATCTGACTTCCTTTTAGAAGTCAGTGTCCCTGTTACATGCTTTTCTATATGCCTTTGTAGCATTATTCTAGTTACAATTTGAAATCTGTTCATGAGATTATTCTAGCAATATCTGTCTTCTCAATATATTGTTTGCTGTTATACAAGTTTGTGTTTGTGTTTGTCTTTTCTGAGAATTTTATCACCAGAAATTAGTGTGGTATCTGCTTCATAGCAGGAATTCATTATATATTTTTGGATAAATGAATGTTTATAGACATCTGGTTTTTCTCTGTGCTTATACATGCACACTGTGACATACGCATACACATCATATCATGTCCAAACACGACCTACACACATAAATACCTGCTCTTACTCATATCCCATACACATGTAGACAAAATCGTGATAATAAAACATATTATTTATACAATCTGATATTTTTGTTATACCAGTATGGCCTGACTACTTTTACTAAATAATTTTATTATTTTTTCTGTAATAATACTGAAGTGGCTGTGTATTATCCCACCATATGACTGCAACAAGATGTATTAAATCAGCATCCTCTTATTTTACTGTTAGAGTTAATAACTTGGTTAACATCTTTATATATTAAGTTCTGTTTGTATGTGTAATTAGTTCCAGAGGAAAATAAGGAGATAGAGGAGAATAATGAGATACTAGCAGTTTTTACCTGAAGAGTGATTATTGTTTGTCAGATCTATATGTTTATTGTTTATTTGACAACCATCCTGTAAGGTGGTTATGATGATCCCCATTATACAGAAAGGTAAGTTAAACTCATGGCACAAAGTAAGTTACTGGGATTATATAACAAGCAAATGGCAGACCAACAATTTGAGTCCTAGACTGTCTGATTACACTAAGACTTATTAATAATAGGCTATACTCATTTTAAATTTCTCGATGTTTATTGTCATGCCCTCAGAGAATTTGTATTAATCTTCTCTATTTCTGTATCTGTGCTCTCATTATTATTGCTCTTCCTATTGTTACTAAGGAAATATATTTTTTCCATTTAAAGATATATGAATTTATTTTTAGTACCTCATTGTATGTTTGAATACAAGCAAGTGAGGTTCAGTACATTTGTATCTTTCTCTGAGTTGTCTAGTCCTTTATCATTTTTATTGGTACAATTTTTTAATATGATTCATTCTTCATAGCTCTTTCTATATTAAGGACATTAACTGTATACCTCATATATTGCAAATATTTTCCTATTTTGTCAATTTTCTTTTAATTTTGTTTATGTAGCATATGTGTGCGCTTGTGTGTGTACTTTTAATATTGCAGTCATTTTTACTCTTTTGTTTAGCCAAATAATTTTAAACTATGCTTCTATCATATTCAAGATTTGACTTGAAAACATTTTGATGATGGATAAAGGTTAAATAATTCTTGAAAGAAATGTGCTTTTATAAATATGGTTGGTTATATAAGCGAATGTAGATGAAATTTATTTTAGATGTGTCTTGCTGAGTAAAAATGTCTTGGAGATAGGAATAGCAAAAGATTTTAGAAACAGAATGAATGTACACATGAAATGAATTTGGAACAAAATGAATAGAAAGTTACCCATAACCAGACTTTATAAAAATATACAGCTATTATAAATTTTTAAATCTGTTAAAAGATTCTGCTGAAAGATTATTTTCATAAAGTACATATATGTATACATATATATATATGTAAACAGCCCTGGTGTGATTAAAATGTCAGAAAAATTGATGGAAGAATAGCTAAAGGATTTGCATATGGATGGGATTTTGTTCATTGTAGTATCATAGTGTTTGTTGAAATTCAATGACTATTGCAATAATGAACAACAAAAATGCAAAATGTTTAAAAATTAAAATTAAAAAAATGCAGTGAACTAGAAGAATAGGATTATAAAATAAGTTAGAAATGGCAATTGTTCCATAAATTTTGAAGGTTATTAGGTGTACCTCCCCAAACTATTTTGCCCTCCCCTCAGTATGATAATCCAAACATTTCCTGTTCACCTAAATGGCTGGTAGCTTTAATAATGTCGTCAAATTCACTCTGATGTAACCTGTGAATATGAATGCTTTGTTTTATAATCTTTCCATATTCCCTATTGTAACTAAACCATACTGGTCATATAGTAGTAAATAAATAAATAATTATTTGCTTATTGATTTGAAAAATTTCTTTACATCTGTGCTTACTCTCCCCGAGATAAAATTCTGAGTACTTCCATGATAATTGACTTGTCCCCAATGCTTCTGACACCCAGAGGTTATTAATAATGCCTAGCTCTACAAAGTCCCAACCAATCATAGTTCCTCTAACACTCATACCTTCAGAGACCAAAACTTCAAATGATCACTGCACTCTGAGTGACGGATATGTTTACTTTGTCAAGAACCACTGTATTCTTTCTTCACAACTTTATGCGCTAAAATGTGTTCTACCTTCTTAGAGTATGTGTTATACAGTGTTAGCTCCTGGTTACTAATAATTATCAATATGGACTCCAAGAATTGAAAAGTGATGTCTTCCAGACTTGTTGGATTTTGTGTTCAGTACAAAACTACTTTAGAGTTGATGATTTTCTCCCCTCTAACATCCACCTGTGTCAATACCCATCCTTTCCAATAAGTATATATTATTGATCATATACTGTTCATATACCTGCGAGGAAAATACAGAGGGCAAAATTAACACAAAGTTAGTCACACACACCCTCTCGCTGCTTCCCAGAGGATGGGAGCTTCTATTCTTAACATTGCCTTATTGTTCTATCTAGACTGTTATTCTTCTGTTTTCTTTTAGAGGAGGGCGGGAAGGGGTAATCTTTGAAATTTACTACCTACTTCTATTTATTCTCTCTCTCCTTGTTGGTGGTGTCTGTTGACCTCTCATTCACTTCCCTTTAGTCTCAAGGAACCATCAAGGCACCTGATTTATAGTATTTGTCTTCATTCTTATTGCATCACCGTTTGAATTCTTCACTCACTGTCTTTAATCACAGATTCTGCCTTATCAGTTTGTAATACAACTCATTAGAAACGGTGGATTATTTTTCTCCACCTCATTAATTTCAGTTTGAGTCATGCAGTTTATTTTGGCCAGTGGAATGTTAGCATATATTAATTGAGTTAAGGCTTTAATTTGTTTGTATGGTTAGGCTTGCCTCTTGTGCTCCTGTCACCCAAAATGGGAAGAGCATGCCCAGGTAGCTTCTTTTCCATCAGCCTGGCCTCTTGAATGAACAACATGGAAGAGACCTAGATACTGGAGCAAAGCCCCACCACACAGTCACCTTGCAGCAGAGTAGCCCAGGTGAGCCCAGCCTTGATCAACTAAATACAGTCAAACTGAAGACCCATGGGCTTAAGACAAAATGTTTATTATATACGAGTGAGACTTAAGACAAAATGTTTATTATATACCAGTGAGACTTTTGAGATTATTTATTAATCAGATATTATAAACATGTAATACATTTGATGAATCCAAATCCATTTGGCTTCAACTTTTTAGCTCCCTGAGATTACAGTTTCTGAAACCTATGAACTAGAAAAACTATCCTTTCTATGGTGTTCATCTACTCCCTGTCATATTCATACAGTAAACTATATCATTGCCCTCAATCTCTGACTTGTTCTTATCCTTTCAGCTCTCTCCCGCCTGCACTCCTTAACTGCTCTTTGACCTCGTAAAGACCTCATGTACTCGACTCCTGCATTTTCTCCCAAAACTATCAGCATCTCCTTGAACTAAGTTTTCTGTTCAGTACCGAACCCATAGTCACTCACTTGACTGTATCCTCAAGCAATCTGTTCCTCTTTCATTTGCTATAGATCTTTCCTGAAAACTGCAAACATAGATCGAGCCACAATTTCTCCTCTTTACTTCTTCATTCAGCCTAGTAACATAACACTTGGGAAATTGTATGTTACTTAAATAATTCCACAAAATGAGATGCAAATATGCTGGTATCTCATATCATATGGATGAATTATTCAAGATGTCACTTAGCTTAATAGCAGAAAGTTTAGGATCTTCTGGAGGTTTCTCTCACTCTGTGCATTTACCAGAATGAAATGGTTTAGACAGCCCCAAAGTGGGCCAGTCCTCTGCACCCTAAGAGCTTGTTTTTCTTTTAAAGAAATAAAGGTCACCATCAAAATTTATTTCTAGTTTTTCATCTTTCTGGAAGTCAGACAGATAGGGCCTGTTAGTGTGGTCTTGACCAGGAGTATACCAAGTCACAGACCCCAATCTTTTGTCTGAGTTTCCCAATTTCTTATATCCGGGATAGGCAGTATTTTTCTTTAAAATGTAATATTTCCAGATCCATCCTCTTTCCCTTCGCAGTAAGGTCCTTTTCCCAAAGTATTAAATGAGGTGAGCCTTAAAGACCTGAAGAATCTTAATGCCACTTCTGGCCCAACATGTTCTCAGATCAGTTCCTTGTCCTTTGCTTTTCCTACTGGTATATCGGGGGCTGAATTGTTCAGGTATATTGTGTCACCTGGCATCTGATTTGGTTCCGCCACTGCGAGTCATTGATAATGGAGACTTTATTGATAACGGGATAATGGAGGAAGGGGTAAAGGGGAGTCTTAAAGCTCTCTCTCCTTCCCGCTTTCTGAGTCAGCATCCCTAGCAAGTGGCTTTCCTCACTGACTCCAGCTTCCTTTGGGCAGACCACCTCAGATGACATCTTAGGGTGAGAGTGAAACTTTGCCTGGGCTCTGGTCGTCCTGTGTCTCCTTTTTTGTCCCTGCAGGTTAGAGGTAGTAGAGACTTCACTGCTCTTGCTAATCTTGCATTGCCTCGCCAGTCCCAGTTTGTAGTTGCATCTATTCCTAAAAGATAGCAATTTCTTTACTGCCATAGTTTCTTTGTCCTTCTTATTGCTCTGATGTAGAATGCCTTTTTTCACTTTTTTCGTAGAGAGCTCTTTCTCCTTTATGTCTCATCTTAACCACTGCATTGGGAAGTTTGTTAATGAAATGAGGCTGCACCTCTGTTTTCATCACTGGACTCAGTTTCTGGCATATAGAGACTACCCAGTAAATGTTAATTTCACACAACAAAGATTGCCTTGAATATTGAGTTACAATTTGATTTGAGGAATAATTTATAGCAGAGTGAGCAATTGAGTACATATGCTAATTTGCTCTTAGGGAGAATGAATAATGAAATAAAGTCCATTTGTGGATTTGCTCTTTTAAACACTTGGTTACAGCACATTGGAAAGATACGGATGACATAGCATAGCATTCAATAAAGAAAAGGGAATGGTAACATTTTTATTTCAGATGTTGGCGGAGGAAGGAAGGGCATTGCATCTGAAGGAAACAGTAGGTTAAATGGAGATATGTGAGAGTGCGTGTGGATGCCTCTCACAATATCAGCATTCAGCAGTTTCTAGCCTATTCTACTCTTACTTTTGGTCTTATATCTGTGTTTGACTCTAAGAGGAAATTAGATATTCAACCTTTGTAAATCAGCTTTGCATATCACAGTAAGCATGCCTTTGGCCAAAAAGCCACCCTCTTCTTTCTGACATGATAAAATGGATGAACTTTCTGAAAACTATCTTCCTCAAAGGAATCTCTTCTTTCTTAAAAGGAGGTCTCATTCTCCTGGCTAAAGAATTATAATAATTAGATAAGTGGGGTGCTACTATAATGTAATCTTACATAAGAGAAAAGTAAAGAATATAATCACTAAGCAAATTAACCAAGCTTAGATGAGTGTCACTGGTCCTGATTTTAGGTGTCTTTATCCTGGCAGAGTCCATGATTCATGTAGGGTTCAGTGGTTTAAATAACAGTCTTTATCAAAGGATATTTGAAAAGAGCAAGTCACTGTGGTGATTAGATAGATGGCAAAGCAGTCATATGTAAGTAGTTTCCAAGGTCTTTACATGAGTTTACTTCCTTATTGAAAACTAATGGATACTGTGGGACACTAATTAGCGTTCTCTAAGAGTTCTCCAAGAGGAGTTGCATTGGAGTTGATGTGAATTGGCAGAAAGCATCATAAATTGATTTGATCACTAAAAGGCCTTACATTTGGGGCTTTCTTTTTAAAGTGGAAAATGGTTCCCCAATGAAAATATATCATAGGAGAATGAGAGGAAGAGAAGATAAAGAAAATTGAATGTTCGTCACTGATCAATTATTCAGAAACAATTATGGTTTGCTAGGGAAAGCATGCTGTGCCGAAGCCAAACCCAACTCAAGTAGGCATGAGAATTAATTACTTTCATGCTTGCATAAGGCTAGAGGAAGGAGGACGTGGTATCTCTTGGCAGAACTGTCCTCCTCTCTTGGAGCAGGAAATGATGATGACACAATAAGAGACCTTACTCCAAAATGTCAGACATTTTCTTATCAGGGAAGAGATTCTGAGCTCAGTTTATAAGAGAGGTATTAGTCAGAGTTCTCTAGAGAAATAGAACCAGTAGGATGGATGTATATTATAATATATGTGTAACACATGTAATAAAATACATAAAAACATTATATATATGTATGTATGTGTATATATATGAGAGAAAGAAAGAGATTTATTTTAAGGAATTACCTCAAGCAGTTGGATTGTGAGGGCTGACAAAATTCGCACGGCACGCTAGCAAGCTGGGAATTTTGGCTAATGTTGGCATTGCAGTCATGAATCCAAAGACTGGAAACTCAGGCAGAATTTGTGTTGCAATCTGGAGAGCAGAATCCCTTCCTGCACAGGGACCTTTGTCTTTTCTCTGAATGCCTTCAACTGATTGGATAAGGCCCACCCACATTATGGAAGGTTATCTACTTTATTCCAAGTCACCTGGTTTAAATGTTAGTCTAAAAAAATATCTTTACAACAGCCTGTAAACTGCTGTTTGACCAAACACCAGTGTTTGACTGAGCATCATAGACTGGCCAACTTGACATATACAATTAACTAGCACACTTACCTGCTTATGGCCCAGGTCTGTGCTATGGATAATAACCTCTCACATTTTGATAACTATTTTTACACACTATCATAGTCATACATTTCATATTCTGACAACATTATTGTAAGTTATGCAGGGAAGCAAATTTGACTCCATTGACATAAATAAGGAAACAGAATCATTAAAAACATAAAATTCTTAAACTTTATATTGAAATTCACATCCAGTGTCATAAAGAATATAATTAGCAGCCAATAAAAAAATTGTTAGTAAGAAAATATATTCTTGGAATTAAAATTAGGTGTTATTTGATGTGGATAGGAGTGTCATCTTTATCATTAAATTAAAATTATTCTGTGTATTTGATTTGTAAGCAACTTCAGTTTAGCTTGAAATATTTTCACTTACAGAAACTGGTAAACTGTGATAAAACAATTTTGACGATAAGAATGTTACTGTCTTTTCTTCTTTTGAAAAACATTAAAATCATACAAGAAACGAAATAGATCTACTTCTCTCAGATAACCTATATCTAAAGAGAAGAAGAGAGAATTAAAGAGAAAGTGGCAATTATCAGTCCCTGCAAAGGAATCTGAAGTCCCCCTCCCATTGAGGGAGATTTAAAAGTCTTTTCACCACAATTAAAAAGAAAAAGGACAGTGATTCATATTAGTTGAACAGGATGTGTGTATGTGTGTGTGTATATAAATTATTGGGGTTTTTTTCCCACTTGAGATAGGTTTTTTCCCCCTATGGAATTGCTCTCAGTCACAGGTGTCATACATAAAGGGAGAAAAAGTTCGATCAGTATTTAGAAAGTCTCCCCCAGTGAGGCAGTGTTTCCCTTTCACTGCCATGGAGTTGAATTTTTTTGAGCTGAGAAAGTTTGAAGAGTGTCTCCATTTTTAGAGAGTGAATTGGTTAACTGTAATGCTAGAAGGAGACTATTATACCAATTATTTAAAACATTTTAAAACTGGCCTAATGCAAGCGATTATGTTTGGAGTTAATGAAGCACCGATTCCCCTAATGTAGCTGAGTAAAGGAAAGAAAGATCTTTTGCCAATAAAAATCTCATCAGGTGATGCCCTTGACAGAACATCCCACTATTCCTGTCAGCCAGAGCTGTCATAAACAAACCACTGATGAGACAATGACAATAATTAACACTGTGTTAATGGGCTATGGAGCCCCACAGTTATTTTTTCAGCTACAGTGAACTGAATGAATGCCAGGCAGTGCACATGGCTTAACATCATAACGTGTTTCTCTTTTATTTACTGTGGTTACGTTGGCTCTCGTGTTACAAATCAGAGATATGCTTTCTTAGACTCATGGGATGGTAGATAAGGATACTAAATGCTGGAAATCCAATAGCTGTGTTCATATCACCATTAAAGGTTAAGAGTAAAGAAACTGGCTTAATCTGGACTTTGTTTTGATAAGACTATGGTAGTTAGACCCAGCACAATGGAAGACATTTTGGATTATGATTGTAACTCTAGGGGAGAACATTTTTTTTAAAATCAGAAATTTGAACCCACAATTAAAATAATCACAGGCAATGGGTTTTGTTAGAGATGTGGCCACTGGCAGAATCAGGTTACTAAAGTCAGGAGAGGTGCTGGCTACTGCTGCTACAAGCAGGCATTTTGGGTGGCAATTTTTGTAACAAGATATCACATTCTAGTACAGGGCAGCAAATTGAGTTAAGAAGGGGTCAAGGATGGCCTGCCACATAGGTTCCCTGAAACTCCCTCTACTGTGCATCTCTAGAGCCATCACTTCAGTCTAACCTGTTTATACTCTACTGTATTTTCAAGTGTATGTCTAAAATATCTCTCCCTCTTGGCATTGCGACTTTTCAATAAGATATTTATGGAACACATTTCAGTCTTAATAAATTTCATCTTACACAAGGAACAAACATGGTAAGTCTAGACAATTTTTTTTTTTTCGTTTTAGCTCCCCTGCTTGAACTCAAATCAAAGGAAGTAACTGTATTGCATAAAATGCATTCACTTGTAGAAGTGGAAATGTTTTGATCTCTATTAAATACTGGATAATTAAGAAAAAAGTTTGAATGTACTCTGAAAAGTGGGATTATTTTTACCATCCTGAATGACAAATCTTTCTGAACAGGCTTTCCAGCAATTAGTCTTGCTCTAATGCTATTTCTACACTGGCAAGATGAAGTCTGTTACTTGCCAGATATCTGGAGAATATGGTGCTTTCTGTACAGGCACCAGTATTTGTCCAAAAGCCAGAGTAGACGCTTGTACTTGGCCAGTGTAGAAACAGCAGAAGAGGCCTGAAGTACTCAAATTTTGACTGGATTAGTTGGGTGATTTCTCTAAGGAATCACTGCTTTACTTCTCTGAGAGTCACAAATTATTAAACATAATGCAAGGAAATCTGTGGGTTATTCTGACTGTTTACTGAATATGCATTATGTTTGGCATTACTGACAGTTGGAAGGAAGTAAAATCATGATCCTGACTCTGAGGGAGACCATAAAGGGTGTTTTTATCTTAGACTCGCAACTTAATTGAAGAGGTTTATATGGTATTTAAAAATGGATTTTTAGAAAACTATTATTATACACACTGTAGTGTACAAATGCTTTTATGTTGATAGTCTTTTAAATATTTGTGTAGACCTTCCCTTAAAATAGATTGAAAAGAAATTCTAATATTCTTGTTAGAATTCATGGTTGTTTTCATGATAATCTAAATTTTTTGTTAATATTGTCATCGTGTATCTCTCCTATTAAAAGGGAAAAAAAATTGGCAGTCTGAGCATTGTTAAAAATTTTTTCATTTTGTTAATTTCAAAGGCTTCAAAATAATCTGTTTCGTGTCCTGTCTCTCTTTGAGAACTTCAAGAGAAATGGATTTTTCAAAGAGCACCATGTTGAAGCAGATTTTCTTTGCCATTCTAGAAACACACACTTTGAATGTCACTCCATAGTCTGTCTCAATTAAATTACTGTCAACCTTTAAGTTTTCTCTTTTCTTAAGCCAAAATCAAAGCTCACTTTTTCATGGGAGTAAGTGTATAGGACAGTCACTGTACAATCACTGTGCAATCATGGTAATCAACCTCCTTGCTTTCTCGAACCTTAGTACTTGGCTGTGGAATTAGTTAAAGGTTACAGTGTGGTTCAATATGGAGTCTAAATGTTCATCTTTGTTTCCATTATAGAAATATCCTTTTTTTAGAATTGAGGTACTCAGTAATCTTAAGTGTTAATGATAAAATATAATTATTCTGGATTTACTAATATCATAAATACTTCTAACATTTAGGTTGATGGCATAAAATAGAGCTATAGATAATTATGAAAGAACTGAACACTCAAGTGGAGTGCTGGATTTTTTTTTTCCCATAGTTAGATCCATATCCAAAAACATGGTGGATATATAATTTTTCTTATGTATTTATAATAATAGATACTAATATACTGTTTTATGTACTAAAGTGCTTTCAGATATATTCTCAAAAGCTAGAGAGTACTTTTGTTTCAGGAGTAGTAATGGTGGTGATGATAATGGTGGTATTCCCATTTTACCAGTGAGAAAATGAGGCTTAGAGAAGTTAAAATATTGGTTTAGATTTATATGTTTTATAAATTGCAGGGCAAACTCATTGGATTCATATTTCTTGATTCAAAATTTCTTACTGATTTCATCATACCTTTCTTCTGTGTCCACCAGGTGTAAATGGGAGTAGGATTCCTAGATCTGCAGGATTTGCAGGCATGTTTCAGGACGACTTCCTATAGTTGTACTTAAATAAATACTCCCTAGATCTTACCTAGACTCAGACTGGGCCCACCACTGACAGCCAGCTTAGAAACCTAAATGACTTCCAAAATCAAGGCCTTTCAGAGACCATTACCTTTTGTTCCTGCATTTTCTTAGTCATAGGCTATGGGTTAGAATCTAAGCTCACATTACTTCATAGATGACTCCAGATAATAAATGTCAACCTCTGTTCCTTCTAATTCCATTCCCGTGATGTGTTTCTAACCACTATTCTGTCTGCACCCTCATTCTAGCTCATCAGAGATAAATTACTACTAAGTCTTTGACTTCAGTAGATGATTTTCTTATTTGAGAAGAACAAAATGGTAATAAACACAGAGTCCAAGGTTTTGCCTTCACACATGCCAGTTAGTTTTTCTTTTTATGAAAGTAGTCGTAGCTCTGCCTCACTGTTCATTTTCAAAATGATAGTGTGAATTTGTCAAAATCATAAATGTGAATTTGTGCTCAAAGCGTTGTCAGTTGCTCATCCTTTGAATGAATTATACCTTTAGAACCATGTACCAGTCATACTGATGTTCATTATAAGGTGTCTTTCTATTTTCCTAATTACACATTTTGTATTTGCAAGGACATTTTCAAAGCCTCAGCTCATAGGAAACATAGGAGACTGTTTATTGGTAAATGTCGTTTAGCATAATGTTTCACAATGGATACTATAAAACTGGGCATTTCTTCTTTTTACCATCTTTAAGCTTTCAACCAGTCATTATCATTGATCAAAATCATTCAAGAGGATGAGATCAAAGTAGATATTTAGGTAGTTGCATGCAGTATGTGAGCAATTTATGGTGCTAATGTCACATTTTCTGCAATGCATAAAGCATTCTTTGAAGTGAATCCAATATTTATATCAATGCTGAGTGTTCAGAGATTGCAGTAAAATTTTGGCTATCTGTAACCAGACTTCTTGTTCCCCCATTCATCTTGAAAGAGCATAAATACATGAGGCTTCCAACTCCTTGAAAACAAAGTCTAATGGTTGGGCAACTAAGAGCAATTAAAGTTATATAAAAGAAGTAGAACACTCAAAGATTACACTTGATATAAGAAAGCAGCCAAATAGTAAATACTTTGATTAGCTGATGAGAACAATCCACTTTTTTCACATGAAAGCCAAGAAGCAAAAGAGTAGCAGCATTAAACAAAACATACCCAAGTAAAAGTGAAAATGTGTAGTGAAAAGGGAGGACACACGGCAAAGAAGTGTCCATTGGACCATCGTGGTAATGATGCAGGTCAATGATAGTGATGAAAGTGGTGAATGTGACTGCAATGCTGAAGAAAATGAACCATGAAGAGGCACAGTAGGAAAAGCAGCTTTGTTGGTAGAAGGCAACAGTGGTTCTGGACTCCAGAACTCAAGGAAAGCATAGCCTAGAGATGAGCTACCTTAAAAGGAGAGGGCTTCCCTGGTGGCGCAGTGGTTGAGAGTCCGCCTGCCGATGCAGGGGACGCGGGTTCATGCCCCGGTCTGGGAAGATCCCACATGCCGCGGAGCGGCTGGGCCCGTGAGCCATGGCCGCTGAGCCTGCGCGTCCGGAGCCTGTGCTCCGCAACGGGAGAGGCCACAACAGTGAGAAGCCCGCGTACCGCAAAAAAAAAAAAAAAAAAGGAGAGAAGGAGCAAAGAGCTAACTAACCACATTAGAACCTGAAGATACACCCATATTCTAATGACTGGGTAATGGAAAGGGGGAAAGATGTAAATGTGCAAGAACTTCTGTGCCCCCCAAATAGTCTACATGTTAAAAGTAGGCCAACCACTATGGTTAAACAGTCTGAGGGCAGCAAACATCCACAGCTAATGCACTGGCAGTTCTTATCCCCTATTCAGGTGATAATACTTATACACAAGTATTAATGCTAATAAGGTAATCTGTCATCAAGAAAGTTTGTCATGTTCTGACTACCTATGTAAAATTGAAAGAAAACATAATTCTTATGGAGATTTCTGTCCCCCAGTTTGTGTAAATAAATATAAAACTCAGAAAACTTGAAAAGTTCCTTGTACAGAATATTATATCCCTCCAATATTTTCATGTAACGTAATTTTTACAATAAAAAGCTTGGGGATTGATCAGTAGACAATTTCTCAACCCGGTTCAGAGTTGGGAATTCTCCCTGCTCTGAGTCAGTCAGATGTAGAAAACAGGGCAACATATTCTGCTTCTTTTATTTAGTGAAAAACCTGTATGGTTTTATTCTTTCCTTGGTCTTTAGTGTTATCTTACTCTATCAACTTAGTAGATACTTGCATAGCATGGCAGCTTCCGCTATGGAAGAGCTGGGTGTGAATTAAAGCATTTTGTCACCCTAGTATGAAATGCACCAAGAAGCACTATACAGCACAGTTCGTACAGCATTTTAAAAATAAAATACTGATTCTTTTTAAATGTGCTTTCTGCTTTGACCTACATGTCATCAATGTTGTTAAATATTATGCTATTTGAAAAATCCCAATCAACAAACAAAAGCTCATAACAGCCTTTTGACCCATAACAACATAGAGCTGAGGTTCTTCCTGCTTTGGGGTGAGCTTGAGTATTGTCTTTGTACTAGATCCCGGTATGTAAGGTTTAACTAATAATGCCTCTGAATCCGTAATTAATGAGATTCCTAATGGTAAGCCAACATACTTTACTTAGAAAACATAATCTTTTAATAACTGAGAAAAATGGCGTAAAATATTTGTTCTGTGTAAAGTTTTGATCACTTATACACCATGCAGAGCTAGACTTCTCTGCCTCTTCTATCCTATAAAATAAGCTATTGTATTTTCACCTTGACACTAATTGTTTTTTTTCAAATAAATAAATCTTCAGTAAAATTTAGAATAACATTTGGGATTTCTCAGGTAACATTTTGCAATCGGACTAGACTCTGGGAATTTGTTTTTACTTTCATTTAGTTATTATATTTAAAAGATACTATTTCCTAACCAGTTAACTTACTCTTCATATAAAGACGAAAATAGCATCCTTACAGATATGTAAGGTTGACCTGCTCTACCTTTGGTGACATAGTCACTTAATTACAGTCTAGGAGAGCAAACTTTAATTCATATATTGCTGACTCACAGTGGAAAAACTTATATTGAAGGTAGTTCTTCAAATGCATATTTTATAACCAAGAAATTTCATGTTATTGAAGTGATATATAGAGTAGCTTGTATTGCTTACAGTGAAGTCATTTTTAGGGGGAAATATTTACCCTTTTTCTTGGAGAAATTCAATAGGTTAGGCCTAAATGTTCAAGGATTTTACTTATCTTAAATTCACTGAGTTTATTATCAGTTAAATAATTCATATCTTGGTTTCTTTCAGAAAATGTGAATAATAAATTAATTCAACCTAAAAATGACTTTAATTGATCCAAGTATCTAAAATATTGCATATTTGGAATTTGTACATATTTATACATATGGTAAGGTACATATTTGTGCATATGGTAAGACATTATTTAGACACGATGGTTCTTTAAAATGTTTTCATCTGGATTTCAGAGTGCTGGAATTCTCGTTTAAAGCTTACATGGTAAATTCAAACATCAACATTTTATAATTAGCTACTTTAAAAACTTTACCTAGATCTTTATAAAATCAGATTTTTAAATTTTCTTACATTTACTCCAGAAACAGTATCAAACTATTAAATAATAGATTTATCTATTGTAAATAAAAAAGTGTAGTAATAAAATTATGAAGAAATAATTTTAACCAAAGTTTCCTTTGAATTACAAAGATTAAAGATTTTTCTAATGTGTGAGCACGGAAAAGAGCAAATGGTGGTATGGGAGTAAGAGGTGCTAGTGAAAATCATTGTGTTCATTACCATAAATCAAAGCCACTGTAAGATTTGCCTTTATGTTTGGAAGAACAAGCTTTTTATTGACTGTCTTTCATAATTAATAGCATTTACTGTTTAAATCAGATTAGTCCACTTTTCCTATTAAAGCCTTACTGTAGGATCATTTTTTAAAGCACAAAATGAACTTGACAAAAATGAAGGATCGATAATATGTTGATTAGGAGTCTATTTGCTCTAATAGCAAATGTTTCCTTGTTATTAGTTCCTGTTGCAACACTCTCAGAGGTCATAGTTCATTACTACCTCCTGGCAGGGGTATTTTCTCAGTGGTGTTTTATAGAGAAAAAGGTGATCCTACTGAACAAAACACTGATGGATTGACTTAGTCATATATATGGATTTTCTTAATACTTCTTTAATCGGCTAATTTTTGGATTCAAGGTTGTGTTACAGGATATCCATCAATTGGGCAGGAAGAAGAGAACGATATGCTGGGGAACCTAGCATCCTCAGAATTTCTTGAGTTAGACTTAATCAATGAAGGGTAGGGGGGCTGTGCTTTACTGCAGGAAAAAAAACACAATGTGATTGAGGTTTCAGAAAATCAAAACGTGAGCATTGATGGGGAAACGGATAGCAGGAGGGAAATGCACATGTATAAGAAAGTGCAAGTTACATAGGTGTTCATGGTTTGACATGTTGAAAAATAAAGCTAGAAAAGGTTGTATATAAGCCCCTGGAATGCTTGCTGAATTTAAGGAATTTTCCTATGAAATGTGGTAATTTTTAATACAAAGGGGTCTCCTTTTCGCAGTAGTTTGAGCAAAGGAACACAGATGTTTATGCAACAACACAATAAACAGAAACCATTACTGATACATTCTTTCTCAGTAATACATATGGACTTAGCTGGTGTAAAATATAGTCAAAGAAAAAATAATAGTTTGCTTTGGATAGCAAAGGGGAATAAAGGAAAAATGAGATGCAATTAAGCACAGAACAATTTAGTATAATTCTAATAGCAAAGTCTTTAATGATGCTTTGGTACAGATGAATTTGATTTAGAAATATCTCCCAAGTTAAGTTGTGGAAACCTATCTCTTCAGTCACATAAATTTGGACAGGCCAAAGTTATTATGCTGAATGAGAAAATTGGAACCTTGGAAGGGAACTAAATGACCTAATTGATCTTCTTTTCCATCACTGATTTCTAGATACTACTATGAATTAAATGGAAAAAGGTTAATTTTGCTATTTAAGATAAAAAGAAATGAACTGAACTTACAAGTGCTTACATTTTTTAAAAATTCAGCATAAAGCTGTGTCTATAATCTCCTTTTGGCCTGTGTCATTGGACTCATATTGTTCTTAGTCATGTGGCTCTGAGGTGGTATACACAAGATTCATGTTATATAAGTCACTTCAGAGAGCTTGCTTATAGTTTTTCTGTAAGAGAATAGTAGTCACAGTTTCCTGTCTTGATTTAGAAACAAGTCATTAGAGACTATAAAAACATTATCCGTGGCTGCTCCATAAGCAACTGGTGGACCAGTAAGACAGGTAAATAAATGGTGAAGGAAACGCAGAAAACATGAAGGCCCAAAGATGTTGTATCAGGTAAATTAGCAATGTAAATATTTTATGATCTTTAGGGAGTAGAGCAGTATCTTGAAAAAAGGGTAGGCAAACTTTTTCTGTAAAGGCCAAATGGTAAATACTTACGGGTTTCAGGCCAAGATGCAAAATTAAGGATTTTATATACATTATTAAGTAACAAGAAGGAAAGCAAATTTTCATACATTTTTACTGATAACATTAAAATATAATATTTATTGAGTGCTATATTGGTAATACATATTTACTAATGAAAAGCATGGATTTTCTGTTTTGAGGGAGTAACATTTTGCTTTATTGGGGTTCAAATTTTGTGTTCCTTGTCATCAAATCAATTACAAATGTACAGGCTATACAGAAACAGATTTGTTTTGAGCTGCAAGCCAAAATTTGCCAAGTCCTTTATTAAAATACTTACAGGGTAGAGCTATATCTGTAGAAGTTTTATCTCCTGTATAGGAAAATTAGGTAAATTCTTAGCCCAAAGTTATCTAAAATATCTATATTTGTACCCCAAAGTAGATCTGTACCTAAAGTGTAGAATAGAGGTTTTTCTGGTCAATTAAATGTGATCAAATATCCTTGAATTCTTTTTTTTTTTTAGTTGTAATTGTGTATCGGAACCACTTTTTGCCAATGCGTTTTGGAATTTCCAATAGAATTTGACCCAAATCATTTATTTTCAACTACTCTTCACTCCCTGAGTGCAGATAAGAGCACCACATCTGTTTCACTTGCTGAATTCACTCAGTGTCTCTTGAGGCCCAAGTGAAACCCAAGGGGTCCATGGATAAATGGCCTAAGCTTCTGTTACAGAAACAAAATAATTGCTAATTTATATACATTAATTTACTTATTAATTATTTATACATTCTTCAACAGTCACGTTGAATACATAGAATGTCCCACTTACTGGTAATTATGAGGACACAGGTATTTTGTGAATACTTTTCTTAGACGAGTGATTACATCATGAAATTAACTAGATAACAGAGTAAACTAGACCCTTGCTACCTTATTATAGCACTGTTATCTAGTATTCACAGTTCCCAGATAAAGGTTACAATCATATCTTAAAAAGTTTTGCCTGACATATTCAACCATGTTAATATAGCAATATTTTCTATATAAATTAGTTTTTCAGACATCAGAATAAAATGAAGCAAATAAAAGTAGAAAATTTACATACTTTAAAATTTCTAAATCAGTTAATATCAAAAGTATAGATAAAACTTTCTTGACAAACAAAATGTGGTCAGGTACTCTTTGGCGCTGTCAGGCTATTCATACCATATTCTTTGAGGAAGCATATGAAATTTATATTAAAAATGTACTAGGAGGTATTGCTCTTATGTATATTTTCAAACGATTTTAATATAACTATTTTTTTTTCTTTTTTTTTTGTGGTATGCGGGCCTCTCACTGTTGTGGCCTCTCCTGTTGCGGAGCACAGGCTCCGGACGCGCAGGTTCAACGGCCATGGCTCACGGGCCCAGCCGCTCCGCGGCATGTGGGATCCTCCCGGACCGGGGCACGAACCCGTGTCCCCTGCATCGGCAGGCGGACTCTCAACCACTGCGCCACCAGGGAAGCCCCAATATAACTATTTTAACAGAGATGTTCAAGTACAGTTAGAGATAAAAATCAACTCAATTTTCTAAATCAATTATTTGTCTAATTTTCATTCATATGTTTACTAGAGTTTCTCCCTATTATATCTTTCCAATCCAGTGTTACAATGAGAACATTGTTAGAATTTTTCAATCATTTTATCTTTACATATGTATATTACTAAGAATTAGAAGTATGAATTTTAAGTATCCATATGTCATGTCTGGAAGACACAAAACAGCCGTTTTTCATTATCTTTCAACTTACCTTCTTCCATCCTCCTTAGAACATCATCGCTCAAGTGGGATGGAGAATATGAAAGGTTGTGGGGAGAGAAAGTGGGCTCAACTTTCAAGTGGCAAAATTTCAGTCAGACTCTTACCATAGACTTACAAAACACAGCAAAAACAAAATAGATAAAATTATACATTTCCATACAAAATTAATTTTGTCAATTCTTAGAAGTGAATTAATGTGATATTGTTACTAAATTTAATATTTTAATCACAAAAAGACCTCTAACTAGCAAGTAGAGATAATAAATATGTCAAACTGAATATATACTGGTTTTATGTTGATTTTTCTTGAATTAATTTTTACTAAAAACAAATTTCTAAAGACTTAAATATTTTGTCTAATTTAAGATATAATTTATTTGAAGCTAAAACAAACATTCCAGAAATTGAAGAGGTGAGTTCTTAAAGAAGGAAACAGCAAAAACCTCTCCTCAGATTGAGTCATTTTACCTCCTCTAAATCAATACCGATTAATTGGTACACTTTCTCTCCTAAATGAGTATATTTTGCATGCTTATTCCATCCTCTAAATTCTTCTGCAGTATTTTACTCAAATAATTGTATTTCCCCTTCTCAAGTTTGTTGTGATAATTTTACTTAAATAAAGCTGTGGAAAAGATGTCTGAATGAGGGCTTCCCTGGTGGCGCAATGGTTGAGAGTCCACCTGCCGATGCAGGGGACGCCGGTTCGTGCCCCGGTCCGGGAAGATCCCACATGCCGCAGAGCGGCGGGGCCCGTGAGCCGTGGCCGCTGAACCTGTGCGTCCGGAGCCTGTGCTCCGCAACGGGAGAGACCACAACAGTGAGAGCCCCGCGTACCACCAAAAAAAAAAAAAAAAAAAAGGTCTGAATGAAATGTAGACCAAGATATAATGAAAGATACCTGTGACTCTTGGATGCATGAAAAGTAACCCCGAATTTTTTCTGTTTTGTTGTTGTGGCTGTCATTTTGTTGAAGAAATGTCTTGTGCACTCTAAATATCTATGTTTGAAATTTCAAATGATTATAATTCATCTTTTTCTCTGTGGTTCTTATCAAGAAATCAATACAATGACGTAAGAATTAAGTGTATAAAATAGTTCAGAGAAAAATTATTCCTTCATTATATCTTTCTCAGGGTAAGCCATGGATGGCACTTAAAGGAGAATTTTAGTTTATCAAGCTGAAAACGACAAGTAAAAATTAATTTCTTCAAGGAAATCTCTTTTCCCCAAGATTCTCCTCTTCTGGAATCCTCAAGAACTTTATTATCAAGCTATTAAAACAAATTATTAAAGTGAAATTAATAAAAGTATGAGAGATTTTCATTTGCTGACATGACGACAGGGAGCTAGTTTGGTTCGCAGCATCAGCAGACAAGGAAGTTCTGAATAGCTCTTACCATTTGGAATCACACCAGTATTTAAATAGAAATATTGAAGAAAGACTAGTAGGCATAGTGAAAGATTCTGTTACCATATAGCTTTATGTGTATATCATAGTTTACTCAGAAATGGGTACGTAGTATTTTCTCTCTGGAAACAGCTATGATATATGTCTTCTCACACTCAAATTGCTACCTGCACCCCACTTAGGGTTTGGAGGTCATTTGCCAACCAGTTATAATGTCCCCCTATATATGTTAGAAGTGTTTCACTATAAAGGGACTTGAATGGCATGCCTCATCTTTTAACTTTAACAAGGGCCATTGATGGATGTGGTCCATTTAAATGTACAACAGAGAGCTGAACTAGATAACGAACTTATTATTCCTCTCGGAGGATTATAGGTTAGTCCCGAAGGAGAGCAGTAAGCCAGAGCAAATCCATATCTACTGGCTAAACAATAGCCAGAAGGCTGACTGGAAATATTGATTTACTTTCTAGGCCATTTAGGCCTTAATGGCGGAGAAAAGCTGAAGTGCTGTTTACTTTTCTGCCTGAATCGACCAAACAACCAGTCCATTTTTTACAGGTTTTTGATTGATTTCGCTTAGAGGAATTAGAGGTGATTTATTTTTAAGCTGAAAGCAACTCGTAAATATCTTCAACTGCATGGGTTCCCTGAGAGGAAATGTTAAGTGGAAATGCTTATTGAGAAAGACTTTGTTGCAAATCAATGGAAACAGGTATCATGCCTCACTATGAGCAGTCAGATGTCAGACACCTTTCCAGAGGGCTGTCAGGACTATAATCTCATCCCTTCAGCTACTCTCCTTTTGAAAGCTCTCAAGTTCACCAAGCTTGAATAAATTTAATCGCCTGACTGAATTTCAGCCAGATGCACCCTGCTGACTTTCAAAGGGTCCTAGATGGGACAACATAATGGCGTGCAAGGCTCGTATGGAGCATTTTCAAAGTTTGATGGGTGAAAACAGTAATTTATCACACAAGTGGCAATTTTCCATGATTCTTCAATCCCACACACAGAAAATGTGGAACTCCAACAAAGGAATGAAGCAGACACACAAAAGAGGGCTCATCCCAAATGCTACCATGTTAGTCTGACTTTTAGAAAAGATGTCAACTCTTAAATCAGTAGTAATATTGAAAGACATGCTTCAGCAATAACAACAACAAATTGTTTGTGACTTGCTGTTCACTCTGGCAAGGTGTGACAACGCCGTAATGAAAAGGCAGTTAGTGTTTTAAATGATCCTCCCAAGAGTGCTTGCCTTCGTGTTTAGAATGAGTTAACAAAGGGGTAAAGGACAACAGTTGAAATTCTATATAAAAGTTCTCTATTCTGTGTTGGCAGCAGAGGGAGAAAAGAGTTGAATAAGCTTCAGATTTATCTCTGTGCTCTCTTCTTAGTTGTCATCACCATATCTATTGTCTTTTAAAGTTTTTGAAATGGTGCTGTTTGGGAAAGTCGTCAGTGATTCTTTTTTCCCCACCTTACTAAAAGAATTTTAAAAATCATATTATCAGTAAAAAATCAGTTGAGAACTTTGCATTCATCAATCTACTTATTCTTATAATTTTCAAAGATATACAATTATCTTTATAATGTTTTCTTTTTCTGACAATAAAACCATATTTACATGTTGTAGAAAATTTAGGTAATACATAAAATTTTAAGTATTAAAAAGATCACCCATAATTCCTTCAGCCTGGAATAAGCACTGTTGTCTTTTTAGTATTTTCCCTTTCAGTCTTTTTTTTTTTCGGGGGGAGCTAGGTTTTTATGTATATTTGCTTAATATTAAAAGCAAAAATTTGGAAAAACTGCATATTGTTTCACTTAACATTATTTCAAGAGCATTTTATATAATCTGTAAAAGAATTTTCCTTCAAATAATAGTTCCACCGTTTTCTAGCGGTGGGTGTTTGAAAAGGACACTTCTCCATCTGACAATAATAACCTGTAAAATGGGAATAATAACAGAGCACATACCACGTGAGATTTTTGAGAGGATGAAACTATTTTAAAACATCATAGCAGTGGTGATCAGTCATTTGAGTGTGTAGCTTAAAAACTGCTTTCTCTGATTTTTTAATTTATTTTGATTTCACAGTATAAAATTTAGCTCCCTGCCTGTTTTCTGTTATATCTATTAGTTGTCACTAAAATGGCAAGCACCAGTTAGAGAAATCAAAAAATAGAAGCCTCCTATTATATAGACCTTTTAAATATAACAATTGCAAAAATCTAATTAATGTTAATAATCTTTTTGTTTCTCTCCCCCTGCACTTTTGTCCTTTATTTCCTCCATCAAAATATTTGATCATTTAAAAGAGACTGGGCCTCCTGGGAGAGGAGCTGTACATGTTAAGCTGATAAGCTTGAAAAAACCATGCTTGCTGGAGTTCACCAGAGGGACAGTCAGCTACCACTTTGCTGTAATTACTGTAGACCAGGGGCAGCAGTAATTCACGGACTGACAACTTACACTTTCTTTCTCACTTATCTTTTGCTTTTTACTAAATACTGTGCAACTGTTTCAGCAAATGGCACATAGTTGTGTCACAATTCCCGTGCCAAAAAATACCTTCTCACCACAGATCTTTCTTGATGAATGAGTTCACTGAATTAGAAAGGAATCATCTTTGATACATAGTCATGTGTTGGGGCAAAAGGTCACAGTCAGCCTAGAATCCCTAAATGTAGAGGTGTGAAACAACTCATTTTTCCTTTTATCCTGGGAGTTTAAATGGAGATACTTCATACGAACAACTGTGAAGCTCAAAGAAAATTCTAAAAATTTATTTCTGAAAGTGAAATAGTAAAGAAAACAACAGCTGTTATCATGGAGTTGAACTGGATTTCAAAATGCTAGTTTAAAACAATGATTGTAAATGCAGTATTGCAGTATGACATTAGAAGCTTCCAGGTTCAGAGCAGAATTTCCCACATACCGTGTGGAACTGTGTTTTTGAAATAAATTAATAGTTCCCATATTGTTGTATTCATATACAAGTTCACATAAGTCCTACAACTCTCACTCTTGGAAATTCACAATCAGCATAACATTTTAAAGGCTCTGTGATGTTTTATATGTTAGTTTTTACTTCTCACTGAAATTAAGTATTTCCTTCAATTTGCATGAAGACAAAAACTCCAGGAGTAACACCCATACCTGAGACCTTGTCTCCAAATAAAAATCACAGATGTTTTCATATCAAATTATAGTTGTTGCAACTATTATGAAAAATTTTTTATACTCAAGCCTATTTCAAAATGTTCATAGTTATTAGATCTACTAGGTCTTATTTGATGTGTTAATAAAGAAATACTTGCATTAATATGCCACACATTTATTTTTATATTTTTGATAATTGTACTTCGATACAATTCATTTCCTTTGAAGCCCTATACATTTTGTTTTATGTATTTAATAACATTATGCTGAGAAGGGATCTATGACTGTCAAAAGGATTTGTCACATAAAAATGGCTAAAACCATTGCTATAATATAAATAAACTTATTAAACTATGTCTAACCTAGTAATCTCCAAACTTATTTATTTAGGAATCCTTATTTTTCCCACTGATGACCAAGATGGAATGAGTCATCCTGGGAACACTGTTTAGAAAATTCTGGCATGCACTTTGCTCCACTGATCTACTGTATTTATTCTAGAGCTCTGTCCATAACTGGCTGCCCCAACAGGATCCACATGCCCAAAGTTCATAGGTTTCTTCACCACCAGACTTCTCAGAGCCTTTTCCTTGTATGTGGTGAATCTCCAAGGTGGTGATATTATGGTATTATTAGCATCCTTCCCCCAGTTCTTTTGGCCATGGAATCCTTTTCTCTTTCGGAGCAGAACTTAGGAGCTAGCATTTAACATGATACCCATTGTGAGAAACATTGTGGCAGTACATTTTAAGTGATGAATGGAAAACATTGAGTTGATAAGTGCAAGTAAAAATGGTGTTTTAGTTCAGAGAGAAAAAAAAGATAAGGGAACATAGCAAAGCGACCACCACTGAGATAGACTACCACAGGACACTTTCTTTCAAGGGACGTGATTGCTAATTGGCAACCACGTGTTCACATTCTCACTTGCCACCGGGTTTCTCAAGATTAACACTATTGACAGGTAGGGCCAGATAGTTACGGTGTGCTGCTGTGTCCTGTGCATTGCAGGACACTAGATGCCAGTGGCAGCTTCTTACACACTTCCCTGCCCCAGTTGTGACAAATAAAAACATCTCCAGATGTTGCCAGATGTCTCCTGGTGGGCAAAATTGCCCCCATTTGAGAAACACTGGAGTAAACGTTTTTAAGAGGAAGGAATTTGTCATTCTTTAAGAACAAGTCACAGTCAAGGTAAAAACTGATGAACCTGCTATATAATTAAATGATACAGCTATATAAGCAGTTTTTCAGGAGAGTTCTGTGGGCTCTTCTAAGTGTGAGGAAAATTCAGTATGTCCTGTTATTTTGTTATGCCTTTACCAGGATTAGCACATTTCTTTCAATATCAGTCTAACAGTAAATATTTCAGGCCTTGTGGGTCAGACTGTCTGACACAGCCGCTCGGTTCTGCCATCATACAGTGAAAGTAACCACAGACAATATGTAAACACTTGAGTGTTCCAGTAAAACTTTATTTACACAAAAACATGGTAAGCCAAATTTGGCCAGCAACATGTATTTCTCACCCTTCCTTTAAATACTATTTATTAATTTTAGGTCTAGAATAGGAAAGATGCTTTTTAAGAAGCTGTTATTTTATGTATTTGATATATAGTCAACTAATAATTCAATCACACTGATTTTCAAAATTGACACTGTGTCTTATCTAAAAGTTTATTTACATAAATTAATGGATCAGTTTGGCCTATTCCTCACAGATTTGTTAACATTTAGGTATCTTGTGCTTGAAAGTAAGGTAGAAATGAGTAAGTGGGTTGTTACAGAAATGCTAGGCTGTGCATACCTCATCTTTAAAAGCCTCTCAGTCCATGATTTATGGTAACCAAAGACTGCCACACAGTATAGTCAATCTTGGTTCTTATAAACAAACTACATGCTTTATTATAACATCAATATGAAAGCCAATTAGCATGTCCTCTATAAACAGGCTATGTTAAACGATACCACTCCATAGCCATGTTCCCCTTTCTCCTTAGAAACAGAACCCTGAGTTTAATTCAGGGTGATGATGCATTCGGCTAAAAGACTAGATTTCTCAGCCTCTTCTGCAATTTCATGTGACTGTGTGACTTAAGTTATGGCCTGTGAGACAAGTACAGATATGTTGTATGGGACATTCAGGAAGGATGCAAAAAAGGTTGACTAGCAAGGAGCCTCTTTTTGCTCTCCTTGGCATCTTCATTTTCCTGGCCTGGTATGTTGATATGAGGGCTAGCGCAATAGAGGCCATGCTGGACAATGGGCATAGAAACCACACATTGATGATGACTGAGCAAAAAGATAGAAATCTGGGTCCCTGATGACACTGAGAAGCCAACACAAAGGACTGTGTACCTCCTGATGTCTGCTACCTGAAAAATGAACAAAATCCTGTCTTTCTAAACTGATGTGGTTTTGGGTTTTATATTACGTGCTCTAAAATATGATCATACTTGATTGAATTAGTCATAAGTTTGAAAATGATTCTAATATTCATTTGATGATTGTGTGAAATTCTGACTTCCTGAGTACTTCAGGAACTGGTATACCTCAGATAAACTACCTGGGCATCAGTCCCAAAAGAAAAGAGGTAAGGAGACATGAAATGATATTTAGAAACACTGTGTTCTCCAGAGATATTCTTCCCCGAGAGTGAAATAAGCCATTATAAATAGGAACTGTTACTGAAAAACAACTTTGCTGTTGAGTTTTGTTTTTACCACAGATCTTACTCTTCAGGCTACTCTAAAAGGAAATAAGGAAGTTCTTTTTGCTAAGAAGTACCAAAATGTTACCAAATTGGCAGTCAGAACAGGAGTGAGGTTATTCAGTTTCTTGCCTGACCATAGCTGAGAGTCGACACCATTGTCCATTCAGACTCAGAAACATGTCCCAGAACCCCCAGGCACCTTCTGTTATTTCTCCTCAATCTAGAACTACAGAGGAAAGCCCTCTGTAGTTCAATAAAAACTCACAAGCCTTATGATCCTTCCTACTGTAAACACTCTTCTTTTAAAAAATACCTTTGGGTCCTCCCAAATGCTTAATTTCCTGAGTTGTTTTTCTGGTTTTAATACTCCCTTAGTAAGTGTTCCTTAACTGATCATACCTATCAATAGAACGTACAGAAATTACTTTTGTGAACGGGATCAAACCTTTTTCTTGCATAAGTCCGCCTATACTTTATGTTTTAGGATGTGTGTGTTTATGTGTGTGTGAGTGCATGTGTGCATATGTACACGAGTACTTAAAAGGTCATTGGGGATGGTTGATGAGAAAGTAAAAGGAAAGTATGTATGAATGAATAAGAGGCATATTCCTCTCTATATGTTGTATTTGCCTCACTGAATAACACTTTGGTGGACAAAAATGCTACCTTCTGTGTATCTGTACACGAGAACTGTATTAATTGTGGATACGAAATTCGTAGACAGTGTACTCCAACACTCGTTTTCTAAATTGCTCTTTCCTACTGCATCCATGTGCAACTCCATTGTCCTTGTCTGTAGAGCCATTCAGGCAGCTGCTACCAGACTGTCAGAGGTGAAATCTGATATGAAAGCTGTTTGCAGTCGAAGCCTAAATTGTCTTGTAAAAATTAGTTGGAGAAGAAAGATGGCTGAATTTGAACGCGTGTGAAACACATACTTCAGGATTCAGAAAGATATCACACTGATAAAATGAAAAGATTGCATTATTACAAAGAGTTGGCAGAATCAGTAACTAAAGCTAAAGATTGCTTGAGTTTGGATGCTCTCCCACTTCAAGCACAGAAGAAATTGAAACTGTGGCAAACATCATCACCAATCCTCTAAGACCAATATATTTTGGGAAAAAGTTTGTGATTAGGCCATGTCTAAATACAGGAAGAAATTGGGGAGGACATCTACTTCCTGAATGCCAAAAAAAGAAGCATTCCTACAAACTGTGACTAAAAGGAAAATCTGTTCATAAGATAGATTCCATTTTCCATTTTCTCATCTCTAAAATGTGTGTACAAATTGTTCCTATCTCAGTGGGTTGTTATCTGAATTAAAATAGTACACGTAGAACTTTTTACATAGTGTCTGACACATAGAAGCCATTCAATAAGTCTTAGTTGCTGGAATTATTCTTCTCAGGGTTGTTCCTGAGTTTTTTAGGACCTGGAAGAAAAGTAAAATGGAGGTCCACATACCATACTTATATCTAAATATTTAAAACTTTTAAATCAATCCAACCAATCTAATCAATCTAATCTATTTTATTTAACATCAACTTGTTTATGGATGTTAAGTAAACTAGGCTGTATCTGATTACCTTGGTACAACAACATAGAGGGCCAGGTTCCAACTCTTTGACGTTTCTCACCTGGATATGACAGCGCAGAGAGAATGAGGCCCTGGCCGCAGCTCTCAGCAATGGCCTTTCCTCTTCTTTTCCCACGCCCAGCTCCATGGTGCATTGTAAGGAGCTTAGCTTTCATCTGCAGGACACCTCAGTCTGCATATACCTCCTGTACACAGCATCTCCTTGGACAACGCTTGAGCCTAAGGGTGCACACCTGCACATTCTGTCATCAGGAGAGAGGAATGTCCAGTCTCCAGAGGTAGACATAGGTCTAGAAGAGATTAAAAGAGGATTGTTGTATTAAAATCAATTGTATTATTTAATACAAAATTATTGTATTAAAATCAATTGCTTAAAGCCAGCTGAAGTCATCAACTCGCCAGACGCTTGACATCAGTCAGGACTCCCCCCACTCTCTTTCCTCCTTCCCTGAATCATCAAATTTCCAAGTATGGGCAAGAAATGAAAGTGGGGAAAAAAACAACTCCATAATTTCTTTGAGGCACCTAATGATGGATTTCATCTTACACTTTCTAGTAACTGTGGTGTATGAATAGGAAAGTTGGTGCAACGAAAGTGATTTTGTACATGGACGACTTACAGATAATGAAAAGAAATAGGAGCTCTTATTTAAAGAGGGCTCAAAACAAACACTCACTGAATTTAGCTTAATGAGACAAGAAAGTGAAGCCAATGAAATGAATTCGACTTACAAATAACAAATTTAGAAAATGAAGATATCTATTGTAATGGGAAAAAAATGTCTTAAAATGTGTATGTGGCATAATTGTCTCCAGTACTCTCAAAAAAGGATGTTGGTGAAAAATAAAAATTAAAAAAAATTCTTCCTCAGGTGACATTTTCCTCAATGTCATTATGCTTTATTTTTAACCAACATTTCCTCCTATTCTTTCAAGCCAACTTTCCTAACAACTGTTTTTCTCCTTCACCAAAATGTGTAAATATTTACAATTGACAAGAACAAATACAGGGGTTTTTTTTTCCTCCCCTTCTTAATTCTGTTTGCATAATCACTTAGTAAAAAGGAGGTCTGAAGAAAATAAGTAGGTAAATGTTTTCAAGTACACAGTTTACTTAAAATAAGAGCTGGTTTTGGTCCTTTTGAGTTTTTAAGTTTTCAGTCCGTATCCCACTGCATGCATTCCCCTGGATCTCTCAGTGTGTTATACAGAAATATTTCCATTGAGGATTTTGATGTTAGTCTCTAATGAAAACAGTCAGTATATCTAGGATAGGTATTAGATAATTTTCTGTCCTTTATATGGACTGATTGCATCATTCCCTAGTGTGTATTTAACTTTTTGAATTACTGGAGATCACTTCTATCACTAAATAATTTTTTTAAGTAAAATATTTATTTTGGTGGCAAAGATGGCATAGAGAATTTCTATATACCTTCTACCCACTTTCCCCTAAAGTTAACATCTTAGGTAGTCATAATACATTTGCCAAAATAAGAAGTAAACATCCAAAACTGAGAAATTAACATTACTATATATATTTTTTTTTACTGTGTTTACATATGCAAATGGATTAGAATGTCATTCTCTTCCCCTAGAAATGACTGAATCTCCAAAGAGAATCAGTGTTCATAAAGAGGTCAGCTTCAAAATTAGTAGGGAGGAAAAGGGGTGTCATGAGCGTCAAATTAAATTCATTTGTCTTTCATTATTTTCTGCTTTCAGTAGAAGCCTTTCTTCTGTGCAGCTACACAATTTACACAATTTTGGCTGGGCCATTCTGAGCAAAATCTAAACTATCTTGAGACTGTCTGACTGAATAACTTTGAGATACTTCAGCTGCACTGCAGAATCACAGGAGGCACTGAGTAGTCTGGCAGATCCAATACATTTCCATTCAGGAAAGCCCTTTGTGGACTGAAAAGACAGAAATTTTAGGACATCATGCAAGCAGCACTGTGAAGAAGGAAAAGTATTGTACTATCTACAAAGACACTTCAGAGGGAAAATCCCTGGCTGTGAACAGTTTTGCACATGGCAAGGGGAGCATAACCTACCATGGGAGCTGGGAACTGGATTTGGCAAGAATCTCCGGAAGATCCTGCAAGAATCTCTGGAATATCCCAGGGATCCGGGAGAGGGGCCCAGCCAATGTAAGGTACATGATTATTGATGGGAGACAAGGTGCTTCGTTGTTACCACCGATAACTTGGGGTCCTGGTTAGGTATGTGGTCTTGGTATGCACTGTTTTTATATGCATCTTTTGGGGCTGCATTTGTTACCAAGTTTGGAATACATATTACCAGTTTTTATTAAAGTCACTTAAGTGTTTTCATACCTGTTCTTAGAAAGATAAGACTATACACTGAGGAAGACAAAAGCATGGCCCTCAAGAAAAGCAAGTCCATACTTTAAGTCATAAAGCAAATCAAAAAAGTTTAAAAGACTACCATCATTGCAATTTTTCATCTTTCATTTTAAATTAAATCATGGGAATAAAACAATTTTCTTTTTTCTTTCTCTCTTAAGAGCTTAGTACATTATAATAGATATGACATTGAGTGATTGCTAAATTAATGAAACCATTGTTAGAGTTCTCTACAAGTTTAGAGGTAGATTTATAAAAGGTACATTTGGCTGCTCGGCCCTATTTTTGTCCCTTTTAGCTTTGAAAGAGCCTAATTAGGAAACAATTCTGTACAGTGGGTCAAAGGATAAAATCCCTTGAGAGAGAACTGAGAATATCATGGCACAAAATTGTCTCAAATTTAGGGGTTCTCGTGGTTCAGAACCCCCTATATTGTAACCCAAGTGCTATAACATCATTACCTGAACCTGCATAATGCAGACAATCATCACTTAGGCTTCCTAAATATTGGCTTAAGTTACAGAGGCCATGGGCGGCCTTGTGCCATGAATCTCCTGGAAATTTTCCCCATGGCTTTGGGGGCCAGGAAGAGTCCCCAGACTGTCACACCAACTGAAGTTTTCTCTTCCAAGTTTGGTCATTTATAGAAAGACCACTTCTGCTTTAAGAAACATTACAATTGGAGTATTCGATTAACCTCTCACCAATCTGCCTGCATGGAAATATCTGGGTATTTCTTTTTCACCTTAGAAAATTATGTAGCACAAAAGTCTTCATAAGTTTAGATTTGAATAAGCAACACACACAGTGCTGAAAGGGGCAGGGGGCAGGGACAGTCTTGGTTTTTATAAGGCTTTTATAATTCTATTTCCTAAAGTTTAGAGCACTGTTAACAATGGTTTCATTAATTTGTGAATCATTCAGTGTTACCTCTGCTATAAAATATTGGACTTTTAATGGGTTTAGGTAGAAAGGAAAATTATTCCTATGATTTAATTTAAAATGAAAAATTGCATAGTTAGTAACTTTGTTAAATTGGGGGGGCTACTGGTAAAATCTTCATCCGATGTAAGGTTATTTTTGTGATGAAAGTATACATCTGTTTTCATAATCTTTGTGACAAGAAATATAGAAAATACATTTAAAATACTGCATGATGGATTGGGTTATTTATGAAATTAAAGAGAGTTTTGAGAAATATAAATGGTTATTATGGTGCATTATCATAGTAAGTGACTTTGATGCCTTATGAAGAATTCTCTCTGTCCACCTCCAGTTTCAGCCACAACTGTCTTGGATTTTCTGTGCCAGCTGAGACCCACCTTAAGTGGCAGCCTTCCACAAGGGCAAGCCGGGTACCCACCTGCTTTCTGCCTAGGAGTCTAGCTCCCTGGGCAGAAATGAGAGAGGTAGAAGAGAGCCACTTCTCTCTCCCATCCTAGATTTTCTGTGTAATATTTGTACAGCTGGTATCCTGATTTGTAGAAAATTGAAAGGAAATCATTCTTGAAACAAGTCTGAGCCAGTATTTTAACCCAGGTCTCTGTGCTGTCTGGTCTGGTTCAAATACTAAGACCCCCAGGGCTTCCCTGGTGGCACAGTGGTTGAGAGTCCGCCTGCCGATGCAGGGGACATGGGTTCGTGCCCCGGTCCGGGAAGATCCCACATGCCGCAGAACGGCTGGGCCCGTGAGCCATGGCCGCTGAGCCTGCGCATCCGGAGCCTGTGCTCTGCAACGGGAGAGGCCAAAACAGTGAGAGGCCCACGTACCGCAAAAAACAAAACAAAACAAAAACAAAAAACAAATACTAAGACCCCCCACGTTGAACTGGAAATGTATTTGTGTATTTATTCAACAAATATTTATGGAGAACTTAACAAATGTGAGACATGTTATAGGCACTGAGGATATAGTCATGAAACAAAATCATTTTCCTCAAAGAACTTCTAGTCTATTTGGGGAGGCAGATAATCAACAAGTACATCAGTATTTCAGAAGGTAGGAAGTTCTACAGAAGAAAGCAAGACAGGGAATACCAGTTTAGGGTCAAGGATTATAATTTTAAACAGAGCAGCCAGGGCTTCCCTTGTGGCGCAGTGGTTGAGAGTCTACCTGCCGATGCAGGGGACGCGGGTTCGTGCCCCAGTCCGGGCAGATCCCACATGCCACGGAGCGGCTGGGCCAGTGAGCCATGGCCGCTGAGCCTGCGCGTCCGGAGCCTGTGCTCCGCAACGGGAGAGGTCACAACAGTGAGAGGCCTGCGTACCGAAGAAAAAAAAAAACATAGCAGCCAGAAAGTTCTCTCTAAGAAGGTGGCATTTGAATAGAGACCTGGATGGCGTGTGATTGTTTGGCAGGAAGAAAATTCAGGGAGAGGGAACAGCGAGTATAAAGAATGAAGAAAAGTCTCTTCCTGGCCTGAGCGAAGTTCAACAATGAAACCAATGCCTGACCCTGAGCTAATAATTTATTCTCTGTGTCTCAGTTTTGTTTTTTGTAAAATAAAGGTAATACCATTAGCAGTATCACTGTGAGAATTGAATGTATCATTTTACATAAGACACATAGTATATGTTCAATAAGTGCTAGCTCTTATTATTATTGCTTACTCAGTTTCATCTATCCCACTTCAAAAGGAAACATCAGCGAAAGCTTTGGATTCAGCAAATTGCGTATCTAAAAGAAAATTAAAACTGTTACACTGGCCTGGAAGGCTCTCCCAGCAGAGTCTTGGCTTTCTCCTCAGACTTCAGTTGCATTAGCAATGGACTCATTTTGTTGTTCTCACTTTGGTGTGTGTTGTATGCCACATACCAACCATTGAAAAGTGGACAGGAAGGTGAGGAGATTATTTAAATAAAAAAAACCAAAAAAAAAAAAAAAAACCCCAAAACCAGTCTAGTCACAAAGGAAAAATGAAGTACGGGATGCTTTATAACAAGAAGAGCTGATTTAGTTTGGGTCAGCCAAGTCTAAGATGAGTAAGAATTTTCTAGGTGAAGAATGAGAAAAAGAAACCTTGGCAAAGGACGTATCCTACGTGAAGTTTCTAAGGCAATGGGTAGACGTGTGTCCCTTCGTCAGGCAACGTTTAGCCGTGTCTGGAGACATTTTTGACGGCCACAAGGAGGAAATGCTACCGGCATATAATTGGTAGAGGCCAGGGATGCTGCTAAACATTCTGCAACACACAGGACAATCCCCACAACGAAGAATGATCTGGCCCTTACTCTGCTGTAAGGCAAGAAAGTGCTCTCATGCAGGAATAAAAGAAGACCCCTATGACTAGCTCTTACTATCCCAGCGTGGTTAAGACAAGCAGTCACACAGGACTTTATAGGCTTAACTAGATTGTATCCTAAATTCAAATGAAGTCACTGAAGGAGTTTAGTCAGTATTTGGGGGGTGGGGGTGGGATGAAGTTGCGGAGGAGCAGGTGGATTTGGCAAAACTCGACTTATATTTGGAACAGATTATTGTAATGGGAGCTGCAGCTGAGGCACGTTCAGTCCAAAGAGAGGTGCTAATACAGAACCAACTTGTGAATTATTAAAATAGTCTACCACACTGAAGTATAAAAGAGCCAATGGGTGGGCTTCCCTGGTGGCGCAGTGGTTGAGAGTCCGCCTACCGATGCAGGGGACGCGGGTTCGTGCCCCGGTCTGGGAAGATCCCACATGCCGCGGAGCGGCTGGGCCCGTGAGCCATGGCCGCTGAGCCTGCGCGTCCAGAGCCTGTGCTCCGCAACGGGAGAGGCCACAACAGTGAGAGGCCCGTGTACCGCAAAAAGAAAAAAAGAGCCAATGGGTATGAACTGGAAAATTATTGAAGTGGATTCCTCTGGAGGAAGATATGCTGTCAGGATCTCTTTACCCTCCTCGTGAAGTCAGCCCCTGCAAAACCCACCTAACCTAGCGTCGGGAGAGGAGGTTTCAGGAGCTTCCTTGGAGAATGTCTCTGTGTCTCTGCCTCCTTGTAGGCCATGGTGTGTGTGATTCGTATCTGAGAGAGGTAAAGGGCAGGAGACTGACTGAAGGGGCTATTGATAGCAGAGCAGAGGACTGCGTTGTGGTCTCCGAAGCGTTGTGGTCTCCGAGTCCGCCAGGGCAAAACATGCAGCCTGAGGGTTAGATACGTGCGCTGTGTGAGGACGGGAGGAGGGGTCGCAGAGGGGAGAACAGAAGGTGCCTTGGGATTGTTTTAGATCCTTCAGAAACGACAAAGTGGCTGCAGCGCAAGGAAATGGAAGTTAGATGGACAGCCATCCAGAGGATGTGGAGGAGGGCAAGATGAGCTGGAGTGGAAATGCACTTGACCATGTCAGGGGACTATGGTCGAAATATCTCCAGGGTTGCGGGGAAGGGGTGGAAGGCAGTGCGGGGAGAAATCTCTGAAGAATGAAAGCAAGGGCTGAAGGGAGAAGCACATTTTTTTTTTTTTTTTTTTTTCGCGGTACGCGGGCCTCTCACTGTTGTGGCCTCTCCCGTTGCGGAGCACAGGCTCCGGACGCGCAGGCTCAGCGGCCATGGCTCACGGGCCCAGCCACTCCGCGGCATGTGGGATCTGCCCGGACCGGGGCACGAACCCGTGTCCCCTGCATCGGCAGGTGGACTCTCAACCACTGCGCCACCAGGGAAGCCCGCAAATTTTTAAACTACAACAAAACTAGAAAGCACTAGTGGAAGTTTTCCCACTGTGGTACAAATCAACTAATAACTATCTTACTCTCCTTATCTCTTCCCCTGCTCCATGCTCTAAATCAGAAAGGCCAGAGAACGGGGTAGTAAGATATGGCAGAAAGAGAATAAGTCCTAGGTCAGAAAGGAGTGAAGCATTTGCCTCCCCTTTCCTTACCATAGGCATTCTGATTACACCAGCCACTAGCTATGGCTGGGAAGAAATTTCCACTTTAAGTTAGTAGTCTTGATGAAACCAGCATTTTAATTAATGAAGTAAAACTTTATTTTGAGTAAAGAACTAATTATAGAATAAATTTAAAGACAAATTTCAGGAATTAATTTTTGTGAAAACCTCACTTTAATCATTTTAATTCAATATAACAGTTACTGTTTCACAAATTGAAACAAATGAACAAAAACATGGCTACCTTTTGGAGAATAGTTTGGGAGTAGAACAACATATTTGAAAATATATGTTAGAGCATGTTTTGCACATGTTAGGAAGTATTATGCTAAGATAATAACCCCAAACTAAGGGTGGCTGAAAACCACCAAAGATTCCTCTCCATCGCGTTCCAAGCTCTTTGCAGGGACAGTGGAGCTTTGTTTACTCTATTCAGTCAAGGATCCAAGTTGATAGCACAGCCATGTACTTGTACTTTGTCATTCAATGTGCAAAAAAGGGAAGAGAATTCCAGAGGAGCTTACTTTGGCAATTAAATGTTCCAGTCCTGAAATGACCTACGCCGTGTTCCTTAACATCTCATTAGTCAGAAGTCACCACATGGCCCCATCCCACCATAAAGGGCGCAAGAAGTATAATTACACCTTGTTCCCAAAAGAGAGAATATTTATCAAATTGTGTGATGAAATAAGGCAATGGATAATAATGACTTAAAGTAATAGAAATAAAACTTAAATGGCCAGATTTGAAGGATATACTTGAATAAATTCTTCTAGAGCCATAATTTTTAAAACATTTACCATTTATATTTTGTCTAAGGTAGTATATGAACACCTAAAACAATGTGAATATGTAAAGTAATAGATTCATAACTTACATTTGTTACCTTCTAATTGCTCTAAGAAATGCCTTAGGAAATTACCATTGTCTTGAATTCTTCCTATATATACATTGCTCTAATGGTAAAGATACCACAAAACAAGCAGAAGCGAAGTAACAAGGATGCAGAGATTTCTGACTGCAATGTTTTGGCATGTTTCTGAACTCTGCGGCTTGTTGCCACAAGTTATGATGTACTTGCATTATAGGCTGTATCACCAGCTATATGTTCCTTCACATTTTGCTTTAAAGAATTTCTAATATTTTTAACACAATCAGGGATATAATTATAAAAGTATATTTCTTTCTAGAGGAAATCTTTGAAGAAAACTTTAAGTTCAGAACTAATATTTAGCTTTTACTATCATCTCTCTTTAGTAAAAATTGATTATTTTTAAAATGTTCCTAATTACAACATTAGATGCCATAAAATTGCTTTGCACTTCATATTATTTGTGGAATTGAGACTAGACTAGGATTTGGCTTCAGGTATAATAATTTGTAAAATGAAACAAAGATTATTAGTTCTTTGCTATGTATTAAAATCAATGAGAGAAAAAGACAGATCAAAGTGGAAATAATACGATATGTTTACAAATGCTCCTCTCTAACAGCACATTAGGTTCTAATAAGTCAAATGCCAGTGTGTTTGGGATACAGCAATGTAAATTTGAGGGAGACACAATTACAGACTGAGGGTTAAAACCCACTCATAAAATGTAATCAACTCTAATTTTGTGACTTCTTGTTAGAATAGTAAAACACTATATAACTACATATCTAATATCATGTCCTCACATCTACGAAATAGTAAAATGTGCCTGTCTTCTCAATTTTAAATGAAAACAACCATCAATTTATTTCATGTAGATAATGGGAAAACACAGTTTGAAAACTGCATTGTGATCAAACATGATAAATGCTGGTACCAAGTAACTTTGAATAAGAAATTAAAAATAATTTACAAGGAATTCCCTGGCAGTCCAGTGGGTAGGACTTGGCGCTTTCACTGCCTTGGCCTGGGTTCAGTCCCTGGTCAGGGAACTAAGATCCCACAAGCTGTGTGGCACAGCCAAAAAAAAAAAGAAAGAAATTTACATGAAAGGTCTGTCATTTATAATACATACCACCTCAGATTTTTGTCAGTTCTCAAGGTTGCAAATATGACCATAGTTATAACTTGTAACTTGAATTTACATGGTTCTGGGCACTGTGAGTAGAATTCAGGAAGACTGTAAAACTTCTGAAATTTTAGGCATAATCCTTTACATATGTGTCATGTGTGTATTTCAGAAAAGAAGTTTCATGACTCATCAAATTCTTAAGGTATCCATGACCCACAGATAATTAAGAACCATTGCTCTTTGTATCCACCCCAGTAATTCATAAAGCTAGCTACAGACTAATTGGCTGTTGTTTTCTAATTTATTTTTACAAAAGTGAGAGAAAAGACTTTTTAGCACTTCACTAGAATTCCTGCATATGTGGTAACAAGTAGAGAATGATGAAGCCATGTTACGCTGGGGATGGTAGGGAATTCAGGTTGACTCAAGTGTTACTAGCAATCCCACACCTCATTTTTACCTGTGATTCCAGGTCCTTGCTTTTGTTATTATTTGCAGAGGGTTAAGAATATAATCATTAATAATCACGGGGATAGATATGATCCATGTTTTACACTAGCATGTAGAAAAAGGTCAGTGTTTTGTCAAGTGCTCAAGACTTGAATCCTTTTTTTGTGACAGAATTTGATTGATTCTGGAGATGGTGGCCTGTCCTTGCCCTTCTATTTCTGTCTTGATCCATATTGTGGGTATTACCCCAGTAGTGGTTGAGTGAGGCCTGAAGTGGAGGATTATGATGACAGAAACAGAAAGTCTTAGAAGACATTGTCATATTGGTTGATTCTCAAAAGACTTGAGTCTAATCCTATGTCTGGCACAAATTCTACCCGGTTTAGATCTGGCTTCCTCATTCACTGGGGAAAAAAAAAATCTGTTAGTACTTTTCTGCTCTAAAAGTGGGATTCCACAATTAATCCGTTTATTTCCATCACTGATTTTCTAAGTATTGAGTACTTCTAAGTCACTTTGGAGAAGATTAAAATAAAATTAGCATGGGGAACTCCAGCCCTTAACATGGTGACTCTCTAGGAGGAAACCATAAATGAACATAATAGTTTAGAGTGGTCAGGTTTCAAAAGAAAGGTATATATATATTTGATGCTTATAGCCAGTGTCATAAAGTGGTATTAGGTCTACCAAATGTATTCATTTATGTGACACATTTGCAGATGGTGACCTTCTATATGATAATCTTGGTACATTGCCGTAGAAAATTCTGTTTTTCTGAAGTCTGTTGCTCCATGACTTTTGGTTCTTGAGATTTATGCTCCCATGTAGCCTGGGCCTGAGCTTCATTAGCACCTGATTTACCCCGAGTGCAGATGGTTATTGGAAATAAAAAGTCAGCCATTTCCTATGATTAAATCTCTCACGGGCTGCATCTCCCTCTTAGCTATTTCCTTACTATTGCATATGATTCATTCGCAAGCAGAACAGTGATTATTATATGATTGTTAAATCTAAAGTGGAAAGGAAAGTAGATTATTAGAAAAAGTCTAGTAGCTTATTAATATATATTATGTGCTACATGAAATGATGTAACCGAAGTATTAGCAGGATGATAGATTTATAGATGATGAGACAAAATTACTCTATTGTGACGATTGAATGTAACAAAAAGAATTCAGATTTTTTTCTTTTCTTTCTTTTTTCTTTTTGCTTGCCTTGCTTTAAGGGGTTATTGCTTAAACCAATAATCTCCCCAAATGCCTCCTCATCCTTCTTAGCAGTATTATTGTGAGTCTAATAAGCAAAGGAGGGGAACTCCAGGAATATTAATTTGCTATGTCTGTATTTTTTGAGCTGAGAGGAAAGCAAGACTTTGTTCCCAACAGAAATATTTCAGTAGTTTTATCTGATTGGAAATAATTGGCTGTTACTTTTTCACTTGACACTTTCCTTTTATGTGAACAATAAGAGTTTGAGAATTTTTATCTCCCCTTCAGAATTTTGCATACTCTTTATATTATACTAAGTTAATGAAATTGATGACCACATAGTACAGAGTCAACTTGTACAACAGAGACTTGTTGATTTGCCCGGTTATTACCGTACTTAATTGACCTATCATATTCCTTTTCTTCTACGTAAAAGTCTAAATTGTTCAATTGGAAGATGAATACAACCACAATTACCAGAGCTCTTTTCTGTCTAATTCATTTCCATCATTACATTTATTTAGGTTACTTAGTTTCAGCTCTGAGGCTTTAGATATGCAAGGAGTTTTAACAATGAAATACAAGCATTGCTCTGCTGATCTTTTAGGAACATATTGTGTTGCCACTTCCTGAATGCTCATGCAGCAAATAGTTGCATCAAAAAGAAACAATACACATAGATAAAGACATACCAATTCAGTATAAGCACTGCTGCTGCCAGTATTCATCATAAGACAAGCATGCTCTGCAGTGAAGTGTCTGGCCCTAATCTAGCAGCACTTACTCACACTGAGCTACCATTCTCTCTCTTCTAGGTTCTTTGGCCTCCTTAACGTGGCTTTCGGTATGTTTTCTGCCACAGGGCCTTTGTGCTGACAGTCACCTGTGCCAGAAATGTGCTTCCCTCCCAGGAATTACAACCTCTCATGAAATATTTCCACTTTTCCTCCTTCCCATGGTACCATAGCAATTTCACAATATTTGTGTGCTTGAGGAATTACTGTCTTTCCCACTACACTGTAGGGCAGAGTCTATAAGGCAGAATTTATGGAAGCTTTTGCTGACTTCTGTGTATGTTGTGGTTAGCGTGTTCCAAGATATATGATAAGTTTGTGTGTCTTTCATCCATTTTTACACAGCACACCACCCCAAAACTTTGCACCTGAAAATGACAGCAGTTTATTATTTTTCTTACTTCTTTGGGTGAACTAGGCAGCTCTTCATATGCAATAAGTTAGTGAATGAGCTGGGCCTGGGCTCAACTAGGTTATTAGATCTTCCTCTTCACATCATTTTCCACTCTGGATGTCTTCACAACAAGGAGTTCTCAAGACAGTGCTCCAAGAGAGGGAAAGTGGCATTTACAAGGCCATTGAGGCCTAGGCTGTGGAACTTGTACAACATCACTTCTGTTACATTCTGTTGGTCAAAGTCACTAAAGCTAGTCCAGATGCAGGGGGGTGAAGAAAGAGATCTACCTCTGGAAGGGAGATGTGGCATAGTCCCGTTTCATAATGGCTTGCATACAGGATTGGGAAGAATTTGCGTCCATTTAAACAATCTACTACTGTATTCAATAATACTTTAATTAATTATAAAGGCAATTATAATTTAGTTTTGAAAACTAGTCCAGGAATTGGCTGGTATAAATGTTTTATAATTTTTTGTATTTGTTTTGGATTTTCATCTTATATACGCTCTGCTCTAAGAATGAGAAGAACTGGAGAGAGTGGTTCATCAATTCTAAGTGATAATAGGCAATCTAATCTCACCTTTAAACAAATAAAAGCTATTAGCAATATAAGAGCAGGAACTTCATCACTAATGAATTACCAGCAACTAGAACGGTGCCTGTCACATAAGAGGTATTCAGTAAATATTTGTTGAATGAATGAATGAGCAAAAACAATAGAAATCCCTTTCTCTGGTCTCCCCTTTTATGTTCCTAAGCAAGTCGCTTTTTGTTTTCATCTGTCTCAAATGATTAGGTTCTAAATTTGGGGGGAGATAGCTGAATGAAAAGTAGTGTTCTTGGGCTTCCCTGGTGGCGCGGTGGTTGAGAGTCCGCCTGCTGATGCAGGGACGCGGTTTCGTGCCCCGGTCCGGGAAGATCCCACATGCCGCAGAGCGGCTGGGCCCGTGAGCCATGGCCGCGGAGCCTGTGCTCCGCAACGGGAGAGGCCACGGCAGTGAGAGGTCCGCGTACCGCAAAAAAAAAAAGAAAAGTAGTGTTCTTGTTCACATACGTATTTCCATGAATCCATAATAATGAACTCTGGCAAGATTTAGCAACACTGAAACATATTATGTAGGTATGAGTAACCTTATGATTATTTTACATTTGATGACTTACTAAAAAGAGCCTCCAAGAGATTTTGTTTTCGTACCGATAGATAAAAATAACAAGGAGTTATCCTCTGCAATCTCTATAATCTGTTCATAATAGGAAACATCTCTGAGTCACCTAAATGAGCGACTATAAATATCCAATATTTTGAATGAAATGACTTCAATACTGTATCTAGGTTCAGATTATATACACTTTTTTGAACAAGGGTATCATTTTGTTCTTCTTAAGTGAAAGATACAGATGACTTTTTATTTAAATTCTGGAAAGCGATACAACGTGTTGCTAAGTATATTAGTATGACAAAAAATGTTGGTTTATTGATTTGTTGATGGTAATGCAAATTGAAAAAGGTTTTATCTTGTAAGATATCTTCAACTATAATTCATCTCCATTTATTATCTGCTTATTTGGGCATAATTTCAAACAGGAGAAAATAGTATATGGGCTAGGCTTATTTTTAAAATAAAAAATAGATAATACTAGAGAGAAAAGGAAAGGAAATGTTTCTTAGAATTACCCAACATGTACTTGAGTGTACCAGCACAATGATTAATCTCCAAATAATAATGCCTACATCTGTCAATTAGTTTATATACAAGTCAGCCTGAATATTTTATATAAATTATAGCATCTTGACTGGAAACAAAAACAGATCATGATATTTCCGGGAGTCATCTGGGTCCCTCAGGACATAAATCAGTGACAAAAAATGCAATCTAAATAATAATGGGTTTACTGATTCATATGTTAGACTATATAATTCTTCAGTTTGATTAAAAGTATCAATATTTTCAATATAACTCAAGTAGTCTGATTCTTATTCTTATCGTTTTTCTACAAGATAATTAATGTGTGTGTAAAACCAGTCCTCTGTAGCATTGGGAAAAGGAGGATTGCCCCATTTTGTAATTCTAGTGTGAGAGAAGTTTTAAGGTGAACAACATTTTCAAAATGCAAAGTTGTGGTTCTTGTTACAAAATTGGAAAAGGACTGCTGATGTGTGAAGAAAATCAGAAGGTAAAACACTTAACTAGTTTTCAGAGAATAGAAACAAGTTTTATTAGAAGTTTTTTTTTAAGTTGTGACGCTGTGTTAGTCGTCACAGAATATAGGTAAGGAAAATGATGTGTGAAGGAGCTAGAGAGGTGTAATTTTTTTCTTTATTTTTGTAAGTTTTACAAAACATAGCATCTAAAAATTGGTTAGGAGAAACATTTAAAATGTAGCAAGGTATAATATGTTCTAATGATTCATAATTATTGATTTTAAATTATTCTATGACACTGAGGGTAGTAATAGAAAAGAATTAATTGGCCTTTCAGTGATGAAAAGTAGATGTGTTTTTCAAAACTATTTGTATAATCTCCTTTTTCACATGTTGAATTCCTTGTGTTTGAAACCGCTTTGTGTAGTGATTTCAGATGTCATTAATATTTTAACATGCAAAGCAAATGCCGTCAGACAGAGTTATTTGTTTAATAATGTTGACTCCTTCTCGTAGTCAAATGCAGAAAGTTACCAGTTAATTCATATTCTAGTTGTAAAGAGTTGTCCATGGGTCAGGTCAGAAAACTGGAGCTGTTTTTACTATAAGTGTACCTGAACTATTACATTTAATTAACTTCCCTGAAACTAAGTAGGTGCTCCTTAAATATCTGTCAAACTATATATTAACACTGAAGAACCTTTGTATTCTTATATCTGGTGCTTAAATAATTGATTGGTTTAGTACATTCAGTAAAAGCAAATAAAAAAGACAGAGAAAGAGGGAGACAGAGACAGAGAGAGAGAGAGAGAGACAATTATAACCAAGGAAGTCAATTGGTAAATGGTAGAAAGAGAGGGGATGTCGCAAGCAATTCTTTCACAGTCTAGGTCAACATATTCACTTTATTATCCAGCTAGTTGTCCCAGCTGCCTGTGAAGGCCTTCCAGCAGTCATCCTAGGGAGCAGTATGTTAAGTGTGTGACCATAGTCCAGTCTCGTCCTCATTTTTAGTAAATGGAAAAACATCATTTTATCATGGCACCCAGAAGTGATCAGGCTTTTAATCACTTGCTCAAGTTACCAAGGGAAAGTGGTGGTGATTCCTTTCCAGAGAGTAGAATACACACAATTCCATAGTTCAGGACATCATATCAAAATCCATGGAAAGCAAAATTAACTCCACATTGCTTGGTAACTGGAATTAGAGCAAAGGAAGGAGGATGGGTTAAGGAACTATGTTACCTAGACTCTTTGAAAAATCTGGCCAATTTCCTTCCTTAAAGAAATTTTGCTGTTACCTTTTATTGTGTTCACTCTTAACAGCATCCTATAAACGTCCTTTTTTAGAACTTATCACAATTGATATTAAATCATTCCGTATATTTTTTCCTGACTAAAATTTAACTGTAACGTGAGCAGAGACTTCTTCTGTCCTATGTACAAATGTAATTCCATTGCCTATCACTGTACCATGTCTAGAGTAGGTGCTCAGAACGTTGGATAAATGATTTTTTTTTACCACTAGAGAGAACAGTCTAGTTTCCCCTGACGTTCAGAGTTAGGCATGGAGACTTGCTAATTCCTGCATTTGTGGTGCCTTCCTCTTTTTGTTTTTATACATACTGAAGAGAGTTTTTGTGTTGTGGACATTTTCTATTTATGAATACAATAATCCCTTTAAAAGAAGTAGAGCTTTATTTTATATTGATGCATACAAACCTTCATTACATTTTCACTATCAATTTTGGCTAGGCTCTACATGTGTCTATTTATATTAGTGAGAAATACTCTACCTTAAATATTTCTGTATATAATCTCAGACATCGTGGTATATTTTATTAATTCAAATATCACCCACTGACTCTATTTCTAAGTTTTTGGATATGGAAGAGGGGAAGGTGAGAAGTATGAACTTACCGACTGCTTACTAGTCTGTGACTCTGATAAAAGCATCAGTTGCAAATTTGGGACACTTCAAAAAGGGATGTTTTGTGAGTTTTTTCCCAAGATTATATCAAGTATATAAACATGGAAATAATTCTTTAAAAATTCAGGGGATAGCAAGTCAGATGAGGAAAGCATATTCAGTGATATTTGCATATCTAGTCACAAGATAAGCACAGGGAATTATGCTGAACAGAAATTCTCTACCTTAACTCCTTTATTTCAGTTACCACCAAATTTCACACCTAGAAAAATAGGATTGTATAATAAATATATCACCTCATTTGGATTTTCCAAATATCTCACTGATAATAATATATGTGAAAATTCTCTTAGAACTATAATAGACAGTGCTGTCAGTGTGCTTTTGGCTACAAGTAACAGAATACACAACATAAGTAATAAGAGTCTATTTATAAATCTCACATGAGTGGAGATCCAGAAATGGACTGTTTCAGAATTGACTGATTAGGAAGTTCAACTCTCTTCAGGAATCTGGATCAGCATCTCTGGGTATCCCTTGCCTTTCCTTTCATGGTGGTAAGATGGCTGCTCCATTTCCAATTAGAATCTCCTTCCTTGACAGCATGCAAAAACAGGGGAAAGAATGGGCCTAGCTTTCCCATTGTACATGTCTCTGTTTCAGAATGGGAGATCTCTCAGGTCCTGTTCGTCAGCGCTAGATTACATTGTCATCCTTAGTTGACTTAAATAATCAGGAGAGGGGGATTAAAAATACTTCTAGGGCTTCCCTGGTGGCGCCGTGGTTGAGAGTCCGCCTGCCGATTCAGGGGACATGGGTTCGTGCCCCGGTCCGGGAGGATCCCACATGCCGCGGAGCGGCTGGGCCCGTGGGCCATGGCCGCTGGGCCTACGCGTCTGGAGCCTGTGCTCCGCAACGGGAGAGGCCGCAGCAGTGAGAAACCCACGTACCGCAAAAAAAAAAAAAACTTCTAAAGTAGAAATAGGAACAAAAGAACAATTTAATGATGATCACCCATCTCACCTATAACATTTCCCTTATGGCTTAGAAAAAAGTTTCATGTGATGCTGCATTCATTATTATATTTAATGAGAGACAGTATGGAAAAAAAGCTAGAATTCCTGAGTTACATTTTGCACTTCCTGTATGATGTTGGGTGAGTGACTTCTAAACCTCATTGGGTTTACCTGTGACAGTGCCATGCTCAGTAACAGCAGAAAACATGGCTCTCACAAATTTCATTTCATCTCCTTAACAGTTTTCTTAAAGAACTTTTTATGATTATGAAATACTTATTTTAATAATAGAGATCTAATTATTATTGAAAGATATTCAGGTCTAAACATCTTGGACACCATTTAAACATTTTATAGGTTTAGTTTTACATTTCATATAATTATTAATTTATCATTGTTCTTTGGGGACTTACTATGTATGTATACTTCTTTAGACTCTGCAATATGGCATTACTACTGCTTTTGTACTTTTCCATTAGAATATCCATCTCTTTTTACATACCAAGGTGGAATATTTTATGATTCTGTCTGAAGTTTCTGTAGCCTGTTTCATTGTCTCTTGAGTGCTTAACAAGCATACCTTAAGAATGAACATTAGATACAAGCATTTTTATATGTCATTTAAAAAAATATGTCTTTACCTGTGGTGTGCAAACATGAAAAATGTTTGCTGTCTTCGGTGTGAATATAAAATGTCCCCACTGTAGTAATTACAGCCATGTTCCTTCCTTATGAAATAATGTTATCAACATTATTCTTTTGCTATAAGAGTGTATAAATTGCTATTTTTAAAAAACATAGGTTTGAGGGTTTCAATAAAATGTAGTTCTTTTTATAAAATATAATCATATTAAGAGCAATACCTCACTACATTTAGGAATAAATGAGTAACCCTATAACCAATGTCTGGTGTAACGTCTCTTGGCAATGAAAAACAAAACTGAATTGAGTTCTATGACATAAATGTACCATTTTAAACACTTACCCTATTGCTGTAAGTCAACAGTGACACGTCTCTCATCACCACTATTGTTAGCCAAATTCAAAATTCCTGCTATGTTTCTAGAGTATTCCATCAAATTGTAAGACTAAATTTTGTATTAAAATAAAGTTATCGAATTGTTAGAAACATTGTTCTCCATGAGAAAATAATTTTAAAACCAGTTTTGAAATGACTGTTGAAATGCTTTCATAACAGGACAAAAATGAAGCAAAGTAATGTAAATGATGAGATTTTTGAAACATCTTTAATGAGTAAAAAATATTCATTTAAAATCCATTTTAACTAAGCTACTTAGGACATTATGTTTTTGCTTTCATTTTAAAAGCAAAGGTCGGGGCTTCCCTGGTGGCTCAGTGGTTAGGAATCCGCCTGCCAGTGCAAGGGACACGGGTTCAATCCCTGGTCTGGGAAGATCCCACATGCCGTGGAGCAACTAAGCCCGTGCGCTACAACTACTGAGCCTGCGCTCTAGAGCCTGTGAGCCACAACTACTGAAGCCCGCACACGTAGAGCCAGTGCTCTGCAACAAGAGACGCCCCCGCAATGAGAAGCCCACTCATCGCAGCTAGAGAAAGCCCGCTTGCAGCAATGAAGACCCAACGCAGCCAAAAATAAATTTAAAAAATAAATAGAATTTAAAAATAAAATAAAAGCAAAGATCGGGGCTTCCCTGGTGGTTCAGTGGTTAAGGATCCGCCTGCCAATGCAGGGGACATGGGTTTGAGCCCTGACCCGGGAAGATCCCACATGCCGCGGAACAACTAAGCCCGTGTGCCACAACTACTGAGACTGTGCTCTAGAGCCTGTGAGCCACAACTACTGAAGCCCACGCGCCTAGAGCCCCGTGCTCCGCAACAAGAGAATCCACAGCAACAAGAAGCCTGCGTACCGCGATGAGGAGTAGCGTCCTCTCGCTGCAACTAGAGAAAGCCCACTCACAGCAATGAAGACCCAACGCAGCCAAAAGTAAATAAATAAATAAACTTATAAAAAATAAATAATAAACAAAGGTCAGAGGATTTTATTATCTGATGATCATGTTATTCATACAGTATGGATAGAATCAGTTAAGGATGCTTGAAAAGGGATTCAAGTGTCTATTAGAAGAGTTCAGTTTTATACATATATAAATGGTCTTCCAAAGCTGCTATATCATCACTAAATACATGAAAATAATAAAAGAAGCACACCTGTGAGAAAAAGTTGACATTTAATTTAAGAGTAATTTCATTGCATTAAAACTTTCTGTGTGTTTATGACTTTAGAGTTTTCTACAGTAAGGTAAATGAGGCAATTTCACCCTTTTTATGTTGCATCTTTGTTAGGAGTGAGCGTCATATCTAATTAGGTTCTTTGGTATTATTTTTGGTAAATGCACTGGCAATTCATGTTTTGTTTGTTTTGTTTTATGTTTGCTGCATTAACATTACTTAGCAGACAAAGTTTAAAAAAAAAACAACGAAAAACCTTTGTAAACCAGGAAGAAAAGTTCCAAGGAAAATATATTGCTAGAAATTAAAATGCGTATTTGAACAGAACTTGTAGAACTAAATATTAACTAAATTTCATTATGACAGGAATAATTGTTTTGCCTGAGCAATATTTCTGATAGTTCACATTTTCCTGAAGATATATAAAAGAAGCAGAATTACTGGTACTAAGAAAATGCCTGGTAAATGGGAGCTAATTTTATTTTTACCTGACCATCTGGTAGCCAAGCACTTTAAATATTAAACTGAAGCCTGTAGACTTACAATTAAATTCATTGAAATACGGTTTAGTATATTAATGGCTTAAAATTATAACAGTATGAATAACTTTTTTTGTAGGACATTTGTCATCTTACCTGTATCCACAAAACCTGTGTAAGAACACAATAAATTTGACTCTGGTGTGAGCATTTCATAGTGGGTTAAATGTCCAGTTACCTTTTTCTTAAAATCCACAGCTATATGTTTTCTCTGACAAATCTGAGTTTGAATTATTTGGATCATTTTCTAATGTGAGCCATAAAAATAAATAGCATACACGCTTAAATGTGCTTTTTTGCATTTCTACAACCTAAAGACCAGTTGGGTTGAAAAAAAATAAAATTTAACAGCTTTTAATTTGTCATGTGGAATCTGATTCTATGTGCTTTTTATTACCTCCATATATTTATCTAAGTGAAACATAAAATGGTTGTAATAATGGAGAATTTAAAGCAGCTTTTGCACATGAGCAGTAATGCTAACTAATATGGTGAATAAAGACTGAATGTAAATTCTCAGAATTTCTGTTTCTTGTGATGTATTTGCTAAAATGAGTACATTTTGGTTAGCTGATACAAGCTCCTCATCATCCTGGTTAAGCTATGAAGAAATTTGATGGACAGAATCGAAAAAAAAAATAGGGAGTAACCATTTACATGCATGTAGAAGCCATATATGTGTATGTATGTATGTATATATATAATTTTCAAACTGTGATACAGTGTACATTACATCATTACGTCACAGAACCTGTCAAAATGTAGACTCATAGCCCTTTCTTTGCTGGAGTAATGCTTTGATATTCCCACATATACCTCTAGAGATAACCTAGATATGGCAGAAATCAGTTTAATCTAATACCACCAGTTCCTATTGATTCTCCCTCATTTATGTCTCTTAAATTCAGCCTCTCCTTTCCATTTTCCTTGCCTCTCCGTTTAGGCCTTGAATTTTCTTTCATTTGTGCTATTCTAACAGCCACGTTTCTGTCCACAGCACCAACATTTCGCCATTCCAGCCCAATTATTCATTTCTATGAGTTTTATTTATCCAACAAAGCTAGCTATGTCGCTTCACTGCTAACAGAATTCTTTTAGACATCCTATAAATCTATAATATCACCTCCAAACTCCTTAACTTGGCATACCCATTCTGAAAAAGACCCTAGTTAGCCCATACTTAGGCAATCTGTTAAGTCACACTGCACTCCTAAAAACACCAGAACTTGTCTCACCTTCCTCCTATTTGCCTTCTACTTATCCATTATAACGCTCTCGTCTTCTAAAGCTTTCTGGACCCCTCAAGGCAAAAGCAGGTGATTCACTGAAGTGTTTTTTCACAATATTTTGCTCATATCTAATTTAGAGAATTAACTTTTCAATTATTTTATATGCCCATAATCTTAACCATTCTGAGCTTCATAGAGACAAAGATAATCGTGTTCATATTTGTATCTTTAGAACTAAACATAGCATATGGAAGTGAATGTTCTCACTAAACATTTGTTGAATAAATGACTGGATGAATAAATGAATCCAGGAAGGTCTGGATAAAAGGCCAACAGAAAGATATTATTAGAAAACTTGTTGAATGTAGAAAGACAATTCCAAACAGTAATAAAACATATACTACATATTATTCTGATTGTCTGGAGACCATTTCACACAGAACAATATTTTCCTCTCATATCATGCTGAATGATATATTTTTCATGATAATGATGAATCAATAGGAAAATATTTTTTATTTTCCATAAACTAAATTTTCCATTAACTTCAGCCATTGTATAAATTTGTAAAACTACATTTATTCTATAATGTACATTATTTGCATTAATTTAATATAAACTTACATGTAAACTCAGGCCCACAGATCTTACTGTTAAATGTTTGCCCTGTTCTATCTAACTAGCTATCATCTATTTCTGTCTACTCAGATATATTAAATCAGGCCATAATCCAAGGAGATATTCTCTAGAAAAGAATAATGATTCATGGTGCTAGAGTCCTATGAAACTTATCTTGGTTTTCAGATTATTGGCCTTAATATGGTGATTAATGCAAGAAAGGCTAGTGAAAATTTTGTAAGCAAATAAAAACTTGTATGAGGCTAAATATTATTGGGTATGTCTAGATAGATAAGATTACTTTTATAGTTTGTAATTTTGTATCAGAGAACTCTATACAACACAGCATAATAAGCACTGTATTAGGTTCCATGTCATCTTACATAACAAGTAAGAGGGTTGCATTAAGCAGTAAGGTCCTTGCCAAGTGTCTTTTTTAATTGTTGAAATGTTTTACATTCTAATGTGAAAAGTACATATCCATGTTTATAAGGAAAAAGTAATTTGTTGTGAGAGAGATATTTGAATATCATTATAAAAATTTCTTTTTGTTTTGCCTTCATGTGAGGAAGCATGTATCCCATTTTACCTGTATTTTCTTCTAATCGAGGACGTCATAGCTTGTTAGACTATGTATAATTAAAAACTGCAGCTTTTCGTGAGAATGAATTTTTAAATCCACTACTGGCTAATATAAAAATCTAGTCAGCCTTTGTAAAATTACATTAAATGATCATTAATTTAATTATCTGGTACAAAGAAACAAAGATATGGTCATTGATTTGTGGGAGAAAATAAATTTTGAGCATCTTACTTCCAGATTAAATACTGAAATAGTTTAAACTATATTTTCTTTGTAACTGTATGTTGATAAAATATATTATTTCTTTAGTTCTTTCATGCTGTATCATAATTTCCCATTATTGTTCGTATAACAGAGGACAGTATCTTTAAAAAATAATTAATAGTTATCCAAAAATTACTAAATTTTATCTTTATGGATAACTACTATTTTTTCTTTTTAATATACTTTCTAATAATGATAATTTGTAATGAATGCATAGGCATCTAGAAAAATTGAGCATATTTAAGTTTGGTCTCCTTTTCCTCATGAAAAGCCTAGACTTTTCTTTTTTCTCTCTCTCTTTATGATTACAGAGTGGCTGGTCTAAAATCAAGTTGTCTAAGAACAAGCTAAGAATCATAAGCACTAAAACCATATTTCAAAATCTGAGCAACCAGTATTATAGAAAAGGCAAAGATATACTTGAATCTGTCAGATCAATACATTCCTATAATCCCCTCTGGGACAATCATATAATTTGATGCTTACAGTTAAACTCTGAAAATTATGTGACCATCTATTACATAATGGATGGTACGTGTCCTCAAACCTTTTTTATCACCTATAATACAAGACAGGCCTACCCCATTTTTAAAAATCCCTCCTGTTATTGATAATTGCCTAAGATGCTTCTTCCTTTCCTTTTTCAGAATGAAGAACAAATTTTGGTATTTTGAGTTTGGCACATCTGAAACTTTCTCAGCCACCTGCAAGAAGCTACATGAATCTGTAGAAATAGAAGTAAGAAAATGAATTCTCTTTATAATACTATGAAATGGCTTGAGTTTGATTATTAATATGTTGTGCTAGCCCATGGAAGGAGTTAGGATTTTAGCGACTCATATAGCTTTACCCAAGATTCTAAAACGTCATTTCTGTCACTCATTGAGAATCTAGCACATCTGAAATACTAATATAAAGTTAAGTTTGAGTATGAGTTGTTTAATACAGCATAAAAGAATGAGAGGTGGAACACAACTTTAGAAATCAGTGGGCATAGTATGGACAGAAAAATGTAAGATAAAAGGAAGTACTTGAAGGGAAAGAAAAAAAGGTGCAAAATACATTTTTAAAAACTTATTATTTTCAGGTCTCAATATCTTATAACCTTTAAAACACAGTTCACTAAAATTGTACTTACTTTTATGAATAAAGTTTAAAACATATACTTTTCCATTCCCATTCCCATTCATTAACTAGGTCTTTTCTCAGTTCCTGAGGTTGCCATTTCCCCATTACATTTGTAGGAAGTGGAAAAGCCAAGAAAGAGAGCAAAGATAGCTAGAAAAGATACACTTTAAAAAGATTTAGAGCAAATACGTCTACCAAAAATATAGACATTGTAGGACTAAAAATTTTGGAGACAAGTTATAATAGAAAATGAGTTAGTTTTATTGAGAGATTTTTAGGGGTTAAAGAAAAAGGAAAAGTTATATTTTGTTAAGTTGTAAAGACAAATCGAAGGAACAGAATTATGAAACAGGGACACCTAATGACTAGCTGATATGAATTGAGAAATACTGGCTTTAACACTTTTCTTTTTAAAAAGAAATAAATAACTTGTCTACTGAGACCTAAATCATTAGTGGCAAATATTAGGGTAATAAGTTTGGTAGACAAAAGTAGTTATGGACCACAGAGAATCATAATAATGGTCTGGATAGGTTCTTCATTATCCCAGCTTTCTAACTCACTGTTAATGATAACAACAGCAAAAGTGGTACTATTTAAGAACGTAATCTTTTGGGACTTTTTCCTCATCATGATTGACAAATAAATTGAAGTATTAGGGGTAGAATTGATTGTCATAGAACAGAAAAAGCTCTTCATGACTGAATCAGATCATAACCCTGAAATGGGATATAATCACAAGAGGTAAAGGATTTGGTCTCAATAGGCACTTTGATTGCTATTTGTGATGATAAATATGTGTATGTTTTATATATATATATATATATATATATATATATATATATGTATATATATACTTATACAGCTATATGTACATATATATTTATAAAAATCATCTAAGACCTCCCTTTACCTTCAAAGCTCATTATTTAAGAAATCATTATATAGTAGATGTTGAGCATTTCTGCCCTCAGAAACCGATGCTTGAAGAAAATCTGCAGTAAAAGGCAAAAATGAAAAAAATTTAAGGTATGGCTTCTGGTTGAATATAGGGTGGATACCCTGAAGCCTCTTGCACCTCTCCTTACTTTCGCCTACCACTGAATGTAGATTGAAAAAAAATTGTCTAAGAGAGATATTTCATGTTCATGGATAGGTAAACTCAACATTGTTGTGATTTTAGTTCTTCTCAACTTCACCTAAAGATTTAATATAATCCCCAAATTCCAGTAAATTATTCTGTGAATATCAACAAACTGATTCTAAAGTTTATCCTGAGAGTCTAAAGACTCAGAATAGTGAACACAATATTGAAGGAGAAGAACAAAGTTGGAGGACTGACACTACCTGACTTCAAGACTTACTATAAAGTAGTCAAAACAGTGTGATATTGGTGAAAGAACAGACAAATCAATGAAACAGAATATAGAGCCAAGAAATAGATTCCCATAAATACAGTCTGCTCTTCTTTGACAAAGGATGAAAGGCAATACAATGGAGCAAAGAAGGTTTTTTAAACAAATGGTGCTGTGATGACTGGACATCCACAGGCCAAAAAAAAAAATCTATTCACATTTCTTCACCCTTAACAGAAATGAACCCAAAATGGATCACAGAGCTAAATGTAAAATGCAAAACTTTAAAACTTCTAGAAGATAACATAGGAGGAAACCTAGATGGCCTTGGATATAGTGATGCCTTTTAGATACAACACCAAAGGCACAATCCATGAAAGAAATAATTGGTAAGTTGGACTTCACTGAAATTAAAAATGTCTGCTCTTTGAAAGACAATGTCAGGAGAATGAGAAAACAGGCCACAGACTAAGAGAAAATATTTGCAAAAGACATATCTGATAAAGGACTTTGTATATTCAAAATATACAAAGAACTCCTATAATTCAACAATGAGAAAATAAACAACCGTCTTGAAAACTGGGCCAAAGACTTTAACTGATACCTCACCCGAGGAGCTATACAGATGGCAAATAAGCAGCTGAAATGACACTCCATATCATATTTCATCAGGGAAATGCAAATTAAAACAGCAGTGAAATGCCACTACACACCTATTAGGGTATTGAAAACCCTAAAAGCTGGTGGGGATGCGGAGCAATAGGAAGTCTGATTCACTGCTGGTGGGAATGCAGAATGGTACCGCCACTTTGGAAGACAGTTCGGAAGTTTCTTACAAAGCTAAACATGCCCTTACTTTATGATCCAGCAGTCATACAGTATACATGCTATATACCTAAAGGAGTTGAAAGCGTTATGTTAACACAAAAACATGCACATGGATGTTAGTAACAACTTATTTAATAATTGCCAAAACTTGGAGGCAAACAAGAAGTCCTTTAGTAGATGAATGGGAAAATAAGTTGTGGTATATCCAGACAATGGAATATTATTCAGTGCTGAAAAGCTACCAAGCTGTGAAAAGACATGGAACAACCTTAAATACATTTTCCTAAGTGAAAGAAGCCAATGTGAAAAGCCTACATACTGTATGATGTGAACATATGGCATTCTGGAAAAGATAAAACTATGAAAACAGTAAAAAGATCAGTGGTTGCCAGTTAAGGGGGACGGAGGAAGGAATAGGCACAGCACAGAGGATTTTTAGGGCAATAAAAGTACTCCATGTGATGCAATGGTGGTGGCTACAGGTCATTATACATTTGTTCAAAGCCATAGAATGTATACCAAGAGTGAACCCTAATGGACGCTGTAAACTTTGGGTGATTATGATGTGTTAATGTAGGTTCATCAGTTGTAACAAATGTACCACTTTGGTGGGGATGTTGATAATGGGAGAGGCTGTGCATTTGTGGGGACAGGGTGTATACAGGAAATCTCTGTACCTTCCCCTCAATTTTGCCATGAGCTTTAAACTGCTCTAAAAAGTAAAGTCTCAATTTACAAAAAACAAACATCGATCTATAGTATAACATTATGTATGTCACAAAGCGAAAAATGTCCAAGGAAAAGTTTGTGTCACATAGCAAAAGACGTGTGATAAAAATAGGTATGGAAAACATTGATTTTAACATTACAAGTGATAGAATTCGGTGATTTTGTTCCACTGAGCTTTACATCTTGAGAAGAGCTCTTTCGGGTCATGTTTCTACATGCCCTCCAAGTCTTCCCAGCTCTGCATTTACTGCCTTATTCTATGCACCACTGGAGTAGCATTTATAAATCAGAGACAGCACTGTGCACTCCCCATTCTATTGTTGCATATCTTGAAATACTGTTATAATTTTATGAATTTATCTTAATTCTAAAGCTTGTTTTGTGTGTGTGTGTGTGTGTGGAAGGATGGTAATGTAAAATCTGCTTCTCTACTCACTTTTTAATGAATCCAGTCTATCACATTAGCAGAATACGCCTTTCTACCCTCAAGGTTACTTCATAATTAAATATAATAAAAACAACAGTTTGGAAATTTGATTCTGTTTGCTGTTGCTTCCTGGCCTAAAATTATACCAACTATGGTTTGAAAATCTATGAGAGAATAAAACCACTTCAGTACAAGAGTACCTCAAGTAATGGATATATGTTTTAATGACAGCTTCTTCCAAACAAAGCATTTACTGTTTGACCCTTTACCTCATATCTCTCTTTCATTTAGGAAGCTGTTTTCTGAAAAAGGTGAATATTTGGAATAATATTAATATCACGGGCTAATAGTTGATAAAAACAACAGCTAAGATTTATCTATTATTAAATATACCTCATGCTTGGAGCTAAGCAATGCACATCCATTACCTGTCTTAGTCTTCGTCAAAATCCTATGATTTAGAGATTCTCTTGCATCTCTATTGCAGAGACACACATATGAGCATTTTCTTTCATGATTTAAAAAAAAAAAACAAGAATTGTGTTGCTTGCTGCCAAATTATTTAAGGAAACAAATCAATTGGAGAATCGAAATATAAATATATACATAGAGAGATGAACAAAGGTGAAATTTTTAATTTTAAGAATTTCAGGGGCTTCCCTGGTGTGGTGGCACAGTGGTTGAGAGTCCGCCTGCCGATGCAGGGGGCACGGGTTCGTGGCCCGGTCCGGGAAGATGCCACATGCCGCAGAGCGGCTGGGCCCGTGAGCCATGGCCACTGAGCCTGCGCGTCCGGAGCCTGTGCTCCGAAATGGGAGAGGCCACAACAGTAAGAGGCCCACGTACCTCAAAAAAAAAGAATTTCAGTTATCTTTTAACTTTGTAACAAAAGATAAAGAAATAAAAAGATTAAATGAAAAGCTTTAAATTTACAAGATAATATATTAAAAGCAAAGTTTGTATAAAACTACCTGGGGCATGGATATGTACCTGAGAATCTCAGGTCACCATCTGGGATTGAAGCTTACAAAGTTCATGAGTTTTTTATTTGTTCCATGTACCAGGCAAAGTTCATGAGAGAATAAAATGGCCCATTCTCCAAAGTACTTGAGTCTTTTGGTGTTTGGTAAGACTTGGGAGGGTGGTATATTTTAAGGCCAGGAATTTCCTCAGATACTGACCTTTGTCTTAATGATTAAGTATTTCTACAAAACCTAAATGAGCTCAAGGATTAACAAATTGCAAGAAGAGTGTCAGGGACACAAAATAAATTAGCAGAATTTGAAAGATAAGATTCTGATTGCCCAGTAACCTGGAAAGCACAGAGTTATTAAAGGCGGTAGGGCAGATTTTCACAGCTTAGTCTGTGCTTCACCTATATCAAATTCATCCTGGACGGTCTTTCAGCATGCATTTAGAGAACCGTAGCCTATCCTGACCCCTACCAAAACACCATCTTGGAGTAGTAGAAATGAAACGTGTGAATGAACATTCTTTTTTAAACCCTTTATTGAGGCATAGTTGACCTACAAAAAGCTGTACATATTTAATGTAGACAACTTAATGAGTTTGGAGAAAAGAATATACCCATGAAACTATAATCATAATCAAAGCCATCAACATTTCATCACCTCCAAAAGTATCTCCCTGCCCTCTTTCTGTGTGTGTGTGTGTGTGTGTGTGTGCGTGTGCACACACGCATGTGCGCGCATGTGTGATAAGAACAGGCAAAAGATCTTCCCTCTCTTCTAAAGCTTCCCAGGTGATTTTTTTTTTTTTGCAATGAAATTCTAGAAACAATGATGAAGGGAGACATTAAAGGTTTAGACCTCAACGAAGATGGTCCTAGTAATCAAAAACTGGACTCATCAAGTCCAAAACAAAAAAAATACCTCCCTGTTCCAGGAAAGTACAAGAAATGTGGGGTTGAGGTACTGTTACCGTTTCATTAAGATAAATACATTATAATTTTTCTTACTGAGGAGAGTGAGGAAGAAATGAGACAGATGAATGGTGACCACAGGTGAAATTTCTCTTCTTTAGTTACCACAAGTTATTTTTAATAAGATAACTTTTGGTAAGAAATTTAATATTCCAGCAATAATTTCTGGCTTTCACAGAATCTCCTGAAAGAGAGAAACATGTAAAATTAAAGTGCTTTTCTGCTGATACTTATAGCTAATGCTTGATAACTTTTTTTTTTTTTTTTTTTTTTTGCGGTACACGGGCTTCTCACTGTTGTGGCCTCTCCCGTTGCGGAGCACAGGCTCCGGATGCGCAGGCTCAGCGGCCATGGCTCACAGGCCCAGCCGCTCGGCGGCATGTGGGATCTTCCCGGACCTGGGCACGAACCCGTGTCCCCTGCATTGGCAAGCGGACTCTCAACCACTGCGCCACCAGGGAAGCCCCAATGTTTGATATCTTGAACCAGCAGTGTTATTGTTACTGTCAACATGTTCAGCAACTGTGTGTGTGCATACATGGTACCAGTTTCAAATATTCCTGTTTTCCAAGTGTGCTTCCATCTTCCTCTCCTTTACCAGTTATCTCCCATTCCACTCTAAAAATAATCTCGCAGTTATCTGCAATCAGCACTGTTGTCACCGTCACTGGACTGCCAGCTAACAGTAAAATCACCTAAAAGGCATGTTCTGGGTCCCTATATCACACTGTGATTTGTGGGTAATACTTTTCAAATGCATTTCAGAAAGCACGGAGCTTAATCACTGGGAAAATATAGAATACCACAGCCTTCTAATCCCATTAAACCCTTTATATGTACGTTTTAATTTGTAGGTTTGCTGCTATAGTTTTCTGCAAAACATAAATAATTTTATCCTATGAATTATGTATGAATTTGCAGAAACTCTTCTAAAGCAGGTATATTTAAGTCATTTTACACCATACCATTTTAAACAATGAACAAAGCAATGTTTTTATGTTTCATTAAGTAAAATTATGAATAATTTTTATCTGACCTGGGCATAGAATTAGACTCACTATGAAAAAATATTTACAGTTTATCATTAATCATATCTCATCATATTATCCACACTTTTATGGCTCTCCAAAGTTCTTCACATGTTTTAAATATTTCTGTCAAGTGACATGTTAACTGAATCTAAAACACTAAATTCACATATAAAAGTTTGTCTTTAACACTTCTGTGTAATGTGGTGCAGGGTGTATTTATAAACTAGGATTAAAATATATTGGAAGAAAAATTTAAACCATATTCTTTTAGGTAAATTTGTCTCTAGAATAAGATCTTCCATTTCAAAACTGAAAAGAGTGGACAATGGCCTCACAACATTGCACTCTGAAAATAGCTCCCATAGTAGTATACGTTAACGACCTCTCTTCAACATAATAAAAATATTCAGGATTTATTGACTAACCAAGGCTGTTAGCTTTTAAGCTTTTATATTCTTTTTCTCTGTAGCTACCTTTTTAAAAATCATAAATCTTCAAAGTGGATGAAAATATTACCTGACACAGTATTATAACTTGTTTATATTTCATAGCCTTCACCTCAGCTTTTATTTCCATGCACTCAACTGGTGTGCTATACAACTCCTGGTCTTCATCAAAGCCAGCACTGGAAATTTCCAGTCTAATGAACATAACGTTAAAGCAAACAGAGGAAGGTAGCCTGGGGTCAAGAACTAGTGGAAACAAATTATTAATAAGTAGGTATTTATGTAAGTACACTGCCCTCCTCTCACAGGAACCCCAGTGTTCTCCATTGGTCCTTCTTCTTTGGAATTTCTTAAGAATTTTTTTCACTTTTCACAGAGCTGCTTACTGTTTCCTTAAAACTACACATGCCAAGACTCTGAAGAGTGAAAACATGAATAATAGTATACACTGATGTTTTTCAGTTGTCACATGTGATTCCCCTAATTCAGTTTAAAAAAAAAAAAAAGCCTATTTGCAACATGCTCTCCTTTTTTGCAGATGAACAAAGGAATACTCCTTCACTAATTCTGAAAGTAACTTGTCACAGTGGGGTTCGAAGGCCTAGTCAAATAATTGTCTTAGTGTACTACCTGCTGTGTTCAATATTGAGTGAAAATGGAAGCCAGGCCTCAACTCCAGCTTATTTCACAATTCTTCTGTTATTTAAATGATTTTAGTCAGTTTGGGGGAAGCCAGACCTTTATAAATTAACAGCAGGGAAATACCAAAGGTGTCAGATTGCATATTTATCGTCTTTTTCGTGTAATACTTAAATATGTATTAAGAAGTGACTGACGTAAATTAGGCAGATTTCAGAAGCCACAGGCCGTGGCTTGTAGAGGACCCCCTTCTGCTTGACATTTCATCCTTGTCAAAGATCAAATTATTTTAATTTAGGCTGCAAATTATAAGGAATGAAGACTTCTTTGTGGGAATTCCCTGTGGTAATCTGACTTTTGTTGTTACTGCTGCTTGTCAGTGTGCAAAAGATATAATATGCATGCAAATAAGGTTAAAAAATATGTACTATCTAATTATCCAGCCAGTACATTCCACTTGAAGACAGTAGGAGGCCTGACACACAGTATGTGTTTGATTCATTGAGGCCTGCAGGGTATTTACACAAGATTACTTTTAATTATGAAATTAATATCTGTTTATCTAGAATATATAGCAGTAAGTGAGTATACACATGAGCAGAATTCTTTAGTAAAAAGAAGTCATCTTAATTTAATACATGAAAAGAAGGGGAAAAAAATCAGTTGTTTCTAGGGGGAGAAAAGGCATCATCCAGACCTTGGTTTCACCCTCGTTGAAATAAATTGAATGAAAACTTGGCACCTTCTCTAGAATTTGTTTCTAGCCCTGCCAAGTAGGCTCAAGATGTGTTGCTTTATTTCACAGTTTTTATATTTTAGTGAACAAGATACAGTATTAGATTCAGTATGATGAGGAAAATGTAGAAAAAGAGAGGGTTTTTGTTTGTTTTTTGTTTTTGTAATTTTGGTGAAGGATTCTCTCTTCCAGTTTCAAAAATCATGATTATGGTGAGAAAGAGAATGATGAAATTGTATCCACCTTTTTTTTTTTTTTACTGTAATAAAACATATAGCAAATAAAACAATCCCGCTGCAGATATACTTTAACTGATGAAATGCATATCCCTAACAAAGTTTGTTTGTAAAGCATAGTGTTACATATTGACATCTCCGCTCATATTGACGTCTAACTGAAAATGGGAGGACAATATCTGGGCTGTATTATAATAAGTATCATTTTAGGAAACTCAAAGTAAATGAATAAATAAATCATAATTACAAAAATACAGTATGGCCTTGTCACTTTCCACACATGCGCATCAGTAGAAATGTATGGAAAATTCAAAAATGTAAAAAGTGATCACTCTGAGTATTGCAAAGCATTGTCTGGTAGAGTGTTCCATATTTTGCATAGTGAAAGGGTGTCTTCTCACCAGGCAAACAAAAAAATCTGGCTGACTGATTTTACTTTTCATTTTTTCGTTAAAGCAGCTATAAAGTAATGATGGGTTGGAGATTCCTTTTTTTTTTTTTTTTTTTTGCGGTACGTGGACCTCTCACTGTTGTGACCTCTCCCGTTGCGGAGCACAGAATCCGGACGCGCAGGCTTAGCGGCCATGGCTCACAGGCCCAGCCGCTCCGCGGCATGTGGGATCTTCTCAGACCGGGGCACGAACCCGCATCCCCTGCATCGGCAGGCGGACTCTCAACCACTGCGCCACCAGGGAAGCCCCTGGAGATTCCTTTTACTGCTGCTGCTCTTGGCATTTCCTTCACTCAGCCTGCCTGGTTCTCCATGTTCATTTAGATAACCATACCTCTCGTTGCCTTTGACACTGTGCTTGGAACTTAATCTAGTTCAAGAAACCATCCTTGGCCACTTCAATGTAATTCAGATCTCTTTGAATCTCTTTTTTCAAAAGTCTCTTAAGCCATTTCTTTCTCTGCTCCCCCAAAATGAGGCCCTAATTATGAATTCTGTTTCTTTATTTTCCCCCAATAGTACCTTGCAGTGTGTTCTAAATAGGAGCAGTCCTTAAAATTTCTGCCTGAAATTTGACAAAACTTTCCAGAATCAACCTCTTTGTAACACATTGGAAATTTGCAGCTGGTTAATTATGCAGGCACTAAACTGGGCCCCTTTCGAAGGTTTTCTGTAAACAGAGATACACTGATGATTTAATTTGATCATTTTTAAAGACTATTTATGATGCCTGGTAAATGTTATTGGTTGCTTTATCTTTTATATTGACCTTTAGGGTAACCATTTAAGTGTTCTTGAAAGGTTTATTTAGAAAGGACAAGATTATAGATTTTAAAATTCTTATTAAAAGATAAGGAAGTACAAAAGATGAAATCAAATTGTTTCTGTTCTTTTCCTTTTTCTAATCAGTGTGATGGAGTACAGATTGATTTAATAAACATCTCTCTGGAAGGAATTGCTATTTTGAATATACCAAGCATGCATGGAGGGTCCAATCTTTGGGGAGAGTCTAAGAAAAGACGAAGCCATCGCCGAACAGAGAAAAAAGGGTCTGACAAAAGGACCACACTCACAGATGCCAAAGAGTTGAAGTTTGCAAGTCAAGGTAAGTTTTCTAACATTTAATTGTTGCTTCTTAATCGGCTCTTAAAGACTACTTTAAATGTAAGAGTTTTCCATTGCACTATACTCTATATATTTATGCAGTTGTATTTTTTATATCAGATATGCAAGTGTGATTAATATAATAGATTCTAAAATCATGTATAAACTGGCTATATTTTCATGGATTTTTTTCTCCTTTATTCTCTTTTTTGTGGGTATAGCTCTTGACACAGAAAATAAAATATACGTGGGTATTTAGTGGATAATAATATAGGATGTATTGTACATTAAATTCTGGAATGTGATCATCTTGGTCAGATGTTTGAGTTGCTATAACAAGGGCCTAGTTAAGGCTTTTCTGAGGTGTGTTGCAAGTTTTATTTTTGGCTTTCTTCAGTCAGGCTATGATTAGGAAGCTATCTTACATGAAACTGTTGTCCTAAATATTATATATGATGGCATTTTAAAATATCCCACGATCAGTTTTGGTTATCTGCTTCTATTTTTCCAGAAGTTTAGTTAAAAAGTAGAATACCTGGGAAACAAAGGGCAAAGGACTAACAAAATAGGGTAGAATAACTGTGGATCAGTTTTCAACTCCATTGAATTATACTTCACATTGGGACATGACAACTAATTCTTGTTGATAGACTGTACAAACAAAGACACCAAATTGTTATTATAATCTTTTGGTATTATAATAATTGATCATGCCCCAATTTATGTATAGTATCTATACTATTTTTTTTTAACCTTCCAGAATCTATCTAATACCTTTGATGGCATTCAGATGGCCAAGAAAACGTATTGGCTCAGCTCAGTGTAGCAAAGGCAAAATATGAAGAGATCACAGCCTTATGGGCTCAATAAAAATAAATATTTTTTTAAATAAAGAAAATAAAATGTGAGGATGGTTGATAGGCTTGGTGGTGGTAGGAAATAGCTTTAAGATGCTTTCTATTCAGAACGAATATAACTGTATGAAAACATGGAGGAAAATGGTTTTTTGAAGAAGTACGTAGAAAAGATGAGTAGGCTTGTGCTATATGAATTTTAAAATGAGAGAAATTAGGTATAATTACTAATTTCTAGGATTTATTGACATTAATAATGCATTTATATTTAAATGTAAATGCAGATTTCTAAAAAGATTCCTGAAAATTTTCTAAGTTTAAAAATTAGTTCAAGGACCATACTAAGACCAAACCTAAAAAATCTCTGCTTCTATCCCTAAGGAAGCAATGAGTACATATAGTAATATAGTCCATATAGTTAAAAAATAGTTTTACATATATTATATATATAAAATGATAATTTCTAGGTTTATTTTTCTGTTTGGTCACTGCCTATTAATACTTGGTATGTCCTTTGCATGTAGACGTTGCAGATATGTATCTGAATTGATTCTCAGTGCTCAGCCACCAACTATGTTAGCCCAAGGAGATGTTAAAGTTTGTAAAACTCATGGCTGTGCTCCACCGGGACAAGTGTCTGTATACTGTGGAGCTACTGCAGACATGCTGTCTGTTGGTCTCACTCATCCCCCTTTGTATGCTAAGGAATACACGTTTGGAATGAAGCACACACAAATCAGCCAGAAGTATTGTATAGACTGTCAGTGCCCATAAATAACCCTAGGAAAAGGTCTCTCTTCCCATTCTGTCTTCTTGCTTTGTACTATGAAACTATTGGGACCAAGTTTCCATAAACTTGGGAAAGAAGGAGGAATGAAGTGAGAACCTACAGGGTTTGTGACTTAGGGATACATTTTTCTCAGTACAGAGATTGGGAAAAGCATTAGAAATCAGAGTTTTTGAAGGTCATTGTATGAGTAATAACAAAAGCATGCTTTATAATTGATTTGGCTCAACTTTTATTTCCCTCTCTAAACCAGCTATGCTTGTAAGTTTGGGTTTAGTTTTATTTCAAGATCAGTGTAATTGAATGCTTAAAATGACTTTATCAGCTGAATATTTTAAAAAGACTTCTGTGTTAATCAGTCTTTTATTAATTTTATCAAGATTTTTTCATTTTGATATATTTTACAACAAAATAGCTGAAAGTATCTCAAAATGCTTCAAAGTTTTGATTTCACATTTATTCTGTTAATTCTTAAATGTTACACTTAATAATCGGAAATGAAAGAAATTTGCTACTTAAAATACCTGCATGTATCCCTTCCCGAAATGGGTAAATGTTTCTATCATTTGATCTTGTTTTCAATTTCTTGACACAAAGACAATAGTATTAAATGTAAGGGTCAATCAGTATTTTAAATCTAAATATATTTTCAGGTTTACACAGAATGGTTACAGGTATGGCCTTTAGAATGAAATAACAGGAACTGTAATTCTAGTCCAACAACTTTTCTTAACCCAGATTCAAATTAGTAACTTCACTCTTGGAAAAATATAAGTAAATAAATGAACAAATTAATAATGTAAATTTCTTCTTTTTAAGTTGTACTTTCTTGAAATATTAACTAGCAACTTTTCTGATATAGCTCTGTAAAAAATTTGAAGTTTAAACTGAATGTTTACTATATTAGAATGGATGCTTGTTTCCATAAACTTTAGAAAGCTTTTGGTGGTGGGGAGAATGGGGGAAGCATACCTAACTATAGATTCTTGAAGTAAAGATATTTTTTTTAATTTAGTAGAAGGATTTAAATTAAGAAAAAGGTTTACAAGTTTGTTTTAATTTAAAAAATGTCATAGATCAATGGTACAAGATCAGGTTTGGAGCATTACATACTCATTTATACTTCACCCTACATAAACTGGAACTCTTGCACAATTTTTTTGCTTACAATCTTTGAGTACATTCACAGCATAAGATCAGAGTATCTTCAATTAATAAATTCACTGGTTGGAAATTTTACAGTTGATTTAATTCGAGTTGATCAAAATTATAAGTAATTAATTTAATTACATTATTGTTTTAGCAAAATACTCTAAAACAGGTGCAGTTCTGAAACATACACATACTCACATTCATCTAATTCAGACACTTTCTTTGTGGGTTTGTCATTTTCTTTTGTTTTTGTTGTTGCCTGTTTTGTTTTACTTCTTTTGGAAATAAAAATGGGTGTATCATATGTAGATGTCATGGTCTTTAAGCAAAATTGTAAAGTAGGCAAATTAGATCTTCAGTGCTCTTAGCCTTAATATTCAGTCTTTCCCATTTCTTTCAGTTGCTGAGTTAATCTTTGCCTCCTCTTCTTCTGCATTAAATCCAAGTCTCAGAAAGATATCTAATAAATTTGTTCACATTAATATATAAATGACTGATTGCAGGTGAAAGTAGAGGTATTTGCATTTTAAAAGAAATAAAAGCCTTCAGATAAACCATTATTTTTCAAACTGTGTTCCATTGAGCTATAACTGCAGTTCTTCAGAGGTTCTGTAAAAACTTGGTTTAAATTCATTTCTGTCATATTTTGGAACAATAACATAAAAACCTATAATAAAAACACTGTAAAGTGTGTTCTATAAAAACATTTTGTCATACTGACAATTCCCAAATCATCAAATTGTGTTACCAGACAAAAATAACTTCCTGGGCTTCCCTGGTGGCACAGTGGTTGAGAGTCCGCCTGCCGATGCAGGGGACACGGGTTCATGCCCCGGTCAGGGAGGATCCCACATGCCGCGGAGCGACTGGGCCCGTGAGCCATGGCCGCTGAGCCTGTGCGTCCGGAGCCTGTGCTCCGCAATGGGAGCGGCCACATCAGTGAGAGGCTCGCGTACCACAAAAAAAAAGAAAAAGAAAGAAAAATAACTTCCTTTCCTCCTCCGGTTCCACCTCCTCTTCTTCTTCCTGATGGGTGTATTGATCCATAGATAGATGGATAAAATGATATGTTTGGATAAAATGGATAAAATGATATGTTTACAAACACATATGTTTGTAAACATATACACATCTAAATAAAAAACAACTCAATAACTATGACCTTAATTGCAAAGTCTGTAGCTCTGCAATGGTCATTTTAAAATACATCTTTGTATATTCCATGATGTACCAAGGGGAACGTTACCACCACAGTGTATGTGAATCACGAGGAATTAAAAGGCCTGCAAGCTCAGGTACTTTTGTTTGACACAAGCAATAAAGAGTGCATAACAATCAATGGAAGTGAAAACAAGGTGACAATACTAATGTTTTTTATGAAAATGGAAATCACTCCTTAGAAAAGTTTTTGCTCATAAAAAATTGCATTAGTTAACTAGCTGCCCAAAATAACACACTTGTACTAGTTTGTATATCAAATGCACTTTTAACAGAGATGTAGGATATAAACATGCTCACAACTCCTGGTAAAGAACCAGTGATAAAATTGAAACAAAGTTGCAGCTAAATATGCAGAATAAGGTAAATTTGACTAATTGAAACTTCTAGTTAACATCTGAGGTAAACAGCAAGTAAATTTCTATTAACTAAGTTGAAAAACTATATTAAAAGTACACCTGTGAACGTGCTTTTTGACAGCGAGGACCTCTCAAGTAATACTAGCAGTTTTTAGGCATTCTAATGGTTTTAAGCTTTGATGATACAAGTCCAACTATACCATTTTCCAGTAATGAATGCAGAATGGTGCAGGACTGCCAAGTGAGATGTAAAAAGTTCGTATCATTTATGATTACATATCTGTCTGGATCAGGATATTCCCAGTATCATACAATAAAAACAAACTGCAGAGATCATTGAAAAATATATAACACTATAACACTGCAACTATCCTTATCAAAATAACTGTTATTCTCATAGATTGACTATATCACAAGTGTTAGCAATTTAAACGTGTAAAATATATTTGCACAAATAAAATTCTAATTTTCTCTTTAATTTACTGGTCTTAAAAATATTGCTTCATTTGAAAAACAGAAAAGGTTGACTGCTTTAAAAAGTTTGAAAACCACTGAGCAAAAGTAATTACATTCAAGCCGTAGAATTTCAAACATTTGCCAGAAGCTAAGGGCGGTACTGTCGGGAGCAGCTGGACTTCCTGCTTGAAACCTCATTAAGTAGGTGCATGTCTACTCCACATAAGGATACAGATAGAAAAGTTTATTTTAAAAACTAATTAACATGATATTGTCCATGCAATTTTCAGTGATTTAATTCCCATTTACCAATGAAAATTCTTTTCTTTGGGCAGAATGTCTCAAAGTGTAGTATACACTACACTGATGGAAAATTGAGCTACTTTAAGCAGTACCCAGATGAATATTTTAAAGTATGACAGTTTTTATATGTACTATTGCAGTTGTTTTCTCTTTATGGTAAGGAATGCTTTTTTCTTAGTTTGTAATTTTAAATAATTTTATTTTTGAAATAAATTTATTTAAGTAAAAATGGAGTAAAAGGCAAAACTAAAAAATAATAGAGGAGTGCATGGATATGGAAAAAATTGTGACGGTGGAACTAGAAAGGCTAAAGTATAGAAAACTCCACTAGGCTAATAGTACAGATTCCACCACTTTGTATAATTTGCATAGCCCCAATTTTGAATACTTAGTGAACACATTATTTTTGTTCTTCATTATCTTGCATAAAATGTACTATGTATAAGTTCCCCCCAAAGAAACTTACACTGCACATACCCCTACCCCACTTTATTTGATGTCTGTGCTCTGTACTGGGGAAGATTAAAATCCTGATTCTTTTTAGGAGGTAGAGAGGAGACACTATAGATCTGATTGACTGTCAAGGACTCTGTCTATATCAAATGACTTTATTGTTTTGAAAACTCTGAAGAAGTAGGAAGAAAAAAAGGTCAATCCAAGCCAAACTGATCAAAGAGAACAAATGAGTTGATGTCTATGAAAGCTTGGCCAAAGATGAATGTCTTTTGCCGCTGAAGAAAAATCAGGTTATTGGCTTCAAGGTCTTCATCTTTAAAATGGAGATTGTGAGTTCTGGAAGAGCTGAGATTAACTTATGTGTGCTGTCCATTCTATTGCCTGGAAAATTGCACAAAGAGCATTTAAATAGTAAGTCTGACACTTTTTACTCCTTGTAAAAGTTATACTTACCTGTAAGTTGGTGGTAATGGATATTTGTCATGCACTACTATCAATTTTTCTAGACATTTCTCTGGGTTATTTAGGGTAATTTAGAAGGCAGTGTTTTAAGTTGTCTAAATATAACTGCAACATTCATCTTAGAACTGTAGATAATGTATTTGGCATTCAGACACCAGCAAGCAGAACAATTTCCAAGCATTTAAATTCAGTGATTAAATCAATTAAATTTAGAAGCAAGAAAAGGATTTCATGTTACATTGTTATACCTGGAAGTTAAAATTGTTGAGAAAAGATCATGGCATTTGAGATGTTGCATTTTACAGAAATATATGCATATACTAATACCATGATAATTGCATTAGTTGAAAATACATAGATCCAAACATTTGTTACCTAGTAACCTTTAAGGAGATGTCTCAAAATGAATTTCTAATTGTATGTTTTTAAACTACCTTCCTTGAAATTTTCCAGGACTGGATAATGCAAATAATAGCAAGTACTTGTTAAAGCTATCTAAATATCAAAATTTCTGTTTGCATTTGAAGATTGCATCATAACCTGGATATCTTAATGTGATAGCTCTCTCTCTCTCTCTCTTTTTTTTTTTTTTTTTACAAAAGGCATGCCTTTAAAGTTTATAAAACAGAAGTAAAAAGAAATTAGAAAATACAAGACATATTCCTTGTACGTAAAAATAAAAATACATTTTCAAAATATAAGATCATGTACTCTAATATTTGGCCTAGTTGTCCTATAAAACCATATATATTTTGATGAAGCATTTATGAAATTTCTATTTGTCATGACACTATAAAGACTTCACAGAAACTGCTAGCCTCCTAGAAATTTGAAAACAGAAACCATAAATATGAATAAATTAATATTTTAGTAACAAAACAGATGACAGTCTTCAGAATATTCTTATATTCCTTCTGGAGCTATGTAGAATACCATTCTGTGGCTGGGATTATTGACAAATACCCCATGTTCAACAGTCAAATTTTCAAAATCTGACATACAGTATAATTCTAGAAACAAAATCTGACGTGCAGTACAATTCTCAACTTCTTATAGTGAAATTGGTAAGGCCACGAGATCATTTTGGTTATAATATAGTAAGTAAGTAATCATTTAAACAGGAAAGTGGTGTTTTCTAATATGTGAATGAGATCATTGAAATCAAAGGTTTATTCTTGAAAGCAAATTGAAGTTAGGGAAATGGAGAAAATTCAAAGAACAGGTAGGTAGGAATGACAGAACAAGGAGCCGCTTGCTTTCGCCTAATGAATCTGGGAAAACTTGAAAAAAAAAATGAGTTTTTAGTAGCAGTTGCATTTTGAAAAAATATATGCTTTGGCAATCGATTTAATAGATGCAAGGGAAGAAGGAAAGGAATTTGTTTACTTGAGGTTTTAAATTAAGGCTCATCTGTTAACCTTCTCTGACTTCTGAGGCAGAATACCTTCTTTATTTTCAAAATGCTAATACTATTCTGAGACTCTTCTGCATTTGTAACTATTGATTTTAATTGTAACTTCAGAGAAAGATGTAAAATAGAAATGCTTTAATGGGTCATTTTCTCTATGTTGCTGATGTCTAATATCAGTGATAAAACAACCATCTTACTTGTTTCTGTAATATCCAATCCAACATAATATCCAATTCTGAGTCTTTTGAAGATAATGGCAGGTCATTTACACAGGCTAAAACTGCATTATAATTTTTAGTAAATTTAACCTATGCATGGTAGAAATATAAAACATATTTCCAAGTTAAATAAATATTGGCTGATTATATAGGCCTCAACTAATTAACACTTGTGGAGCATCTTTCAAATAGTGCTCACATGAAGTTTCCAAATATGAGGGCTGTCACAGAAGTGTCCTAAATATAAAACCCTGTAGTAACTTTGTCTATTGAGGGTGATGGTTTGGAGCTCAGGTAATAGGTGTGTCCTAGGGAAGTTAAAATAATTTTCCTGTAATCAGGACATATGAAAATAATTTAGGGAGGATTTTTTTTAAAGAGTAAACATGAAAGAACTATCAAAAAACATGCAATCAGCTACATAAATTGTTAAATATAAGTCATGATTCTGTTTTTTTCTATTTGTATTAAAAACCATGTTTTCTTTTCCATCAAGATAGAAAATAGCCAAGAAAAACTATAATCTTATTGAGAATGAAACCTTAATTGCACCAACTTTTGGAGTGGTTTCTTATTTAGAGATTTCATGTCATGCCAGGAGAGATATTGAACTTTTATTTTACCCCTCTTTATTTATGTCTTTTTTTTTTTCTGGTTACCTTAATGGATGTAATGAAAACACCACAGTCTAGCACCTGGTACTCCTTGCACTCATTTGTCTTACTACCGAAGGCTTCCAGGTGCGTCCAGCAGAGAGCAAAGAGACTTTTTTCTTGAAAAAATCAAATCCCACCATCTACTTAATTATCTTTGAGCTGTATGTGCCTTTGAGTTAACCAAAACAACTAACCACTAGAGTTCCATTGCCATGAATTTAGTATTTACACATACAGTCTTTTATTGTATAGAGCTAGTTAACAAAGAAATGATAGCTTCTTGGACAGTATCCAGCCAACTCTGTTCTTCTGGAAATTGATAGAGATTCATATAGACCACCATTCCCTCCAAACTGAATAATTATTCCCCTGGTTTAATAAAAATAGTTATATTGGTCTTCCTTGGATAAATTGTAGATTTATAAACTGGGGGGGGGCGGGTTAGTGTCTGTTTCAGGTAGTATCTAAAACAATGTCTATTGGCTACTGTACAGTACAGCTGTTAATTAGAGTAAGCTAAAGATTGAGACTTGAGTGTTGTAAGGTGACAGTCATTTGAAATAAGACTAAAAATCTCTATAGATAAACATAACTAATTTAAATGAGCCCCCAGGGAGCTTTTTTGAGAAAGTTCAAATGCCTGATGAATGCTGCACTGTTACTCTAATCATCCCGTAATATGATATAAAATAACAACCTCATTTTATCCTTTTATTTATAAAGCTGCTCCCATTATCATTATATTTTACCTGTTCAAGTTCTGAACGAGTGCTAGTCATTGAGAGATTCATTAAGAGAATAATTATATTTCACAGATTGGCAGAAAGAAAATGTATCTTTGAACAATTCCATTTCCCTGAACAGTTGTTCATTTCAAGGTCGAAGACAAGTCTATTAAGTATCTTCTACCCTTTTTAAACATGTCAAAGCTAACCATTAATAATGAAATCAGCAGTTTGGTTCTGATTTAATGAAAGAATCAGCTGCTATTTGTAGAACTCAATTTCTGTGAATGAAACAAACATTTTTTTAATATCGAATAACAAAAAGTATTTAAGAATCCTTTTATGTACAATGATTTAAATCCATGTCTGTTCGGATAGTTAAAGCCCTTAGCATACTGACTTCTTCCCTACTGTTGTTTGAAAATACATACTTCTCCATCCAAAATATTACATCATACATTTTCATACTAAGTGTCATTCACATTTTCAGAATATCTTTTTAGAATAGTTAGAGGTAGAAAATCAACCAATATCAAAGAACATTCCATTTTTAAATTTACTGCAAGAAAGGTTCATGGGATATGTGACTAAATGTCGTTTCAAAATTAAAAGCAAATTCATATGCACAAAAATGTGACTTCAGTAGAAAATAGGTCTAAGCCATATCACCTCATATTTGAACATGTTGGTGCTGTGAAATAAGCCTACCCATGGCCACATGCAAGTAAATACCTTAACTCATCTTAAATCTGGTAAGTAATTGAGCAGTAATAAAATAATATATTAATCATGGATGGTTTTGCCAAGCCTGCTATACTTGATGATAAACACTTTCTTCCAAAGAGTTCTTATATTGTAGTCTTAACATCATCCAGGCAAACTCACTAAGACTGAAGTACAGGATATCTAGTGAGCTTAGTGGGAAGCAAGGAGTCAATGCATCTTTTATTCAGTATAAAAGTATGAAAGATGCTGTTTGATTTTTTAAAGATAGTAATTGAATCAAATTTAAACATGTGTAGGATTTGAAGAACTCTCAGAGCTAGGAAATGAGTTAATCTGTATGTCTCACTTTAAACGTATGTAACTAAAATATGCTGACATATTAACAATGCTATTTTGAGTCAAAGGTTGAATATGAGGTTTTGTACAATTTTGTAGTTAGGTATTATTTTACAATTCTTCATTAATATATTTTCTGTCCTTTTTATTAATGAAACCTGTTTTTTCTAGAGGGATTATATAGGTCTTCATCTTTTTTGTTTTGTTAAGATAGACTATTTTAGATTTCTATTGCTTTTTTTGGTTTCATTTTTATTTTTGCTGTTTGGTTTCTGAATATTTTATATATGTAATCTTTGTAAACTCTTCATCCAAATGTTCATCCAAAAGTTAGGAATTAACAAGGAATTATAATAGGTGTTTTCATTCTTGAGGAAGGGAATGAATATTTTGTTTATGGTAGATACTGAAATTTAACTTCTATTGCAAGCCAAGAAGTTAAGTTATCCAAAATTGCAAACCAAAAAAATGAAATAAATGTGTTAGTTTAGGCATAAAAATTGAATTAAATTTTTAAAAAATCTGACATTTTAAATACCTCTGGCACACTTTATAGAAGAGTGTATTTACTAGTGAGTACTCAGATTAAATGCCTTGATCATGCATATGCTGTGACAGAGTTTGTGTGTGTGAGTGTGTATCTGTGCAGGTGTGTATATATACCGACTTCACTTATGGGGAAAAACATATAGACATGCAGATATCAAAATGATGCATGGAAGCAAAGCATCACTTGAACACAATTTATTTTGGAAAGTCCCAATCAGAAAGAAAACCAGGGGAACCAAAGCATTGTTTTAGGAAAGGAAGGGGAATTTTATTTTTGTTTTAATAGCAGTAGAGAAAAGTGTGATAGAACAAAGTATTCTCTAAAATACAAATCATTATCCCATTTTTCAAGGGAAAAAAGAGATGAAAATAGGTAGAAGGGAATTCTTCATTCTGTCTTCCTTTCCTTTTTTTCCGTTGCGTGTCATCCTTTGGGAATAATGCTTTCTTCAGATTCCGTTACTCTTCCTCCTTCAGATGAGAAGGCCCATCCCAGAGTGACCCTGCTAAAGCAGCTGAACAGCTCACTCTTGATCGATCCTTGTAGCACATTTACACCTACTTATGGATCAGAAGACAGTAGCTTCTGGAGGTCTGTAGGAAAATTGTGTACCAAGACAGTATTGACATTTCTTTTTCTCATTTTTAAAGTTGAGACATAATTGACATAAAACATTGTGTAAATTTAAGTTGTACAATGTGTTGATTTGATGCATTTATATTTTGCAGTATGATCACCACCATAGTGTTAGCTAAACCTCTATCATATCACACAATTATCATTTCTTTTTTGTGTTAAGAATAATTAAGATCTAATTTCTTAGCAACTTTGAAGTTTATAGTACCATGTTGTTGACTATACTGTATTGACTTTTTTCTGTTTTGGTTTTATGTCTTCCCGTGAGGTGTATGATAAAAAGAAGTTATATTCCATGGCAAGAAAAAAACCACGCAAAATAATATCACACCAATTGTCTTACACAGAATTCTCTCCCAATCCAGGCTTTCTGCCTCCTACTTTCTTTTCAAGTCAGCAGCCCCTGAGGGAAAAGACTTTTGATGTGGACATTGTAGGCCAGTGGATTTCTTAAGAGATAGGCTTTAGTTTTTAGTTTTCTGGACTATAAGAATATGGTTATAATAAGTTTTATGGTGAAAAGAGAAAGAAGTCTGTGACCTCAGACCACGTATTAACTTGGCAAAGTCTGTTTCCTAACCTGTATGTAAGTGAAAATAATCTTTTCGGAATTTTTTTTTTACCTTATAGAGTGATTTGTGGATCTTAACACATTTCAAATAATTTACTATAGAAATGTAAGGTGTCTTATATTTATTTCATCAACTTAAGGATATTCACAAAGCTATCACACTAGAATATGTGAAGCACTTCTAATATTTGGCCCACATTTGCGAGAGACGAGGCAAAGGTTAAGGGGTCATTCTCCAGCTATGGAAAAAATAGCCCTTCTAAGAATTAATCCTGACTCCACAGAATTATAAAAATAAATAGGACTCTTGCTTCAGATTATGGCACATTTTTCCTTTCCTGAGAAACTATTTTATGATTAAATAGTAGAATTCTCAGTACTTGAAATCTTTAAATGAGATCTGATGAGGAGTATAGTACTGACTACATTGTGATCCAACTTTGAATTAAAACAGTTATTTATCATCCTTTCCCAAGAAAGGGGCAATTCCTATTAAAATATTTGTGCCAATGAAAGTTGATTAATATACAGTTCACTCTTTCCAGGTGTTGGGATGATTGAAATATTTTGTTTATGCTGCTTAGTTTCTTGGTGTCTCATCTGCTCATTCATTCCTCTCTTCCTCATGGTGAATCATGGAACACATTGTTTGCTTTCTGCACTCCCTTTGGTTGCACACCTTCCATCTCTCACTTTCTCACATAGATCTTAAGATTGTGGTGGTGGCCACAGTACTGATTCCCTGGGAACCAAATAAGCAAGTTCCCCCACGACCACTCCCCATTGATTTTACAGCCAAGACCAAGTCACCTGAGCCATCAATTCAGATTGTACTCACTGCTCTTAAATTTCGGTTTCCCTCCTGGCGGCATTACTCATGATTCACAGAGATGTTTATAAGAACCCCCTGTTAAGTAGGCTGTACTGGAGAGTACAAGCTGCCTGACAAATTACCGATGTTGTGAGGTGCTGCCTGCTGGGGTGAAAATAAATTCTAAGAGAGTACAGGGGACAGGTCATGGGCCCCAGCTAGGCTGCAAAACTCTTGTCAAGCCGGTACTCTGTGCCAATATATGTGGCAAGAACTGTCAACAAGTTTTACGGCTCTTTAACATAGACTCAGTAAGAAGGGGAAAGTCGGAGTTTTGTGATTTTCTTTAAAGCCTCCTGCCTTTGCACAACTCTTTCTAGGCAGAAGGGGTATAATCTCATGGCAGGCCATTCACAATTCTCAGGGAAGCTCTTTGGATGGTCTCAAGACTTTGAATTTTTATTGTTCTTGCATGTATTGTTTTACCGTGTTGGTACTGTTGACACTAGTATTTTTAAATTAAAAAGGAAAAATTCTCACAGAGTTGGAGTGTGGGATGTGTAGGTTCTCTTAAAATGTAGAAAGTATAATTGTTGTTCATATTCTTTTGCCCTCAGAATAAGTTTCAGTTGTCTCAAATGTCATTGCCTGATCTTCTTGGACTACCCTAGTATAAATTGTCTTTAAGAATAATATGTCCTGGGCTTCCCTGGTGGCGCAGTGGTTGAGAGTCCGCCTGCCGAACCAGGGGACACGGGTTCGTGCCCTGGTCTGGGAAGATCCCACATGCCGCAGAGCGGCTGGGCCCGTGAGCCATGGCCGCTGAGCCTGGGCATCCCAAGAATAGTATGTCCCTTTAAAGAATGATTTTCTGCTTTTCTGTTTCCATTATTGCTGGTGTCGGGTCTTAAATCTAGCATTATCTCTATACAAACCCTTCATATGTATGTATAAAATGTGCCTATAATCCTTTTTTCCATAAATGATCAGTGAATGAGCAGATTATGCTTTTATCAACACTTCTTTTCTCAGTCTAGCTATTTTCTTGATTAACTGATGGTTTCTGTCTTCATTAGGAATTGTGTAGGATGGACAAAGCTTTAAAGATTGAATGAAACAGGAATGAGCTCTTAAATTGAGCACATTTATTACCCTCATTTTAAATCTGTTTCCCTAAGGTTAGTAGATAGGGTTTTTTAAATCATTTTACAATGTGCTCTGTATATGTAATGGACAGATAACAAAGAACATCATGTTAAGACCAGAAGTGTCAATATGCACATAAGTTAGTCATTCAGTAGTTTAATATGTGCCCAGCCAATCTGATCTGTGACCATCTCCTTCTCACTTCCTCCACTCAAGCCAAATTGACCTTTTTGATGCTCATTGCATACACCAAGCGTGGTACCATCTCAGAGGCTTTGCACTGATACTCCCTCTGCCTGGAATATTCTTACCTTAGATCTTCACATAGTTTCACGTGGCTTCATCCTTGCTTCTTTCAGATTGCTGATAAAATATGCTCCCCTGGGAAAGGGTTTCCCTGACCACATACCTAGAATGTCCTCTCCCACTCCCTACTCCCTGCCTTTCTATGTGTTATCCTTTTTAAAAACCTGAACACTTTACTGTACTATAACATTTGTACAGAGAACTGTACACATCATAGTTGTACAGTTGGTGAATTTTGACAAGTGAACACATCTATGTAGCTACTCTTCCAGATCAAAAATTAGAATATTAGCAACCCCACAGAACTCTACCCACCAAGCCCACGTCCTCCTCAATATCCTGGCTTCTAAAACAATATGTTTTGCCAGTTTTTAAATTTTATATAAATAGAATCATGTAGCATATATTCATTTATGTCTAGCTCTTTAATTTCTATTTTCTTTATTCAAGTGTATTCATTATATTAGTATACAGCTTTTTTCCAGTGTGCAGCTATTATAAATGCTTTGAACATTATTGCACAGGTCTTTTGATGTGGATATGTATTTCTTCTGGGTATAGACTAAGAAATGAAAATTGCTGGATCATAGGGTATGTGTATATTCAGCTTTAGTAGATACTGTTGAAAGTGGTTTTACCAATTTACACTCCAGTCAGCAGGCAAGGCTTCCAATTGGCTCTGTATCCTCACCAACACTTTGTATGATGAGTCTTTTTAATCTGGCCATTCTGGTTTATTGTGTTTTAAATATGCATATTACTGATTGACTAATGATGTGGAGCACTGTTTTGTGTGACCAGGCTATTTGGATATCCTCTAGTCTCTTGCCTATTTCTTATTGGGTCGATCTAGCTAGCTCGCTATGTATTTGTATTTGAAAGAACTAGAGTCTTTTGTTGGTTCTATAGGTTGCAAATATATTCTCCCACTGTGTGGCTTACCTCTTTATTAATGATGCCTTTTGAAAATCAGAACATCTTGATGTGATTTTATTGAAGTTCAGTGTATTAATTTATTCCTTTTTGATTATTGCTTTTTATCAGCAGTTAGTTTTTTAAAAATCTTTTTAACATCTCCTGTGTTATTTTGAAGAAGCTTTACTTGTTTGACTTTTAAATGAAATTGATTTTTGTGCATGGTTTAAGACTGAAGTCAAGAATAATTTCTTCTTGCATATCATTATTCAATTTACATAGCACTATTTGTTGAAAAGGCTCCTACCCCATTGCTTGGTGGTAACATAATCTTGATGCCAAGTTCCATTTATGTATTGATTTATTTCTGGACTCTATATTCTACACTAAAAATAGGCAAACTTCTCTAGTGTCAGATAGCAAATATTTTAAATTTTGGGGTCAGATGCTCTCTGTCACACCTACACAACTCTATCACAGTAGCACAGAAGCAGTCAAAGACAATACATAAATAAATGGACATGGCTGTGTTACAATAAAACTACTTACAAAAACAGGCAGCAAGCCAGATTTGACTCACAGCTACAGTTTTCTGACCATTGTCAGTTCTACACCATTGGTCTATTTGACGTTCATACTACTATTTGACAGTGTTCATACTACACTGTCCTGATGAATGTCTTATTTTTCAAGAACAACATCCCCTTTAAATTTTTCTTACACATTTTAGAATCAGCATGTTAATTCCTCCAATCTAAAAATAAGTAGGTAAATAAATAAATAACTGCGGGGACTGTGGGAATTGCATTGGTGAATTTAGGGAAAATTAATACCTTTACAATCTGTGCCTTCCAATTCATGAACATACTATCTCTTTCCATTGATTTAGCTTTTTAAAAAAATTTCTCATAATAATAATGATTTATAATTTTTGATGTAGTAGTCTTATGTCTAGATATTTGTTGTTTGGGTATGCTATTCTAAATAGTATCTTTTCTAATATTTACTTTCTAATTGTCACTGTATACAGATACAAAACTTTCTGAAGCCACTTATCAGTTCTGATAGTATATGCATAGATTCTGTTGGATTTTAAATATTTGTAATCATGTCAGATATAAGTGATGACAGTTTTATTTCTTCTTTTTCTACTCTTAGACCTTTTCATTTTCCTCTTCTTCTTTCCCTGCTTAAGGTTGACAGTACAACACAGAATGCAGGTGGTGATAATGGATATTGATTTTGGAAGGTGAAAAGGTGGATTTCAGTATTTCACCATTTATCTGATGTTTGCTGTATACTTTTATAAATACATCTTAGACTAAAGAGTTCCCCTTTATTTCTAGTTTACTAAGTTTCTACTATAAATGGGTGTTGAATTTTATCAAATTCTGGTTCTGTATGTATTGAGAAAATCATACAAATTTATTTTTCATTCTGTGAATTACTTTTTTTAATTTTCAAATTTTAAAGCAACCATGTATTCCATAAATAAATCTAACTTGGCATGATGTGTTGTTTTCTCTACATAGCACCATATTGAATTTACTACTACTAATAGATTTAGAATTTTTCATCTATGTTCGTGAAAATCATCACTACTTACTTTCTTATAATGTTATTATTTAGGTTGAATTAACAAGGTTAACCAGATTGAGCTAGTTAGCTAGGTTAACTAGCTTAAAATTATTATGCCAGCCTTGTAATACAGGTTAAGGAGTATATTATCTTACTGTATTCTCTGAAGCCATCTGCACCCAAAGTTTTTCTTATGATGTTTGAAAATGTAATTATCTTAAAAATATATATAACGTTATATAAATTCTCCATATTTCCTCTTTTGTCAGTTTGAGAACTTTTTCTTTCCCTTGGAATTATCTTTAATGACACAACTTTTCATTACTCACCTTTGTAATATCTTTTTCTTTCTCCTACTTTCTTTGGTTTTAGTTTGCCGTTCTTTTTCTGACATTCTTAGTTGACTTCTTAGCTGATTGATTTTAGTTTTTCTTCTTTTCAAATATATGCATTAACAGCTCTGCATTGCCTCCTAAGCATGGCTCTAGTGGGATTATGTAGATTTTGATATTTTATTATTATCGTGTTATCTGATTCTAATTTCATTTTTTCTTTGACCCATGGTCACTTAGGGCCTCATTGCTTTATTTCTAATAGTTTTGAGAATTTTTGTTTGTTGTTGACTTCTAGTTTGATATCACTGTGGTCAGGAACATACTGTCAAAGATTTCAGTCTTTGGAAATGTGACCAGACTTCCTTTATGACCCACCGCATGATCAGCTTGGGCACATATTTCATGTACATGTGTTCATCAAAGCTTTTTAAAAGTAAATTGATTTTGATCTACTATTCCTATCAGCTATGGATTGAGGTATTTTCTCACCATGATGATGTTCTGATGTATTTTTCCTTATAGTTTTGTCAACTGGTTTTTACTCGTGTCAGTGCTATGTTTTAGCTTCATACATATTTTGGATATGCATATTTAGAAGGTTTCATTGTTCTTATTGTTCGTTGGTTTACTCTTTTCCTCACTATGATGTATCCCTCTTCGCCTATTGTAAATATGCTTCTTACCTTAAGATGATTTTGCCTTATATTAACATAGATAAAAACAGCTTTATTTGGTTATCTTTGCATGGCAAATCCCTTTCTATCCTTTATTCTCAACATTTTTATATAACTTTAAGGTATGTCTCTTATGAGCAGCATGCAATTAAGTTTGTTATCTCAAAAAGACAAAATTTTTGACACACTTGATTTGTGTGATACTTTTGTCACATTTTAATTATACATATATTTTCAATCCCCTTAAATATTATTCTATTATCTGTCTCCCTATATATTTTGTTTAATGCGGGTGTACCGATGTCTTAGATTGGATTCTTTGGAAACTGTGACTTTGAGGCAGCGAGTTTCATGCAAAAAGTTTACTGGAGAAGAGTCTCAGGAGTGACACGTGTAAGAAGTGAGGAAGTCAGGTTTGGGAAGACAGAAAAGCAGATCCACAAATGTATTGTAACTGAGACCTCAGAGTGATCCTCCAGGACCTGGAACAGCCCTTTTGAGTTGTCCTGGATTGTCGGTTGGGCTTTTGAATATTTCCATCAACCTCCTTCTGAATAGATGCCTCCTGAAAGGGAGAGTAGATATCATTGAGTCAGTTCCCTGGGATAGATGACAGATCCCAGGATGGGGGTGCAGCTATTAAGTGGCCAGCAGCCATTATTCCTAGAAGATGGGAGCTGGGTGCTTTGGTCATGACATAAGGCAGATTTGCATGGTACAGCAGAATATCTAATTTACCCACTGAACCACTCAATCAAATTGCTTCTTATAGTTTGCCCCACTTACGGGCAACTTCTCCAGGATTCAAGGCAGACTTTAGTTCCTGGGGAACTTACAAGAGATGTGTTAATGAGATTAACAGAAGTCTCTGCTGCAGCAGTTGATCTCAAGGCCACAATAATTCTTACCCTCCTCCTCCACCACCACCATTCTAGCGCCCTCTTACTCAGCTAGTACCTCTGCTGAACTAGGCAGCTTATCTGACGGATTTGCCCAGATCCTCATCTTTCCTGGGCTATGGCTTCTGTACTTGCCCCTTTTTCCTTAAATCGGGTCATGGAAGCATCAAGATACAATCCCGTAGTAACCTAAACATCAGACATATTGTTCCCTCCTCCCTTTGTGTAGCAGCATCCATTTTCCCCTTGGATACCAGGGTCTCTAGATCCATAGAGCCTGAAGCTGCAAGGATGAAAAGCACAGATTCCCAAGGTGGGTCATTAGGAGGGAGGGTAAATAAGACCACTTGTACTTTCTTTCTTTTGTTCTCAGATCCATGCATTCTAAGTATTGGGAACAAAGCACCATACAATAGTTATTAATTTAGGATGTATACTGTGTCTAGAGGGTGACACTTTATCCTTGCAGGGTATCATCTCCTGATCGGTACTTTGGCTGAGTCTTTAAGTAGCACTCTATTTTTCTATCAGTTCAGCATTTTCTTCGTAGCTGAAGTAATTGGACCAGTGTATTCCACAATAATATGCCCTCTGCTCTACTTCTTTGCTGAAAGAGGGGTCCCTTGGCAATGTGATTAGTTTCCCCTATCAGCTAACTGAGTCATTCTGTCTATCTGGTTATATTGTAGAGGAACCTCTATGGTGGGTGTTCACCTATGATACAGAGATCTTCAGACTTTGTTCCCATTCCTTTAAATCTATACACAAGCATCTTTGGAACTCCTTGTCCATATATACATGAATCCATCTAAATTCTAGCCTTCCACAACTCCTCTTTCCACACAAAGGATGACTAGGTACGCTTCCCAAAACTCTGCTCATTGGGAGAATTTCCCTTTACCTCCATCCTTAAGAAGCATTTTAGTAGAACAGCAGCCCATTTTGATGCATACTAACATAACAAGACAAACCATTATGAAACCTGCTTAAACTTTTTCCTTCTTTGACATCTAGTCCTAAGAGTTATAGAAAGGAGCTGAAGGAGAGGTGCTGGTCCAGCAGTGGTAGAGACAGGGCCACCTTTTCATGCAACTTTCCATACTTTCTGACCCTACTCATGTCTGATCCAGGTGTACTACTTCTATCTTGCAATGGGTTTCTGAGCTTATGACTCAATGGGTCCTTCCATATGCATTATGACAGTGGTCAAGAGAGTTAACAGGGCCCCAGACTAAGACTCTGTAGTTTACTGTTGTCTATTCCACATGGATCTAAACTTATTTTGATTCTTCTTTCTGAAAGAGATAGAAATGAATACATTTTCCATACCTCACACTGAAGGCTGTGTTACTCTGCTCCAGAAAAATACTGTATCTTGTAAAGCAAATGCAGTTGAGATTACTATTTGGTCAAGTTTAGTTTTCCACTGTCACATGCCATAATCCATCCCTTATTTTTAATAAGTCTAGACTGGTGTCATAAAAGAGAATATGCCAGAGACTCCTACCTCTGCTTTCTTTAAATCTTTGTGGATGGCATTAATTGATAGTTCTTATATACAGGACAAGAAACCAATGTGAAGGATCCGCCAGTTTGCAAGGGTGTGCAATCCAACACAACATTTGGAGGTCTTGGAAAAGACCACCTGATGGGTCTGTGGACTACCATGTGCCAGCTGCAGGCCAGAACTCCATTTATTATCCAGGTTCCTCCCATGTGCTTTCTTTCTATTAGGAGGACTGTTGGATCAGTTTGGGCCTCAGTTTTAATTTTGACTCTGAATTAGCAGTCCTCAAAAGTTCTGGATATTTTTCTTGGCCTAGTGCATAGTCACTTGAGTAAATGGCCTTTAGTATCTTTCAGAAAGGACTGGGGGAATTACTGCCGCATGCTCTCATGGTATTGCTAGGTACTCTGTCTTAGAGATCTGCCCTGTCCTTCAGTAAATAGTCTTCACACAAAAGTCTGAGACTCAACTCAGATCTACAAACTGGGCAAGAGATAGTGTTTGGGGAACAGGAGCAGGGTAGACAGGGGAACAGAGAAAGGATTTATTTTCATTGTATAAATTGAGTGACACCCTGCCCATCTGTCTCGATTTAGGGGCTCCATATTCTATTGATTTACTCTATCTTTTTTCTTAAGGTTATACCCCAGGTTTGTCACTCCTATGTTGCTGTTCATTGCAATGATTGCACCTACCTTTCTTCTGGCCATTAAGAGCCACTTCTTGGTATTTATTATTTAGAGATTCTGTCATTCCCATTTTTATGAGGAATCCCAATTCTGCAGTGTCATTTCCTACCCTGCCTACAGAAGACAGCTACCACTGAGCTTCTCAGTGATACTGATGTGTCCCTCTCCATAGCACATTCATTACTGTTTGGTACATGGAGTGTCTGATGGGCTATCCTGTAGATTCTAGTTAGCTGGTTGGGTTTCTAGCCTTACGTATATATTTTTTCTCAGGCAACTGAGTCTTTTGATCTCTTCCTCCTTCATATCCCATGGCACTTCTGGAATTTCCACCCACTTAGCATAGGTCATAAATTTTTCCAGGCTTACAAGAACCATCCTGGCAGCTGTTAACACCATCTCTTAGGATATGTGCCAGGGTTTTAAATTCTGTATCACAGGAGAGTGCTCTCATATCAATTAACTACTGTATCTAAATGTAGATTTTATCACCTGTTGACCCGCAGGACCCATGCTGTGCATACTCTCCCAGCTCCTGCAGATCCTTCAGCAGTTTCACTGATAGCCCCTCTCCTCTCTTGGCAGCCCCATAGCATCTCTGTTCTGGTTGTGCTGGTATTTGACCATTAACGTTTGTCTAGTTGTCAGGGGGACTAATGTCAGCAAATCCTGAGGGAAGGCAGGATTTTTTAGAAGAAACCTGCGTCTTGTCAGGTCTCTACATGATCTTCAAGTTGGGGTGTGGAGAATAGTATCTAGTAAAAAGAGACATAGAGCCAATTTTTACAAGCCCAGAGAGAATCTAGGAGATCTAATTTCTGAATTGCATCTGTCCAGGTAACCGTATATCACTATTGCAACTCTCAGGGTTCTGATCATGGAATAGGAAACCAAACTTCTCTGAAGTCCAGTGCTTTCATGACTGAGTGCCAGGCCTGGTCCTTTGCTCTCCTTGCTCTCTGGCTACAGAAGGTTAGATCTCCTTAAATCTTGCAAAAGAAGCCCTCTGGCTTTCACTTTTTGCCTGGAATTGGTGATTAATCAGTATGGTATCTGCTTTCACTTAAGCCATTAAAAGAATTGTATGCAAGATTTACTACATTGCTAGCCCCTGAGTATACATGATGAACAAGAGAGAGAGTGCTCTGCCTCTAGCAGATCATTTCCTTTAGTCCTAACAACAATCCTACAAAGAAAGCAGTGTTTTGCCAATTTTTAAGATGAAGAAACTCAAATCATTTATCTATAGTAGAATAGAGAGCATAGAGATTGTTAGAGACCTACCCAGGGAACTGAGAAAAATGTGTCCCATATTTTTAGCTTATTCTAGAAACAAGACCTCATTCTACCCTGGCAGAGCCTGTAAGGGTTTTCTCCCCTTAAGTTTCCCATCAGGTTTAATATTCCCTTGTTCTTCCCTCACGTAGCCCATACATTTCCCCTCTATCTATATTAAGATTTACAGTTTCATACTTGTTTCTAGGTTTACCTGATAGTTTTTAAACTACTGTTTAATGTTTGTCATCTTGTAACTAATTCCATATCCTCACCTCATTCATGTTAAAAAAGATGCTTAGGCCTCAATATTACTTTCTCTTTTATTACAAGACTCAGCAAAGATGTTTGTGATTAAAAGAAAAATTGCATTTCTATGTTGGCTGTTCTCTGAACATATATTTTTATACCATTAAATAACATGTTAATATTAGCAATATACTATAAAAAAGATTTAGATCCTTTAATAAACATTATTAGAGAAATCTATTACAAGCTAATAAGCAGAGAAATGATTTATATCTAAATATATTCATTTCATAAAGAGAAATTATGTAAATGTCCAGATTTAGGGAAAATGTTATATTAATCATGGCATAGCCATTAAAAGCATATTTTATATGTATATAGGGGTAAGTACTGGTGATAGAAATATATACTAGGAGCTCCAAAGCTTGTGGAAGAGATTAGGGAAGTTAGAAAATACATGATACTAAGCTGAGACTTGAAGAATGAGAATGAATTAGGTACCCAAAGAGGGAGAGAAACGTTTGTATTATTCTAGGTTTCTGGTGGGGCAAGAGGACACATTTGAAGAGCTAAAGACATTCAGCAAGAAGTCACAATAGAATTAGCTAATTACTGGCCTGCTTACTTGGACTGTGTTCCTTTCTCTCCTACTAAACCGTAAAAATTATGAGGGCAGGGAATATATCTCTTTTGTTTCCTTTTGTATTCCCCAGGACTGAGCTTGGTTCCTGGTACACAGTTAGTAACCCAATGATTATTTGTGTGTGGGGGGGAAAAAAAACCAGCGGAACCAGGGGAGAACCGGAAACCCATGAAGCTGAGGAAAAACTTTGTGCACATCACAGGGATACTTCAATGTTAACCTTACAGGTGATGCAACTGATGCAGCTTTTAAAATAGTGCTCAAACTTCAAACTCATAAAGTGGCTATATAGTGAAGTGAGGTTAAGAACTCAATTCTTTCCAAAGCCAGTGTAGTTTCCAGTATACATTATAACTCTTAGAAAACAAAAACAAAAACACAGGCCTAGTTCTGAAGTATGGAGTCAGTGGATCCAGGGAACATTTCACTTTAGTTCTTTGCTCTGTCAACCCAGCCAGCCAAAAATTCTGAGAAAAAAATTCACTTCACTTGATGAAAGCTGAAATATAAACATATAATAACCAATATCAATATCTATTTTATTCTTATAAATATTGGCCAAAATAAAAAATCAGTGTTCAAATCACAGCCAAATTCTTGCTACATTAATTAACAGCCCCTTCTTAGAAACCAAATGTAGAATCATTAATTTCTCCAGTAACTCTTTTGCTTTTCAACTAATATCTTTTATTCCCTTTTTGCTCACTTTATTTTAGTTTTATACATTATTAAGCTTTTCGTTGATTCTAGTCTGTTTAACTTCTTTATCTTGTTTTACTGACAATATAATACATATATAGTATATATATATGGGGGCGGACAGAGGGAGAGAGGGACTGTGACTGACTCAATGCCACTGGGATAAAACTGAATGATTCCAAATAAGTAAATAGTTTCTCAAAAAATGTAACTGCTTTAGAATGAATTAAATCCTACTTGGGACTGTCGCCTCTAAGGGAAAAGATAAAAAATATCACTTAGATTTCAGGCCAACTAGATGAATAAATCTAATCTTCAAATTTAAGTCCTAGAATTAAACTAGGTCTTATCCATTCACTTTAACCCTCGAAAGTTCATCTGCTTTTGCTCTCTGCTTTTCTCGTACAAACTGACATTAATCATTTAGGTTAAAGTTTAAATATGAATGTCTGAAAAAATAAAGTCAAACAGACTTGGCAATCTAGTCATCTTGTCAAGCTGTGGAAATTACTGTGGAGTCATCTTTCTAATATTTGTCTTTTAAAATAAGAAACCTGAAAAGACTATAATGATCAGTACTATGGTAGGATTGTTAGCAAATCAGGATCTTAAAATTACACTGACACAACGTGTTGGGACACTGCCAATAAGACCTTCTATTCCCTGAAGCTAGTGGCAACTGTGCCATTTGATGGATCACAAACTACTAGATCTACAAGTGAATGCCGTCGTTAAACATTTCTGTGTTCAGAAAGCTTTGAATTTCTGCATTTGAACAGTGATTCCGAACATACCCTCTATATCCACATACATGAGAGAGGTCACTGTGTTTAAAATCAGTTCATTCTAATCATGACTGCATGACTGTCCCCCATGTCAACCTCACACCTAACTACCAGAGATTAGACCTCTACTTAATATCATTAGAAATGAGGTAAAAAAAAAAAAAACAGACAAAACAAAAATATTGTGCAAGTAGATTAAGTTAACTAAATAATAACAGCTAATAACAACAACAACAAAAGAAATAAGTTCAGAATCTAAAGTAGTATTTTTGCGATATGTATGTACTTTGAGTGAATAGTCACAGATAATACAGTAATAACCTGTATAAACTTCAAAACTGGAGACTGCTTCTACCTTTGAAATAATTCTATAGTATTGCCAAAGCTAATCAGTGTCAATAATCTAAATTCCTTAGCGGTTTTCACTAGGCTTAAAGTAGGCCTACCGTGTCATAAATGGACAAATTTTTACTTTATCGAGAAGTTGAAAAATTCCACAAATTTTCCATTAAAATTCACAGTATATTGAAATAGACATTTTATTTCTCATTTTAAAAATCAAAAGTCAAATTACATTTATGAACTCACTGCTGGACACTAAACTGGCAGTGATTGCTTACCAGGGGAAGTATCTGTGAACTGAACTTTGGCTAACATTTGAAGAGAAAACAATCTGCTTGGACTCTAATGTAATAAACTAAACCAGTGGGCTTCCGTGGTGGCGCAGTGGTTGAGAGTCCGCCTGCCGATGCAGGGGACACAGGTTCGTGCCCTGGTCTGGGAAGACCCCACATGCCGCGGAGCGGCTGGGCCCATGAGCCATGGCTGCTGAGCCTGTGCGTCCGTAGCCTGTGCTCCGCAACGGGAGAGGCCACAACAGTGAGAGGCCTGCGTACCACAAAAAAAAACAAAAAAAAACAATACTAAACCAGCAATTTCTTTTCTCGAAGCTCATCTCATTACCTGGCCTTCCGAGGCAGAAAACTGGATGTAAGTGAATGCTGTGAGGCTTAGCACAAAGTGAGACAGTGGAATGTTATGTATTATGACAAGAAAATGTGGTAATATTTCAGAAATCAAAATGCTCTTAATGGTGCAATAAAAAAAATCTATAAAACACCACACTATAAAAATAAGCTATCTTATATTAACTGGGTGTAATGATGCCAAATGTAGAACCCTGACAGCCTAGGCAGATCTCAAAAAAATAAATAAAATCTAAAAAAGATAATTCATCTGAAAGTTAGTCATTTTAACTTGAAGCAAATGAATAAACCTTACCTTTAACTTGAAGAATTACAGGTTGATTTGTTATTTTTGAAAAAGAAAATTTGCAACCTCCTTCTTAAGGTTTGTGTATGTATCAGTGTGTGTGTGTGTGTGTGTGTGTGAGTGTGTGATGCTAATTCTACAAGAGGAAGCTGTATAGACTACAGACATATAACATAAAAAATAAAATAAGAATGAAGAAGCCCATTTTCTAATTTAGGATTTCATTACAACATTAAATTATTTGTGTGTATGATAGTATATCCCCTCTAATACTTGACAGATTTTTCAGTCCTCAGGTGATAAATAGCTGGGATAAATAAATATCTTTTTTGCCTTGCAGTATATCTATGATAACCAAATTATACAATGAGATGTTAGGCTTCTCCTAACTTCCATCGTCTAGTAGACTAATCTCAAGAATCTTTTCTTTTTTTAAGATTTATTTATTTAGGCTGCACCGAGTCTTAATTGTGGCATGTGGGATCTTCATTGTGGCATGTTTAGTTGCAGCATGCAGGATCTTTAGGTGCAGCTTTTGGGACTCTTAGTCGCAGCATGCATGCAGTATCTAGTTCCCTGACCAGGGAAGGAACCCAGGCCCCCTGCATTGGGAGTGTGGAGTCTTACCCACTGGACCACCAGGGAAGTCCCTAATCTCAAGAATCTTAAAGATATTTTTTCTTGGCCAAAGATTCATTCGTGTTGAGAATAAAGACCAAAAGAATACCTGCCATCATAGATCTTAAATTATAGCAAAGATTTTACAATAAGTAAAAGATAAAAAATATATGCAAAAACTTCTAAATTCAGCTTCATCATATGGAGCTTTCTAATATGAGGGAAATAAACAAGGTGATATAGAGTAATTGGTGGGTGGCTTTGCATTTAGAATGAGTGGTCAAGGAATGCATCTCTTAGCTGCAATTAATTTTAAGCTGAAAAACGAGGAAACGGTTATGTGACAAGCCAATAAAAGTATCTTGCTGGAAGAGAAGGAAGTTCAGGTGCAGAGACCGATGTGCGTAAAATTTTTTTGTCTCTTTGAGCAGGAGCAAGGAACTCTGTTTGCCTAGAGTGGAATGAGCAGGGGGAAAGCAGGCTATTTTCAGATGAGAGTAGGAGACAGACAATGGCAGGTTATTGGAAGGTTTCCAGTAGGGAACAACATGATCTAATAAACACTTTAATAGTCTTAGGGTAAAATATAGCACTCATGTATGTACACAGGTGTCAACAAAAAATACACTTCAGTGATTTGTCACCGAGTGATCACCTGTGTAAACATCACCAAAAAACAGAACATCAGCAGCATCCCAGAAAATTCCTTTATGTCCTCTCTTCAATTGCAAGCCACTGCTCACCGCATTAGAGACCATTATCCTGACTCTGATTATAAATGCTTTCTTGATTTTCCATGTAATTTTAACACCTAACAAGGCATCCCTAAACATTATAGTTTAACTTGCATGTTGAAATAAATTCAGTCATTTAGTATTTATTCTTCTATATCTGCATTTATTTATTCGAGGTTATATTTGTGAAATTTGCTTGTTTTGTTGTCTTTGGCTTTAGTTTGTTCATATTTGTTGCTATAAAGTATTACAGAGACTGAGAGAATCACAACAGAACTGGATTCCCTGGGAGAGTCTGCCTAATTCCAGTTGGCTTTTATTGCTAGAGTACTGCCATTTGGGGTCCCAAATGAAGAAAAGGAGTGTTTCCCAAGCCACCTACTTTCCTGGCCTGGAACTCAGTCCAATGAGTGTGACAGAAACACTCTTTACTCTATCAGCCACCCCTCCTGGAATGAATGAAAGCCCACAGGGCAAAAGTCATCCACCTGCCCTGGGGATCTCCATCCATAGTCAGATGGTGGCCCAGTTTCTTTTCTCTCTTATTAGCTTTCTGAGCCTTTAAGTAGATGGATATATACATATAAACACACATGTACACACATACACATAAATCTGTTCATGTATATGTACATGAATATGTTTATGTATATGCATGCATATGTATATAACAGCACTAGTTGTTCTCTTTGTAGGATTGGCCCAAATTACCTAGTTCTTATTACAATAAGTAAAGTCTCCCTAATTTGTATTTAAAAAAAATACTGACTGGGCTTCCCTGGTGGCGCAGTGGTTGAGAGTCTGCCTGCCGATGCAGGGGACACGGGTTCGTGCCCCGGCCCGGGAGGATCCCACATGCCGCAGAGCGGCTGGGCCCGTGAGCCATGGCCACCGAGCCTGCGCGTCCCGAGCCTGTGCCCCGCAACGGGAGAGGCCACAACAGTGAGAGGCCCGCGTACCGCAAAAAAAAAAAAAAAAAAATACTGACTGCTTTAAGGAGAATGGATTTATTTAAGTGGTAAGAGTTGAAGACAGGATATAAACTAGACCAGTAATGCTGTTGTTTGTGCAACAGATGAAGATGTCTTTGGCTGGATATGATAGCTGTAGAGAGAGATTTTTTTTCTTTAGGTAGAAATCTCAGGACTTGCCAATTGTTAGGATATGTATGATATGGGAAATAGAGGTTTTAAAGAGGTTGACTTCCAAGGGAAAATTGTTTCTAGGATCAACTATTCCTATTCCACTGCAACTAGGTATCTTAGTCAAATGAGATTATCTTCTTTGGTGTTATTCTTTAACATTGTATTTTTAAAATATATTCTCAGATTTTAGGTTTTGGAAATATATTTATAAGATGATACATGTGTTAAAACAAATAAAATTTCAAATACCACAAACAGATAAACTAAAGGAAGAATAGTACAGTCTTTTATTTTTAAAACCTTGGCTATTAAAATCATGTCAAGTATATACAAATATATTGCAGGCTGCATGTGTTATATGAAACTCTGATGCCTAATAGTGTAGGAAAGCTAAAATCCAATCAAATCTGCATCCCGTTAAAGGATTTCCTTAAGAAAACCCATCTGGTTCAAAACAAATGTAGTCTTTGATAAACTATTGTCTAATGAGTTTCTCTGCTGAGTGAGTCATTGAATTCAACAACCATTTGCTTTAGTTGAAATGAGGTACCTGAAAGTTCATTGTTGAGACTAGAAATAAAACTATTTAAAACCAGGAAATTAAAAAAGAGTAGAGCCATAGAGGAGACATTTCTATGAATGATATATTTGTTAAAACTGGATTCTGGATGTCTAAGAAAGTCAGGATTAAAGGCAAGAAGGACAAGTATTAAAGAACAAAAGAAATGTCTAATATAGGAATGAAATATGAAGTCAAGAAAATTTTAAATTTGACTGAAAGTATTGAGAGATATATAGAAGAGTTAACTTTATCGGGTAAGTTTATAATTACTAATTACTAATAAAATAAATGATCATTTTCACAAAGGGCTTTTAAATGTGGAGTAAGTGATACACTGGGTAACTGTAACAGTATCATTGTACGCATCAATCTGTGAATCATATCATTGACCAGTTAAGAAATATCATAATAATGATTAGAGGACAAAGAAGTGAAACAGGACAAATAAGGTGTACTTTGCTATCATATTTAAAACAATGGTGACATCTAAAATAGAAACAAACTCTTCTTGAGTTAATTTTATTAGGAAATATTTACATCACATAAGATTGGAAAATATTGGTGGACTTCAGAAATTACCATAGAGATATTTTATAATTCTTGGTAGATTTCTTTTGGCAGTCATAAAAGGGCAATTATATTCTTCTCTGTGAGTTTGGAAGTAGTTAGTATACGATTATCATGACCTTATGGTCCTGTATTATAGGGGATCATGCCATTTTAAAATACTTTCTTCCTATGGTTGTAAATGCAGGGATTTTGGGGAATGTTTTGTTTCTGTTTTGGCTCAGTAATACTAATAATTATAACACAAATTATTAACAATAGCTCTATAGACAATACTTCTCAGGAGTGAAGAGTGGAGGGTATGCCCCATGGAGACCTGTAGTAACACAATATAAGAGAGGTAGCAAGTGTAAAAGTAAACCCCAAGTGAGTTTATAACTGTGGCCCCTTTCTGTCTTTCCCAAAACCCCTCATATACTCTCCTATCCATTTAGTCAAACCATGTGACTCAGTTTTTGATTCATAAAATATTATCACCATGGGTATAACATGGTGTGTGGGTGTGGAGAGAGAGACAGAGAGAGAGAGATAAGGAGGGAGGGAGAGGGAGAGAGAAAGAAAATATGAGAATGAACGATGAGCTGAAATGCGGATAACACTTTGTAGTTGTTTTTGGTCTAAATGAAGCACATTAGTAGTTTTGTTAACCTTATTTAGCTTTCTGTGTTGAAACTAATCTGGCTTTTCCCCCAAAACTTTGGTTAATATATTCTGTAATTTATTCATCACCCTTTTAATATTGAGTCCTTAAAATGAATCAAAAACTACTCCAGAATATTATGATACATTGGTCAAATGACTTGTTATAGAAATGTAATTCTACATTTATTTAGGCTTTTCTACATGGGGCTTTTTTCCTCTACTTTTCTCCCTAGAAACTATACATTGTAGCCAGTCTTGAACTGTTATAAAATGTCCCTTTACTTTTTCTACCTGCTAGTACCTACCTTTCCTCCAATACTCTACTTCCATAGCCAGCACCTCCACTAACTTTGGATAGATATAAATTAAAATTATGAGGATTGGTTAGAAAATAACCAATTATAGAAAAGAACATAAAGCTCATGAAACAAGGTAGAGGGAGGGTTGAAGATTCAGATACTTATTTACTGGGAAACAAGAGTAAGTTCTATGTTTTTGACAGCGTGTATTGAAAATAAACTACTGCAGAAAACCGTGTCCAAGAAAAAAAATAAGTGAAGTTGCAGGTCCCATAACCCTGAACTCAGACAGAAAATGAAGATAAGTAAAAATCTAAACCACACAGGCCTTTTAACAGATTCCTTTTAGCTACATGCAGTTTTGTATAACTCAAACACATTTTTGGTCCCTGAAACATATTTAAGAAATAAAAGGAGAAGGGCCTTCAAGGTGACAGAGGAGTAAGATGTGGAGATCAACTTCCTCCCCACAGATACATCAAAAATACATCTATATGTGGAACAGTTCCTACAGAACACCTACTGAATGCTGGAAGAAGACCTCAGACTTCCCAAAAGGCAAGAAACTCCCCACATTCCTGACCGAGTGGCTGACAGGGTCTTGGTGCTCCAGCCTAGTGTCAGTCCTGAGCCTCTGAGGTGGGAGAGCCAAGTTCAGGACACTTGACCACCACACCAGAGACCTCCTGGCCCCACATAATATCAGTCAGCGAGAGCTCTCCCAGAGATCTCTGTCTCAACGCTAAGACCCAGCTCCACTCAACGACCAGCAAGCTCCAGTGCTGGATACCCCATGACAAACAACTAGCAAGACAGGAACACAACTGCAACCATTAGCAGAGAGGCTGCCTAAAATCACAATAAGTTCACAGACACCACCAAAACACACCACTGGATGCAGTCCTGCCCACCAGAAAGACAAGATCCAGCCCCACCAACAAGAACACAGGCACCAGTCCCCTCCACCAGGAAGCCTACACAAACCACTGAACCAACCTTACCCACTGTGGGCAGACACCAAAAACAATGGGAACTATATACCTGCAGCCCCGAAAAGGAGAAAAGGAGACCCCAAACACAGTAAGTAAAACAAAATGAGAAGACAGAGAAATACACAGCAGATGAAGGAGCAAAGTAAAAAGTAAAAACCCACCAGACCAAATAAATGAAGAGGAAATGGGCAGTCCACCTGAAAAAGAATTCAGAGTAATGATAGTAAAGATGATCCAAAATCTCGGAAATAGAATGGAGAAACTACAAGAAACGTTTAACAAGGACCTAGAAAAACTAAAGAGCAAACAAACAATGATGAACAACACAGTAAATGAAATAAAATTTCTCTAGAAGGAATCAATAGCAGAATAACTGAGGCAGAATGGATAAGTAACCTAGAACATAAAATAGTGGGAATAACTACCACAGAGCAGAATAAAGAAAAAAGAATGAAAAGAATTGAGGACAGTCTCAGAGACCTCTGGGGCAACTTTAAACGCATCAACATTTGAATAATAGGGGTCCCAGAAGAAGAAGAGAAAAAGAAAGGGACTGAGAAGATATTTGAAGAGATTATAGTTGACAACGTCACTAATATGGGAAAGGAAATAATCAAGTCAAGGAAGTGCAGAGAGTCCCATACAAGATAAATCCAAGGAGAAACACACCAAGACACAAATTAATCAAACTATCAAAAATTAAACACAAAGAAAAAATATTAAAAGCAGTAAGGGAAAAGCAACAAATAGCATACAAGGGAATCCCCATAAGGTTAACAGGTGATCTTTCAGCAGAAACTCTGCAAGCCAGAAGGGAGTGGTGGGACATATTTAGAATGATGAAAGAGAAAACCTACAACCAATATTAGTCTACCCAGCAAGGATCTCATTCAGATTTGATGGAGAAATTAAAACCTTTACACACAAGCAAAAGCTAAGAGAATTCAGCACCACCAAACCAGCTTTACAACAAATGCTAAGGAACTTCTCTAGGCAGGAAAAAGAAGAGAAGTAAAAGACCTGCAAAAACTAACCCCAAACAATTAAGAAAATGGTAATAGGAACACACATACTGATAATTACCTGAAAGGTAAATGGCTTAAACGTTCCATCCAAAAGACATAGACTGGCTGAATGGATAAAAAAACAAGACCCGTATATATTGCGATCTACGAGAGACCCACTTCAGACCTAGGGACACATACAAACTGAAAGAGTGGGGATGGAAAAAGATATTCCATGCAAATGGAAATCAAAAGAAAGCTGGAGGAGCAATTCTCATATCAGACAATATAGACTTTAAAGTAAAGACTATTACAAGAGACAAAATTGGACACTACATAATGATCAAGGGATCAATCCAAGAAGAAGATATAACAATTGTAAATATTTATGCACCCAACATAGGAGTACCTCATTACATAAATCAAATGCTAAGAGCCATAAAGGGGAAATCGACAGTAACACAATCATACTAGGGGGCTTTAACACCCCACTTTCACCAATGAACAGATCATCCAAAATGAAAATAAGGAAACACAAGCTTTAAATGACCCATTAAACAAGATGGACTTAATTGATATTTATAGGACATTCCAACCCAGAACAACAGAATACACTTTTTCTCAAGGGCTCATGGAACATTCTCCAGGATAGATCATATCTTGGGTAACAAACCAAGCCTTGGTAAATATAAGGAAATTGAAATTGTATCAAGTATGTTTTCTGACCACAATGTTATGAGACTAGGTATCAATCACAGGAAAAAAACTGTAAAAAATACAAACACAGCGATGCTAAACTAAATAAGCAAGAGATCACTGAAGAAATCAAAGAGGAAATCAAAAAATACCTAGAAACAAATGACAGTGAAAACATGACGACCCAAAACCTATGGGATGCAACAAAAGCAGTTCGAAGAGGGAAGTTTATAGCTATACAAGCCTACCTCAAGAAACATCTCAAATAAACAACCTAACCTTACACCTAAAGCAACTAGAGAAAGAGGAAAAAAAAACCCAAAGTTAGCAGCAGGAAAGTAATCATAAAGATCAGATCAGAAATAAATGAAAAAGAAATGAAGGAAACAATAGCAAAGATCAGTCAAACTAAAAGCTGGTTCTTTGAGAAGGTAAACAAAATTGATAAACCATTACCCAGACTCATCAAGAAAAAAAGGGAGAAGACTCAAGTCAACAGAATTAGAAATGAAAAAGAAGTAACAACTGACACTGCAGAAATACAGAGGATCATGAGAGATTACTACAGGCAACTCTATGCCAATAAAATGGATAACCTGGAAGAAATGGACAAATTCTTAGAAAAGTACAACCTTCAAAGACTGAACCAGGAAGAAATAGAAAATATAAACAGACCAATCACAAGCACTGAAATTGAAACTGTGATTAAAAATCTTCCAACAAACAGAAGCCCAGGACCAGATGGCTTCACAGGCGATTTCTATCAAACATTTAGAGAAGAGCTAACACCTATCCTTCTCAAACTCTTCCAAAATATAGCAGAGGGAGGAATGCTCCCAAACTCATTCTTCAAGGCCAATGTCACCCTGATACCAAAACCAGACAAAGATGTCACAATGAAAGAAAACTACAGGCCAATATCACTGATGAACATAGATGCAAAAATCCTCAACAAAATACTAGCAAACAGAATTCAGCAGCACATTAAAAGGATCATACACCATGACCAAGTGGGGTTTATCCCAGGAATGCAAGGATTCTTCAATACATGCAAATCAGTCAATGTGAAACACCATAGTAATAAACTGAAGATAAAAACCATATGATCATCTCAACAGATGCAGAAAAAGCTTTTGACAAATTCAACACCAATTTATGATAAAAACCCTCCACAAAGTAGGCATAGAGGGAACTTACCTCAACATAAAAAAGGCCATATATGACAAACCCACAGCCAACATCGTTCTCAGTGGTGACAAACTGAAACCATTTCCACTAAGATCAAGAACAAGACAAGGTTGTCCACTGTCTCCACTATTATTCAACATAGTTGTGGAAGACTTAGCCACAGCAGTCAGAGAAGAAAAAGAAATAAAAGGAATCCAAATAAGGAAAGAAGAGGTAAAGCTGTCGCTGTTTGCAGATGACATGGTACTATACATAGAGAATCCTAAAGATGCTACCAGAAAACTGCTAGAGCTAATCAATGAATTTGGTAAAGTAGCAGGATACAAAATTAATGCACAGAAATCTCTTCTTTTCCTATACACTGATGATGAAAAATCTGAAAGTGAAATTAAGGAAACATTCCCATTCACCACTGCAACAAAAAGAATAAAATACCTACGAATAAACCTAGCTAAAGAGACAAAAGACCTGTATGCACAAAACTATAAAACACTGATGTAGGAAATTAAAGATGATAGAAACAGATGGAGAGATACACCGTGTTCTTGGATTGGAAGAATCAACATTGTGAAAATGACTATACTACAAAAAGCAGTCTACCGATTCAGTGCAATCCCTATCAAACTATCAATGGCATTTTTCACAGAACTAGAGCAAAAAATGTCACAATTTATATGGAAACACAAAAGACCCGGAATAGCCAAAGCAATCTGTATAAAGAAAAACGGAGCTGGAGGAATCAGGCTCCCTGACTTCAGACTATACTATATAGCTACAGTAATCAAGACAGTATGATACTGGCACAAAAAAACAGAAATATAGATCAATGGAACAGGATAGAAAGCCCAGAGATAAACCCATGCACATATGGTCACCTTATTTTTGATAAAGGAGGCAAGAATATACAATGGATAATAGACAGCCTCTTCAATAAGTGGTGCTGGGAAAACTGGACAGCAACATGTAAAAGAATGAAATTAGAATACTCCCTATCACCATACACAAAAATAAACTCAAAATGGATTAAAGACGTAAATCGAAGGCCAGACACTATAAAACTCTTAGAGGAAAACATAGGCGGAACACTCTATGACATAAATCACAGGAAGATCCTTTTTGACCCACCTGCTAGAGAAATGGAAATAAAAACAAAATAAACAAAATGTGACCTAATGAAACTTAAAAGCTTTTGCACAGCAAAGGAAACCATAAACAAGGTGAAAAGACAACCCCCCAGGATGGGAGAAAATATTTGCAAATGAAGCAACTGACAAAGGATTAATCTGCAAAATTTGCAAGGCACCTCATGCAGCTCAATATCAATAAAACAAACAACCCAATCCAAAAATGGGCAGAAGACCTAAATAGACATTTCTCCAAAGAAGATATACAGATTGCCAAGAAACTCATGAAGGGATGCTCAACATCACTAATCATTAGAGAATTGCTAATCAAAACTACAGTGAGGTCTCACCTCACACTTGTCAGAATGGCCATCATCAAAAACTCTACAAACAATATGGGGCTTCCCTGGTGGCGCAGTGATTGAGAGTCCGCCTGCCAATGCAGGGGACACGGGTTCGTGCCCCGGTCCGGGAAGATCCCACATGCCGCAAAGCGACTGGGCCCGTGAGCCATGGCTGCTGGGCCTGCGCGTCCAGAGCCTGTGCTCCGCAGCAGAAGAGGCCACAGCAGTGAGAGGCCCGCGTACCGCAAAAAAAAAAAAAAAAAAAATCTACAAACAATAAATGCTGGCGAGGGTGTGGAGAAAAGGGAACCCTCTTGCACTCTTGGTGGGAATGTAAATTGGTACAGCCACTATGGAGAACAGTATGGAGGTTCCTTAAAAAACTAAAACTAGAACTACCATACAACCCAGCAATCCCACTACTGGGCATATAAGCTGAGAAAACCATAATTCGAAAAGAGTCATGTACCACAATGTTCATTGCAGCTCTATTTCCAATAGTCAGGACATGGAAGCAACCTAAGTGTCCATTGACAGGTGAATGGATAAAGAAGATGTGGCACATATATACAATGGAATATTACTCAGCCATAAAAAGAAATGAAATTGTGTTATTTGTAGTGAGGTGGATGGACCTAGAGTCTGTCATACAGAGTGAAGTAAGTCAGAAAGTGAAAAAGAAATACCTTATGCTAACACATATATATGAATTTAAAAAACTGGTTCTGAAGAACCTAGGAGCAGGACAGGAATTAAGATGCAAACATAGGGAATGGACTTGAGGCCACAGGGAGGGGGAATGGTAAGCTGGGACGGAGTGAGAGAGTTGCATGTACGTATATACACTACCAAACGTAAAATAGATAGCTAGTGGGAAGCAGCCACATAGCACAGGGAGATCAGCTCGGTGCTTTGTGACCACCTAGAGGGGTGGGATAGGGAGGGTGGGAGGGAGGGAGACGCAAGAGGAAAGAGATATTGGGGACATATGTATATGTATAACTGATTCACTTTGTTATAAAGCAGAAACTAACAAACAAAAAAAAATTTGTCTTTGGCACTGAGTTTGTGCTAATTTGTTTCAGCAATAGAACGCTAATAAAGAAGTGAGAGTCAGAAAAACAGACTGTACAAAGTCAGAGAGGAAAGTTGTAAAAGATTCAGCAAGAACAGCATATAAGGACTTTGAAAGTTATTCAGAGTGAAGTAGGAAACCATGGAGGGTTTTAAACTAGAGGGTTTTAGAAAGTAAACTCAGTCTGCTCTGTGGAGGATGGATTATAGGCAAGCCAGAAGGATATCACCTAGAAAAACAGGCAAATAGAAAAGAGAAGGAAGCCCAGGAAGAGATGAGGAGTAGACAAAGAAAAAAGTACTAGAGGGCTTCCCTGGTGGCGCAGTGGTTGAGAGTCCGCTTGCCGATGCAGGGGACACGGGTTCGTGCCCCGGTCCGGGAAGATCCCACATGCCGCGGAGCAGCTGGGCCCGTGAGCCATGGCCGCTGAGCCTGCGCGTCCGGAGCCTGCACATCCGGAGCCTGTGCTCCGCAACGGGAGACGCCACAACAGTGAGAGGCCCGCGTACCACAAAAAAAAAAAAAAAAAAAGTACTAGAAAGACAACCCATTTGTTACCATTACCTATTTTGAATGGTTACAGGTCAGGTGATTCATATGTTTTCTTTTTTATTTTTTTCTTTCTGTTTTATAAGTTTCTTTATTGAGCATATTTTACATAAGTACTCTTTAAAAAATAGCAATATATGGCATAGGACTTGGAGAATAAATCAGCCACAGGTATGTGATATTAGTTCCTATCCTGTGAAGAGAAAAGAAGATGACATTGGATAATGCACAATGGAATGAAATACAGAAACCATGGGAAGATTTCATGGTTTTCCCTGTTTGCCTTCATCTTGGCAGGTACAAATAGAAGTTGGGCACTGAGATATTTTTATCATGCACCTGCAGACTCAGATAAACTGTTTTTCTTGACATGATTTCTCAGGAGTTTTTATATTTTTATGTGAGCAAATTTATAAAAGAAGCTTTATTTCCAGACTATTCAGTGATTTGCTGTTTCTAAGCTTAATGTCTGTACTAAACTAATAATGTGCATATTCAACAAATAACAATATCTCTAATTTAAATATAAAGAAAATTATTTTTTAAACACATATATTTGAAGGGACATGTCAGTAGATGTCTACTGAACTTTTTTTTTTTTCGTTTATCCTCTCATCCAAAGAATGATTTACATGAGGCTTCCCTGGCAGTGTCGTGGTTAAGACTCCGTGCTCCCAATGCAGGGGGCACGGGTTCGATCCCTGGTCAGGGAACTAAGATTCCACTTGGCACACAGCGCTGCCAAAAAATAAAATTAAAATAAATTTTTTAAAAATTACCAATACATTCTAATTCAAAAAAAAAAAAAAAAAAAAGAATGATTTACACACAGTCATTTGAGCTTTCTCAGTCTTTGATTCAGCCATCCAGAAAGCCCAGAACACTAGTTCACTAATTTTTGATCTGGCGTTTTGCATCATGCAGAGATGGCCCAAAATGAAATCAGGAGTGGCCAAAGCTCTGCATACTTATCTTATACGTTCTTTAATGAAGTAAGAGCCACTGTCAAGACCAGCACCTCTGAGAAACCTGATTTCAAAACCAGAAACCTCTCATCTCATCATCTGAAATCAGATAGAAGGTATGCAGAGGCTCTCTCCAAGTGCAGATAGGTTAAATAGTTTTCTTAGGATGGCAGTACAATTCATCCATAAGTAAGACCACCCAGGATCTGAATTGAATGAGCCATTTAATAAAATGTACTTTCACCTGCTGGTTTAAGTATTGATACTCCCAGAGAAAGAATGGTATAGATCTGTCCAAAAACTGGTTCCCTGATTAGGAGTTCCAAAACACTGCTGAAATATACCTTTTATTTTGGGACAATTTATTAAAAAAAAAAAAAATACAGGTTTGAATTGTAGTCAATCCAAGATATGAATATGAGCAAATAGAGTTCAGCTGACAGAGAATGGGAATTTTGCTGCGACACTTTTTTTTTTTTTTTTTTTTTTTTTTTTTTTTTTTTTGCGGTACGCGGGCCTCTCACTGTTGTGGCCTCTCCCGTTGTGGAGCACAGGCTCCAGACGCGCAGGCTCAGCGGCCATGGCTCACGGGCCCAGCCGCTCCGCGGCCTGTGGGATCTTCCCGGACCGGGGCACGAACCCGTGTCCCCTGCGTCGGCAGGTGGACTCTCAACCACTGCGCCACCAGGGAAGCCCTTGCTGCGACACTTTTCACAGCTTGAATACACTTAAAATACTGTGAGAAAGACAGGCTTACCCTGTTTTGCATTCTTAGTCAGTGCTGACAGTGTCGTGCCATTTTGCAAGGGAAGATCCAGCAGAAGAAAGAGAAGGCAACATAAGTGAATCATGTCATATCCACTATAGATGAAAATGCAGTGAAAGAGAGAACTTCTCATAGAGAAGGACTTTTGAACTTTAACATTATAATTAATATCTTCCCAAAAGACATTCACAATTACTTTTTAAAACCAAAAATATTAGACCAAAGTGACCTTTCACAAACAGAATGAATAAGTTGTCATAATTTCTACTGTTTCCACTGCATTGATAAACATAACATTCAAACCTCAAAAGTGAGCATTTGTCCCTCAGAGATTGTGCCTCTTTTGTGAAGAAATTGAAAATAAGGTAAATAGTAGATGTTACTAGCAATTTCCAGAAGGTACTCTATCTGAAACTCCTGAGATTAGCTCTCAGCTCTCTGTGCCAATGTTTGCTTTGTTGTCTAAAATGACATTATGGTCTGCTGCTTACAGAAGCAAAACATTTAGTGCAACAAAATATTTGTTGCCTACTTACAGGGTTTGTGATTTTTTTACTAGCAATGGCAGAATTTTCTGCTTACATTGAATAATTTACCTGGATGTATTCCTGCCATTTACTATTTACTATTTAGAAATCTATAAAAATTTCTGAGAATGAAATTTTAAAATTGGGACTTTTATCTGGGTCACATAAAAGGAATTACACTGAAAATTTTTTTCATCAAAACAAAAATGGTAGGGGCTTCCCTGGTGGTCCGGTGAGTAAGACTCCACACTCCCAATGCAGGGGACCTGGGTTCGATCCCTGGTCGGGGAACTAGATCCTGCATGCATGCTGCAACTAAGAGTCCGCATGCCACAACTAAGAAGTCCGCATGCTGCAACTAAAGGTCTCACGTGCCACAACTAAGACCTGGCATAGCCTAAATAAGTAAATAAATAAATGTTTTTTTAAAAAAACTGGTAGAGAGAAACAGTTTCAAGCTTCCATTAGGTCTAGGTCTTCAAGTACCGAAAACTATAGATTCCTATAAGACTGGTTGGAGAATTTACTCTAAGGAGGATTTAAGATTCCTGAATCCAAAAAAATTGGGATTACCAAGGAAAGAGCCAAAGTCTGAGAAGACATTTTAGGACCCATTTCACTTCAAGCTCGTGTCTACTTGAGACATAAATGAAATTTTTTCATGTACCTGGGCCAATAATAAAGAAATTCCTTGAATTAATGTTTCATCTCTCTGTTCTTAACAATGAACAGCATTTGCCTACTTTTAGATAGTGTGATATTTTGGCACTTCCTCCCTAATATTTTAGGATGGGGGGCACAATGGTTCCGTTATTTGTGATCATTTTCCTTGACCACAGAATTACAGTCCATCCAAGTGTCTAACTAACATTCCCTGATTTAGTCCACCGTGGCAGGCAATCTCACTCCTGGAAATTATGTTGCCTGATGCCATCTGTGGTAAACTGTATTATTGTTCACAGACTTTCCCCTGATAGAAGAAAGTGTTACATTTGCTCATATAACTTCTTGACTTCCGGTGTGACATGAGACTCTCATTGCCGAATAGCGTATGAGCATAAGTAGTGGGTGTCTCCTCTGGGCAGAACCTTTAAGAACCAGTGTATAGTTAGCATGTCCTTTCTTCCCCGCCGTTGCAACGGCTAGCAGTGTTCCAGGTAGATTGAAGGAAATATGCAGCCAACTTACAAATTCATCTTGGATGTGTAGCACGAATAAAAAATAAAACCTCGGGCTTCCCTGGTGGCGCAGTGGTTGGGAGTCCGCCTGCCGATGCAGGGGACATGGGTTTGTGCCCCGGTCCGGGAGGATCCCACATGCCGCGGAGCGGCTGGGCCCGTGAGCCATGGCCGCTGGGCCTGCGTGTCCGGAGCCTGTGTTCCACAACGGGAGAGGCCTTACCAGTGAGAGGCCCACGTATCGCAAAAAAAAATAGATAAATAAATAATTAAATAAAACCTTTTGGTTGTAAGTCACCAAGACCTTAGGTTCTTTGTGCAACAGGATAACCTAGCCTTTCTTGACTGGTACAGCATTCATCTCTCAGAGTTTGTAGGTTTTCCAGGGCCAAAAGTAAAGTCCAAGAAGTCATTCTTATACAAGATGTTCAAATTGTAGACGATGAAATAATTAACTTTCAGTCTCTGGAATTCAATTTCGTATCTTTCACAAAGAGAGTTAAGAGAGGTAATGCTCACTCTTTCATTTTCCAAATCACTTTCTTGGAATGCAGTGCCTTGAAAATCTGAGGTTGCTTGGAATAAGGAATACAGCTTTTCACCCAGTGCCTGTGTTGGGCTTTTGGGTCAAGGCAGAGTCTCCCTTTCCTTCACTGTCTGTGAGCATCCTTACATACGTGTGGTTCCATGTTGTAATGTATGCCAGATTTATAAAAGTGCTACATACACTTTGGATTGGGCTATAGCATTTGATTTTGTACATTTTTGAAATGTCAATTAATGAGTTTGTAGTTCAGGTTGACCACCCTAGAGTAACAAGCATAAAGGACAGAAAAATACTGCTGGGTTTTCCTTGATAATAATCATACAGATTTGCAAAGTCCCACTTATATCTTATCAAGGCATTTGCTTAGAAGGGTCTAAAGATATGTGTCTCTAACCACACTACTCATACAGAATTGCTTTAGTTAGAGAGTTATTTTTTGGAATTTTTCTTATTTATTTTTCTTTTATTTTTAAAGTATAGTGATAAATAAAGACAGGGATATTTTTAAAAACTAGACCTAAGACAGTGTTTTTTAATGGTATTATCCTTTTTTTGTTATGGCATGTTACCATGACTTAGAACAAAATATTTACTGATTAAATGTGTGTTATTAGCCTGTATGTATAATATTCAAAATAGAATGTGTAAATGGCTGGAAGTGTTTAATTTTTAAACAGGATTTTAGTATGGTATGTAATATAAATGCATACTTATGCAAATATATTAGTTTTGTTCAGAAATTGCCTGTTGTAAAATGCATTCAAATATATTTGCCTTAGTTTTTAAGTATATTTTACATTTGTTGATAAATCTTCACCACATTTTTTCAGTTAGAGCCAAAGATCATTGTATTTGTCTCATTAATATTCCTCTTTCCCCACTCTGAAAAAAAACCTAAAAATTAGGTGGTTTGTTCAAGTAGGCGTCTCTGTTGCAACATTTCAAAACAATTTCTAAGACATCTACAGTAAATATTGAGTTTAATATTAAATCGATCAATTGCCTCCAAATCTATAGACATTCTTAAGACTGATTCTATAATAAACTATGTGTCTTGGGAAATTAGGAGAAATAGTGTTCTTCGATTCTGAAGAACTATGCCAAAGAACAGCATGCTACAAACAGTACTCCGAAACTCTGTCGTCGTCACATCTTTCTGTATCACTGTATGTTCTAAGGGCTAAGTGTTGGCTGAGACCCAGACCGTGTGGATGCTATCGCAAGCCTTGCACTCAGGAGCAGCAGTGCATATGGGTGTGGGCTGTTCTTTCTGGTAGCAGAACCAGCCTGACCCACCGCAACACATCAAGGAACCTCCTGTTTGGATGCGTCTGTCTGTGGGGAGGTTTCCAGCTGGTCTATTTGCTATACATTCGGATGCTTTCATGTAAACAGTGAAAACATTGAGGGACTTGCCCATGGAGACTGACTAACAAGCAAAGGCTGACTTTGGCTGCTCTACAAGGATAAAATAATGAAGGTAAAGAGAGTAGAAAGAGGGTGTAAAGAAGGTGGACGGTTAAGAGGGAAACACAGAAAAGCAGGATAAAAGTTGCAAGGAAGAAAATAGGATAGGGTAATGGTTAAAAGTGCAAGGGGCACTTTATTATTCCTGGGAAAATATATAGTTGGTCAGAAGTAAATAATAGCAATTGCCAATTAGGCCTAACTACTAAAATATATTCTTACAATCAATTCCTGAGTGAGTTCTTTTCAAATTAGGAATTTGAACTTAGTATATTCATTCAGTGTATGAAATATACCAGAAACATGGCACTAAAAGATATTGTAAAAATAAATGTATTATAATCTTTCTCTCCCAGGCCAAAGCCATCTAGGACTATAACAGTAAAAACTCAAATAGAGGCCTCACTTAGAGAATGTCAAGAATTCTAACACCTTCACATTCTTCCCAGCCAGTTCAGCAAGTTCAAGGTGTGATTTCTCATATACCTGCAAACATGATCTTCCTGGCTCGGACGTAGTATTTGCCATTTTCTCCATTTCTGATCCTGATAACATTAGAATCATAAGAATCTTAAGAAAATTTGCAAAGAAACCTTCTCTGTCATTCCTGAAGTGTCACAGCCTCAGCTGCCTCTGCCATTTCCTACCCATTATATATTCCAGTGTACCCCCAAAGAACCAAGGTGCAGATGAGGCAAGGCCATGGGATCAGATTGTGTTTAAAATTCTCACCTTTCAGATATACTTCACAGTAGCTTCTGTGAGGCCAGGATTCCCTTCTATTAAATTAAAATTATTAAAATGCCTTAGATCTAAAAAAGCATGTTAATGAAATATGATATAACCATTTGGCACCAAGTTCTAGAAGGTCCTATGTCAGCACCATTTCAGTTTTCAGTTAAAATGTACCCTGGGCATCTACTTTATACCATAAATATATTTTAATAGAATTTCAGTGGTGTTTAATATTCTATCATGTAGATCTACTGTAATTTAACTCATGTTTTATCATGTCTTTATAAACTAAAAAAATGCTTTTTGGAAAAAAGTGGATTGTCAAGAAATCCTTACCTGTTGAAAGAAGTTTGAGGGGAGGAGATAGGTTATAAAAATATATGTAGTTCTACAATTCAACAAGAATGATAAACAGGTTTACTTGCCTTTATTATAGGGAATAGGGAGCTGTGTGGTATCATTGATGAAAAAAATTTCTGTCACTAAATAGCCTATAGTTCTTAGTGGAGGCAGATGTAACTGTGTTAAGAAACAATCAAGCTTCAACTACTACATCACAGTAAAACATGAACTTAATACATTCTGAATTTTAAGTATTAAAAAAAGAACAAAATATTTTCTGTATACTAATAGGTCTAGTACCATAGTATAGAATTCTGGCTAGCAACTAAAATTATGAATGAGATCTCAGAACTTCTTGCATTTATATTCATAAAGAATAAAGAAATTTATCTTTATGAATGAAGAATTAGAAAAGTACTCACTTTAAAAGACATGATTGGGACTTCCCTGGTGGCACAGTGGTTAAGAATCCGCCTGCCAGTGCAGGGGACACGTGTTCGATCCCTGGTCTGGGAAGATCCCACATGCCGTGGAGCAACTAAGCTCGTGTCCCGCAACTACTGAAGCCCGCGTGCCTAGAGCCCAGAGCCCGTGCTCCGCAACAGAAGAAGCCACCAAAATGAGAAGACCGCACACCACAATGAAGAGTAGCCCCCGCTCGCCACAACTAGAGAAAGCCCACGCACAGCAACAAAGACCCAATGCAGCCCAAAATAAATAAATCTATTTAAAAAAAATTTTTTTTAAAAAAGACATGATTAAATGACAGTTTAGTTTGTTACTTACAATTGACATTGTCCTAAAATTTGATTAGCTTCATCATCATTATGAACTAGCTTTGGAGATGTGTTTTCAAACTTCTGGAATTCTTCTAATCTTTACTGGCAGGACATCATTGACATTGTGGATTTGGTAATGTCTCTTAAGAATTGCTAGTTGATTTTGTTCAGAAACTCTATTTTTTCTTAGTTGTTTCTTATCTTCTGTCAGATGTCCGAGGCAGAGAAAGTATGGCTGTTCCAGAGGCAGAGACCCTGCATGAATTGAAACTATTAAAATTTACACACATGGAGTTCATTTGACTCATTCTATACATGCTGCAATTAAGTGCTTGCTAAATGTTGCTTTCCTCTCTCTGAATGAAAAGCAATTAAAGGGGGAAAATGTGGAAAGATTTAAGCGTAAGCCTGGTTTAGCTGAAGAAATAGGCTCATGCTGAATTATAACCAAGTACCTTGTGTTCTGTCGCTGGGAAAAGAAAGCTTATGATTAAATATTAGTTGACCAAGTTTTCATAAGAAGACTTTTTATTGATTAACAACTCTGTGTCGGGGTGTGCGGTAGGAATTGGGGCTACAAAGATATATGAGCTGTGGTGTCTGCCTCAAGATTCAAGAAGATATGCACCTTTAAAAACAGAATAAAACAAAGCAAAACTATGGAAGTTAAGTATATTCAAAGCAATGGAAACGTAAAAAGTGTTAATTACTTCTGCCCAAAGGTGGTAGAGGGAAGTTTCAGAGGCAGTGATGCTTAATCTCAATTTTAAACAAAGAGAAATTTATCTAAGGCAATGGAGAAGGCCATTCAAAGTAGAAGAAGCTGCATTTGTAACACACACACAGGCAGAAACAGCACAGCATGAGAAACTGGAAGTCTGACGTTAATGAGAAAAAGTATCAAGTGATAAAAAAATGTAAAGTCAGGTAGGCAGGAGTCAGTTCATAAAGGGTCTTTTTTGCTGTACCAACAAATCTGAATTGGGGTGACTAGAAATCACTGAAGATCTTTTATACATTAGAGGAGGTATGCATCATAGTAAAAAAAAAAACTCTGGCCAGGTATAAGAAGGTAGGATTAGTTATTACAAGAGAAAAGGTAAGGTAAAATTTGGAGGCTATTGCCAAAAACAGAACAGATCATTGCATATTACCTGCAAGGAACCATCTGGATACAGTGCCAAGATCCAAAGGAAGAAAGTGAAGCATGGGACTGTCAGATTTTGGGGGCAGCTACTCTGGAGCAAGCGGGCAGTCAGTGACCACACAGGCAGGTACCTCTTCAAATCCTGGACTGTTCCTGCACCCAAGCAGGCAAGTACATTGCTCAAGCCCTCGGAAGGGGACATAGATGCTCAAATCCAGGACAGTCTTCCACAATACGATGAAATATAAATATGCTTCCAATAATTTAAATCCCTCTAAAAATCATTCTGCAAGTAAAATTTTAAAATAATTAACTCCATATATTATCATATTGCTTATCTGTGGGTGCAAAAAGAAATTACTAATATGCAGATATATCTTTATACAAATGTACACACACTCTCCCCAGCATGAGCAAAGGAAGGAGGGAGGGAGGGAGGGAGGGAGGGAGGGAGGGAGGGAGGAAGGAAGGAAGGAAGGAAGGAAGGAAGGAAGGAAAGGAAGGTAGGACCACTTACTAGTAACAACTGAGTAATATCATGTCTGTACAATTTTAGAACATGCCTTTTCAGAACAAGAGAAATGAATTTTACCATGAAAATTTATACACAGCATTTGTACGTAGAGTTGTCAGTCAATTAAAATCTGTTCTCTATGCCTTATTACATGAAGACCCACCATTATAATATGATTCTATGCTAACCAGAATGGTAAGATCCTAATCAACCCCAAACCCAGCACTCTAGCCTTGCTGTTTATAAGCACAACGTGATAAACCAGAGAGCTCACAGTGCTTGATAGAAACATATTGGCTACGAGTATCAAGCAGTCAACCTGAATCCATAAACTACACATGCACATCAGTTTCATGGTCTTACTCTATTACTGAATCTCATCTGAAACGAGATTGCCAAAACATCATCACATCTCCTATTGAGGAAAATTGTGATCCTTGTTATGAATTTAGACTAATAGGGGGACAAACATATTGGCTTGCATTATCTTCATCTCCTGGTTCTGCTATACCAAATATCCTGTTATCAGAAACATCCATTCATTCATCTATTCTATCTGCCCCCAAAAATAGGCTCCCAATCTCAATACTACCATCTACAAACTATATTCATCTTTCCCTTTTAGATCTTTTATTATTCACAAGGAATTTGTAGTTGGAATCTTTCATGTAAGAATGCTAGGGCAGCAGCCATTTGTAGAAGATAAAAATTGTTAAACGTCAATATTGTGCACTATGAACATCTCATGGTCCTTATGTCACTTATTTTGTTACATGGAGACACTAGGGTCAGAGAAAAAAACGTTCTCAGTCGTGGATAACATCTTGTTTAAACAACAAAAGTAGAGTGAAAATGGGCATAGTGAAGGAGGTCCTAACAATGTGGCAGATAAAGAAACTACTGTACAATGTAATCTTCAACCTACTATGTGCATGGCTTCTTCAAAGACATAAATCTCAACAAAAAATGATTGGAAAATATGTTTTTCTGATCTAAATCTTTAAAAGTTCTTTCATAGTTTATGGTCATGTATATAGATTTAGAAAACACATTCCTTTTTTATCATATGAGATTTTTCTTCCAACTAATAATTTTGCATATATTATTATTTTGTATATGGCAGTAATAATGCCTGGCATTTGTATAGAATTTTTTATAATTAAAGAACTTTAGTACTGAGAATCTGTGAACAGATTGGGATATTAAAAGGTTACTTTCACATATATCTTTTATATGTGCCAACCTGATTTGGATATTAAAAGGTTACTTTCACATATATCTTTTATATTTCTTTAAATTGACAGACCATTAATTCATCTAATTCTCCAAATAAATACACTATCATCATATGTTGTTTGTGAAAGATATATAAAGGACATAATTAGCAAGCGTTATTTGCCTTTTAGTCTCATTGCTGCCTTTCAAATCATATTAAATTAAACCACATCTTCACGTATAGTACGGTATGCTTGTTTACTTGTTTCAAATCGAAGTGTCAAGGAAAGTAGAGGCCAAAAGACATGTAACAGTAACGCTAACACACTGAAGGGGTATGGTTGTATGCATGATCTTTCAATAACCAAAACAGGCAAGAACACCAAAATGTCTCTTCTGCTTTCTTTATCTTCATTAGCAAAATGTTAAGGTTTTGTTCTAAATAAGAAACATAGTATTTGTTAGATTTTTGGCAAATGATAGTTTGCCTATATCCTCACCCCCTCAGCACCAGCGTACATAACAAAAGGAAACCAATTTATTGGAATTTGTTTTCTTTTTTCCTTATAAATCCCAACTAAAAGCTTTTGTGTTTGAGGCATTTAAACAGAGAATACCTTTTTTGTAGTGCTCTCTTTCAAAGTACTCAGGCCATGTGCTCTACCATTATTTTAGAATGGTAATGCTTT